>NC_067398.1:686563311-687210811 GCF_016432865.1 Antechinus flavipes
ACCCCACATTGACTCTTATAGTATCATTTCCCTCCTTCCTGAAGCTAGGGATTCTTGAACATCTCCCAGCTCTAGAACCCAATTCCAGAACACATAAGTCATTGACATTTAATGCTAAGTAAATCTAACATATGATACTGTCTATGTGACCATGATGTCTACATCAGAGACCAAGTCCTGACAGAAAACACTTTCCTTGATCTCAGGTTGCAGAAACATGTTACCATGGGGAACAGTCTGTTAAAAGAATGAAAGAAAAGAAATAAACATTTAGTAAATGCCTGTTCCATTCTAAACATTGTGTTTTTGCATATGACATAATTTTATCCTCACAACAAGCCCTGCAAGGTAGGTGCTATATTTATCATTATTTTGCTTTTGAGGAAACTGAGGCAGACAGCAACTAAGTGATATACTCAAGGTTACATAGCTATTAAGTGTCTGAAACCAGATTTAAACTAAGAAATTTCTGACATCAGGTCCAGGGTTCTATCCACTGAACCACCCCACTGTTAGTCCTAACTGCTAGCCCTCCAAATCCCTAATGCATGCCCATGGAACTGAAAAGGATATGTGAGAGCTAAATCTGTAAAATCAATTCAATTCAACTTTACAAGCATTTATCAAGAGCCTTATATGGGCCAGGTATAGTGATCAATTCTCAGGTTTGTTTTTGTTCAACCATTTCTATTTGTGACTCCATTTGTGGTCTTGACCAAGATACTGGAGTGGTTTGCTATTTCTTTCTGCAGATGATTTTCCAGAGTAGGAAACTGAAGCAAAAAGGGTAAAGAGACTAGCCCACAATCACACAGTTATTAAGTATCTGAAGTCAGATTTGAACTCAGGAACATGAGTCTTCTTGTGCTCTGAGCATTATGGTGCCCCTAGCAGTCCTATGGACACCACCACAAAAATGGAACCATTCTTTTTCTCAAGGAGCATACCTTCTCTTGGGGGAGAGACTAGAGACACTCATATAAATAAATGTCAAAGAAATACTGTGTTTTTTTCAGAGGATGGGGAAGACCACCAACACCTTGAGAAAGTGATTTGGAAGTTGAAGAAAGATCTTTTCTGAGGAGTGTTAAGTGGACTTGCTTTGAAGGAAGATGGGGATTCTCCCAGGTTAAAAGGGAAAGCATCTGACCCATGGGAACAGTTAATTTTGTCATGGCTGTTAGAATGTAAGATTCTCAAGGGCAAGGGTCTCTTGACTTGGGGGTTTGTATTCCCAGTGTTCCTGATAAACACTTTCTCCTTCCTTGTGTCATGGAGACTGGAGATAGATTGTCATAGAAAAGGCAACAGATCGGTATACCAGATTAGCTAGGAAAGAGAAGATCAAAGGAAGTGAAGTTCTTTTAGGTCTTCATGATTGTATGATACTGGACAAATCACTTTACTCTGTGCCTCAGTTTCCTTGTCAGTGAATGGAAGGTAACACCTATCTCTCAGGATTATTGTGAGTATAAAATGAGTATAAAAAGTATTCTTTATAAAGTACTTTGTAAATTAAAATGCTATGCAAAGGCTTACTATAATTATTTTCATTATGTAATTTACAATAATAATTTATAATATATTGTTTAATTTTTTATATATAACACCATGTATTAATTTATAATATTATATCATTTACATTATACCATGTATCATATAGTAGAAAGATCATAGATTTTGGAATCAGGGATCCAGATTTCAAATACCTCCTCTGATACTCTATGTAATTTTGAGCATGTAGTCATCTGCAGAATGAGGATGTTGAGCTAGAAAACCTAAGAGGTCCTTTATAGCTTTAGAACTGTGATTAAGTAAGCATTCTTTTCTTCTCCTCTCCTTAGCCATCATTTAGAACAAATTCACCAATGTGGAGCCTTCATAGGTCACCTTACCCATTTGGGTACCTTAGAGATGTTCTAAATCATCTTAGACCAATGAGAATGGAGCTCTGTTTATTTTTTTGACATAAAACTCCAGAAAGCGAGATTCTATAGCCTTCTCCCATCAAGTCCTCTGAAGTCCTCTCCCAAATCTGGCCTCAGACTTTTATTTATTAGCTATGTGATCCTGGGCAAGTCACTTAATTCTGTTTGCTTCAGTTGTCTCAGCTATAAAATGAGCTGGAGGAGGAAATAGCAAAACACTACAGAATCTCTGCCAAGGTCACAAAGAATCACACAACTGAATAACAGCAACAATCCCACTGTAGAAGATATGCTCCTTGAGGGTAGGGGAAATTTTGTGTCTTTATATCTTTAGTGTATGGCAGAGTACTTGATACTAAATATACCTAGTAATATTTTTTTAAAGAAAAATTAAATTTATTCCAATGTTAGCAGAGGGTAGGGTTACATTTTAGTTCCCTTGGCTCTTGTAAAAAATGAGGTCATTATTTTTTTTAACTCTTTTGTTACCACATTAAAAACAATGGAAAAGAATGTTGGTCTTAGATTGAAAGGTCCTGAGTTTGAAATCCAAGTAATTTAATCTCTCTGAGCTTCAGTTTTGTCATTGGCAAAATGAAGGGATTGCAATAAATGAACCTCTAAGATCCCTTCCTGCTTTGATCCTGTGTAAGAAGATTTGCTTTTAAAATGGATTTTTTCCAGCTGAGGATTCATGCCATGCATGACCATGGAACCTAAGCTGATGCTCAAACTTGGGGATTCATTTGGCTCTTAAACTTTGAAAACCCAGAAACTTTGTCCTTGGAAATGCTTGGGGGAGCACAGAATGGTCGCTAGAGTAGTTAATTCAGGCCATCATGTCCCAGAGATGGGAAGAATGGGAGAAAATCTAATTTAAAAGATTTTCCTTTTGTACATTTCAGTGACCAGAGCCCAGTACAACGACAGTTTATTGACTCAATTTGCAAACATCACTAGCCTTCTGCAGCAAAGTAAATTGGTAGAATGAATGGGGAAAGTCTGTGTGTGTGTGCGCGCGCATGTGTTGTGTGTGTGTGTGTGTGTGTGTGTGTGTGTGTGTATGTGTGAAATATCATTTAAGTATGAAGCTCATTCCACCCACTCCAAGCCCCCTGCCCCCTGCTATAAAATCTTAAACTCTTTGAAATGAACTTTCTTCTGGTAATAGGTAGTACAGATCACAGAATTTGATCAGCTCTCCTTTGCAAACAGATATTTAAATGCTTCACATAATTGCCAAAGGCCAATTATTCCCTTGTCTTCAACTTGCAAGCATGTTGCCGGAAGGTTTATTTCCATTTTATTTTTGATCAATATATTTTCAGACCTTGCTTCCTAAAGCAAGGCATATAAAAATGTAAGCTTTTATGATTGTAATGAGATTGGACCTGCTGATTTCACCTTCTTGTCTAGGGTGGCTCCTGTGAAGAGAAGTAGCTAATTTGATTGTGTCTTGCTGGGCGGCATTAGGCAGTCTGTTGAAATTAAAAAAAAGTATGTGATTTACATTAAAGATACAACATCTCCACTGGAGACTGAAATGGGAAAGTGTTGTTAGAATATTTATGGCAGGAATTATTAGCATAGAAGTGCCAAGGGCTTTGGAATCTTGGGAAAAGGGCTGGGTTCCATAGATAATATGGGATTTGGAGTTGGACTTTAGAGACCAATTAATCAATCAGAAAACACTTATTAAGCATCTACTATGGGTCAGATATTGTGCCAGATGATGAGAGATAAATTGTCCCTTCAAGGAGCTTACAATCTAACGAAGGGGATACCTTTATAAACATATACACAAAATACACACATATATATAAAACATGAAACATATACAAAGTGTTGTATATGTGGATGTGGGGGAGAGAATCTCCCTAGTAACTGGAGGTCCCTTCATGCAGAAAGTGGTGTTTGAACTGAGTTTTGAAAGAAATCAGGAATCTCAAGAGGCAGAGCTAAACAGGGAGAATGTAGGAACCCCCCCCCCCTTTTACACACATACACGCACACACACACAATTGCCTATATATGTGTGTGTGTATGTATATATATAGAGAGAGATACATGTACATATATGTATATATGTGTGTCTAGTGATCACTATCTCTAAGGCGGGGGAAAGAGGAGGGAAGAAAAAAGGAAAAAAAATATGATTAACTTTATATATTAAAAAGGAATGATAAGTTTTTCACAATAGATTTGTGGTTGCATGTTCAATCATCCTTTTTTATTATACCATGTTATGGAAATGTTTATTTTATTCCATGAATTAAAAACAAAATCTTTTTTTAAAAAGTGGGGATGATCTTTTTTATCGGTATATTATAATTGGGAATAATTTCATGTATGGATTTGATTAGATGGCTGCTGAATATACTTTTAACCCTGTAATTTTGAATGTATGAGGAACCCCATTATGTGTGGTGGTAGAGGGGAATAGACTTTATTAAGAAATAATTACATGCCAGACATAGTGTTTTGCCAACATTATCTCATTAGATTGAATTGTAGAGTATATGGGGGAGATTAATATAAAAGATGACTGGAAAGATCAAATTGGGCTGGGTGGTGAAGAGCTTTAAATGACATAAGGAAGAGTTTATATTTGATATTAGGTAATAGAAAGTTTATTGAATGGGGGGATGATCTGCTTCAACCTGCAATTTGTCAAAATCACTTTGGCAGCTGTGTGAAAAATGGACTTGAGGAGGAAGAGACTGGGAACAGAGAGGTCTTTTAGAAGACTGTTGAGTAGTTTAGTAGAGGTAATGAGAGCTTGAAATAAGGTATTGTCTATGTGAGTAAAGATGTATATCATCTCTCTCTCTCTCTCTCTCTCTCTCTCTCTCTCTCTCACACACACACACACACACACACACACACACACAAGTGCACACACATATATAAATAATCCTGAGAAAGTCATTGAGTCTTTCCATTTTCAGTTTTCAAGACACAGGCAAACCACTTTTCCTTCTCCTTGGTTTCCTTAGTTGCATGATGAAGTGGTTGGATGAGATGATCTCTGGTTTTTTCAGTTTTAAATTTTATTATTCTATAGTCCCTGGCCTCAAAGAGCTTCATATTTCGAAAAGAAAAAAAAATGTTAAAAGAATATCACCGAATCCCAATTGTCATTTGTCATTAATTAGGATATAGAAAGATAATGCAGGGCTCAAAAGAGAATTAACAAGGGAATCCTACTGAGTTAGTGTCAAGACAGTTCTTTTTCTTAAATGCAGCAAAATATAGTAGAAAAAACATACAAAAGAACATAGCTTCCTGACCACACAGAGCCAGCCTTGGAGAGAGAAATTTCATTACTAGTCATTATGCTGTGGATAGTTTAGTGAATGCCAATGATACTTAATCCATTTATTGAAATAAAACATTTATTAAGTGCTTTCTATGTGCCAAGATTCATACTAGGTGAAAGGAATTCAAAAATTAAAAATGAAACTTCCTGCTCTCAAGAACTTAAATTTTATTCATAAAGGTGGGGATAGTGAGGGTTGTGAGGCAGTATAATGGAAAGCCCAGACTTGAAGTAAGGCAAGATATGGGTTCAATCCATAATTTATTATTATTATTTTAGTTTTGGAAGGGATATCAAAGGCTATTTGGTATAATGCATACCTGCAAATGATTCCTTGTTATATCATTTAGGTTAGAGGGCATTCAGCATCTACTTGAAGACTTCTAAGGAGGGAAAATCCATTTTTAAATTTTATTTATTTTTCATATATTTTAAATATTTTATTTTTTCTAATTACATATAAAAACAATTTTTAACATTATTTTAGTGAAGCAATTGAAATTAAATGACTTTAAGTGTCTAAAGCTAGTTTTGAAGTCAGATTCTTTTGATTTCAGCATCGGTGCTCTACCCACTGTGCCTTCTAGCTGTCCCTTAACATTTTTTTTTTGAGTTCCAAATTATCTTCTACCCTTTCTCATCTACTTCTGTTTTGAGGAAGCAAGCAATTTGATATAGGTTATACAGTGTGCAGTCATGCAAAATATTTCCATATTTATCATGTTGTGGAAAAAAATGGAACTCTCCCCCCAAAAAACCATCAAGAAAAATGAAGTGAAGTTAAAAAAAATGTTTTTATCTGTACTGCAATTCCACCAGTTTTTTTCTCAGGAAGTAGCTAACATTTTTCATCATGAGTCTTTTGGATCTTAGATCAC
The DNA here is from genome assembly GCF_016432865.1 of Antechinus flavipes. Classification (NCBI taxonomy): domain Eukaryota; kingdom Metazoa; phylum Chordata; class Mammalia; order Dasyuromorphia; family Dasyuridae; genus Antechinus; species Antechinus flavipes. Next base: position 686,569,437 of record NC_067398.1, read on the forward strand.
TGAGCTGTTGAAAATTGCTGTTATTCACAATCGATCATTATACAGTATTGTTAGTGTGTATAGAATTTTTCTGGTTCTGCTTAATTCATTTTGTACCTGTTCATATAAGTCTTTCCAGATTTTTCTATAAAAAGCATCCTACTTATCATTTTTTATAGTATGATGATATTCTATCACAACCATATACCGCAACTTGTTCAGCCATTCATCAATTGATGAACATTTCAATTCTTTGACACCATAAAAAGATCCGCTATAAATATTTTTGTGTATTAAGTCCCTTTTCTTTTTAAAAGACATCTCATTGGAATGCAGACTTAGTAGGTTTTATAGCCTTTTGGGTATAGTTCCAAATTGCTCTCCAAAATAGAAGGATAGAAGATGGCGGAGAGGAGGCTCACAGTTGCATAAGCTCCGCGCTTTCTCTCACTATCCACTTCATTACAAGCCTCTGAATCAATGCTTGACTGAAAAAAACCCACAAATAGTTACCAAGAGAAGCCATCCTTGAGATCCGCCAAGAAAGGTCTGTCTTTACTGGAGGGCTGGGGCGGTTTTAGATCGGGCGCAGGCTGAGGGCAGCGGCAGTGAGAGCACGGGAGCAGACTGGAGAGGGGGTGGGGAGTGATCGCAGCTGTCTCTGCGGGGAGAGCTTCGCTACAGGTTTGGAACCTGCAGCAAGTCAGCAGCCCAGCAGAGAAGCTAAAAACACCGGGGCTGAAGAACACAACCGCAAACAGCTGGAGTCTCTCAGGACCTGGCCGCCCCCCCCTTCCCTCCCCTCAGTGACTCAGCACGCTTTGGGATCTCAGAGCGCAGGCGCAGCACAGTCCTGCTAGTGCCTCACTGCTGCCACCTGCAGTCTGTAGAGGAAGCTCGATAACACACCCAGCCCCCCCCCCCCCAAAGAAAGACTCCAGTTTTTTCTGTTTTTCTTTAGTAGTTTGTCTCTGATTAATAGACAGAATGAGCAAGAAGCTGAAGAGGACTTTAACCCTAGACAGCTTCTACACAGATAGAGAGCAGACTCTAAATCCTGAGGAGACTAAAAACAGGCAGTCCCCAGGTGATTCCCCAAAGGAGGAGATCGTCTGTTCCTCAGCACAGATGAACCTCATAGAAGTGATTAAAAAGGCTCTCACAAGGGAGCTAGAAGAAAAATGGGGAAAGCAGAGTGAGGCTTGGCAAAAGGAGAAGGAAGCTTGGGAAAAGGAGAGGGAGGCTTGGCAAAAGAGCCTGGAGAAGTCAGTTAAAGAGAGAGTGGATAAAGAAGTAAAATCCTTGAAAAATAGGATTAGTGAACTGGAAAACAAAATTGGCGAAATGGAAAAAAATTCCACAGAACAAAAGAACTCAATTGGACAATTAGAGAAAGATTTTAAAAAAGTGAGTGAAGAGAATACTTCACTGAAAATCAGAATTGAACAAGTGGAATTGAATGACTCGAGGAGACAAGAAGAATCAGTCAAGCAAATCCAAAAAAATCAAACAATGGAGAAAAATGTGAAATACCTTCTGGAAAGACAACAGACCTGGAAAACAGATCCAGGAGAGACAATCTGAGAATCATTGGACTCCCAGAAAAACATGATGAAAAAAAGAGCCTGGACACTGTCTTCCAGGAAATTATCAAAGAGAACTGCCCAGAAGTCATAGGAACAGAGGAAAAAATAAACATTGAAAGGATTCATCGATCACCCACTGAAAGGGATCCTAAAATCAAAACACCAAGGAATATAGTGGCCAAATGCCAGAACCCTCAGATGAAAGAAAAAATATTGCAAGCGGCTAGAAAAACCCAATTCAAGTATCAAGGAGCCACAATAAGGATCACCCAGGATCTGGCAGCATCCACATTAAAAGATCGAAGGGCCTGGAATATGATATTCCGAAAGGCTAAGGAACTTGGTATGCAACCAAAAATAACTTACCCAGCGAGAATGAGCATCTTTTTCCAGGGAAGAAGATGGACATTCAACGAAGTAAGCGAATTTCATCTATTTCTGATGAAAAAACCAGAACTTAACAAAAAGTTTGATCTACAAATATAGAACTCAAGAGAAATCTAAAAAGGTAAAGATTAATCTTGGGAACTATATTTTGACTATATAGATGCATAAAGAATACATGTATACCTAGTTCTAGAAATTGATGTGGAAAGGACATTGTACCAGAAAAAGGGTAAAGTGGGGGTAGTACATCTCATGAAGAGGCATAGGAAACCTATTATATCTGAGAGAAAGAATGGAGGGGGATGAATATAGTGGGTATCTTACTGCCTTCAGAATTGGCTTTAAGTGAAAAATCTTAAGACATATTCAATCTATGGTGAAACTTCTCCCATCTCATTGAAAAGTGAGAAGGGAAAAGTGGAAAGGGAAGGAATAAGCTAAGCGGAAGGGAATACGGGAACTGGGAGGGAAAGGGGTAAGATAGGGGGAGGAACTCTAAGGCGGGGGGAGGGACACTAAAAAGGGAGGGCTGTGAGAAACAAGGGGTGCTCACAAGCTTAATACTTGGAAGGGGGGGAAAGGGGAAAGAAGGGAGGAAAGCATAAACCGGGGTTAACAAGATGGCAAGTAATACAGAATTGGTCATTCTAACCATAAATGTGAACGGGGTAAACTCCCCCATAAAGAGGAAGCGGTTAGCAGAATGGATTAAAAGCCAGAATCCTACAATATGTTGTTTACAGGAAACACACCTGAAGCGGGGAGATACATGCAGGTTAAAGGTAAAAGGTTGGAGCAAAATCTACTATGCTTCAGGTGAAGTCAAAAAAGCAGGGGTAGCCATCCTGATCTCAGATCAAGCTAAAGCAAAAATTGACCTAATTAAAAGAGATAAGGAAGGACACTATATCTTGCTAAAGGGTAGCATGGATAATGAAGCACTATCTATATTAAACATATATGCACCAAGTGGGGTAGCATCTAAATTCTTAAAAGAGAAACTAAGAGAGCTGCAAGAAGAAATAGACAGTAAAACTATAATAGTGGGAGATCTTAACCTTGCACTCTCAGAATTAGATAAATCAAACCAGAAAATAAATAAGAAAGAAGTCAAAGAGGTAAACAGAATACTAGAAAAGCTAGATATGATAGATCTCTGGAGAAAATGTAATGGAGACAGAAAGGAATACACTTTCTTTTCAGCAGTTCATGGAACCTATACAAAAATTGACCATATATTAGGACATAAAAACCTCAAACTCAAATGTAGTAAGGCAGAAATAGCAAGTGCATCCTTTTCAGACCACGATGCAATGAAAATTACATTCAACAAAAAAGCAGGGGGAAGTAGACCAAAAAATAATTGGAAACTAAATAATCTCATACTAAAGAATGATTGGGTAAAACAGCAAATCATAGACATAATTAATAACTTCACCCAAGAAAACGATAATAATGAGACATCATACCAAAATGTATGGGATGCAGCCAAAGCGGTAATAAGGGGAAATTTCATATCTCTAGAGGCCTATTTGTATAAAATAGAGAAAGAGAAGGTCAATGAATTGGTTTGCAATTAAAAATGCTAGAAAAGGAACAAATTAAAAACCCCCAGTCAAACACTAAACTTGAAATTCTAAAAGTAAAAGGTGAGATCAATAAAATTGAAAGTAAAAAAACTATCGAATTGATTAATAAAACTAAGAGTTGGTTCTATGAAAAAACCAACAAAATAGACAAACCCTTAGTAAATCTGATTAAAAAAAGGAAAGAGGAAAATCAAATTGTTAGTCTTAAAAATGAAAAGGGAGAACTCACCACTAACGAAGAGGAAATTAGAGCAATAATTAGGAGTTACTTTGCCCAACTTTATGCCAATAAATTCGACAACTTAAATGAAATAGAAAAATACCTCCAAAAATACAGCTTGCCCAAACTAACAGAGGAAGAAGTAAATATCCTAAACAGTCCCATCTCAGAAAAAGAAATAGAACAAACTATCAATCAACTCCCTAAGAAAAAATCCCCAGGACCAGATGGATTTACATGTGAATTCTACCAAACATTTAAAGAACAATTAACTCCAATGTTATATAAACTATTTGAAAAAATAGGGATTGAAGGAGTCCTACCAAACTCCTTTTATGACACAGATATGGTACTGATACCTAAACCAGGTAGGCTGAAAACAGAGAAAGAAAATTATAGACCAATCTCCCTAATGAATATTGATGCTAAAATCTTAAATAAAATATTAGCAAAAAGATTACAGAAAATTGTCACCAGGATAATACACTATGACCAAGTAGGATTTATACCAGGAATGCAGGGCTGGTTCAATATTAGGAAAACTATTAGCATAATTGACTATATCAATAACCAAACAAACAAAAACCACATGATCATCTCAATAGATGCAGAAAAAGCATTTGATAAAATCCAACATCCATTCCTAATAAAAACACTTGAGAGCATAGGAATAAATGGACTTTTCCTTAAAATAGTCAGGAGCATATATTTAAAACCATCAGTAAGCATCATATGCAATGGGGAAAAACTGGAACCTTTCCCAGTAAGATCTGGAGTGAAGCAAGGTTGCCCACTATCACCATTATTATTTAATATCGTATTAGAAACACTAGCCTCGGCAATAAGAGTCGAGAAAGATATAAAAGGAATTAGAGTAGGCAATGAGGAAACCAAACTATCACTCTTTGCAGATGATATGATGGTATACCTAGAGAACCCCAGAGATTCTACCAAAAAGCTATTGGAAATAATTCATAATTTTAGCAAAGTAGCTGGCTACAAAATAAATCCCCATAAATCCTCAGCATTTTTATACATCACCAACAAAACCCAACAGCAAGAGATACAAAGAGAAATTCCATTCAGAATAACTGTTGATACCATAAAATATTTGGGAATCTATCTACCAAAGGAAAGTCAGGAATTATATGAGCAAAATTATAAAAAAGTCTCCACACAAATAAAGTCAGACTTAAATAATTGGAAAAATATTAAGTGCTCTTGGATTGGCCGAGCGAACATAATAAAGATGACAATACTCCCTAAACTAATCTATTTATTTAGTGCTATACCAATCAGACTTCCAAGAAAATACTTTATTGATCTAGAAAAAATAACAACAAAATTCATATGGAACAATAAAAAGTCGAGAATCTCAAGGGAACTAATGAAAAAAAAATCAAATGAAGGTGGCCTAGCTGTACCTGATCTAAAATTATATTATAAAGCAGCAGTCACCAAAACCATTTGGTATTGGCTAAGAAACAGATTAGTGGATCAGTGGAAAAGGCTAGGCTCACAAGACAGAATAGTCAATTATAGCAATCTAGTGTTTGACAAACCCAAAGCCCCTAACTTCTGGGAAAAGAATTCAATATTTGATAAAAACTGCTGGGATAATTGGAAATTAGTATGGCAGAAATTAGGCATGGACCCACACTTAACACCATATACCAAGATAAGATCAAAATGGGTCTATGACCTAGGCATAAAGAACGAGACTATAAATAAATTAGAGGAACATAGAATAGTTTATCTCTCAGACTTGTGGAGGAGAAAGAAATTTGTGACCAAAGATGAACTAGAGACCATTACTGATCACAGAATAGAAAATTTCAATTACATCAAATTAAAAAGCCTTTGTACAAATAAAACTAATGCAAACAAGATTAGAAGGGAAGCAACAAACTGGGAAAACATTTTCACAGTTAAAGGTTCTGATAAAGGCCTCATTTCCAAAATATATAGAGAACTGACTCAAATTTATAAGAAATCAAGCCATTCTCCAATTGATAAATGGTCAAAGGATATGAACAGACAATTTTCAGAGGATGAGATTGAAACTATTACCACTCATATGAAAGAGTGTTCCAAATCATTATTGATCAGAGAAATGCAAATTAAGACAACTCTGAGATACCACTACACACCTGTCAGATTGGCTAAGATGACAGGAAAAAATAATGATGAATGTTGGAGGGGATGCGGGAAAACTGGGACACTAATGCATTGTTGGTGGAGTTGTGAACGAATCCAACCATTCTGGAGAGCAATCTGGAATTATGCCCAAAAAATTATCAAATTGTGCATACCCTTTGATCCAGCAGTGTTTCTATTGGGCTTATATCCCAAAGAAATACTAAAGAAGGGAAAGGGACCTGTATGTGCCAAAATGTTTGTAGCAGCCCTGTTTGTAGTGGCTAGAAACTGGAAAATGAATGGATGCCCATCAATTGGAGAATGGCTGGGTAAATTGTGGTATATGAATGTTATGGAATATTATTGTTCTGTAAGAAATGACCAGCAGGATGAATACAGAGAGGCTTGGAGAGACCTTCATGAACTGATGCTAAGTGAAATGAGCAGAACCAGGAGATCATTATACACTTCGACAACGATATTGTATGAGGACATATTCTGATGGAAGTGGATTTCTTTGACAAAGAGACCTGAGTTTCAATTGATAAATGACGGACAAAAGCAGCTACACCCAAAGAAAGAACACTGGGAAACGAATGTGAACTATCTGCATTTTTGTTTTTCTTCCCGGATTATTTATACATTCTGAATCCAATTCTCCCTACGCAACAAGAGAACTGTTCGGTTCTGCAAACATATATTGTATCTAGGATATACTGCAACATATCCAATATATAAAGGACTGCTTGCCATCTAGGGGAGGGGGGGGAGGGAGGGAGGGGAAAAAAATCGGAACAGAAATGAGTGTCAATATAATGTAATTATTAAATAAAAAATTAAAAAAAAAAATAGAAGGATAAGTTCACCTTTCCACCAACAATGCATTAGTGTTCCAATTTTCCCACAAACCCTCCCACATTTGTCATTTTCTTGTTTGTCATATTAGTCAATCTGATAAGTGTAGTTTTAATTTTCATTTCTCTAATCAATTGTGATTTAGAACAATTTTATATGAATATAGACAATTTTGATTTCTTTTTTTCTGAAAACAACTTCACATCCTTTGACCATTTTTTCAATTGGGAAATGATTTATATTCTTATAAACTTAGTACTACTTATTTTGAGGAAATTCCAATTTTCAATTTTTTATTCCAATATTTTCTAGTTTTTTTTTTTTTTTTAGAATGGGTGTTGTATTTTGTCAAAGGCTTTTTCTGTCTCAATCAAGATTGTGACAATATTTTTGTTAATTTTGTTGTAAATTGGGTCAATTATAACAATAGTTTCCCTATTATTGAATTACCTCCACATGGCTGGTATTAATATCCTCATGGTATATGATCTTTATGATATATTGCTGTAATTACCTAGCTCTTTTATTAAAAAGTTTTGCATCAGTATTCATTAAGGAATTTAGTCTATAAAATTTGTTTCTGTTTTTGCTCTTTGTGATTTAGAGATCTGCATTATATTTGTGTCATAAGATATTTGCTCCAACTCCTTTGTCTACATAATTTACATATTATTGCAATCAATTGTTCTTTAAATGTTTGGTAGAATTCATTTGTTAATCCTTTTGATCCTGGTGATTTTATTCTTAGGGAACTCACTCATATCTTATTTAATTTTTTTCCCCTAAGATAAGGTTATTAAGTGTTTCATTTCCTCTTTTGTTAAGCTAGGAAATTTATATTTTTATAAATATCCAGCCATATAATTTAAAGTTTTAGATTTATTGATACATACTTGGGCAAAATAGCTTCCGATAATTGCTTTATTTTCATTGTTGCCAAATTCACCCTTTTCATTTTTGATACTAGTGATTTGATTTCTTTATTTATGTCAAACTAATGATTTATCTATTTTATTGAGTTTTTCTTAAAATCAGCTCTTAATTTGATTTGTTTGTTCAATCGTTTTCTTGCTTGCAGTTTTTTAAATCTCACATTTGATTTTCAGGATTTGATTGTTCTTTTTTGTAGTTTTTTAGTTTTATGCCCAATTCATTGATCTGTTCATTGTCTATTTTATCTGTGTAAAACGTTTAGAGTTATAAATTTCCCTCAAAGTACTGCTCTGGCTGCATCCATACTTTTTGATATATTGTCTCATTATTATCATTCTCTTTAATGGAATTATTTTTATGATTTGTCCTTTGTCCCATGCATTCTTTAGAATTAGATTATTTAATTTCCAGATAACCTCTAATCTTTGTTTCCATGTCCATATACTAAATGTAATTTTTATTGCATTTTGTTTTGGAAAGTATGCATTTAATATTCCTGCTATTATGCCTTTATTTGTGAGGTTTTCATGTCCTAATAGATAATCGGTTTTTGTGTAGATGTTGCATACTGCTGAAAAAAAAAAAGGTAAATTTATTTTTATTTCCATTCAAGTTTCTCCAGAGATCTATCATATCTAACTTTTCTAAAATTCTGTTTATCTCCTTAAATCCTTTCTTGCTTATTTTTTCCTTAGATTTGTCTAGTTCTGAGAAGAGAAAATTGAGGTCTCTTTCTAGAATGATTTTTTAATATTGATGTTACTTCATTGAGTATAATACTTTTTAATAAAATGTAGTTTCCCTGCTTATCTCTTTTAAGTATATCAATTTTTGCTTTTGCTTTGTATGAGATGTTTATTATTATTCTTCCTCCTCTTCTTTCTCCTCTTCTTCCTCCTCCTCCTCTTCTTTCTCCTTCTCCTTTTCAAGCTCTTTACCTTTATGTCTCTGTCCCTTAAGTGTGTTTCTTTTAAATAAAATATTGCAGAATTTAAATTTTTGATCCACTCTGCTATGTGCTTCTGTTTTATTTGTTCATTCCATTCACATTCCCAATTATGATGATTAGCTGTGTATTTTCCTTCCTTTTGTTTTTCTCCCTGTTTATCCTTTTCTCTTTCTTCTTTCATCTTAGTCCTCCTCAAAAATGTTTTGTTTCTGGCTACCCCCTTTTCCAAGCCACCCTGTCTTCTAGAAGTTTCCCCCTTTTTTGTTCATTTTCCTCCTAATTCTCTGTAGGATAAGATTAATTTTTATTCCTAACTGAATATGTGTGTTATTCATTCTTTGAGTCAATTCCAGTGAAAGTAAAGATGAAGCATTATCACCCTCACTGTATTTTCTCCTCTACTGTAAAAAGCTCTTTTGTGTGAGATAATTTACTCCATTATACTTCTTTTTTCCTCCTCCTCTCAGTAGATTTCTCTTTCTCAGCCCTTAATTTTATTTTTTTGGATATCATCCCAACATAGTCAACTCACATCTGTGTATCTTGTCTATGTAGCTTCCTTCTAAGTGCCCTAACAATAAATTCTTTGGAGTTAGAAGTATTATCTTCTCATATAGGTATATAAACAGTTTAACATTTTTGAATCCATTATGATTTTTCTTTCCTGTTTATCTTTTGATTTTTCTCTTGAGTATTGTATTTGAAAGTCAAATTTACTATTCATTTATCGTCTTTTCATCAGGAATGTTTGAATGTCCTTTATTTCATTAAATATCTGTTTTTCCCTGTTGTTTTGTGCATCAGTTTTGCTGTGATTCTTGTATTCCTAGGTTCTTTGCTCAATGAAATATCAGATTCTACACCCTCTGATACGTAAATCTCATGTTATCCTGACTATGGCTCCATGATATTTGAATTATTTCTTTCTGGCTATTTCCCATATTTTCTTCCACCTGGGAACTTTGGAATTTGGCTATAATATTATTGGAAATTTTTATTTTGGGACCTCTTTCAGGAGATGAGTGATGGATTCTTTCAATTTCTATCTTACCCTCTGGTCAAAAGGTATTGAGGCAATTTTTCTCAATAATTTATTGAAATATGATTTCTAGCTCTTCTATCAAGCAAACCTTTTCAGGCTTTCTAAATAATTCTTGTCTTACCTTTCCTCAATCTATTTTCTGTATCAGTTGTTTTTTAAATAATATATTTCACATTTTTTTCTATTTTTTGTTTGATTTTATTTTATTGTTTCTTGATGCCTCATAGATTCATTTACTTTCACTTGCTCTACTATAATTTTTAAGGAATTATTTTCTTCAGTGGGCTTTTGTATCTTTTTTTCCATTTGGCCACTTTTATTTTTCAAAAGAATTGTTTCCCCCTGTGAATTTTTGTACATTTTCTCCCATTTGGTCAATGCTGCTTTTTAATAAGTTCTTCCTTTTAGGAAATTTTTGTGTCTCATTTACTACTTAGCCATTTTTTTTTGGTTGTTGTTGTTTGTTTGTTTGTTTGTTTTAAGACATTATTTTCTGCTGTATTTTTTATTTTTTTTGGTCCACCTGTTGACTTAAATTTTTTTTTTTCTTCTATCACTATTTACCACTCTTTCCCCACAATTTTTCTTTTATTTCTCTTATTTGATTTCTGAAATCTTTTTGAGCTCTTTCAGGAGTTATTTTTGTTTCTGAGACCTATTCACTTTATTTATTTATTTATTTATTTATTTATTTATCTATCTATTTATTTATTTATTTATTTATTTATTTATTTATTTTTAGTTTTGCACATAGCTGCTTTGATTTAATCACCTTTTGAGCTTGTGTTTTGATCTTCCCTATCACCTCAATAACTTTATGTAGTCAGGTTCTTTTTGTCATTGTTATTGTTTGCTCATTCCTCAGCTTATTTCTTGATTTTTAACTTTATGTTAAATTTGAATTCTATTCCTGGGGTAAAGAAGAAATTGTCCCAAACTTCATGTTTTTCATAGTTTTGTGTTCAGAACTACTTATAGTGTTAGTTCAGGTCTTTCTGGATGGTATAACCTAAAAGATATGGTCACTGCTCTCCTGATCCATGCTTTGGTCAGTGAGCTACCACAAATACTCTTTTCTGTCCCGGCTCCTGCTAACACTTCTTGCTCTGGATTTGTTCCTGTGACCTGGAACTGTGCATGGGCGATGCAACAGATCACTGCTCCCAGTGCCAGCAGGAGTCTTCTTTAATCCATCTGAGTAGGTGTCCATTCTCTTAAGGTTTGCAGCTGAGAGCTCCTGAACACCATTGCCATTGATTATATTTTTCCCAATGCCTGCTGCTGGCTTGCTAGCATGTTGCCTATGCTGGCATGGCCTATGCTGGATTCCACTCCACTCAGACCTTTCCTGCTGACATTTTAAATTGTCTTAGACTGAAAAAATTGTTTCACAACAACATTTTTTTGGCCACTTCAGAATTCATTTCTTTATTTTAAAGTTGTTTGAAGTGGAATTTGGGAGCACTCAGGTAAGTCTTTGCCTTTATTCTTCTATCTGGCTCCACTTTTTCAATCCATTGCTTTTAAGAGCAACGCATTTCATTTTTCTATATGTCTCAATGCTAGAAAATTTTCCCTGACATCAAATCTAATTTTTTTTGGTATCCATTCATCAGTCTTAGTTCTGATTTCTATACAACCAGCATAAATTCTATGTCATATTATAGTTCTTTAGCTCCCTGGAAATAGTTATCATGTCTCTCCCCTTCGCATTCCCATCTTCTCTACTTTATTTAATTAAAACACTATTCATATAATATAGGGTCAAGGTTTGTCACTTTCCAATTATCCTTTTTTTAGATACTCGCTACGTTATCAATGCTCTCCCATAAATAGCAGTTTCTAATACTGGACATACCATCCCAAATGTGATCTGATTGGGAAAAGGTAGAAGGAAATCTTATTATTTCTAGAAAGTATGATACTCTTTATTCATCCCAAGATCACATTCAACTTTTCTTGGTTTCATGTCATGCAGCTAATTTATATATTGAGCTTTGCAGTCCATTAACATTCCCAGGTCTTCTTTGCCCTGACAAATTGCTATCCGACCATGCTTCCCATTTTGTAATTGTGAAGTAAAATTCTGCAAAGTAAAATTTGTTGAGTAAATTGTGTAGTAATAAAAAAGTAAAATTGTAAAGGGAAAAGTAAGACACCCTATCAATTTTCAAATATTCTGTCACAATTCTTTTGGACTAACTATGTCATCTAACAGATTAGCTTTCTCTTCCAGCTTTGTACCCCCTGCACACTTGAGGAACATGCTATCTATTCCTTTATGTAAGTTATATTTGACACTAGTTGTGTGAACATGGTTTTGTTACTAAATTGGGTTAAGTTTCCTTTCTGTATAATGGGCATAAGGCTTTTAGTTCCACTTCACTGAGTTGTTATGAAGAGATCAGAAAATGTATATAAAAATTTCATAAAATTTTAAGTCCTGTATAAAATCATTATCAATAATAATAATTCTTGTATCAGTGGGCAGTTTCAGATGATGTGCACATTAATTCTGTGTGGGGTAACCCATAAACCCAGGGAAATTCTGAGCAAGGTAGGGCTTTATAGGGAAGGGTGGAGTATCCTTCAGATAACTTTGGTTTGTCATAGATCCCTATTTTCACAAGGAGGAATGTGCTAAAGATTGGTCAGTACAGCTAGGACTCCACATATAAGCAGTATGGAAGATTCCAGAAAATGCCTAGAGCAGAAGGAAGAGCTGTGTTTCTTAGAAAAGGGGGCTACATCTAAAGTAAAGAAGGGCTATCCCCAAAGAGCAGGAGCCTAAAATTCAGAGCAACTTTTGCCTTGCCATTTGACTGCTGCAATGTCCTTCACACAAAATGGAGTAGTTCTCTAAACTCCACCTGCCAAATTCTCCCTCTATACATTTGCATAAACCATTTATAGCCATTTCCATGCTTTCCTTTTTCATTCCTACTTTTCAGAATAATTTTCTTCCTCAGATATTCAGCTTAGCCACCCCTTCTACAAAATCTTCCTTCACCTGCTTACTTGTTTGTTCTCTTTATCCTCAAGTTAACTTAGGTTTATTTATTTTTGTCCATGTCATAATTGTTATCCTAACTGGCACAGTTCTATGTGGCAGTCAAACAAAATTCTCTCTGGATTTTATGTCCTCTTTTTTCTTTTTGAATTAGCTGCCTTTACATTCTCCTTTCCTCCTAACACATTTTAACCTTTTACTCTTCTCATTTTCTGGAATTTCCCATGCTGAGTTTCTCAGAGTTCAGTCTTGCTGGGCCATTCTTGGAATTTCTCTCCCTGTGACATCAACCTGACATGTTTGAGAAATAGTCCATAACTCCTTATAGAAGCTAGAATTTTCTCTCTCTCTCTCTCCCTCTCTGTCTCTCTCTCTCTCTCTCTCTCTCTCTCTCTCCTCTCTCTCTCTCTTTCTCTCTCTGTCTCTCTCTGTCTCTCTCTGTCTCTCTCTCTCTTTCTGTCTCCTCTCTCTCTCTCTCTCTCTCTCTCTCTCTCTCTCTCTCTCTTTCTCTCTCTGTCTCCTCTGTCTCTGTCTCTCTCTCTTTCTCTCCTCTGTCTCTCTGTCTCTCTGTCTCTCTGACTCTTTGTCTCTCTCTGTCTCTCTCTGTCTCTTTGTCTCTCTCTCTCTCTCTCTCTCTCTCTCTCTTTCTTTATGTCTCCTCTCTCTCTCTCTCTCTTTCTGTCTCCTCTGTCTCTCTGTCTCTTTGTCTCTCTCTCACTATCTCCTCTGTCTCTCTGTCTCTCTCTCTCTTTCTCTCTCTTTCTGTCTCCTCTCTCTCTCTTTCTGTCTCCTCTCTCTCTCTCTCTCTCTCTTTCTTCTCTCTTTCTCTCTCTTTCTGTCTCTTTGTCTCTCTCTCTCTTTGTGTCTGTCTCTCTGTCTCTCTCTTTCTTCTCTCTCCCTTCTTCCTTTGATCTTCCCTTCTTCCCTCTTCCTCCCTTTCCTTTCTTTCCCTTGCCTTGTTATTTTTGAAAGTAAATGTATTCTCCTCATATATGTGTCAGACTAATATGCAAATGTACCCAAGTATAACATCCCTTATTTGCTCTTATTCAAGAAGAGTTGGCTTCTTGGGTCCTCAAACTTTTAAAATAGGGGACCAGTTTATTGTCCCTCAGATTGTTGGAGGGCCAGACTATAGTAAAAACAAAAACTTTGTTTTGTGGGCCTTTAAATAAAGAAACTTCATAGCCCTGGGGGAGGGGGATAATCGTTCTCAGCTGCCGCATCTGGCCAGCGGGCTGTAGTTTGAGGATCCCTGTCTAGGATATGTGTTGGATTAACAAAATGCCTTAGAGGAGGAAATGGTACCCCAGAGTTTTTTATACATTAATTAGAATGGATGTATAGAAAGATAAAGATAGGTACTCAAAAGACAAGAAACAGATTTGCTACTGGACCATTATTGAACTCCCTTATTTCTCATAATGTGATCATTTAAAGTCTTGATACTACTCTAGATGTTTTTTTTTTTCATTACCACCTCATATCTCTGCCTTCCCACCCCATCCCCTTAAGTTTGAAATTTTTCTCTTACAAGTTAATATACACCAACAATAAAAAGGTCTTGCTTTTAATATCTGATTCATTTGCAAAAACCTTTCAATGCCATATATTGAAATAGACTGGGACAGAAGAGTCTGAAAAAATGTCAAAAATTGAAGGTAAAATAGTATTGTGAGGTAGGGCAGTATGGTGTATTGGAAATGTACTAAAGCAAGAGTTCTATGCCTTGGATTTCCTATTATTTCTGTTACTTGTGATTCTCCAAACTCTGTATTACATCTTCCATCTTTATTCATTTATATGGACTTCTTGGAATGCATTCCCTTTTCATTTCTTCTTTTTAGAGTTCCTAGGTTCCTCCAAGACAGTTCAGGTGCCACCTTGTTTGTGGTCTTTCCTTATTCCTTATCTGTTAAGATGTTCTTTCTCCTCAAATTGCATTGTTTGACTTATATGTGTACACATTGCATCATCTCCTTCTCCCTATCCACAGCAGAAAGCATTCCCTTTGAAGGGAGGATGACTTTTTTACTTTGACTTTTGACAGTGCTTTTGCACATAAACCTCAGTAAATGTACTTGGATTGAACTGTGTGACCTGGAGAAAGTAACTTCCCTCTGGATCTCACTTTTTATATCCACAAAATAAGCAGATTGGATTATAGGGGTTGGACACTCCATTAAACTCTGACATTCTGTGATTCTAATACAGTGGTCTCTCCATGATTGGTGTTATATATGATCTTAACAATGTGACATATTCAGCACATTGGACAGTTCCCACAATTACTTTTGCTCTGTGTTCCAGAGCAAAATCCAAGCTTTTAGTGAACAAATGCAGTAAAACATACCGGTTGTTCCTTTTGATAGACAGCTCTCTTAAGGAGGAAAGAGAAGGCTTTGGGAGCATTTGTTTTTCTTCATCTCTAATAGTCATTGCATCCAGCAACCTTGTACTTGAGCAAGGGTAGAATGAAATATTCTCCTGGTGTTTTTGAACAACTTTCTAGAAAATATCCTGAGGGAATAGAGTAGCATCTACTTTGTGGAATATCTTTTGGCTTCATTCTTGCAGGACAAGGGTTTTGAAAGCCATTGTGGTTTTATTCTAAAGACAGTGAAAAAAGAAAGCATGTCTAATGTAGAGAGAGCTGAGTAGAGCAAGGAGATGCTAGTTAATGGTCCACTTCTGATACATAATGACTGTGTGTCCCTAGCCAAGTCACCATCAGTGTGTCTAGTGAACTCTCTAAGAATATAAATTGCAAAGAAAATGATAGCTTGCATGGTTTAAGGAAACTCTTCACTGGGAGCTCCCTTGGCTAATGAAGTGATAGTTTTAGGTCTTATCCTTCTTCCTATGATTCTTTAATCCTATTATATTCAGTGCCTATGCATCTTTTATCCTGTTATCTGAAGACTGCTTGCTTTTTTATTGTCTGCCATAATTTCTGTAAGATGAAATTGGGGTTGGCCACATGCCATGTTTTTCCCATTCTTATTTGCATGACATTGTCCTATCCCTAACATTTATGGAACAGTATAAAATTACAATCTGAGAGATGGAGACCCCATTGGGTGACAAAAGTGGAAGGAGAAGCGTAAATCCAAATTAAGCCTTCAATGTAAGGATTTGCTTGATTAAAAACCCTGTTTCAGCAAGTTCTTTTGGTGGGGTAGAAGGATATGACAAGTCTGACACCAAACTTGTGCTTCCTTTCCTTCTTCTGGAAGTGACAGTTTCAGGGTTGTAGCCTTGTGTGCTTAGAAAATACAGGCCTCTGATCCTTTGGGCAATAGTAGATCCTAATGCATTACTGAGAATTGGTAGCAAGGCTGACAAGTGGAAATCACTCTGCAGCTGTCACTGAACTGAGCATAAGTGAATTTTATCCCAGATGCTGAGGATGTCAAGCACATGTTAAAATGCCATGGGGGAAAAAGGGAGACATGGTATATTTTACATCCCCTTAGAGACACTGAGCTTTTGCTAAAAGGGATTTATCCTAACTTCTTTCATCTTAAGGCCACTCTGGGGCTCTGCCTTAGTCTGATCTGTTTTGTCAAGATGAAAAACCCCTCAGAACCCATATTAGATAAGAGTGTTAGTCTTATCTATTAAAAGAAACATCTATGGCTACAGCTTCCTAATGGGCCTTCCAAGTTCTATTCTGCCTAATACCAACCCATATTTCCCAACTCTGCTAGATTTATCTTTCTTATGCACAGATTTTGCCATGTCACAATTCTTTGGTGACCACCTACTACTTTCTGAGTTAAAAGAAAACAATAAAACAAAACCCTTAAACCAGGGGTCCTCAAACTACAGCCTGTGGGCCAGATGCAGCAGCTGAGGACATTTATCCCCCTCACCCAGGGCTATGAAGTTTCTTTATTTAAAGGCCCACAAAACAAAGTTTTTGTTTTTACTATAATCCGGCCCTCCAACAGTCTGAGGGACAGTGAACTGGCCCCCTATTTAAAAAGTTTGAGGACCCCTGCAAAACCAACAAACTAAAATCTTAGCTCAGGCCCTGATATATAGCAAATGCTTGTTTCTTTCCTTGTTAATTGCATTATTCAAAGTCTTCAATAATTTGGCATCATCCTATCTTTACAACTTTACATCTCACATTCTTCTTCTTCAGGTACTGTGTGCTCAGCTAAGCTAGAGTCTTCTTACTGAAAATATATACAGTGTACTTGCTCAACTCTATGCCTTTATTCATACCCATCCCTAAAATCCCATTGAAGAGCAACATCTTTCAGGAAACCTTCCAAGATTTCTTATTGGCAAAGACCTTGCCCCTCAGACTTCACATAGTGCTTAGTTCATCATTTAATACTGAGTATATAGTTATCTATGTATCTGTCTTAATCTCTATAGATTTCCAGTTCTATAGTGGCTATGTGGACAGTGTTTTAGCTAGATTTTTAACTTTTTCAGAAGCTAATGAGGAAGCTGAAGGTTCTGAGAGAGTGGTTTGGAATGTGTGTGGAATGTGAAAAACTCATTATAGCCACAAGGGGTCTTTATTTTGTCAAAGGGCACATGGGGAGATCAAGATGATCCAGCTGCAGGCTGTGAGGGAAGAGACACCATTTAAAAGTCAGAGAAGAGGGAGAGGGGAAGTAAAGGTGCAATCTAGAGAGTTAGGAAGGAGTTAGGGAGGGTCCATGTCTACATGTCTACATCAGCAATTGCATGATGGGATTGCAGGGAAGAGGGATTTGTTAATACAGGATAATGAAGGTGCTTTCATCAAAGCCTGCTTGTAAGACAAGAGCACCTCTAGTGCATTTGCTTAGGGAAAGCAAGGGTCTCTTCTCTGCAGGGGATTTGGTGGATTGGGCAAGTCTTGCTCAGACTAAGGAGAGAAAATGTTTCTAGGAATGTGGCCTCCCTTTGAGTAGGATAAGGATGACAATGGTAACAGGGTGGACATTAGAGTTTACATCATTTCTAAGGACTATATTATATCACTAGTACTTTGGTTTACACACAGTAGGTGTTAACTATTTGCTGAAATGAAATAAAGTTATATGGTCTTATATCCCTAGTAATCTTTCTTCAAAGAAAGTTAGAAAGGATTCAGAAATCCAACATTCAGATATAATTTACTCAGGACAGAATCTTGTCTTACAACTTTTAAAAAATCATTCCTTGAACCTTTTTCTCTTTTCCCTTCTCTTCTCTTTTTTCTCTCTGTCTCTGTCTCTTTCTCGGTTTCTCTGCGTCTCCCTCTCCCTCTCCATCTGTCTATCTGTCTGTCTATGCTTTTACTCACACCCATCTCTTAAAATCCAATTTCAGAGCATCCTCTTTCAGGAAATCTTTCAAGATGTCTTATTGGTAAAGATCTTGCTCTTCAGACTTCACATGATACTTAGAGGAAGAAGGAGGTGCCTATGTGTGCCTTGTCTCTGTGCCATTTACTAAATCTCCTTCCATGACCATCTCTCCTCCTTTGAATCTTTCAACATTAGTCTTGATGCTATTTCTCTTGTTCTTGAATAGATCATTAGAATTTCAAGATCATTTTTTATATCCTCCAGGAAACACTTCTCCCTCCCCCCATTACTCCCTTCTCAGCTCCATAGCTTCTGACTTTCTTGAAAATAGCTAGATGACACAGTGGACAGAGCACTGGCTCTGAAGTCAAGAGTATCTGAGTTCAAATCATGGCCTCAGACAGACAATACTTCCTAGCTGTGTGACCCTGAGCAATTGCCTCAGCAAAAAAAAAAAAAAAAAAAAAAAGTGGGTATCAATTCA
The DNA here is from genome assembly GCF_016432865.1 of Antechinus flavipes. Taxonomy (NCBI): domain Eukaryota; kingdom Metazoa; phylum Chordata; class Mammalia; order Dasyuromorphia; family Dasyuridae; genus Antechinus; species Antechinus flavipes. The sequence continues at coordinate 686,587,904 of NC_067398.1, forward strand.
ATTCAGTTCAATTCTACCAGGCTGAGTGCTAAGTGCCAAAGGATTAAAAAATCAAACAAACCTAGATTTGTGATTTCATCATTGTATAGCAAGAGCTCCAGGTGAGAAATCTTCCTCCACCAATTCAGATTTATATTTGCTATGTAATATATTACCTTGGAGGGCTGCCTGAGGCATAGAATGGTTAGATTATTTTTCTCAGGCTCAGATAGCCAATAAAGTTGTCAGAGATAGGACAAGTCTTCTAGCTTCTCTGGCCATTTCTTTATACACACTTTCATGTTAATGGAATAGGAAAAAAAAATTAGGAAAACAAAAGGCAAAAACAACTCCTGCCCTCAAGCAACTTATCTTCTATTGAGTACCTATGAAAAGGTCTAAGGGCATCAGGATAGAAATATGAGAGCCTTGAGTCATTTAGAGGAATAGGCTACTTCTAATAGAGAGTTTTTGTCTCTTGGGAACTGTAATTTAGAAAAGTCTGGCAGAAAATAGAAAAGGGCTGGGTCACTAAGAGGCAAGCATTGATTCTGCATTACCAATGGCTCTGTATTGGAATTCCATGAATTTTTGTCTCTGACATTTCCAGAGACAGCCAATGAAAGCCGTACACTTAAGTGGACAGCCTCAGAAATTAGCTGTGGAATAGAGCCAACAAGGCATCCAATGCAAGCATTTGTTCCTGCCATCATTCCTTGCAAGGAGCTAAGAAAAGAACAGATGTTATGAAAGGTCTTTGTACAGATATGGTATGAAATGAAAGAACACCATTGAGCAAAGACAGGACTGAATTTCTGGTCTGGGCAGGTTATGTTAACTGTTGTGGTGACTAATGTAGCACCAAACATTGTTGTTTAGCCATCAGATGATGTGCTTTAGTAGAAGCACCAAATGTCGGGGTTTGCCATGTGAAGAATTCACAATGGCCACTCTCTTTGGCAAAAGGAAGGTTTATTTAGGAGAAGAGGAAGTACAACAGACACCAAGAATAGTAAATATAAAATAGAGTGGGAGGACATATGAAAGCCAAGTTTCTCAGTGAACTTACAATTACTCAGTAGAAAGGGAGCACCCCATGAGGTTGGATCATGTCCTTAGCTGGCAGGCTAAATTCTGAAAGGGACTTAGCACCCTAAAAGAATTAGCTTCAGGGAGGAGAAGTGGGGTTAAGAAGTATAGTAAAGTTAGGAAAGATACTAAATGGCATAGGGAAGGGGTAAAGGAAAAGATACCTTGAAATAGAGTATCAGTAAGGGACTGACCCAAAGGAGGGAAGTAGCGAACCCATGGCCCATAAATTGTTTTATAGGGAAATTTACCCTTAAGGGCTTGACATAATTTGGATTTCCGATTAGATTACCTGCAGAAATTGGAACCACTGAATTAAACTGATGTCCATTATTAGACCTTCTTCCTGCCTGCCCCAGCAAATAATTTTTTATCAATTCTTCAATTCCTCTCTGCCAACTGTACCCACCATTCAGGACCTTACCAGTAACTGCATTGTTCCTTCCAGACATGAATAGTGCCATTTTTGAATAAGCTTCCATTTCAAGGGTAAGTGGGAAATTACAGTTTACGCTTATGCTTTGCCTTGTTTTCTCTCAGCTTTTCTACAGTCAACCAAAAGACGAACAATACTCAATTTCTCAGCTCCTTCCCCCCCACCAAAGTCAATGATAGGTTTAACAGCTTAAAAAAGTCTATCTCAACCTCCCTGAAACATAACAAATCACTCTCCTAAAAGACCAAGTTACTGTGTTTTTTTGTATGTAAGTAATTATGGGAAATGACCCATATTTAGAAGCCCAGCCATCACAGAGACACTCTTTTCTGTGTACCAGTAGATGCTTCTCTTGATTGTAATATAACTCTGTGGCATTTAGTAAGTCACTTAAAATCCTTGGACCTCAATTTCCTTATATTCTATTATAAATGAAATAAAGAGTTAGTTTAGGTGATTTCTCAGCTCTCTTCTTACAATATCTTTGTACTCCTATTGCATATCATATAGATAATGTGCTTTTTACTGTTTTTTTAATTTTTATTTTGAATCATAACAAAATGATTTTTTTCCCATGATACTGCAACTTGGTATAGGGCTCAAGGATAAAATATCAGTTCCTCCAAAAAGAATTTATTGAGATCCAGTTTTAACAATAAATCTCATATTAAAAGAGTCTGCTTTAAACCAGCATATTGAAAAGGGATAGAAATATGTAGTCTATTTTGTTTATAGCCTACTAGGAACTGGATCAGACAGCATTAATTAAATATTTACCTTGTTCCAGACACCATGCTAAGGGCAGGAGATAGGAAAAAAAAAGCATGAAAAAATGTTCTGCCCTCAAGGAGATAACACTCTAATGAGAGAGACAACACGCAAAAATAAACAGACAAGATACACACATATAGTATAAAATTATCAATGAACCAATGAACATTTATTAAATGATGTGGGTGATGTAGACACTAGATGATGGTAAGTACCAAAAATTTACCAAAGTTTACCAAATTTACCAAAAATCCATTTAGTCATGTGAGGAATTCAAATAGCCATTGTCTTTGGCAAAATATAGATTTATTTAAGGGAAGAGGTAACAGACAAAATGAGAGGATACATTAGGCACCAAGAACAGTTAATATTAAATAGAATAGGAGAACACATGAAAGACAAGTTCCTCAGTGGAATTCACATTTATCTAGTAGAAAGAGAGTACCCCATGAGGTTGGGACATGTCCTTAACTGGCAAGCTAAATCTTGAAAGGGACTTAGCATCCTGAAATAGTTATTTGTAAGGAAGAGAAGTGAGGTTGGAAAACATACTAGAGTTGGGAGAGGTACTATGTGGCATGGAGCAGGGCAAGGAGAAAAACACCACAAGGCAGAGTGCCATGGTGGACTGATCCAAAGGAAGGCAATAGCCATGGTATGGCCCATAAGTAGAATTTATAGGGAAAATTTAGTCTCAGGGACATGACTGGGATTTCTGACAGAATATGGCAAGGTGAGACAACTTAAGACCTCTACAGAAGGTAGGTCTCAAGGGTTTGACATAACTTGGATTTCAGACTAAATGACCTCCCCGTGGAGCTAAACTGATCTCTATCAGTGCTTTCTGCCTGCTTGCCTCAGGGATCAATTCTTTAGTTTTTCTTGGTCCAAAACACCATTCCGGATCTCATCATTAATTATCCCTTCTAATGTCAGGCATCATCCTAATCTCTGGGGATACAAAAAGAGACAAAAAGCAGTCCTTGCCTATAAGGAGCTTGCACTGTAATCAGGAAGACCAGGAGCAAACCAAGACAAAGAAAACTGAGGTGATGCAGGGTAAATAGGAAATGATTAGGAAAAATAAGGCATTAAAATTAAGAGGAATTGGGAAATGCTTCAAGTGTTATGAAAAGGTAGAGGGAAAGGTAGTATTTGCTGGGGGAGGTAGGGCAGGAAAGCCTCGCTGTGAAAGATGGGAGTTTAACTGAATCTAAAACAAAGTCAGGTAAGTCAGGATTTGGGGGAGAGTCATTGAAAAGGAATGAGATGAGAAGAAAGAGTGCCTTGTGCAAAAAGGACGTCAGGAGGATCAATGAGACCCTGAATACCATGGGGCAAGTGAATTGCTCTTGAAGTTTTACTTGCCTGCAAAGCAATGTGATACCAGTAGAAAGAATACTGGATTTGGCACCTAAAGACAAGTTTGAATGCACTTTTTGCTGCTTCCTACTTGTATAATCTCAGACAAATCATTTAAGCTCATTGGACCCCAGTTTCCTTCTTTATCAAAGAAGGGTTTGGACTGGATGGCTTCTGTAGTCTATCTAATCCTGCTCTATTACCCTATAACTGTACAAGCCAGAATTTCTTTTTTCACTGATTATTATGTGCTCAAAGAGGTAACATTTATGACATCCCCAACAAGTGGTCCTCCAACCTAGGCTAAAGAAATTCTAACAAAGGGTGGCAAACCCACCACCTTCCACCACAATGCTCTGGGATAGCTTTGATTGTTGAGTACTTTCTTCCTCATTGAGCCTGTTTGCTTCTCTGTAGCTTCTAATCAGTATTCCTAGATCTGGTCTCTGGGACCAAGTCCCCTCCAAAAAATCCAATTCCACTTATACACAGAGGCCCATTAAGTACTTTTTAATGGCTCTATCATGCCTTTTCTAACTCATCCCTTCTCTAAGTTAAACATCCTGATTTCTTTATCCATCTTCACATTGGTCTACTTAGCAAATATTATTAAACATGTGAACAGAGCAATGTGCTAGGAGTGGATGAAATATATTATTTTGTGAGGCAGCATGGTAAAGTGGAAAGAACATTAAATATGATTTTTAAAAATCTGGGTTCAAATCCTACCCCAGATACTTAATAGTTGCCACTATAAGAAGTCACAACCTCTTTGAGCCTCAGTTTCCTTGTCTGCAGATTAATGAACCTACCTACCTACATCTGAACCACCTACCTCACAGGGTTATTTTGAAGAAAATCTTTTTAAACTAAAAAAGAGCTACAGAAACATAAGATGTTCCTTTTAGAAAGCAATGTACCCTCTCACATTTGTGAGGAAAATAGACACAGATGCTTTAAAATACTGTATTAAATGATGAATGTGAGGTATAAAATGGTTCTGTGGGTGAGATCTGATTTGAGGGTAATTTGGTATCCATCACATGCTCAGCTACCCACACATTTGCCCCTGTGGGACTTGTACTGGCCCTCATTTGGGTAAATACTACTCATCCACCCAATTGTGAAAGATATCCAACATTTTCTGTCTAACTGAATCTGTGTGCCCCCAAATCTGGACCAATTCCAACAGCTCTTCTCGTTATGTAATTAGAAAGAGGCTCATGAATCTGATCTGGTGTCAGTTCTCCTTTTAAAGTGCTTGTGTTAAGTGCTGAAAATTCACTGTTTCAAGTGCCCTTGAATTGGGAGTTGCTGATTGGGAGTAGCGAAAAATTGTATGAGCTTTAAGTCATGGGGGCTTTGAAAGAATCTCCAACCCATGAAGATCAGTCATTCAACAAGCATCTAGGAATATAAAAACAATAATGATAATGAGGATGATAGCTAACATTTATTTTTAAAAATAATTTTATTAAAGTTTTGTGTTTCTTACATTAGCATAATAACCCACGTGTCTCCCCCCCCTTGAGAACTATCCTATTTGACACATTATATTTTTGAGAGAGAAAAAAGGCACAATTGATTAATACATTGAGAAATTAATCGTTAAAATTTATATTGCACTTACTATGTGCTAGGAACTGTGCTAAGCACTTTACAGTTAATATCTCATTTGATACTCATCCCATTTGATACTGGATTATTATGATTACAATTGGTGAAAGAGGTGAAGTGAATGTACTGTTTATTGAGACAACACATTCTGTATTTGGACATGTCTAATTGTTAAGAAGTGTTTCCTGTTTTGGAAATCTCTCTGAAATCTGCTTCTTGTCTCTTTGTCTTTGTTTGTCTCCATCTCTTTCTCTGTCTCCCTGTCTCTCTGTTTATGTCTCTATCTCTCAGTCTCTGTGTCCATCTGTGTTTGTGTCCGTCATTGTCTCTCTTTCTCTCTCTTTCTGTCTCTCTATCTCTGTCTATTTCTTTCTGACTCTCTGTCTATTTCTCTTTTTTTCTCTCTCTCTCTTGCTCCCCCTTTCCTTCACTCTCTCTCTCTCCCAATTCTCTACTCCCTAAATGCTTTCTAGGCCTTCCATAGAAGTCAAATAGAATAAGTCAAGTCCCTTTCTCACTTACAGCCAATATATTCCCCTTTGAAGACAGTGATCCCATCATTCCTCTTTTTTTCTTCCAACTAAATTCATTGTTTCTTTAGCTGATCTTCATGTAGAGGCTGTAGTTAGCTTCTCGCTCAGATGGTTGATATGTTTAATTTGCTTCCCTCTAAACCCCCTAGATCATTTTCTGTAAAATGGCTTTCTGAAAAAAAAAATCTTGGGATTTTAGTAGAATAAGCTTAGCAAGTAGATTTTTAGACTAGGTTAATAAAAGCACTTTAAGGCTTGAAAAATACTTGATATCTCTTATCTTACTTGATAATAAGAGGATCATAGGATTATATTATTAAAACATTATCTCATTTGATCCTCACCACAACTCTAAGAGATAGATGCTACTAGTATCCTTATTTTATAGCTGAGGAAACTAGCAGATGGCAATTAGGGGCTTACCCAGGCTAGTAAATTCAGTCAAGTTTGTTCAGACTCAAGTCTTCCTGACTCCAGATCTACTGCTCTATCCACAGCAACACTGCAACAAGAGGCAACAGCCTCTTGCTTAATAATTATTAGAGCTAGAATTTCACCTCAGGTGATCTGTCTTCAAATCTAATGACTTTAAATTGTATCACACTTATGAAACACATTAAACTAGATTGAGAGGTTTGTATTTTATCCTAGAAGCAATAGGGAGCCATTGAAGGTTTCTTAGGAGAGTGATAAATTATCTTGCTGTAGATTCTACCATGTAGAAAAATAGTTTCTGCTGAGTTTCCCTTTGCTGAATGGGAATTAATTTAATGGTTCTGATTTGTATCCTGGAATATACGTTTTGTACCCTTACAGGTGAGGTTACTAAGCAGCATCAAATGACCATAGCAACAGAAACCAACCTCTAATTTCTGTATTCATGGACTACTTGGAAATTCACTTAATATAAGCATGTATGACAATGGCTATTAAACGTGCACCACTAAATTCCATGTTAATCAGATCCTTCCCCAGAAACACGGTTATTAACATCCCTTTGCTATAGATCAAAGAGAGATTCTGGCTACAGTTTCAATTTTCTCCGATTCAGTACTGATGAAAGGTATTGGATTAATAGCCAGAGGCCCTTTCCAGCTATTTATTCACACAACAGGTAGAGGGGAACTCACAAAACCCAGAATTTTATTAAATCATTCCCACTTAGTTGTTAATGTTTCTCTGCCTCCTGTGAAAAATTACTTGTATGTATCTTATATTGAAAGGCAGGATGGCTTATGGTATAGGAAACCAATATCTGGAGACTTGAGTTCAAGTTGCACCTCTGATACCCATGTATCAGAGGACTATGTGATCCTGGGCAACTTTTCTACTTTCTAAATGTCCCATTTATACATGTATAAATGTATATACATACATACACATACATGCATATGTGTGTGTCTCAGATACACATATATGTTTTGGATATATTTATTAATGCATATGCTGCCTCCCCATTAGACTGTAAGTTCCTCCAAAAAAGGAATTATTCTACTTCTGTCTTTGTATCCCCGGTATTTAGAATGGTGTCTGGCTTATGATAGACATTTAGTCAATGATCATTGATGAACTGATTGACTGATTGAAGTGCTCACTTTAGAAATGAATTCTGTGCTTGGAGAAAAACTCAAATGTAATTAGCTCATAGAGAGAATGGTCTCTTTTGGTGCTCCTAAGCCAAGGCAGGCATTGCTCCCATGGAAAAGAACATTGGATTTAGAGAACTGAGTTCCAGTTCCATCTCTTTCATTTATGAACATAATTTTGAGCAAATTGTTTCATGCTTTTCATGACTCTTGGAGTCATAGCATCTCATAGTTGAAAGGCTTCAGCTGGGAGCTAGTGTAACTTATGCCAGAGTAACAATCTCTCTGGGCTGCAACAAATAGTCCATCCAACCAATTCTGGAAGACCTTCAGTGAAGAGGAATCCACTATATTCTGAGGTGATCCATTCTATCTGATAACAAACATTTTCTTATCTGAAACCCATATCTTATCTGCAACTTTCATCTGTTGCTCCTACTTTTGGCTTCTTTTGCCAATTGGAACAAGAGCAATTCCTCTTATATCCTTTCAAATGCTTGAATGAAATGATCCTTTCCCCTCTGTGTCATCTCTCCTTCAAATATTCTCAATTTTCTGAATAGATCTTTAAATGATATGTTCTTCAGTGTCAAATCATGTCTTCATCTAGAGCATCTCTTGTGCATTTATCCAAGATCTTTGGGATTCTCATTTGAAGAATGAGATAATATCTGTTAAGCACCCAGGACAGTGTCTGACTTATAGTATGCCCTTAATAATAATAGTGCTTGTTTCTTTCAAACATCTCTCTTCTCTGTTTTCTCTCTGCAATGAAAATACCTTTCAGAGTAGCTGTAAATAGCCAATAAGTGTTTAATGTATGTGAAAGTGTTTTGTAAACTGTAAGACATTACTCAAAGGTGTGGTTTAAATAAATGCTTGTTAAAAGCACTACACATGTTATGAATATTGTATAATTGAAATTACCTTGCAAGGTATAAAATGTATACATGTGAATGGAAGTTATTATTGTTAGCAACAGGTAACTAAGGGTATTGTCACTGTTTACCATTTCAGATGTTCTGACATAGTTCCCACTGTTTTTTCTTATCATGGTGATCTAATCAATGGACATTCTGCCTTCTACATGTCTTCCTTCTTTAAGAGCTGCCTTACTGAGCATTGACCAATGTAGGGGCATCTTGCTAACTTCCACTTGCATTTTAATTTCCTACTCTATTTCTTCTCTCTCTTAACATTTGCCCAAGAGAGGATCTTCTCTTCTTTTTGAAAGATTTATGTCACTTATGTGTATGAAAATCAGGAAGAGGAACTGAGGGATTTAGGTTGGAAAAACAGTATCTTGAAATACTTCAACAGCTGACATAGAGAAGAGAGCTAAGAGTCATTCTGCACTTTAGAGCAGAATGATCAGCAATGGGTGGACATTACAGGGAGGTAGATTTTGGCTTAATGTAACAACAGAAGTGTCACAAACATCCAAGTAATTATAGCTATCCTAAATAGAATGGGCTGTTTCAAGAGATAATGGGTTTTTTATTGGAGGTTTTCAAGTAAAAAGTAGATAATTGGTTATTAATGATAGTGTAGGTGAGATTCCTGGTCAAGTATGAGTTGGATTAAATGTCCTTTAATCTTCAAGGAGCTGAGGATTTTTCACTTAGTGAAAGCTCAAGAACACATGATAATTCTCTTCAAACATTTGAAAAGGGGGTTGGTATTATTCTATTTGATACCAAAAGGCAGAATTAGGATATATGTGTAAAAGTTGAAAAAGAGGAAAGTTTAGGTTTCATTTCAGGGAGGAGATTCTATAAAGACTGTCTGAAAGTATAATTGACTGTCATCTTTAGAGGGGGTAGGTTCTTTCTCGTTGGAGGTCTTCCAACAGGTGTTTGATGACTACTTCTTGGGTATGCTTTAGTGGGAATGCCCTTCCAGGTATGGGCTGACTAAATGGCGCTGAGATCCCTCCCAACACTGGATTGTTTGATTTGGTAGGTGATTCTGTTTCTTTCAACAATAAGACCCCATGATTCTGAAGATAAACCTGAATCTCCCTTGGAAATAAAAAAAAAAAGAGGGAAAAAAAAAACAACTTAAATCCCTCAATATTGCTTCCTCTTTTTTCCTCAGAGAACCTTTTTTCTAGGGCAGAGTTTAAATCTATCCTTTCATCCCCTCCTCCCTCTGCCCCTACCCTCCAGTTACCAGTATTTATACCCAGCAAGGCTGCAGATTGTTGGAGATCATCCCAACGCAGCAGCAACTTGCAAACAGTTTTCTGAAGCATTTATAATGGACAGTGTTATAGTACCCAGTGGTGTAGCACAGCAGCATCCATGGAAACATAATCATGTGTAGGGGGTTCCTACGAGTCCTCCAGGAATCATAAACAGCTTGAAATAACAACCAGCTAAATCTCTAGATGCTTAAAAAAAAACCTCACATGCTAGCAATAGAGCTGATTCCAGATCAATGCAGACTATTAAATAATTTAGATGATTGAGCTATGTAAGCCACTAGATTGGAGGAACATCAAGGCTGGAGATTAGGCATACATCATGTGTTGCCTGTTGGGCTACAGTCATCAATGGCATTACCTTTTTGGATTGGGTAGAGGTGAATAGCTGGTAATTATTTCTTTTTTTGAATTAAAAGCTGGAGAAACAGAGTGTATTCTTTCCTTTGAGATCATTCTTTTTAGTACCTTTTTTGATACTAGCTCCTAGGACCATCCTTCCTAGTATTTCTGATTAAGAGAAGCCTTGTTTTCCCAGATCACAGGAGTTTCCTTGGAAAATTCAATGTAGTAGTTGAGAGAAATTATTATTAATAGGCAATTATTTGGGGAAATCTATAGTTCTCATTTTTTATAGTCCCCATATCAAAGTCACTCTCTAGAAGGACATTACTGATGTGAGATAGAATTAATTGTTCTCAATCTTGCTCAGATCCCATCCAACCTTACTAGAAATTTAATTTAAGGTGGGGAAACCCATTGTGTTCTACTCAGGTTTGGGTGGGGATAAATTCTTTGATTAGATTGCCCAAAGGTGAGATGGTCTGGGTGTAGATAGTTCCATTATTGTTTAAGACTAATATGATCTTATTCTCTCAGCCCCTCATTGGAATGATCCCACTTCTTATTGTAACTTCATTCTTTCATTAATTGTTAACCAAACAGAGTTGATTACTTCTCTTTGGAACATTCACTTTCCAAGACCATATAAAGCATGAGCCCACTGCCATGATTGTCTTTGGCATTTGACAGTGCTCCTGACTTCTTTATTAAAATGCTAGAATTATTAATAAAATGACTAATTACCCAGAAATTATGTCTTTTGAACTTTTAAAGTGTCAAAGAATAGAAAGGACCTAGCATCAGAGAACTTCATTGCAAATTCTGCCTATTTGTGACCTGTGAGATATTGGATAGTCCATCTATTTCTCTGTTCTTGTATTTTCTCATTTGTAAAATGGTCTTGGGGCATTTGCCAGTGTAAATTGGTAAGTGATATGAGACCAGAAGAAAGTAGGAAAGATATCAAAGAGCTTCGATCACAAAGCTTTTTAAACAGTGTTTTGTGACTCCATATGGGATTGTACAACTGAATGTGGGGGTCATGAAATTATGATTTTTTTCCATAAATGTTTGATGTGTATACCTGTTGTATATACCCATTTACCTGGGGTTGTGTAAAAATTACTTTGATGAAAGGGCATCATGAGTAGAAAAACTTTAAGAAATCCTGCATATCAGAATCAAATAAAGTAATTTATCTTGGAGAAGAAAAGACTCATGGGATATGACATAATTCTTCAAATATTTGTAGGACTGGCAAATGGAAATGGTATTAGTCACATTCTACTTGGCCTCAAAGGGCTAAACTAGGAACAATAGATGGAAGATGCACGGAGGTATATATAAATTGTATGAAGAAACTGAGGATGTTTAGCTAAGAGATGACTCTATTGGGAAATCATAGTTGCCTTCAGCTATTTATTTGCAGGGCTCTTCTGTGAAGAATCTCTTCTTTTATTTTGTCCCAAATGTCAGAACTAGGAACAGTGAATGAAAGTTGCAAAAGGGTAAATTTAGGTTTGATATTAAGGGGAAAAAAAAAAAAAAAAACAAACAAAAAAACATATTGTATTAAGTAAGATCATCCAAAAGTAGAATGTGCTGCCTTTGGAGGACAGGAGCTTTCCTTCATGGGAAATATTCAGGCAAAAGCTGGTTGGCCATTTGTTTGGTATCATGAAGGGAATTTTTGTTCCAGTATCAGTTAAACCAAGGCTTCTTGAATTTTTTCCACTCGTGACCCATTTTTGCCTGAGAATTTTTTGCAACCCCTGACACAAAGGTATATAAAATAGATGTACAAATCAAACATTTACTCAAAATAAGTCATTATTGAGACTATCACAGTTATGAGACTTCTGTGAACCAGGTTAAGAAGCTTTGAGCTAGAGTACAAGCTCTCTGAAATCTTTTTGTCTTCTGAAGTGACAGCATTCTGAAACTAATATTGTCTAATTATCTGGGTGGTTATGAGTCAAATACTTTGCAAACCATAAGATGCATTGAAAATTTAAGCTTTTAAGAAATAGCTTCCCCTCCCAAATTCTAAGTCACTCTATTTTATAGTACACTTTATTTCACAGAGTGAGGTAGGGATTCCATGGTTGGACTCTATGTGGAAAGGAGGATGCTAATCTGTTAACCCCATAAGGGCAGAGATGACATCTCAACTAGATTTAGCTTTCCCCCAAGGCTGAGCTTTGTTCTGCACACAAACACTTAATAAATATTTGTTGAATTGGACGGTCTAGCAATTTGTGGGCAAGGATGGAAGCTGGAAGCAACAGATCGTTAATTCTAGTAGTCAGCAGAGCCAATACAGCAACATGCTGAGTGAGATGGTAATGTTGAATATATAATGCATGGAACAACCCCCAAGTTGTCTTTTTTCAAATGAGTGTAAATGGAAATGTATTTAATTTGGGGAATTCCCTTGTGGTTCCCACAATATTAGCCATGAAAATAGTTAGCCATGTCATTGTGCTTTACAAAACCCAGGATTGGGAATGAATTTACTGGAAAATATAAATTTTATCCATTTAATCTTCACTGTAGAATGCAATTTCTATTCAATAGGATGCAAGCTCCTTGAGGGTAACAACTGTTCACACTCTTTATCTTTGTGCCCTCAGAGCTTGGCAAGTATCTTATGCTTAAACAAATGTTGAATTGAATTGAATGAATTATTGATCAATATGTTATTATATTCCTAACACATACTTTCTTTTTTTAAAATATTATTTTATTTAATAATAACTTTGTATTGACAGAATCTATGCCAGGGTAATTTTTTTTACAACATTATCCCTTGCACTTGCTTATGTTTCGTTTTTTCCCCTCCCTCCCTCCACCCCCCCCAAGATGGCAAGAAGTCCTATATATGTTAAATATGTTGCAGTATATCCTAGATACAATACATATTTGCAGAACCGAACAGTTCTCCTGTTGCACAGGGAGAATTGGATTCAGAAGGTAAAAATAACTCGGGAAGAAAATCAAAAATGCAAATAGTTCACATTCATTTCCCAGTGTTCCTTCTTTGGGTGTAGCTGTTTCTGTCCATCATTTATCCATTGAAACTCAGTTAGGTCTCTTTGTCAGAGAAATCCACTTCCATCAGAATACATCCTCATACAATATCATTGTCGAAGTGTATAATGATCTCCTGGTTCTGCTCATCTCACTTAGCATCAGTCCATGTAGGTCTCTCCAAGCCTCTCTGTATTCATCCTGCTGGTCATTCCTTACAGAGCAATAATATTCCATAACATTCATATACCACAATTTACCCAGCCATTCTCCAATTGATGGGCATCCATTCATTTTCCAGTTTCTAACCACTACAAATAGGGCTGCTACAAACATTTTGGCACATACAGGTCCCTTTCCCTTTTTTAGTATCTCTTTGGGGTATAAGCCCAATAGAAACACTGCTGGATCAAAGGGTATGCACAGTTTGATAACTTTTTGGGCATAATTCCAGATTGCTCTCCAGAATGGCTGGATTCGTTCACAACTCCACCAACAATGCATCAGTGTCCCCGTTTTCCCGCATCCCCTCCAACATTCATCATTATTTTTACCTGTCATCTTAGCCAATCTGGCAGGTGTGTAGTGATATCTCAGAGTTGTCTTAATTTTCATTTCTCTGATCAATAGTGATTTGGAACACTCATGTGAGTGGTAATAGTTTCAATTTCTTCATCTGAAAATTGTCTGTTCATATCCTTTGACCATTTATCAATTGGAGAATGGCTTGATTTTTTATAAATTTGAGTCAGTTCTCTATATATTTTGGAAATGAGGCCTTTATCAGAACATTTAATTGTAAAGATGTTTTCCCAGTTTGTTGCTTCCCTACTAATCTTGTTTGCATTCGTTCTGTTTGTACAAAGGCTTTTTAATTTGATATAATCAAAATTTTCTATTTTGTGATCGGTAATGGTCTCTAGTTCATCTTTGGTCACAAATTTCTTTCTCCTCCACAAGTCTGAGAGATAAACTATCCTATGTTCCTCTAATTTATTTATAATCTCGTTCTTTATGCCTAGGTCATGGACCCATTTTGATCTTCTCTTGGTATATGGTGTTAAGTGTGGGTCCTTGCCTAATTTCTGCCATACTAATTTCCAGTTATCCCAGCAGTTTTTATCAAATAATGAAATCTTATCCCAAAAGTTAGAATCTTTGGGTTTGTCAAACACTAGATTGCTATAGTTGACTATTCTATCTTGTGAACCTAACCTTTTCCACTGATCCACTAATCTATTTCTTAGCCAATACCAAATGGTTTTGGTGAGTGCTGCTTTATAATATAATTTTAGATCAGGTACAGCTAGACCACCTTCATTTGATTTTTTTTTTCATTAATTCCCTTGAGATTCTCGACTTTTTATTGTTCCATATGAATTTTGTTGTTATTTTTTTCTAAATCATTAAAATATTTTCTTGGAAGTCTGATTGGTATAGCACTAAATAAATAGATTAGTTTAGGGAGTATTGTCATCTTTATTATATTAGGTCAGCCTATCCAAGAGCACTTAATATTTTTCCAATTATTTAAGTCTGACTTTATTTGTGCTAACACATACTTTCAAAGAAAGTTCTGATTTCCCAAAATGATAATCAAATCAGACTGTCACATAATATAATGGATAGAATACTGGATTTCTGAGGACCTGGGTTCAAATCCTAACTCTAACACTTAGGAGCTTTTTGGTCTCTCACAATTCTTTTTCTCTTTCCTTAGTTTCCTCCCTTGTACAATGAGGGTGAGACTGGGAATGGTGATATCTCTTTGTTCTCCATCTTCGGTTTTCCTGTGTATTTATATCTAGTCCCTCTGACCTTTTCCAAAGCAGTATTTTTATTTGGACTTCTGCTCAAATGTGTCGATTTTGGCTAAAATCAGTAAAGAGCTTAAAGATTAAGAGGCTGTTCTTGTCTTCCTTTGGTGACCTAGCAAGAAATAATTCCCTCAAGCCTGTTATCTGATCATATTATTAGAGGTCTGATCATTAGCCTTGTTGGATTTTTTCCTTGCTAAAAAGCCAGACCTTACAAAGGTAATTAGGAAAGGTATTCTTTCACTTGTGAAGTTACTACCTATCCTTAAAATCCAATGCTATTTGGAATTAAAGAATTAGACAGGCATAAAAAAGGCAACTAACCCTAAAGGGACAAGATAGATTTGCAATTTGTATGTGATTTTGAAGAATGAAAAGACTTTGCTGCTGCTTCTAGTATCAGTGGTACAAAGATTGTTTTTGGTAAAGCTGAGCTCTCACCAACTACAGTGGGACTTGGAGATAGGATGAGGGAGGGGGGCATGGTCCGTAAGGTCCTTAGGGTTGACAGAGAAAGAAAAAGTTACTGGTGGGAGAGAATGGAGAAACATTTCTGTTCAGTTTCATGGTGGAGTGGGGGAATGAGGGTATAGCATTCATAAATAGGAGGGGCCATAGAATCATAAATACAGAACTTGAATCTTAACAATTTAATCTAACCTATTTAATCTAACCTCCCCATTTAACAGAGGAGAAAAACTGAGACTCCACACAAAGAAAACTGATTTTTTCCCCAAGGTTTGCTGTAGAATCATAGATTTAAAGCCAGAAAGAGACCTTCAGAGGCTATGTAGTCCAAGCACTTTTTTTTTTTTTTTTTTTTACAGAGAAAGAAAGAGGATTAATTAGGCAAAATAACTTGCCAAATGACAGTTAAAATCTCAGGAAGATCCTCAATTTGAACCTAAGTCTTGTGATTCCAAACATGTATGTTTTTCATTGCATTAAGTTATATCTTTTTTTTTAATCAATCAGCATTTATGAAAAGCTTGGTATGCTGTTATGATAATAAACGCTATTATTGTTCTGTTATTTTACTTAGGTCTGTCTCTTTGTAATCCCATGTGGGGTTTTCATGGCAAAGATACTAGAGTGGTTTGCTATTTCATTCTCTAGTTCATTTTACAGAAGAGAAAGCTGAGGCACAGGATTAAGTGACTTGTCTAGGGTCACATAGCTAGTAAGTGTCGAAGGCTGGATTTGAACTCAAGTCTTTTTGACTCCATTGCTTCACCTAGCTTCCCAACAACAAGAAATGTGACAAGCACTGAGGATATAGATACAAATAATGAAATAATCCCATGTGGAGCTTATATTCTCATGATTGAGAAAAGAATACACACAAAACACATACATATATAGCATAGATACAAAGAGAATAAATACAAATTGTCTATTGCTGCTTAAATATACAGGCATATATGGCACATACACACAGACACACATAATGAAGTGTCTTGTATTAAATTCTTGAGGATTGACTGGTAGCACTGGCCAAAGAGAAAATAGCTCAGCTTGGGTAAGAGAAGGGTTCTGATAGGAGTATCTATAGGTTAACAGTTTTTGTTATATTAATCAGTAGCAGAATTGGGAAACTGTCCATGACACACAGTGGACATATGGCAGAAATTTAAAAATTACTTTTTCAGTAAATGGACATAATTTAAATGCTAGGACATTTTCCTCCTCAAGAAGAGTATTTTTGACTTCAGGCTCAGCCACTGCACCATCCAGCTGCTCTGTGCCAACTGGCACACGTACACATAAGCATGTGCTCACAAGGGTGCTGCAAGAACAAAATGAGATCATATCTGCCAAGTGGTTAGTATACATCTTGTATACAGTAGATACTTAATAAATGCTTGTTCCATTCCCCGTGTGTGTGTGTGTGTGTGTGTGTGTGTGTGTGTGTGTGTGTGTAGAGAGAGAGGGGGAGGGAGAAAGGAAGAGAGGGAGAGGGGCCTTGATTTGAGAAACTTGCTGGAAAAACCTTTTGATATTAATTGACTAAATGTAGTTTCCTTGATTATCTCTTAATTATATCTGTTTTTGCTTTTGTTTTGTCTAAAATCATGGTTACCACCCCTGCCTTTTTCATGTCTTCTGTAGCATATTGATTCTGCTCCAGCCCTTTATTTTAATTTTGTGTCCTGTTTCAAGACCGTATTTTGTAAACAATAAATTCTTAAATTCCAATTTTTAATGCATTCTGGTTTTATGGGTGAACTAATCTCATTCACATTCTTAGTTATAACTATTTGTATATTTCCCTTTTTTTGGATCATGATTTTCAGGAATCCAATAATTCTAAAATTATCTTTCCTCAATCTGTTTTCCAGGTCAGTTGTTTTTCCAGTGAGATATTCTTCTATTTTTCATTCTTTTGTCTTTGTTTTGTTGTTTCTTGATGTCTAATGGAGTCGTTCATTTCCACTTGCCTAATACTAATTTTTAAGGAATTATTTCCTTCATGAGTTTTTGAATTCTGATTCTTTTTCCATTTGATCAATTCTACTTTTAAAAGTTTTTTCTTCAGTGAATTTATGTATCTCTTTTTCTATTTGACCAATTCTGCTTTTTAAGTAGTTTTCTCTTTTAGTGACTTTTTTGTTCCTCTTTTGCCATTAGGCAGATAGTGCTATTATTAAGAGGTTTTTTTTGTGTGTGTGCCTCTTTTTACTGAATTGTTATTTCTCTTTTCATAATTTCCTTGCATCACTCTCATTTCTTTTCCCTTTTTCCTCTACCACTCTTATCTCTTTCTTTGACTCTTTCAGGAATTCTTGTTGGGCTTATATCAAATAAGCACTTTTTGAGACTTTGCTTGTGACTACTTTTATATTAATGTCTTCTTCTGAGTTTGTGTTTTGGTCTTCCTTGTCACCATGATAGCTGTTTATGGTAAAGTTCTTTTCTTGTTTGCTTATTTCCCCAACCTATTTCTTAACTTGGAATTTTGTGTTAAAGTTGGGTTCTATTGACCTGGGGGCAGAGAGACACTGTCCCCAGCTTCAGGCTATTTTTTGGTGCTGTTTTTTTTTCAGAGCTAGTTTTGCAGGTCTACAAGTTCTTGGTGCTTTTAAAATAATGGGATATAAGAAGAGGTCTTCACTACTTTCTTGGTTTGTGCTTTGATCTTTACCCAGGAAGTCTTTGCTTTCTTCTAGCCACCAGTGGTAATATTCCTTTTAATTGTGGAACTGTTATATTACTCTGATCCCTTGTGATTTTACCACAATCACTTCTCTAATTCTGGAAGTGTGACCCAGAACTGATATGGGTAATAGGGTTATCAATCAGCATCAACTATATCCAATGCCAGCAAAAGATTCCATGCACATGGAAACTAATAAGATCAGACCTCAGAGACATTGGCTTCGAATGAGACAAAATACAATCTCTTCTGATTCTTTCTGGCATATTATTTGTCTTCCCTCTTTGGCTCTCTAAGAAAAAAAATATTTGAAGTTTAGTGTTTAGTTCATGTTTAAGATCTTTTCAAAAATGTACTCAGCATATCATGTGTATTGGATTTGGGACAGGTATTTATTTCCTACACAGAAAATACAAGTCAACATAGATTTTGAAACAATAGTAAATAAATATTTATTAATCACCTTTTAGATTTTAGACACTGTGTTAAGTGATGGGAATACAAACGAGAAAAAAAAGATAACTCCTGTTCTCAAGGAGCTTTAAATCCAACAGGGAAGACCACACACTAAAGCAAACTGAAAAATGGTTGGGGACACAAGTGTGGGGTATGATGTTCCTGGAATTGAAAGAAAATAGAAAAACTGATGGAAAATGAAGAGGTTAGCTATAAAGGAAGATTTGGGGAAGAGTTTATTTCTTCCTATTTCAGCCTTACATACATTTGGAGAGGAAAAACAACTGAGCGTGCTAAGAAAGTGTTGAGCATCAAAGCTGGATGAAATCTCCATGATGAAATTTCAGGTTATAAACTTATTCTGGAGGAGACAAGATGCTTCTGGAGTTGAAACTAAGTAGGGCAACTTATGGAAAATGACATTTAGCTGAAAAGTCTAGAGTCTAGACCTTTTGAAGAAGAAGATTAAGTAGCATGACCATCAGTTTTATTCTTTTAAGAGATTGATATTTAAACCTCAGGTTGTGGGATTGCTAATATTTTACCTTGATTTTGCACCATCCCTCAAAATATATGAGGTCTACTTTCTAAGTAGTCGAGGACTTGGACTCTGGTTGTCTTCTGGGATGTAGAAACTCCCTTTTTTGCCAGTCATTTCTACTTGTTGGAAAAAAGCTCTCCAGTTTTCATATATTCATACAGTCATCACTAATCCTGGATATTAGGTCTTGGTGTCAGAGGTTTACCTCTGTAATAGACCTCAAAATCATTTAGCTCCATCAAGACCCAACCTTCTCATTCTCTTTTTAGATATTCTCCTCTATCATCAATTAGTCTCACTCTGGCTAATAAGAGGATGATGCTGTCTTCTCTAAAGTGCTCTGTATTGGTGAGTCACTGGAAGTTGCCAGTCATCTCCAAAGTACTTAAATGTTCAGTTACTAATAGCCATCAGGAATCAGGAGGCAGCAGCTTTGAGTATGCAATTCACACATATTCATATCTCTAGTGGCAAGCATCATGCTTGCTGTAGGATATGCTCAATCAATTTGTGTTATTGAATTGAAGATGACTTGGTGCTAACCAAGTAGAATGTAAGATTCTTGAGAGTAGACATTGTCTCTTTTTTCCTCTCAGTGCCTATTATAATTTCTGGCACACACAGGAGACTTCCCTTAATTAAGGGAAAGGAGGAAAAAAGAGGATATAAGGAAATAATGGTACCACCTATGTTCCAGTCATTGTTACATTCTTTTTTTTTTTTTTAACAATATGTTCTTATTTTAATCCTCACAAAAACATTTTGGGATAAGTGCTATTATTGTCCCTATTTCACAGTTGAGGAAACTGAGGAAAATGGAGATTAGATTAGTTGCTTAGTATTGCCTGGTTAGCAATCTGAAGCTGCATTTGAACTCAGGACATCTTGATTCCAACTGCATCCTAAGCTAATTTAATAATTAATAAATTTTTATTTGGTGTTCTTTGTGGAGGTGCATGTATCATTTTTGTCCTTAAATCCCTGTTATCTAACACAGTGTCTGGCATATAGTGGATGCTTAATAAATGCTTGATGATGGATTCATTGGAAGACTTTAAGCACTTAATAAATGCTTGATGAGTTGAATATAGGCATGGGTTTAATATAAACACTTTCTTAAAAACTGTTCCAGGCTACATAATTTGAATCACCCAGCCCAGGCTAAAACTCATTACAACTCAATTATAAGGCTCATTAGAGGCTGGCATTTGGTTTATCTCGCCAAGTTGTAGAGCATCTTCATCTGCCTCATAGGCAAAGATCTATTTAAGCAGGGAGTGGCAATGGAACCAAATGGAGATTAAAAGAAAACTAATGAGAGAGAGAGTGTGCAGCATGTGGATCTGTGCTTAGCTTTTATTTTTAGGAACCTGTCTTCATGTGAGTGTGTGATCTGTGTGGGCTGAAGCACAATGGGAGGGTCATGTGGAAGAGGTGATAATGACGTTGGGACATCTCTGGCAGTTTGGCATTGGATGTGCCAGTAGCCTTTTGAAAAAAGGATTTTGATTTTGCTCTAGTATTTTGCCCATTGTATTTATCTTCAACTACGCTCCCCCCAAGCCTTCTCAAGAATGATCCCCCCTATTCTGTCCCTTTCTTAATTGGTCTCAGTTTCCATCACAGAAAATGCTAGCAGTGGCAGAAATGTGATAGCCTCTCAAATCTGTGGGGTAATTTGTACTTTTTGCAAACAGGCTGCTAGACTTTCTGCCTGCATATTATTCCCTCCTCCCATAAGAGACCTGATTCCTTGGCCAATCAAAAAGAAGGTTGTAGGTACTACTAATGTTTTGATTTAGCTCCTTGTGTGCTAACAGCTTAGCTGTAGCTTTTTAGTTGGGTGGGATCAGGGGATTTCAGTAAATGATCTAGATACACTTATTTTGCCCTGTTTGTTGGGGAGATTGGTCAAGTTAGACCTTGGGTTCCAAGAAGCTGAGAAAGATAAAATGGTAGGTTTGGAGTCAGGAAGAATTGGATTCAAATTCTTCCTCAGGTAACTTGCTAACCAGTGAGTCATTTAATCTGTCTTGACCTCAGTTTGCTCATTTTAAAAATAAGAACAATAACCCTATAGAATTAATGAAATTGTTGTGAGAATCAAATGAGAAAATGAAAGAAAATATTTTGTTAATTTTAAAGTATTATACAAATATGTAATACCATAATAATCATGAAAATCAGTGTGTCCTGAATAGTGAATAGAAGACTCACTTTTGAAGCATATTGGTCATGAGAACCTCATGCCCTGGGTGATTTTCTATGATGGTTAATTGTTGAAAAGATGTTAATGTGCATTGGCGCCTCAAAATCATAGATCTAGTCAAAAATCATAATAATTAAAAAGAGATATGCTTTAGAGAACTTCTAGTTTGCAACATTTCTTTAAGGATTTTTTTATTGATGTCTTCTGTTTTTACTTCACTTTCATTTCCAAATATAGCCTTCCCCCTTCCCTACCCAGAGAGTCATTCTTTATTATAAAGAATAAAAAAACCAAGAGGAAAAACCAAGCAGTTCAGCAAAATCAATAAATATATCAATTACCTACACCCAGAGTCCTCCACCTGTTCAAAGATGGGAGGGAAATTTATTTTCTTGTCTCTTCTTCCTGGTTGAACTTGGTAATTTTAAATAAACAACATCAGTTTCTTTTTCTCCTTTCCCTCTTTCTTCCTACTCCCCCTCTCCATTTCTTTTATTCCTGCCTCTTTCTCTTTGCTTTTCTCTTTCCATTCCCTTCTCTCTCCTTCTTCTCTCCCCCTCCTTCTCTTCCCCTTCCTATCTCTCCATTCTTTCTCCTTTCCCCCTCTCCCCTTTCTCCTTCTCCTGCTTCCTTTTCCCTTCTACCTCTCTCCCCATCTCTCTCTCTTCCACTTTTGATATCTTTGTCTCTCCTTTTCTTTACTCTTCTCATTCCCTCTATCCTTCTTTTGTCCTGTTGGTCTTTCCATTTTGGCAAATATTTGTGATATATTTTTTGTCTAGTATTTTTCTGATTCTTTGTTATTTCTACATTTTTGGAGAACAAAAAACACATTCCCACATTACTTGAGAATCTAGAAGCACCAATTTGATACTCAAAGGCATCTTAGGAGTCATCTAATTTAAGCTTCTCATTTTACGGATGTCAGTATTTATTAAATACCTTCTGTGTGCCATCTGACATTGTAAGGGAAAAAAAAACAGTTCTTCAAAAATATGATATTGAGGGGCAGCTAGTTGGTGGAGTGGAGCACATATATATATGTGTGTGTGTGTGTGTGTGTGTGTGTGTGTGTGTGTGTGTATAATTGATACTCTTTGCTTTTATTTTCTTGAAATTCTCACTATCTCATTTCCTTGGTCCCTGAACTAATAGAAACCCTTTCCTGGGACAAATGACAAATAAGCTCTCTTCTGTGACAAATATAGTTAAGTGAAATAAAGCAGGCTATTGCCTTTGTCAATAAATGCATACCTCATTTTGTACCTCTCTTCACCATGACTCCATCAAGTGGCAGAAGATATGCTTTATCCTCAAGTTTCTAATTGATTATCACCTTGGTCAGAATTCTGAAGTCTTCCATAGTTGTTTTCCTTGACATTATTGGGGGCTATTCTTTTTTATTTTAAAAGGTTTTTTTTTATTTTCAAAACATATGCACAGATAATTTCCCAACACTGACCCTTGCATAGCCTTATGTTAGTGATTTCCCCTCCTTTTCCCTAGCCCCTCCTCATGATGGCAAACAATCCAATATATGTTATACTTGTTAAAATATATGTTAAATCCAATATGTGTAAACATATTTGTACAATTCTCTTGCTACACAAGAAAAATCAGATCAAAAAGGAAAGAAAATGAATAAGAAAACAAAATGCAAGCGAACAACAACGAAAAGAGTGAGAATTTTATGTTGTGATCCACCCTCAGTTCCCTCTCTAGGTATAGATGGCTTTCTTCATCACAAGATCATTGAAACTGGCATCAACCATCTCATTGTTGGAAAAACCCATGTCTGTCAGAATTGATCGTTGTAGTCTTGTTGTTGCCATGTACCATGATCTCCCAGTTCTGCTCATTTCACTTAGCCTCAGTTTGTGTAAATCTCTCCAGACCTTTCTGAAATCATCCTACTGGTCATTTCTTATAGAACAATGTTCTATAAGAAATGACCAGTAGGATGATTTCCTACTGTTCCATAACATCCATATACCACAATTTATTAAGCCATTAATCAAATAATGGGTATCTACCCAGTTTCCAGTTTCTTGCCACTACAAAAAGAGCTGCCACAAACATTTTTGCACATGTGGGTCTCTTTCCTTCCTTTAAGATCTCTTTGGGATATAAGCCCAGGAGTAACACAGCTAGATCAAAAGGTATGCACAGTTTGATAACTTTTTGAGTATAGTTCCAAATTGCTCTCCAGAATGGCTGGATCCATTCACAACTCCACCAACAATGTATCAGTGTCCCAGTTTTCCCACATCCCCTCCACCATTCGTCCTTGTCTTTTCCTGTCTTTTTAGCCAATCTGAGAGATGTGTAGTGCTTTCTCAGGGTTGTTTTAATTTGCATTCCTCTGATCAATAGTGATTTAGAACACCTTTTCATATGATTATAAATGGTTTTCATTTCTTCATCTGAAAATTATCTGTTCCTATCCTTTGACCATTTATCAATTGGAAAGTGACTTGAATTCTTATAAATCTCAGTCAATTCTCTATATATTTTAGAAATGAGGCCTTTATCAGAACTCTTAAATGTAAACATGTTTTCTATTGGGGCCTTTTCTTTAAGTTGCTCTGTTCATTCTGCTCATTTTCTTTCATATTAGTTTATGTCAGTCTCTAGTTTCTCTGAATCCATGATATTTGTCATTTTAATAGCAAAATAATTTCCTATATTCATGTGCCAGGTTGTTGAGCTATTCCCTAATTATTGGGCATGCTCTAAATGCTTATTGAATTGAATTATGGTTTTGACTTATAGACAAATGAGCTTTATAATGGCAATAAAAATTGCCACTGCCTATGAAAAGTGGTCCATGCATCTTCCCAGGGCAGCTTCTGTACACATCCTCCCTCTTTTCTGGGGCCTTTTGGCCCCCATGAGATGAAAAGAACTCTGTTTTCCCTTACCCCCTTCTGCTGCAGTCATAGCAATGAATCTTTTGCCCTCTGTCAAGGCCTGTGTCCTTGCCATTCCTCAGAGATACTAAACAAGATAAATGGTGGGCTTGGGAAGTATAGGAAGACTGACTTCTGTGGTGACACATCAAATTTGCCTCATAGAGACTCTTCCAAGCAGATTCCTGATTTGGCGTTTGAAGTTGGGAGTCGGGAGTCATTCACACACATTAAATGCAGCCTTGGATGGCCTCCATGTCAGAACATTTGTTTGGGCTGCTTATTTCAGGGAGAGGAAGAAAGGGAGGAGGGAAGGAGAATAATGTAGATTCTCTTCCTGGAGAAAAGGAAGAATTCAGAGCTTTCCAAAATGGAAATGGGCCATACATCTCCTCACTTTGTACACACATGTGCCCTTCATCACAACATCCTTTTTCTTGGTGTCATGGAAGTCCCTTTCATGCTAAAGTCTGAAATCTTGTTCTGGGATTACATCAATATCATGCTCACTTTGCACAGAGGCTGTATAGTTGATGCAAAATTTGTAGATGAAACCTAGCTTAAAAACATCTATTTAGGGATGTACAGTATTTTTGTATTATTTCATTTTGTTGATTTATTTAAATTTAAATTAAATTTGGTTGAATTATTTAAATTGGCTAATGATAATTTGGAATTTTTACAGCAGTTTTAACATAGATGTGTGTACTTATTGTTCAGTTTGTCTAGCTCTTCATGACCATATGTGAGGTTTTCATGACAAACTTAACATGATTTTTCCTTTTCTTTCCCTAACTTATTATATATATAAGGAAACTGATGTAAACAGGATTAAGTGATTTGCCCAGGGTCACACAGCTAGTAAGTGTCTGAGGCCAGATTTGAACTCAGGAAAATGATTTTTTCTGATACCAGGCCCAGTGCTCTTTCCACTGTGTCACCTTATTGTCTTAATATATCCATACAAGGACAAAATATCAGTCCATATCCATTCTCAATCCTGAATAATAATTGTAATAATTATGATCGTGACAATAAATATTATCATTTTATTACACTGAATCAATGATTTCATTGGAATAGGAAGCTATTGATGAAGAATTTCACCGATCCATGCAGAAGGTCATCTTCTCAGTATCTTATATTCAGGGTGTTTCTTGAGGTATTGAAAGGGTAAAAAGATTTTGCTCAAAGTTGTACAACCAGTATATATCAGAGAGGGACAGGTTGCTCTAAGTTAACATCTTTCCATCTATTATGGCATGTTCCCTCTCAATGTAGCTAACATTTATGTAGCACTTTATAACTAGAAGGAAGATGCTTGTTGTAGTATGTAGAGAACCAATCCTGAGGCCTGAAAGCCTCAGGTCCACATCACACTTCTTACATACATGGACTGAGTGAGTGACTTGACAAATTATTTAATCTCCTGATGTTATAGTCAAAAATATCCTTTAACCTATAAGGATACGATCAACATTAGTTCAAGGAGATTTTCTTACTTGGGAGTTCTTATACCAATGAAATCACAGGCCTAGACCCTGGATTCAATACTTTAAAGATTGGCAAAGAACTTTATTTTCTTTTTCTTTTTTTTTAAGCTTTTTATTTTCAAAATATATGTAAGGATAATTTTTCAGCATTGACTTTTCCAGAACTTTGTATTCCAATTTCCCTCCCTTCCCCTAACCCTCTCTACTAGATGGCAAGCAATCCAATATATGTTAAACATGGTAAAATATATGTAAATTCAATATAGGTATACATATTTATACAAATATCTTGCTGCACAAGAGGAATCAGATCAAAAAGGGAAAACGAGAGAGAAAATAAAATTCAAGCAAACAACAATAAATGAAGTGAAAATGCTATGTTGTGATCCACACTCTGTTCCCACAGTCTTCTCTCTGAATATAGATGGCTCTCTTCATCACAAGATCTTTGGAACTGGCCTGGATTGTCTCATTGTTGAGAAGAGCCACATCCATTAAAATTGATCATCATATAATCTTGCCATTGCCATGTACAATGAAATCCTGGTTCTGCTTATTTCACTTAGCACCAATTCATGTAACTTTTTTAGCCTCTCTAAAATAATCCTGGTAATTGTTTCTTACAGAAAATAATATTCCATGACATTCATATACCATAACTTTTTCAGCCATTCGCCAACTGATGGACATCCACTCAGTTTCCAGTTTCTTGGCAAATAACTTTATAACAAATCACGTCATTTGATCCCTTATGCTTGGGAAGTAGGTCCTATTGTTATCTCTCTATTACAAATGAGGAAACTAAGTCTTAGGTTGGCTTCTCTAGGGTTAAACAACTAATAAATAACTAAGATGGGATTGGGACCCAGTACTGTACTCATCAGAGGCAGTGAGGTGGCTCATTTGGCCTGAAATCAAGAAGACCTGAATTCAAATGTGGGCTCAGATACTTACTAGCTATGTGACTCTATGCAAGTCATTTAACTTTTACCTTAATCCACTGGCGAAAGAAATGGCAAGACACTCCAGTACCATTGCCAAGGAAATTGCATGGATAGTATTGGTGTGCTATGTTCTTACAGTGCCATGAAGAGTCAGACATGACTGAACAACTGAACAACAATAACCCTACCCATGCACCTCACTGCCTCCATAATAATTTAGAGAAAATTCAGTCTATCAAAAAGTACTTATTGTTCCTCCTATGCAGCAGTCACTGTCCAAGGTACTGGGAGCATAAATACAGAAAATGAAACCATACCTATTCAAATTGAGCTGTATACGTGATCCTTGGTGTAAAGGCCACTCTGGGTTTTCTTCTCTTATTTTGAAGTCTTTATGGTAAATTCATTCTATTATGAACCCTCAGAGAATTTTTTTTTTTTTTTGCAACTTCAGTTCATTGCTAGTAAGGGCCTCCAAAGCAATAGTATTTGGGGAGAATGGTTACAAAAACATAAGATCTGGGTAAATTAAAGCTAATTGATCAAAATTTCAGGAGAAGAATTGTAGGGCTTAGGTAATTAGCATGGTACAGGATTTTTACTTTGGCATTGGATGAACTGTGTTGGAATACCTCTTCTACTACTTAATTCCTGTGTGGTCTTGGGTAACCCATTAAACTTTTCTGGGACTTGTTTTCTTCATTCATAGTCCCAGAAAAGTTTAATGGGTTCTGTTCTTACCATCTGTCCTGTAGTACCACCCTCCTATGTGAATTGTGTCCTTCAGAGTATTATTTTTTCTCTTTGTATCCCCAACAATTGTCACAGTGTTTGGCAGAGAATAAGCACTTGAAAAATAGTTTTTGATATATTTATTCATTCTTTAACTCACTTATTCACACATTCATTTATTTATTCTCATGATTTAGCAAAAGGTTACAAAGAAACTATGTTCCTGGTACTACCCAAAAAAACAACAACCGAAGCACCAAAAAGGAGGAAAAGCTCATATGGAAGGATAAATATTTGCAAAAAAGAAAAGGCGAAGGTGAAGCAGATTACCAAAACAATAAGAAAGATACAACCAAACATCTGAAAATTTGAAATATTATCAACACAGCAATGGGAAGCAAGAATAAATAGAGTGATTGACTCTTTTTCAAAAAAACTAGAATAGAACTTGCAGAGCTAGAAGATAGTATCTGGTCCATTGCCCTCATTTTAAAGATGAAAAAACTGTAAATCAGGAAGATGAAGGACCTTCCTCAGTATTGCACAAATCATAAGTTACAAAGCTGAGGTTTGAATTCAGACTGATTGCAATTCCAACTCCCTTTTCCATTATACAATATTATCTTTCAATGGGTTAACAACATGATTGAATCCTAAGACCATCTACCTTTCCATGATGTATTAAGAGCTCCCTGGAAAGGGAAAAAAAAAAACTTTCATTTATAATGGTCTCTTCCCTGTTCCTTATTTTCCTTTGTAAGGAAGAGGCTTAGTTTTTCACCCTTTTTTTCTTCTTTTTTATCCAGTTCTGATATATTTTGCATGCCACAGGGAAGCTGGAATCATGCAGTTGACTCCTGTATATATTCCCATGCTGGAGAAGATTTGGTTTAGGTTATATTAAAATATAAAATGCTTCCAAAATGTGTTGAGGCTGAAAAACAGGAGAGAAAATAATTTCCTCTCTCATTACAGAGAGAGAGAGAGAGCTGTGACTCTTACCACAAACCCACCACCACTCCACTACCCCCATCAGTACTGGGAATGGTTGTGATGGTTGTCACTTGGGAACTCCACTATTGCCCTCTTTTTTGTAGCTGCAGAAGACTGGAGGGGTTTAATGACTTAGAAACAAGAACGGAAACTTTGAGAAGCCCCTTATTTATGGAGCATGAACCATACTGCTATTTAATGTAAATTGTGCACAGCCCTTCCTGGGAGATGAGCTCTTGGACTGCAAATTAAAATCTCCATAAAATATGTCCTCTTGTAAATTTCCAGCTGGGGAAGAAAGGAAAAAAATCTAACATGTGGTGAGTTCAATAGGAGATGCATTTCAGCTTTCCCCCAATGTATTTACATATGTGGGCTCCTACACAATATGGTGCTGTTCCAGCTACCTGATGCATGGAGCAGTTACCCAGCAGAACAATAACCCTCATTCCATCTCCCCAAACAGAGATAAACCAGTTGATCTGCACGGTAAATGGCTAAAGGAAGCAAAGAAAGACTGCCATGGTCTGTGAATACAACTGAGCTGTATATCATGAAAAGTTATGTCTGGCAGAGGACTTCCCCTCCTTCAAGTTCATAGCTCCATTGGTCCAACTCATTCATTCATATTGTCTGGTTCCCCTGCTCACCATGAATGCAGTATGCTAATGCCCTTCAATGAGATGATGGCCTACAACTTTAGATGGGGTAAAGTGGTATTGTATTCTCTGGGTATAGAAGTCTGCAAGGGGGTCTTTATGAGGCTTTGGAAGAGTGCCCTGTACTCTGGAGGACACGCAGGAGGAAGATCCAATGCCAATGAATTTTAATGTCTTTGGAGAAGCCTAACTTGGCTCTTTGTCTTAAAGGTATGCAATTGTCATATTCAATAAGGCAAGAAATCTATAATTTTTTCAACCTCTGCATCTTAATCATGCTAAGAATGGTAGTTCTTATAGGTTCAGTGGATAGAGGTAATTAGTATTTGAGCTGTTTTTAGTTCTCTCATCTCTATAGAATTAGTGGCTAACTGCTGCTGAATTAGAGCAAAATTATGCGTTAAGGTTGGATCTGCTTCTGTTTATCAATCTAAGTCAATTCAATTCAACAAATATTTAAGTACCTTATCTCAAGGAATCTGTGTTATAGAGATTAAAATGAACTAGATCTTACCCTCAAGGAGCTTACATCTATTGGGAAGTAAGATGAAGGAACATAAACATAAAAATTAGTATTGATGGTCTTGTCCTGACAACTGTGAATAATGAATCCCTTTAGGGGGTCACATGTTTTTAAATCATCTAGATGGCACAGATACGTTGCAGTGGATAGAATTCCAGACCTAGAGTTCAAAGTTGACCTTAGATACTAGCTATGTGACTCTGGGCAAGTAACCATGTTTGCCTCAATTTCCTCATCTGTAAAGTGAGCTGGAAAAGGAAATGCCAAATTATTTCAGTATGTCTGTCTGCCATGAAAACCCAAAATGGGGTTACAAAGAGTCAACATGATTAAAACTCCTGAACAACAGCCATTTGAGGTTATCCTATACATATGGAAAGTATGGTAATTGGTTCCAATCCAATGGAAATATTCAGTGCAAATTCAAATAAGGTCACTGTTTCATGGGATTCATTATTCACACTAATCGGGACTTAGCTGTGCATGAATAGTATCAAAAGTTGCTTAGATATCAACGTTGGAGTCTCATTATTATTTAATGAGCATTTCTCTAGCTATTTGAAGGACCTACTAATGATGTAGAAATGAAGATAAGTGATCCTTGGGAGAAACAGATCGATTTGGGAGTTTCTAATGGGTTTAGCAGTGGGATACAGCAGCCCAAAATGCTAGCATAAGCTTTAACTCTTCCAAGAGAGACAGAACTTCCAGAATTAGGGAAGTGAGAAGTGAGAATCCCACTATAGCTTCTTCCTCAGATCTCAGTTCTTTGCCCCTCATTTGAAGAAAGAGATTGATAAGTTAAGGAGCATCCAGAAGAGGATAGATAATCAAATAAGCACACACACCCAATGAATCTAACAGCATGGGAAGATTTCCTTAAGGAAGTCCCTCAAGCTCATGTTGTATGAAGGACTTAGGGTGCTTAGCCTTGAGAAGAAATGATTTAGGGTAACAGGGGATATATTTTCAAGTATTTTAAGGACACTTGTATAGAAAAACAACAAAGGCAGAAATTAGAGACCCAAATTTAGGCCTTATATCAGGAAAAAATTTACTCACAATTAGTCCTAAAATGAACCAAAGGGACAGCTAGTTATCAGGAAAACTCATCTTCCTAAGTTTAAATCTGATCTCAGACATTAGCTGTGTGATATTGGGCAAATTATTTGCTACTGTTTGCTTCAGTTTTCTCATTTGTAAAATGATCTGGAGAAAAAAATGTCAAACTACTCTAGTATCTCTGCTAGGAAAACCCTATGGTCACAGAGAATCATGAAAATTAAAAAAGACTGAACAACAATAACGTGCTTTAAGGTTTAAGTGAACTGTGCTGAAAAAGTAGGAAAGCAACCAGGTTTCCTCTTTTGGGAGGCCTTCAAGCAGTGGCAGGATGACTGTTTGTAAGATTAAGATATAGTATAAATTCCCTTTGTGTGAGTTTTGGACTAGATGACAGTGTCTTTGAAGTCTTAGATTTTGTGAGTGAAAAAAGAAAATTCATGTATGTCTTTCCCCTATAAAACACATGCATGTGGTGCAAGGGAGAACATGGGAAGGCTTCTCATGAAGTCATTTTCACCGTCTTGCTCTGTTTTATTATTTTACAATGGTAACTCTTTACATTCGCTTAATGCTTTGTTTCTCCAAATGATTTTCTCACAACAGCTCAGAAAGGTGGGCAGCAGAGTCTACAATTATAGACCTATTCTTTGGTCTAGATGTAAGATTTTACCAAGCAAATTCCTCCATTGAGGCAGGGCAGTAACTCATTTGTCATTTGTAGTTTTAATAAATTGCCAAAAGCATTGAGAAATTAAGTGACTTACCCAGGGTCACTTAGCTAGTGCACTATGTGTCTGAAACAGGATTGAATGTAGGTCTTCTGACATTGAAGCTAGCATGTACTGTCTCTATCTCAATCACTGTTTTACCTTCTATCTCAGTCCTCCCTCTGTCTCTCTTTCCTATTCCTCTCTTCCTCCTTTTTATCTCCTTTCCTCTATCTCTGTCTCTTTCCCTGTCCCTCTCTGTCCCTGACTGTATGTTTATCACTCCTCCCCCACATCCCTCTTTCTTCCTTTTCCTCTATCCTCTTCTCTCTCATTTTGTTTCTCTTCCTTCTCTAAATGCTGCACCAATATCCAGGAAATGTTAATGGAATTAGAGTAAGACTTCTACACATTGATTGGATCCTTTTTGGAAGATTTACAGAAATACTTGGATAAGATTTCCATAGGTTAGAAGGGCATAAAATAGCTTGTGATCTGTACTGTACTAGGCACATGAGGGTAGAGTATACGAGATAAAAGTCCAAGAAGACTTAGATTCAAATTCTACCTCTGACAATAACTAA
The DNA here is from genome assembly GCF_016432865.1 of Antechinus flavipes. Taxonomy (NCBI): domain Eukaryota; kingdom Metazoa; phylum Chordata; class Mammalia; order Dasyuromorphia; family Dasyuridae; genus Antechinus; species Antechinus flavipes. Next base: position 686,619,638 of record NC_067398.1, read on the forward strand.
CTGTGTTACCTTGAACAAGCTACTTTATTGTTCTTATGACTTCAGTTTCCTCATCTGCAGGGTGGACCTAAAAATAACATCTCCCTCCCAGTTCTGATGTGAGTATAAGTTGAGACATTTGCAAAGTACTTTGTAAATCTTGAAGTGCTATAGAAACCCTAGCTATTACTGACAAAGGGAGCATGTTTGCTGATGAGATCATAGCCTTTTTGAGGTATTACACATATGCTTTTCTTTTCTTTTCTTTTTTTTTTCTTTTGTAGATTGTTAGGCTGATCCATTTTGAGTGTTCTTAGAGATCACTGAGAGTCTCTATAGTATTGTTAAAGCTTGATAAAGTAATTATATTAAGGCAAAAAAGTCCTCCCAGCATCTTGAGATATAATTAGATAAAGCAGTGGATAGGGTGCCAGACCTGGAATTAGGAAAACTTCAATTCAGATCCTGACTTACATTTGTGAACTGGGTGATCCTGGATAAATCATTGCAACTCTGACTACCTCTATTTCATCATCTGTAAAATTGGGACAATAACAGCACCCAAATCTCAGGGCTCTTATGAGGACCAAATGGAGTTACCGACATAAAAGCTCTTTGCAGATTTTAAAGCATTCTTTCTCTCTCTCCATATATAAATGTATGTGTGTGTGTATATACACACATTATTAAGACTAAAATACTACTAATCATAAGTTTAAATATACATAAATATACATAATAGTTTAAATATATAGTTTTACATATTTGCATATATATAGGGTATTATTATCATTAGTAGTATTTTAGTCTTAGTATTATTGTACTCTTAATGTAGTGAATTTTTGGTGAGGAAAACATTAGCCATACATATTTGCACAAGAGAGAGGTTGTTGATAGGTTGCAATCTTCATTATTGAATCAAATATTCATATTGATAAAATCAGACATCTCCCAAAGTATCTGAAGTCTTTATCTTTCTCTAATGAATCAATTTAAAAATAATCATTAAACATACAGCTGCTGGATGATGTGTTCATGCTTCATTTTTCTTTCTTTTTATGAGAATTCAATCTGGAGGAAGGAAGATTTTTCTCCCTCAGCAACAACAATGATACAAAGAAAAAAAGCATCACACTACTTTAAAATATTTAAAATAAGATTAAACATTGAAATAAATTATGCAACTTGTTTGATTAAAAATATCGACATTAAACAATAACAGAGCAGGATTTTACGTTCCTTCTCCCAGACAATTATGTGATTCTGAAATGTGATCTGTAATTGAAAATTATCTAGAAAATTAATCAATTCCTGTCTCATATATTCATTAAAGATAACTTCCAGCTTATGTGGATCATTCATATAAAAGCTTTATGAGATATGAAAAAGTAGGCATAGAGAAATTATTGATATTCTTGTGATTGCATTAAAAAAAATACTGTCTGTGATTTTTTTCTCTCAATTGTCTCCTTTGAAGAAAAGTTGAAATTGATACCTTGGCTTTCCCAAAGTTATGTGGTCTCCAAGATTACTTTATTGGTTGTGTGTGTGTGTGTGTGTGTGTGTGTGTGTTGAAATCTTTCTAAAGATTTCTATGGTAAAATTCTTTCTAACTTCCTCACAAAGGCAAAGTACATGAGGTACCAACAAAGAGTATACTGATAATGTGTTGATTTCCCTGGTGTTATAAGAATAGATTTCCATAGTGATTCTTGCTGATCTGTTCCATTTCATATATCTGTTGTCCTCCTTTCTCTTTCTTCTATGAATGTACGTGGGATGATACAGATTAATTGGATCTCATGACATGTTCTTTACAAGCTAATTTTTTACACAACTGATTTTTTTTTCTTCTCTGAGATAATAATGCTTATAATTTTCCTTATGTTTTACAAATGATCCTGAGAGCTCAACCAACATTGTTTTTGGCTCTCATGTATCCATACCTGGAAACAGAATCAAGCATTTTCTAATTGAGGGTCTTTTTAGTTTCCTTGTCATGGTGATTTTCCTCTACTAGTCTTCTCTGAGTAACATTGATAGAATAAATGGCTTTAATTTGATGTATTTTCCATTGTTCAGAATGCATGGACTGTTTAAACAGGTCAGATTATAGCTGTCATAATCCCAGACAGTGTCAGTTTCTTTATCTTTTTTACTATTGGTTTTCAGCTTTGCTCTAAATAGTCAGTTTGACTGAACCCCCAAAAATTCTGAAATTACTTCCTCTTGAGAGTTATTTCCTGTCAATTAAAACATACTCAATTTGTTAGTGTGTAGGCATGGTCAAAGTGTGCGGGTGGTTGTTGTTCAGTGCTAATCACAACCAGAATAATGTAGTACTCATTTTACAGTTTTATTTTAAAGCTTATAATACAGTTTCAATTTCAAAAAAAAATGTGTGTGCTTGTGTGTGCATGTGGCACATGTGTGTATGAATCTGTGTCTCTGTGTGTATATGTGTGTGTGTGTTTGTGAATGTGAATGTAGTGACATAGAGAACTGCCCTTAGAAATAGGAATACTTAGATTCAAGTCCTGCCCCTGAAATATATGTATAATTTGTGCTGTTTCATCCTGGGAAAGTCACTTACCCTCTCAGTGTCCCAGACATTTTTGTTAAGATATATTGTACAGAAGGTTGTCAACCTGTATTGAAAAAAATAGTTTAGTCATCTAAGAGTTTCATCTAGTAAGAAAGTTGCAGGTCTAGTCCCTATCCCCCCAAAATACCCAAATTGTGATTATTATTATTGTTAACAAAACTATAATTATCCAATATCTTTTCATTCTCTTATAAGAGATAGTATTCATGGCCTGTGGACATGAGGAACCACAGAGATCTTTATCTACTTTTAAGTGTTCATCATAATCCAATTTTTTTAACATGATTCATCATCCTACCTTGTACTCACCCATTATGTCAATAAAGACTATGGGTACCAAGGCAAATGCTACTTTAGTTTGAGGAAATATTTCAAGTTCCTCGATGGATATAATAGAAGCAATATTGTATACTGATAGGAGCATCTATTTAGGAATCAAGAGGTAGTGATGATGGTTGTTGAGTTGTTTTTCAATTGTGTCAAGATTCAAGAAGATATAAATTTAAGCTCTTTGATATTTATCATCTGGATGACCTTGGACAAGTCATTTCATTACTATGATCCAATCCAGTAAACATTGATTAAGTATTTATTATGTGTCCAGCACTATGCTAATACTGGGTATACAATTATTAAAAAAAGAAAGATAATGCCTGCCTCCAAGGAACTTACAATCTAAAAGGGGAGACAATACAGAAAAAGAGGCAGGAGAGTGAGAAGAGATCAGGAAGTACCCAGAATGGGGACATTTATTCCATGGAGTAAAGAACAGCAGATACAAAATGGAATGGCCCCTGGTTTCCTCCTCTGTAAATGAGAAGATTGAACTAGATGACTTTTGGAATCCTTTTCAGCATTAGGTCTATAACCCTATAATCCAATGGTCCTATCTTTAATTTTTCATCTTTTGTAACAGATGTTGGTTCATGAGCTGCCATAATTTTCTGGGTGGTTTCTTGGCTCAGGCCCATGATGGACTATGGTACAGAATGGCCAAGTGTGCCATTTTGTTTCATTCAGACAGTAAAATGAAAAAGGAAGTCTATTTTTATGCCCAGTATTCATTTAGTACTGTGAAAATAAAAAAAAAAATGATAGTGAATAAACACTGATAAAATGGAGCTGACCTTTCTTGCTCTTCTTGAATTTTAGGCTTTTAAAAAAATTGTTTTCATTTTTGTATACTACAACTTGGATAATGAGTGAGATATTGTTCTTTCTCTGTGACTCTGTCCTTGCCTCTATTTATCTCTTTAACTGGATTTTCTTTTTTTGAATTTATTTTAATCAGTGTCTGATTGCAATGACTAGACAAGATATTGTTTATAGAGCAAAGTCTTCTTGCTTTGGGGGAGGGGATGAAAACCAGTAACTCACACCTGGGAAGGGAGAATTCTTCATAATACTGGCAGATTTGGTGATAGTGGACACAGGTTTCAGAGAAGAAGGAAGAGACTTGAAAGAGTGAGAGACTGAGAAACAGACTTTGTGTGGGGAAATAACATAGTGCCTCAACACTGAAAAAAGTTCAACTGGTAGTGAAATGAATAGAGGTTCAGTCTTGTAATCAGGAAGATAAGAGTAGAAATCTTACCTTGGACACTCATTAAATTTTTGACTTTGGATAAATCACTTTGCTTCAGTTTCCTCATCCATAAAATGGGAATTATAATAACATCTATCCCTATGGTTGTTTTGGGAATTGAGATAATTTCAAAATGCGCACATGGTAGATGTTATAGAAATGTTGTTGAGTGGCTAGATGGCTCAGTGAATAGAACACTGGACCTAGAGTCAAGAAAACTTGATTTCAAATCCAGCTTCAGATATAATAGTTGTGTGACCCTAGGCAAGTCACTGTTTGGCTTAATCTACTGGAAAAGGAAATGATAAATCATTTCAGTATCTTTGCCAAGAAAATGTCATGGACAGTATGGTTCATGGGGTCACCAAATGTTGAACATGACTGAAAAACAAGTGTAAATGTTACCTATGTAAGCTTGATCTTTTACCAGATAGAAAGATACCAAAAAATGGGTATAACTTTAAGGATGGAACTGTGTGACTGCTAGTTGGGGACATTCATTTCTGGAGAGATCTGAGTCATAAATATATTGTATTTTGATTATCTTGATGCCAAATTAAATGAGTACATAGAATAAAACCCCTTCAGAATTTGTTGTCCTGTGTTCTAGGCAGAAGAACGCGATATGTCTTGTAGGGCCTTACCACTGTATATGAATAATTTTTAGGTAAGGAATTGTATAAAAAGAAATTTATTTCATTGGTTTCTCCTTTTCTGTTACAGCCAACTGTTCTGCTAATATCACTTTATTCTCTTCTCTGTCCCTTCTTCATCTTTTTCCTTGTCTTTCCCCCTTTTTTTCCTTTCCCCTATCTCTTCTTATTACTCTTCCCACTTTCCCTCTTCCTCTTCTTCCTTTTGCTTCCTTTCTTTACTTCTTTTCAACTTCCACTTTTCCCTCCTTCCCTTTGTCCCTCTCTTTATTTCCACATATCTTCATTTCCCTTCTCTTTCCTCTTTCCACTTTCTCCTTTGCCCTTCCCTCTTTCTGCTCTCCTTTCTACTTTTCTTTTTATTTTGCCTATTCCCTTATCCATTCTACCTTCTTTGTTTATCATTCTTTTTTGAATCCTTCTTTCTATCCTTCCCTTTTATACCTTCCTTCATTCTGCTACTTCTCTCTTATCTCTCCCTCGACTTCTTATGGTAATTAAAATGTAGCTTCAAGGGAGAAGGTGAAAGGCTGAATTTATAAGGATTCAATTTGAAAAAGGTGTTAAAACTAGGTTATGTGTTCTTAATACAGATGAACAATTACCACAAAATAGGCCTTGACCTAAGTCAACAAATCCCATCTGCGCTTAATGCTGATTTATATAAAATATGCATTTCATTGGTTGGAATGTGCTGTTCTTGCCCCCTACACCCTAAAATGTATGTCACTGCTTTTTTACCACTTAATTTAAAGATAAAAGCACAAAGTTGTTTCCATTGCTAGAACCAGAAGATTATGTTAGAACTTCAAGGGCTCTTGAGATGAATAATGGATAATGGCTAGAGCTTAAAAGTCATGAACATCTGTATTCAAATTCAGACAACTGTCTAGCTGTGTGGTCTTAATCAAATCACAAGGTCTCTGAGGCTCGATTTTCCTATCTGTAACATAACATTTTCCACAACTGCCTTCCAAGGTTGTTGTGATACGTTTGTAGTATTAAACCAGATCTGTGATTTCTCTGGTACTTCTAATTCCCTCTGCCAATAAAGGTCAACATCAAGTTTGAAATTTCAAGTCCTAAAGTTTTCTGTAGTATTAAGAGATAATGTGACTTCTTCATTTCCATACCTTGTATACACCATGGAGTAGGACTTTAGCCCAAGTCTTTCTGATGCAGGATGAGGCTATCTCTCCATGACTCCAGGTTGCTAATTCAGCAGTATATATATATATATATATATAAAGACAAACTAATAAAGTCTTATGCTATTTTAGTAGAGTTGCAATGATCAGATATAAGGAGATGATGGAAGAATATAAATACCTTGAAGAAATGGCTTGCTTTTATCTTTGTATGTTCTGTCCCGGCATAATGTCTGACGTACAGCAAGAACTTAATAAATGCTTGTGGTTTATTGATTAATGAAGCTATCCTAGAAATAATCAGCTTGAATTTTTGGTTGAATGTTTTAAAAAGCTTAGCATAAAAACTGCATTTTCATTTGGTTAATTTCAGAGCTGGGGTGCCTATTCTTACTTCTTGCAAGGTTCCAATTCTGTGAGCCAGAAAGCAATTGTTATTGATGGAAGTTCAGTACTCCAGTTTCCAAACAGTGGGACTCTCATCAATTTCAATTGTAGGAATGGAGTTAGTAGAGAGAGCAAAGTCCATCGATGACATAATATCCCTAAATTAAAGACTCTTAGAATTTCAAAAGTCATCCACATATGGAAAAATATTCTCACTATGGCTTTCCTGATAAGTTGGGCTTTTGTGAGAAGAGCTCGTGTGTGTGTGTGTGTGTGTGTGTGTGTGTATGCGTGTGTAAGGGTTGCAAAAAACTTATTACTATGGTTATCTGTGATATGACATTTCCCACATCTGATTCTTACTAGTTGTGTGACCTTAGACAAAACACTTAAATTTCAGAATTTCAATTTCTTCATATGCAAAATGATGTAATAAAAGCTGTAATACTTACCTCACAGGGTTATTGTGGGGCTCAAAAGAACTTTTATCATTTAAAACATCTGTATTTTTGGGATATTCTCTCTCATAAAATATTTAACAAATTTAAATTCCATGTGAATATCAATTATATATATATTATATTATACAAATATATGTATATATATTCATACACATATATAAACACACACACAGATGTATGTGTATGTGTGTAATACTGATTTCCCCATTATCAGAATGTCTGCCATATAAGTGCCTATTAACTATTTTTCTTCTTTCCTTCCTTGCTATTCTTATTATTATCACTCTGTCTTTCTTCTCTTCTTTTTAGATTGTATTCAGATAGAAATTGAGTACAAATTGCCTCTTATTCTACTACTAGATTAGAGACAGGCCTTAGACCTGTGATTTCACTGATACAGGGAATTCCTGCATGCAGTAACTTACTCTACCAATATAAATTGACACCTCTGCAATTGGAGAGTTACACTGAGAAATCAAATAATTCACCCAGAGTCACACAGATACTATATATCAAAAGTGGGATCTGAATTCAAGTCTTCTGACTCCAAAGCTGTTTCCCTTTTTTCCATTTCTCTAATGTTGCTTCCCTTTCCTTCCTCTCCCCTTCTCTCTCTACTCCTCCCCTTCTGTTCCCTTCCCTCTTCCCTTTTCTGTTCCCTGACTCTCTCCTCTCTTTTCTCTCTTTTTATAATATATATGCATTTATGTATACATGTTTATATATTAGACCAATGCTTATTTATCATTATTATTTATAATAATTAGCATTAATAGTGCATAGTATAGAATCATCAGATTTTATATCTAATTTAAGCTAGTGGCTCAGTGAATAAAGTTTTGAATTTATGGTTAGGAGAATCTGAGTTCAGATTCTGCTGCCTAGGTATATAACCTGTATGACCCTGAGCAAATCCTTTAATATCTCTGTCTCAGTTTCTTCATCTGTAAAATAAGGCTAATAACAAGTGCCAGATTTTTATGAACATTTTTGGTAAACCTGAAAGCATTAAAGACATTCTCTTGTTATTGTTATTATTAATTCATGAAAAAATCCGTTTCATTTTTTCTTCAATTTTAACTGTTAGGAAATGTTTCCTTACATCCAGCTTTTATATGCCTTTCTATAATTTCTGTTACTTATAGGTCCATCATCTGGGGACTAGCAGAACAAACATCTGTGTGTATTAATGCACACCTACCATACTTGGCTCCTTAGGGTATGTGTAGTCTAGCAAAATAAAGCAACTTACATTTTCAAATTATTTGCAGCATTACTTGTAAACTTGGATGGGTGAATGTTTCCATGATGATGAGCTTCTCTTCCACTGGCCCAGATTCTAGTCCCTCCAACCTGGCATCTTTATTCTATGTAATTCATGTCCCATGTCTTTCTAGAGAATTTATGCGAACATGCTGGAGGTCTGTGTCCATACCTTTTATAGTGAGACTGTAGATATGAACTTGATTCAGCTCAAAACTCATTCCTGGACAATGATTCCACTCACAGTTTCAACAATTAAGTTTAATTTCAGTCAGATAATGGTGTGATTCTTAGCATCCTCTGCCCCTTTTTCTGTTGCTCTTCCACCATCATTGGAGAAAAGTAGCAGAAATTGGCCCAGACTGTGTGGGGAGGTGCTGCTTTGGAATGTTTGTTTTGTTTGTGAGTTGCCATGGCTGAGAGATCCCATTTCTTGGTGGCTAAAGTTTGGTGATAAATCTTTTCTTTACTGAACTTAGGTGAACTTCAAGGAGCAGACATATGCCAGGATTATGCTTGAAGATTTTCCAACTGGGTAAAATCTGCCAGGGATTGCACTCCCCTTGCATGAGCTTCAAGAACATAAGGTCCCTGGATGAAAAACCTATGAACAGTAAAATTACAGAAAGGCAGATAAAGACTGGGTGTAAGGAAGCATTTCCTAACAGTTAAAACTGGAATAAAATAAAATAAAATAAGACTCTTCAAGAATGAATAATTATTTCAGGTAAACCTGAAAGCATTATAGAAAATGCTTTCACAAAATGCTCACAGATGTTCACAAAAATCTTATAGGATAGGTACTGCTATTAGTCCTATTTTACACATAAGGAAACTGAGGCTGAGAGAGGTGAAAGGATTTGCCCAGAGTCATACTGCTTAAATGCTTACAAGGCAGGATTTGAACTCAAATCTTTCTAACTCTAAGTTCAATTTTTTTTTCACTGTGCCACTAGCTTAAGTTAGATCTCAAATCTGGTAATTCTATATTAAGAACTATTGATTCTATTTATTGTAAATAATAATGATAAATGATCATTTGTCAAGAATATATATGCATACATATGTATTTAATTACGTGTGTATATGTAGAGAGAGGGGGGTGTTGAGAGGAGAAAGAGAGGGAAAGGGGGAAAGGAAGAGCACAGAGAGGAGAAGAAAAGAGAATTGAGCAGAGGGAAGGGGAGCAATATTAGGGGGGTACATAAAGAAGTAGCTTTGGAGTTATGAAGACCTGGATTCAGGTCCCACCTCTGAGACCCATTGACCATATAACTTCGCATGAATTATTTAATTTCTCCAGTGTTTCAGACAATTCTCCAGTTGCAGAGAAAATGCCAATCTATATATCTTTATTCCATGAGTAGGCATTAAAGTAAGATTTCAGTAAGAAATTGGCATTTTAAAGGTACAAACATCATATTATCTGACATTTATAGAGTCCTTCAAATTTTGTGAAGCCCATTCAACTTAGTTTAACTCATCAAACATTTATTAATCACCAGCTATATGGTATAAGGAGAAATAGTATGTAGAGGAAAGATCTGGATTCAAGTCCTGATTCCAATATATATTGACTGTAAAACTCTGGGAAAGTCATTTGTACTCAAGGACACTGTTGTTAAGCTCAAATAAGAAATGGGAGCCATTGAACTCTCCAGGTCACACATTAACCTTATTTTTTATTAAAGCTTTTTATTTACAAAACATATGCATGGATAATTTTTCAACATTGACCCTTGCAAAGCCTTCTCTTCCAAATTATCCTCTCCTTTTCCATACCCCCTTCTCCTAGATGGCAGGAAGTTCAATACATTAAATATGTTAAAATATATGTTAAATAATATATATGTGTATATATACACATATTTATACAGTTATCTTGCTGCACAAGAAAAATCGGATCAATTAAAAAACTGGGAAAGAAAACAAAATGCAAGCAAAAAATAACAGAAAGAGTGAGAATGCTATGTTCACACATTGACTTTAAAAGCCACATATGTTTTTACATTTTCTTTTTTAATGAATACATCAACGTATTAAAATCAGCAAGGAGCTACATTTTAATCTGGTTTAGGCAGCAATCTAAATTTGGTCTGGTTTAGAGTTGTTGGGGGTCACATGCAGTCAGTCCACATTTGGCACCTCTTCCCTAGACAAGTCTCAAGACTACAAATTGCAGAGTAGACAAGTCAAGTCAACAAATATTTATAAGTACCTACTATGTTCCAGGCACTGTGCCAAGCCCTAGAGATACAAAAAAGACAACAGTCCCTTCTTTCTAGGAGCTCACAATTAGTAGGTGAGACAACATTCAGACAACTATATATAAACAAGATAAATTACAGAGAATACCAGAAGGTGTCAACTTGTATTTTCCATGATTTAGAGTTGTCTACATAGGTGAAATCATAGGCTCAGTCACTATCCCTATGTGCTAACCTTAACACTATGCTAGCTGCTGGGAATACAAAGACAACAACCCTGGCCTTCAAAGAGCTTGAATTTTCTACAGGGAAAATGTCTAATAAAAGGTTAGTTTGTCAACAACATAACAGGATTTTCAGGAGCACAACAAAAGAGTACAAAATAGTTAAAGGATAGCAGAGGAAGGGAGTTAACAAGGCTAGTTAAGAGAGTGAGTAGCTGGGTAATTCCTCAGATTAATTCCTCAGGTAAGGGAACCCAAGCCTAGAGAACTTAGAACTCTGAATCTTAGAAAAATCCAGAAGGATAGGACATTGTCACATCCTTCATTGTAGCAAAGATAATGCAATTAATTAATTGATTGATTGATTGATTAATGGTAATTATCAATCCCTGAGAAATGTGGACAAGAAGGAAGTGTATGTATGGTGAGAAAGAAGCTGTCTATTCCCTGGTTTTGATCTAAACCAGGTAATATGTATTTTGGGGGTATTTGTGATCTCAATACAGTTTTCATAAAATGCCATTAGGTTTGTGAAAATACTACAGGAAAACTCATTCTGATTTTTGTAGATGAGGAATTCAAGAGGTTAAGTGATAGATTTATCCTAGTAACATAGTTAAATCCAGAACTGCTATGTTGTCTCTTTTTTTTTTCTTGGTGATTCAAATTCATTATTATAAGCATTAGTTTTTGCGATAATCTCTAGAATTAGCTTTAGAAGCACAATGTGGGAAGATGTAAGACATGGGGCTTAATGATTCCTCCAGTAATGATCTTGGAACTTGTTTTCTTAAAAAGCACCTAAAGCCAACTTGCTTCCTGGTCATTTTCTTCATTCTCACAAAGGAGGCCACATGAACACCTGCAGTTGCATGACCTCTCCTAACAGCAGCATTTTTGCAAAATGAATGGTTAAATTATAGGTCTTCTTCAAGTGGTTTTCTCTTTCTCCAGAAAAGTTATGCTTATTTTGGCTATTGGCTCTGCTTGAGAATTTATTCATGACTTCTGCATCACTAATAGGAAGATGGCACTGTTTTGGTAGCTTCATCCCTTCTTCTATTTCACACAAACATAATTTATCCAGTGTTCCTGTGGAGTATAAAGGGACAGATGCTCTCCACAGAGGCCAGGGAAATTTTCAGAGAGAGAAAAACACGGGTCCAAATCATACTTCCATCAGAGACTCACTCTATAAGTCACTTGATTCATCAAAATCAGTATTCTCATCTATTAAGGTAAAAATAACTTGGTGATGAGATTGTTTGGGGGAGGAGGATTCCTTATCCATCTGATGTATGTGCTTGTTTTTTGTAGAAGCAGCATGGTGGGAGAGATAGGGATCTGGCCTACCAATCAGGAAGACCCAGATTCTAGGCTTACCTCTGATTCTGACTGGGTGAATAGTGATTTTACTGCTCGGTGCTTTAGAGAGCTTTCTAAAATTCAAGGTTTTCAGAGAACTTCATTCACAGAAAGATTTTCCTGACTTAGGCATTTCCTATAAAAATGAAATCACAAATCAAGTTCCTCTATCTTCCCCTTCCTTCCTTCCCCCCTCACTATTTCTATCCCCATGCTCCATTCCTTTCCCTACCCTTCCCTATCTATGTAAACTCTATTTCTACCCTTCCATATTCCTATTTCTTTCTACCCCTACCTTTCTCTCTATCTTTACCCTTCTCCCTATACTCATCCCTACATCTTTCCCTGCCGCTATCCCTATTCCTAATCTCCTTCCCTGTTGCAATCCTTATGATTACCCCTACTTCTTTCTTTACCCCTATTTTTATTGCTACTCCTATTTCTATACTACATTTATTCCTCTCCTATATCTCTTCCAAGCTCCATCCCTCTCCTTACCCCTCCCGCTCCTATCCTTATCCCCTCCCTATCTCTACTGTTAATTCTGTCTCTACCCATCTTTATCTTCCTCCATCATCATCACCATATCATTAACCACCACCACCATCATCCCTATCCCTATGCCTATTCTTATTACAATTGTTATAAAAATATGCAGATGCATGTTGATATCTTTGAAATCTCTAGGATGAGAATATTTTCTAGTTAATTTATTCTTATTTTATGGAAACAAAATCATATTGTCTTGCTTGTCCCTCTGCCATATTGAAATTATTTCTGCTCTCTTCTTTGTATTTTAAAATGCTTCATTAAAACTCTTTTTCTTCTTTTCTTTCCATTTTTGTATTATTTTCCATCTCCATAACTTTCTCCCTTCTAGTCCCCATTCCTCTTGATATGCTTGAACATATTCAGCAATTCAACAACCATTCATTAAGTACCTAATATCTATAAAATATTATTCTTGAAAGCATTTATAAAGACTATGGCCCTTTTAAAAAAAGGTTAACTTTTTTATGTTCTATAATTTCTTTAGCACATATTCTTTTTTCACAAACACAGATTATAACATATAACTTTATATAACATAATTTTTATTATAGCTTTTTATTGACAAACATATGCATGGGTAATTTTTCAACCTTGACCCTGCAAAAACCTCTGTTCCAATTTTTCCCCTCCTCCCCTCCACCTACTCCCCTAGATGGCAGGCTGTCCCATACATGTTAAACATGTTAAAGTATATGTTAAATACAATATATGTATACATATTTATATAGTTTCTTGCTACACAAGAAAAATGAGATTTAGAAAGAAGGTAAAAATAACAAAAATATAAGCAAACAATAACAGAAAGAGTGTAAATGCTATGTTGTGGTCCACACTCATTTTCCAGTGTTCTTTTGCTGCATGTAGCTGGTTCTGTTTATTACTGATCCATTGAAACTGGTTTGGTTTTCTCATTGTTGAAGATAGCCACTTCCATCAGAATTGATCCTCATATATGTTGTGTATAATGATCTCCTGATTCTGCTCATTTCACTTAGCATCAGTTCATTTAAGTCTCTCCAAACTTCTCTGTGTTCATCCTATCGGTCATTTCTTACAGAACAATAATATTCCATAATATTCATATACCACAATTTACTCAGACATTCTCCAATTGATGGGCATCCATTCAATTTCCAGTTTAGATGATTTTTAAAGGATTAGTAAATAGAATTTACAAGTTATTGTGGTCAAAAAGACTCATAACTTTGTGGCCAATCTAGTAATGAAATTTTCCTACACCAATTCAGTCTATTTCCAAGTTAATACTCAGAATCTTTATAACAATAGAACTTACCAAACCTTGGACTTTGCTGTTATAACCTTTGAGAACCAGAATCCTCTTCATGTTATAATGAGAATTTTAGTGGTGGTAACCTCTCCTTATTTTACTTAAATTTACCATATGGAAAAATTGATTCAATGACAACTTCCAGGATTGAATTTAGGACATATTGCTATAATAAATGGTGTGCTGATAAATGATTAACAACTGACTTTCTAGAAAAAGAAATATAAACAAAACTCACTTGAATTTGTATTATCAATATTTTCTTTATCACTTTCTTAAGGCCAGAGAATCAACAAAACTGTAAATCAGACCCTGATTTATAGCATTTGCCATTTTCTGGGGCAAATCTTTACTCTGAAATTTTAACAATTGGCTCTAGAAAACTGATTCTGACTGACTCCTGTACACCCTTACCTATAATCCATGAGATTTATCAACATTAAAAAGCTGTACAGAGGATAGCCTGTGCTCAGAAATTAGTCTCCTGAAAAAGGTGAAGATTTCTTCATCATGACTGATCCTTAACTAATTTTATCATAATTCCACCTTCATGTATGAAATGCCAAACTTAATAAAATGCACATGGCTCAATAAATTCTATTTACACATATTATATTTTTCCTTTTCAATGAAATTTGTTTTTTTTTCAATGAAAACAACTCATCTGGAACATAGTTCCAATTTTTAATTTAAGCAAACATGTCCAACGGTAGATAGGGAGGCATATATAATAGGTACAGTGTAGACTTGAAATCCAGGAAAACCTGACTTGAAGTCCCAAGTCTTCCATATACTGACTGTGAGACCCTGGTTTCTCAGTGATAACTGGATAACTGGAAGACTTTCAACCTATTTTGATAGAAAGAATTTCCTAACTTGGAATTTCCTTATACCAGTAAAATGACAGGTGCAATAATTTTCCCATTAAATAGTATACTTCTACCCTTTAGATAATTTAGAACTTTTATGCAATTTTAGTAGTTGTCATTTCTGGGAAGCTTATTGGAGATTGTGTGAAATAGAAAGAATTATAAAAGAAGTCATCAAAGAAGTATATGATCAAAAGAGAAAAAGGTGAACTCAATGTGTTTACAACTCATATGTTCTTTTGGTATCCTTGCAATGAAAAAGAAATCAAGGAAAGAAACTAATGGTCACCTCATGTTGGGTGGATCCAATTTAGTGAACTTTGTGAGGACATGGATGAAAGTCATATACAGGTTGAGAAGGCACTGGATGGGTTGTGCTTGTGTTGTTGAAGGATGGGCCCAAGTTAAGAAGATAATTAATCCATTTGAATATTAGACTAGAGAGTCCAAATAATTGTCAACAAATAATAATTGTGAACTCACTCATAGTATGGATTGAAGTAAAAAAAAAAAGACCCCAAATTAAAACGTTGGAATTTTTAAAGTATAGAGGTAGCTAGGGCACATGGCATCTATGTTTTAAAGCTATGCTCAGCCTTAAATATTAGCAAAATTCTGGTTTTCATGTCCTTTATAAAATTAAAGTTTTAAAAATAATTATATTTTAAGGGGTGGTTCTGTAAAGGACTATTTGAAAATAATAATGATCTCTTTAAAATGCCACACTAGGTAAACCATGGAACTGATTTATTTTTACCATAAATTGAGATATATTTGGCATGTAATTATTGACATATTTCACATCTGAAAAAAATTTCAATTATATTTTAATGTATATATTAAATTTAACTTAGAAAATAACAAAACAATATTATTTTGTTAGTCTCTGTTCCCTCCTGCTTGCTTTCTGGTTTCTTTGTATTTTGAAAGGCTTCATTAAAACTCTTGCTTTTTTTCTTTTCTTTATATCACTCTCACTTTCTACAACTTCTCTGTGTAGTCACATCACCCCCTTAATAAATGTTCTTCCATTTAGCAACTAAATATAGCAAAGCAAACACAAAAACAAAAATATGCAAACATATATTATTAGCATCTGAAAATACATATTTTATTCTTAGTCTTTAGCCCATCACTTCTTTGAAAAAATATGGGGAAAATATTAAGTGTCATTTAAGTTAATGTTAAGTGACTGCAAAATGATTTAAATGTAAGCTATTACAGTGACTAAAATTTTTAAATCATTTACAATTGTTTTTCTTTACACTAGTGTAGTCATTATGCCAATTGTTCTCCTTGTTCTTCATTCCACTCTATATCAATGCATATAATTTTTGTCAAATTTCTCTAAATTGTATCCTTTCATTATTATCATGGGGCAATAATATTTGATTACATTCATATATGGGTTCTTAAGGTTTCCCTCAATTTATGTGTGCCCACATTCTTTTTCATTATTTGCTGTTACAAAAAAGTGCTGTTGTAATTTTTTTTCTACTTAGAAATCCTTTCCCCTTGTTGTTTTATCTCTTGGGAGTAGAAATCTATTACAGGTATTACCTGGTCAAAGGGCACATCCAATTTAATTATTTTTTGACTAAAATTCCATGTTGCTATTTAGAATGATTGGGCCAACTCACAGGTCTATCAACAATACATTAGTGGACATGTTCTCCCAGAATTTATTCGACAATTACTATTTTTCTTTTTTGTAATTTACCTCAGTTTTAATTTTTTTATCTCTCTTATTAGTGATTTGGAATAAATTTTAAAATATGGTACTGCTAGCTTGCTTATTTTTATAACTTCTTGATCATACCCTTTAACCAAATCATATATGATTTTTAATTGGCCTACAGAGTATTCTAACAATAATCATGATGATAATTATGTCCTGTGTCCCCCTTCACATACACACATACATATACACAATTACTATAAGCTACTGAAGAGTTACAGTTTTAAAGCTTTATTGATATCTTTTGTTTTTACATCATAGTCCTTTACCCAAATACTTTACCTTCTCATCAAACCTTGTCAGAAATAAAACAGTTAAGCAAAACTCATCAACATGGCAGCCATGTCTTACCAAGTATGTCCCATACTGTAGCCATAGTCTGTCTCTTGTATTCATAGGAGAAAGTTGTATTTTATCAATGATTTCCATGTTTTAATTCTTCATGATTCCATCTGGGATTTCCTTGGCAAAGATACTGAGTGTGATTCACCATTTTCTTCTCTAGCTTGTTTTACAGGTGAGGAAAATTAATCAAGCAAGGTCAAGTGATTTGCCCAGTGACATATAGTTAATAAGTATCTGAGGTCATATTTGAACTGAGGTCCTCCTAACTGCAGAATCAGAATTCGATCCACTATACTTCCTGGTTTCTCTATTCCATTCCATTTCTTTTCCCAAATTTTCTTCAGCTGTTCCCCAAACTGCATTGCTTTTTTGGAAACATTTTTATTTTAAAAAAATCTCCCTTTTCCAGATTAATCCAGCACAATTTGCAAACATTTTCTGTTCAATTTCAACTTTGGGCTCTTATAAAATAATAGATAAGGGGGAAAATGAATTTGATTTTTTTTTTCAAAATGGAAATTTCTTTCCATAGCTGCAGGATATTTCTGCTATGGTTTTATTTTTCTTGAGGGCACCTCCATGAGAAAATCAGGTGGTTTTTCTTATGGGTAGAAAAGCTGTCAAGTGCTTGGGGGTAATGCTTGGTAGATGGAGACTAAACTCAAATCTTCTTTTAAATGCATTTCCAATCTGAGTCAGTGAGCATTAGAGAGGGTTATGAGCGTGACCGGATGAATCTCTTGTGCCTGCTCTGCTGTGACATTGGCTAAGAACTAACCTCTAGGAGGGCAGAAAGTTGTAGTAGGGATAGAGGAGTGACTGGTAACTGAGGTAGAATGGAACTATATGTACTTAGGCTGTAGGAATTGAAAGAAGAAAATAGTTTTTTTTTTCAAAATTCATCTTGTCCCTAGAAATTTAAATTATTACTCAAATCATTATCAGGTACTTACTGAGCAACTATTATGTGCCAGACATGTCAAAGCAACATGCATTAAGAACCTATTAAGTGCTCAACATTTATTGAATGTTTAGTATATGCCAGGCACTATATTGGGCATTGAGAATGCAATGATAAAAATTAGACAATCCCTCTTCTGAAGGAGCTAATGTTTGAATGGGAGATACATATAATTCCTATCTATATTCCTATCTATAAATGCATTTCATATTTCATATATGCATATAAGTATATGTTTACATATACATATTAATATTCATGCGCATCGAAGTATATTCAAAATATGTAGAAAAATAAATGCAAACAATTTCATTGGGGAGGTCACCAGCAGTTATAATGATGAGCAAGGTCTTTGGGTAAAGGGTGATGTTTGAATTTAATTTCGAAGGAAACTAAGCATTAAAGGAAGTAGAAGTAAGGAAGGAGTGCATTTCAGGCTCAGAGAAATTGGTAAAAAAAAAAAAAAAAAAAAAAAAAACATGAAGATTTAGGAGAAATGGTACAAGACTATAATTCTAACAACCAAGAAATAGAGGGCTAAAAGATCTCTTGAACTCAGAATTTCTGGGGTACAATATGCTACTGATTAAGTGTCACCACTAAAATCAGGATGAACATGATGAGCCCCTTGGTGGGAGGGGTTAGATGGTATGAGGTGAAGAACCAGGCTACCTGAGGAGGGTGAATTCAGCTCAAATAAGAAACCAAGCATGTCAAAACTTCTATGAAAATTAATCGTGGGATAGAGAAGCTCTTGTACTTCTAGTCTGGGAAAGATGGGGAGCTTCTGCTTCTTCCTCCTTTTCTTTTCCCCCTCCCTTCCTTTTCCTTTTCTCTCTCACTCTCTTTCTCCTTCATTTTTCCCGTTTTTTCTCCTTATTTCCCTCCTCCCCTCCCTTCTTTCCTTTCTCCTTCCTTTCCTTCTTCCTTCCTTTCGCCCTCCATTCCTTCCTTCTTCCATCTCCTTTTCTCTCTTCCTCCTTTACTTCCTCCCTCCCTTTTCTTTCCTTTCTCCTCTCCCTTCCCTCTCCTTATTCCCTTCTTTCCATCCTCCTTCTTTTCCTTCCCTTTTTCCTTCCCTCCTCCCCTCCCTTCCTCTCTTTCTTCCTTCTTTCCTTCTCATTAGCCATAAGGATGCTGATTTCATTGACTTTTCTTGGAATTAGACAGAAATGTTACAGTTGAAGCTATTTAAATAATATTTTTTCAAAGATGAGCTAGGGAATCATTCAGTCTCATTAGCTTGTAAAGTATTAGCTGATCAATATAAAGCATTATTGGCTGAACAGATGTCATAGAATTGATTGTAGGCTAGAGGCATGCTATAGACTACTAAGTGGGGGTACCTCACAACTCATTTTATAATTAATCATGACATTTTTGGTCAGTTCTTGATTGTATTTGCCAATAAAATTCTTTTCTTTTTGCCACAGTTGTCATTGCTTCATCAGATATCAAGCAATCAAACAAATAACATTAATTAAGTACTTACTGTATCCCAGATACTGTGCTAATGTTTAGACATACAAAGAAAAGGATAGTCTCTTCCCCCAAGGCATTCACATTGGATTGGTGGTGACAATATATTGTTGTTATTCAGTCATGTCAGTCATATCTGATTCTTCATGATCTCCTTTGGTGTTGTCTTGGCAAAGATATTGGAGTGACTTGCTATTTTTTTTCCTGCTCATCTTATAGCTATGAAAGTTGATCATGGAAAATTAAAGAAATTGTCCAGGGTCACATAACTATAATAGCCATACTTAGATATGAGGCCAGATTTGAATTCACGTCTCTCTAACTCCAGGTCCAGAACTCTATCCACATCTCACTGCCCTGGAGACAAGATAGAGGCAAGACAGAATAGCTACAGAATAGGTGGCTATTCAGATAATCTGAGAGGGAAAAATTCTAACATCATGGAAATTGGAAAAGGTTCTTTTAGAAAGCTGCATTTGAGTTGAGTTTTAAATCACCTAAAAGAAGGAATGGAATTCATTAAGTCTGATTTCTGCTTTGTACTAAATGATTTGTGATGTTGCATACTACTTTGGATTGCTCTGGAAACTAAACCAATGTTTAGTTCAAAGTATCTGGTACTGAGTGATTCCTTTCTGCTATGTTCTAGATTTTGCTGGAGTGGGACAGGGAAAATAGAATAAACCAGCTCAAAAACTCACAGTATCTCAATAGTATAAAGGATGTCAGATGGCAAATCCAATACAAACTTGTTTCTGCCACATCAGTTCAATTCAATGGTGTGTGTGTGTGTGTGTGTGTGTGTGTGTGTGTGTGTGTGTGTGTGTGTGAAAGAGAAGAGGAGGGATGGATGGAAGAGAGAGGGAAAAGGGAAAGAGAGAGGAGAGAGAGATCAGAGAACACAAGATCATTTGTAATCCCTAAGGCAAGATGACCAATTGCTAGGTTATTGAGATAGTTCAACTAGAGTCAACGAGGGCTTGAATTATAGTGATGACTGTGTAAGATAGATACTAAAAAAGTATTGTAGAGATAGAATTAACACAATTTGGAAAATGATTGGATAATTAGGAGTTGTGTGAAAGCAAATAGTCAAAGATAAACTCAACTTCTGAACTTGGATGAATAGAAGGGTGATGATGATGCCTTTGACTCTTTGTAGGACTTTTCAAGTAATCTTTGCCCAGGAAAGCATTATGACAACATCCTGAGAGGAAGAAGACAAGTATTTGGATGGAAAATAATACAAAAAAATGGAAAGAAAAGAAGAAAAAGAGTTTTAATGAAGCATTTGGGTGTGGATTTCCTTGATCACTTGTGTTCTGTACACATCTGCTTCTTTATAAGGCAACTCTAAGTATACTCACACTTTACACCAAGGTTGCATATATTTTTGGTAGAACAGGAATGTTTTGTTGCCACTGTTTATGTTATGCTACTTCAGTAAATGTCTTTGCTTTGATTTAATTCTTTTAACTTACTGACTTTTCAAGGTGATTTTACCATGAGCTCATGAGTTGTGGATAACTACTGCCTACCAAGGGTATAATCTACAGCTGAGAGTTGAAAAGATAGCTCTGAGACCAGTTGCTACACCACTAAGCATTTATTAACTACTTAACAAGGAAGCATGACATTTGGCTCTGGATTTAGGTGACCTGGGTTTGAGTCCCACTTTCTAGTATAAGTAGGTTCAAGTCATAACATCTATAACACATTTCTGCTCAGCACCAATTCCCAGAACTAAAGGATTTGTGGTATTGCACACTACTCTGGATTGGTCTGGAAACTAGACCAATGTTTAGTTCAAGGTATCTGTTATAGAGTGATTCCTTTCTCCTGTGTTAACGATTTTGCTGGAATGGGAAAAAGGTGACAAGAAGCAATTAGTTCAAATACTCACAATATCTCAAAAGTGGAAAGAATGTCAGATATCATGAAGTCCAATACAAACTTGTTTTTCCTATATCAATTCAATTCAGTGGTGTGTGTGTGTGTGTGTGTGTGTGTGTGTGTGTGTGTATGTGTGAGAGATATCTAGCTCATCTATTGATCTATTATACCATGCTGATTCTCTATTTTCATTTTTTTTGCAGCTAAGTTAGTGCTTATGTACATTTATTTATGACATAATTCAATCCAGTCACTGGCATTTGCCACTGATGCTCTTATAAAAAACCTGAATATTTGGCCAATTTCTTTATCAGAGGCACTAGCAAACTGATAGGCTCATTTTTATTAGCCCCATGTTATAGATGAAAAAACTGATCATGTAAAGTTAAGTGACTTTCCTAGGTTCACACACATAGCAATTGTCTGAGACAAGATTCAAACTCAGGTATTCCTGACTTTCATCCAGCTTCTTCTCAACTTCACTACTCACCTAGTTTATCATTTTGTTTGATTCTCATAATAACCCTATGAAGTAGGGATAACAACAACAACAACAATAATAATACTGATTTTAAATATTCTCATTTGGGGTTTTCTTGGCAAAGATATTAGAGTGGCTTGCTATTTCCTTCTCCTGAGGCTGAAATATTTTGCAGAGGATTTGGCTTGATGGTTCCTGTAGTTAGTTCAAATTACAGGTCTCCTTAACCAGTTTGGCAATCTGGTGAAGTCTTTGAGCCCCTTTGCCAAATGATGATTTTTCAAACATTTTAAAGTTCATAATTAAAGAAAATTAAAGAAAAAAGAAAAGTTACTGAAAATAAAAATACATGCTGATAAGTATTAACTGTGTGATTTTAGATAAGTCATTTAATCTCCTTGGCCCTCAATTTCCATATTTGTAAAATGATCCTTTCTTGTTCCATGTCTATGGTAACAAAATACCTATAGTTGTCTATGCCTATATTTTTATCTATGTTTATATCTATATGTGATGGAGGTCAATAGCAATTGGGAAGATCAAGATAGGCACTTGAGTTGAACCTTGAAGGCAAAATAATTGAGGTGATTTTTTTTTCATCTTTTCAGAATACCCATACTCATTGTTTATTTTTAAAGGTTACATAATTATTTTCTCTCTTGAAGAAGGTTTACTTTACTGGGAATTTTTTAAACATCCTGGTGTACAAAATATCCCACTCTGGGTTACATTCCTTACCCTATTACATCACCTGACTTAGCTCTTATTTGAAGCCCATATCAGAATTCATCACTTTTAGAAAACCTTTCATGGCAGAGCTGGACAGGATTTCCAGTAACTACTCACTCATAATCTCCCTGCTTACCTCCTCTGCATGGTTTTTAATTTTCACTCCCTGATTTGTTGCCCTACAGAAGTGCTCTTCTCTTTTTTCCACCCAAGACTGACATTCAGTTAGGAGAGGGTCCTGGGAGTGCATTTCATTTATTGCCTTGTCTTCGAAGAGCTTCATGCCCTTCTCTGTGAATTTCTTGTCACTAACATGGTGATAATTATTCTTTTTATGATGTTTAGAGACTATTTTCTCCTGATGCTGGCTTTGCGTTAGCAGAAATAAATATTCTACCACTAGTTCTTGAACTGAGAGAACAGAAAGATATATTTGGCTGGCTATTTTGTGCCTGAAATATTGCTTTTCCCAAGAATTTTAAGATACTTTTAAACCCAATCCTTCCACTCTGATCCTGATGTAGTAATAGTCACAAGCAGAGGGATTATTATAAATATTATACAAAAGTAGGATATTGAGTCATTGATGGAGTTCTGGATTTGGTGTCAATAAGACCTTTATGTCACAGGAAACTTAGAAACCACCTCATATATTTCATTTTATATACGAAACAATTGAAGTCTAGAAAAATTAAATAACTTGGCCAAGATAATGATAGAGCAGAAATTTGAACTTTGGTTCTCAAAATATAAATCCACTGACTTTTCCATTGTGTTACATTGATTGTTGGTTTCTGATAGAATAGGATCATAAATGTTTTATATCTTGATTGTAACAATCCCAAATCTTACATCCATTCAAAGATTTATGAAACATTTGCTACTTGGATGGGGAGGGGTAGATCTCATATTGGATAGAAGGCCATTCTTGACATCAGGAAGACTTCAAATTTTGTCCCTGAACTAATCAGCTATGGGGCCATGGATTGGACTCAAAGACAGTTCTCAAGGTAATATGACTGCTAAGTTTCCATACCAAGAATCCATCCACAGATGAAATCTCAGTTCTAGAAAAAGAAAAAAAAATGATCTAAACAGTGTTAGATACTAATGATACAAAAGGAAAGATGAAACTGTTTTTGCCCTCATGGAGCTTATGATAACCAAGTATTTGTAGTTACCATAGAGATTTTTAAAAAGCAATTGTTTCTTCTTTCCATTATTCAGGGACTTATCTGAATCACAACATATTATTAGACAGAGAAAGTAACTTTTCCATTCTTTTTTTTTTTTACCATTTAATTTTCATGCCTGCCTATCATTCTGAGTGCTAGAGAGCAATCCTTTCATGTTGATCATGTCATTGGATCCCATGTGAACTCTGGGAATGTCCTTTCATCTTAATACATTTTCTGTAATTATAACATTGCCAGTTTTTCTGATAGGAACTTTCCTTTGTTATCTGATCATCTCTGATCATAGTGCTGTAGCTTCCCTTGGAAATATGAAGGGATGTCTGTCTATGGTTGTAAACCTTTCATCTTAATGATGTTGCCCATCTAATTTTGCCTTCCCGGGAGGAAAAGGACTCACTTTTGGATTGTTTGACTTTTTATAAAATTTATTTTTTTTAAAGTTAAGTACTCAGGCAAGATTATACACACGCACACACACACACACACACACACACACACACACACACATACAGAGAGAGAGAGAGAGAGAGAGGAAGAGAGAGAGAGAGAGAAGAGCCTAATGAAAATTCAGTTGGAAATCATTTACAGCTCTTTATATTCTGTGTGGATTTTTGTTAATGTACCCAGTATGCTTTTATACAAAGGTAATTAAGAGATATATTTTTCCTTTTTGTTTTTAAATGGTACCTCATATAAAAATTTGTGGGGAAAATGCTGACTTGAAATCCATAAAGCCCCAAATTCAGACCCCACTGAACCTGTTTCCTCATATGTAAAAGAAGAATACTTTCATCTTTTCAATACTTACCACCTCATTATGTAAAAATTCTTCAGTCAATTTAATTGAAGTTTGGGGAAAAGGAAATGCTACCAAACTCATACACTGTGACATTGCTTATATCTACTAATAGGTTTGTTCTGATAGATAATTGTAGGAATTGGAGAGAAGGGGAAAAACAAGAAAATAAGCATTCATATAGTGTATATAATACTCCACTTATTGTTAGTTGCTTTACAAATACTATCTCAATTCAAATTTCACAACAATAATGGGCAGTAGATATTATTGCCCTCATTCAATAAGTGAGGCAGACAGAGGTTAAGTGACTTACCCAGAGTCATATGGCCATAAATTTCTGAGGATGGATTTGAAGTCAGGTCTTTCTTACTCCAGGCTCAGAGATCTATCCACTCGCTGTCAGATATAGACCCTGAAGATCTATCCAAATTCTCAAAGTTCTCAATGAAGAGGTATCTAGCAGTGTGAAATAGTAGATACAGAATCACCCTCAAAGTCAGGATTAAATCCCTGTTTCTGACATTGGTCATGTGACTTTGGGAAAGTCATTTAACATCTGTGTGTTCTGGGAAGTCCTCTAAGTTGCAGAGATGGTGCTGTTCTGTGATAGGAGAGGCAGCTTTCTTCTCTGGAAGTTCTCTCTACATGTGAAATCACTGGTCCAGTCTCTATCTTTCAAAGCAAAATTAACATGCATATGTTTGACTAAAGAAGGAATGGAATAAAAATGGAAGATAAATCAAATTGAAGGGAAAAACCTGATTCATTTCATGTTTTGAAAGGGATAAAATGTTCATGTTCATCCCCTGGTACAATATAAGTTCTATGAGGGCATGGACTTTTATATTTTATCTTTATATTCTCAGACTCTAACAAATCCTATTACACAAATTTGGTACTTAATTCTATTTGCTGGGCAAGATGGGAATGCATTCCACCCTAATCATTAACTGTTATGATTATAATAATATTCATTACTTTTCTTAATAATGGCACCCAACTTTCTCACCGAAATTTTGAGGGTACTCTCATTTTCCTACTTACCCAGGTTAATAAACTAGGATCTGTATTTAATTGTCCTGTCTTCCTAATGGCAGCTGAATGTTTCTGTGGTTAGGGCAGTGATCAATATGCATGTAGTAAAGTGGATAAAACACTGGACCAGGACTTAGGAAGATCTGAGTTCTAATTCTGATTCAGACATTTACTAGCTGTATGATCCTGTGTAAGACAATTAATTGGTATTTGCTTCTGTTACCTCATCTGTAAAATAGGGTTAATAATAGCATCTGCTTATCAGGACTGTTGTGAGAAAAAAAATGAGAAATTTATTTTTACTTAACAGTATGTTTTTCAATCACAAGTAAAGATAATTTTCACCATCCATTTTTGCAACATTTTTAGTTCCAACTTTTTCTCCCTTCCTCCCTTTTCTTCCCCTCCCCAAGAAAGCAAGCAATCTGATATCGGTTATACATGTGCAATTATGTCAAACATATGCATGTTAATTTTGCTTTGAAAGAAAAATCAGAACCAAAGGGGAAAAACACAAGAAAGAAAAAACAAAAATAAGTGAAAATAATATACTTCAATCTGCATTCAGTCTCCATGCTACTTCCTCTGGATGTGACTACATTTTGTATCACAAGTCTTTTGGAATTGTCTTGGATCTTTGTATTTCCAAGAAGGGCTAAATCTTTTATAGTTACTCATCACACAATATTGCTGATTCTGTGTATAATGTTCTCCTGGTTCTGCTCATTTTATTCCACATCAATTCATTAAGTTTTTCCAGCTTTTTTCTCAAAGCTACCTGATCATTATTTCTTATGGAACAGTACTGTTACATTATATTCATATATTACAACTTGTTCAGTCATTTCCCAATTGATGGGCATTGCCTCAATTTCTAATTTACTGCCACCACAAAAAGAGCTGTGGCAAATATTTTTGTACATGTGTGTCCTTTTCCTCATTTTTATGATCTCTTTGGATACAAGCCTAGTGGGGGTATCACTGGATTAAAGGCTATGCATAATTTAATATTCCTTTGGGCATAGTTCCAAATTGCTCTGCAGAAGGTTAGATCAATTTGCAATTCTACCAATAGTGCATTAGTGTCCCAGTTTTCCCACATCCCCTCCAATATTTATGATTTTCATCTCATGTCATCTTAGCCAACATGATACATATGAGGTGGTATCTCATAGTTGTTTTAATGTACATTTCTCTAATCAATGGAGAGCATTTTTCATGACTATAAATAGCTTTAATTTTTTCATCTGAAAACTGCTTCTTCCTATCCTTTGACCAATTATCAATTGGAGAATGACTTGTATTCTTATAAATTTGACTCAGTTCTCTATATATTTTAGAAATGAGGCCTTTATTATGAACACTGATTATAAAAATTATTTCTCATCTTTTGAGTTTTCTTCTACTTTTGGCTGCATTGGTTTTGTTTGTGCAAAAACTTTTTTTTAATTTAGTGTAATCAAAAGTATTTATTTTGTATTTCATAATGTTCTCTATTTCTTGTTTGGTCATAAATTCCTCCCTTCTCCAAAAATCTGACAGGTCAACTATCCTTGCTCTTCTAATTTGCTTATAGTATCACCCTTTATTTGTAAATCATTAACTCATTTTGACCTAATGAGGTGGTACCTCAGAGTTGTTTTAATGTATATTTCTCTAATCAATAATGATAAATATTTAGAACATTATTTCATATGATATAAGTAGATTCAATTTCTTCATATGAAAATTGCTACTTCATATCCTTGGTATAAGGGGTGAGATATTGTTTTCTATGTAGTTTTCCATTTTTCCCAGAAGTTTTTTGTCATAGTGAGTTTTTATCCCACAAATTGGAATCTTTTGTTTTTTTAACCAAACAGTAGCTTACTATAATCATTGACTATTAGGTCTTGTGTACCCAGTCTATTTCACTGATCTACCATTCTATTTCTTAGCTGGTATGAAATGGTTTCATTGAGTGCTTTGTGATTCAGTTTTAGATCTGCTATGACTAAACCACTTTCCTTTGCATTTTTCCATTAATTCCATTAATATTATTAACCTTTTGTTCTTGAAAATGAGTTTTATTATTTTTTCTAGCTTTATATAGTAATTTTTTGTAGTTTGGTATGGCACTGACAAAGTAGATTAATTTAAGTAGATTTGTAATTTTTATTATATTAACTCAACCTTTACATGAGCAATTGAATTTTTTCGAATGATTTGTGGTTTGAGCCATTCAATCTTTAGAATTAGATTATTTAATTTTCACTTGATTTTTGTTTATTTTTCCAAGGCCCTTTATTATGCATAATTTTATTGTACCATCACCTGAAAAGGATATATCTAATATTTCTGTCTGCATTTGATTGGGAGGTTTTTGTGCCCTAATATATAGTCAGTTTTTGTGTAGGTGCCTTATACCACTAAGAAAAAGGTACATTCTTTTCAATCTCCATTCAATTTTCTCCAGAGCTCTATCATATCTAACTAATTTTTTCTCAAATTCTGTTCACCTCCTTAATTTCTTTTTTTTTTTGTTGTTGTTGTTTATTTTGTGGTTAAAATGTATCTAGTTCTGAGGAAAGTTAAGATCCCTTCCCTATTATGATTTTGCTTTCTATTTCTTCCTGTGACTCAACTTCTCCTCTAAGAATTTAAGAAATTTAAGAAAACTACTTGGTGCATATTTGTTTAGTATTGACATTACTTTATTGTCTATTACACCCTTTAGTAAGACGTAGTTTCCTTCCTCATCTCTTTTAATTACATTTACTTTTGCTTTTGCTTTGTCTAATATCAGGATTGCTACCCCTGATTTTTTTTTTTATTTCAACTGAAGCATAATATATTCTGATCCAGCCTTTGGTCTTTATTTTAGGTTTATATCTCTGCCTCAAACATAATTTGTGTAAACAGCATATTGTAGGGTTTTAATTTTTAATCCACTCTGCTATTTGCTTCTGTTTTATGGGAGAGTTCATCCCATTCACATTCACAGTTATGATCAATGTTTATTTCCCTTCAAATTATTTCCCCCTGTTTTTCTCTCTTCTTTCACCCTGTTCCTTCTTACCAGTGTTTTGCTTCTAATCCCCACCTCAATCTGCTTTTCCTTCTATCAGCCTTTCCCATTTCATTTCTCCCCTTTTCCTGTTCCCCTTTAGCATAAGATAAGTTTCTAAAATCAACTAAGTTATTAGAAACTAATAACTAATGTTATTCCCTCTTTGAGCCAAATCTGATGAGAATGAGATTCAAACAATGTTCATCCTCTCCCCTTTTCATTCTAATAGGGTTTTTGTGGCTCTTCATGTGATATAATTTACCACATTATGCTCCCCCTTTCCTCTTCTCCCAGTTCAACCCTTTCACTACCCCTTAACATCTTTAAAAAAAAATTATCACATCAAAGTCAATTAATATCAACACCATTTCTATGTATATTCTTTCTAATTGACTTTTTAGAAACAGTTGACAGTTGTCACAAGTTACAAGTATCATTTTCTCATGTAAGGGTGGAATGTAAACAATTAAATATCATGTTTTATTCTTCCTATTTCTGTTTAACTTTCCATGCTTCTCTTGAATCTTAATTAAAATTTTAGTTCAGCTCTGATCTTTTCATTAGGAAAGTTTGAAAGTCCCCTATTTCATTGAATGTCCATCTTTCCCCCTGAAATGCTTAATTTTGCTGGGTAATTGATTCTCAGTTGTATCCAAGTTCTTTGCCTTCTGGAACATCATATTCCATGTCTTCTTATTCTTGAATGTAGAAGATATTAAGTCCTGGTTAATGCTGACTGTAACTCCTTAGTATTTGAATTGTTTCGTTCTTGGCTACATGTTTCTTTTTAACCTAATAATTCTGGAATTTGGTTACAAAATTTCTTGAAGTTTTCATTTTGGGATTTTTTTCAAGGGATGATCAGTTGATTCTTTCAATTACTATTTTGCTCTCTGATTCTATGGTACCAGGGTAATTTTCCTTGATAATCTCTTGAAAAATGTTGTCCTGGCTTTTTTTTTTGGGGGGGGGGGGTACTGGCTTTCAGAGAGTCCAATAATTCTTAAATCTTCTCTCCTGGATTTATTTTCCAAGTCAATTGTTTTTCTAATGTGACATATTTCATTTTCTTTCTTCTTCTTCTTCTTCTTCTTCTTCTTCTTCTTCTTCTTCTTCTTCTTCTTCTTCTTCTTCTTCTTCTTCTTCTTCTTCTTCTTCTTCTTCTTCTTCTTCTTCTTCTTCTTCTTCTTCTTCTTCTTCTTCTTCTTCTTCTTCTTCTTCTTCTTCTTCTTCTTCTTCTTCTTCTTCTTCTTCTTCTTCTTCTCTTCTTCTTCTTCTTCTTCTTCTTCTTCTTCTTCTTCTTCTTCTTCTTCTTCTCTTCTTCTTCTTCTTCTTCTTCTTCTTCTTCTTCTTCTTCTTCTTCTTCTTCTTCTTCTTCTTCTTCTTCTTCTTCTTCTCTTCTTCTTCTTCTTCTTCTTCTTCTTCTTCTTCTTCTTCTTCTTCTTCTTCTTCTTCTTCTTCTCTTCTTCTTCTTCTTCTTCTTCTTCTTCTTCTTCTTCTTCTTCTTCTTCTTCTTCTTCTTCTTCTTCTTCTTCTTCTTCTTCTTCTTCTTCTTCTTCTTCTTCTTCTTCTTCTTCTTCTTCTTCTTCTTCTTCTTCGTTTTGTTTGATTCTTGATGTCTTATATAGGCACTAACTTCCAGTTGTCCAATTCTAATTTTTAAGGAATTATATGTTAGCTTTTAAAATCTTTTCCACTTGTCAAATTCTACTTTTAAAGGAATTGTTTCCCCCAGTGGATTCCCCCCCCTTTCACCAATTCTCTATTTTAAGGAATTGCTTTTTTTCACTCAGTTTTTTTGGCTTCCTTTTCTTTTTTCATAGTTTTCCTGCATAATTTTCATTATTTTCCTTTTTTTCTTTTACCCTTCTTACTTCATTTTAAAAATCCCTTTTGATCTCTTCCAAAAGAATTTTTGAGCTTCAGACCAGTTTATTTTCCCTTTTGAGGCTTTATATGTTAACATTTTGCTACTGTAGAGTTTGTGTTATGATTTTCCCTGTTGTTATAGTAGCTTTCTATGATCAGAACTCTTTCTTAAAAGTTGAACTCTGTTCCTATGGTCTAGGGGACACTGGCCCAAGTTTTTTCTGCTGGGGAATAGGAACCTTATCACTGGCTTTTCACACTGTGGCCAGAGGTGCTGGCAACTTTCCCATTGTTCTGTCTTGTTCCAATTGTGCCTATGGTGCTTGTATTCCAAGGCTTATAATTTGCCTTTTGCTCTAGAGCTAGAGGCCTTACTGTTGGCCTGCTGTGCCACTAGGCTAATAAGCCAGAAGTAAGGTCCTCAATTACTCATCTGTGCTGCAGCTAAGAACCTCCTGCTAAATTGCCTACACAGAACCTGTGCTAGGTTTTGTTCCTCATTGACCCAAGTGAGACAGACCTTTCCTCAAGTCCTTGTAAATTATCTTAAGCTGGTGATCATTATTTCAGTCAGTGTTTTTGTGAGTTCTGTCACTCTAAAATCTGTTTAGAGACTTAATTTAATATTGTTTCTGAGGAAAACTGTAAAATCTGTAAAATGAGCTGGAGAAAAACAATGGCAAATCATTCCAATAGCTTTGCCAGGAAATCCCCACAAAGAGAAGGACTAGACTGAACAACAATAACAACAACCACCAAAGTGTTTATGTAAATGATATTCCTCCTTTTCTTCCTCCCTTTTTTTCTCATCCTCCTCTCCTTCCTGCTTTTTATTTTCCCCTTTCTTCTAGCGCTAGGTAGCAAATCTACCTCTGCAACATTCCTTGAATTCATCATCCTTTTTAATCATCTCACAGAACCCTCATCTTCATTCAGTTCCATATTATTGTTCAACAGGACAATTACGAAAACCTCCAAATAGTTCTTCCTACTCTTACTCTCCCCCTTCTCCAATATATCTTCAACATAACAACCAAATTTATATTCTTAAAGCTTAGGTCTGACTTTGCAATTCCAATATTCAAAAAGCATCACTGGTTTCTAATCATCACTAGGATAAAGTAGAAATTTCTCTGTTTAACATTTAAAACCATTTACAATCTGGATTTAACCTGTCTTCAGAGACTGATTTCATATCACTTTTCTCTCACACTGACTCACTTGCTATTCCCTATATAGAACATCTCAACTTCTGCTCAATCCATTCCAGGAATATTTTTCCTTTTCCCTTCCACCTTTTGGAATTTTGAGATCCTTTCAAAGGTTTGTTAATTTGCTACCTCTTACATGAAACTGTACCTTATTTCTCTAGGTGTCACTGCTCTCCCAATCACTCTGTATCTTAGTTATTTTTGCTTATCTACATATATAATATTTTATTCACTAGAATATAAGATTACCAAGGGCAGAGACTCTCTCATCTTTGTCTAGCACAGTATCTACAGCATAGTTTCTTAGGTACTTCATAAATACTTTTCCATTTGTTGTTGAATTTATAGTCACATTTCTATAATATTTTAAATTTACAATTTCTGACTTTGTAACTTTCTGACATTGTCACCATCATCATCACTAACATTCTTTTTTTTTTCCTGAGACAATTGGGATCACGTGACTTGTCCAGGGTTATATAGTCAGGAAGTCCTAAGTTCTGAGGCCAGATTTGAACTCAGGTCCTCCTGATTTCAGGGCTGGTACTCTATCCACTGCACCAACTAGCTACCCCACTAATATTCATTTAGCACCTACTGTGTGATAGACAC
Organism: Antechinus flavipes; assembly: GCF_016432865.1. NCBI lineage: Eukaryota > Metazoa > Chordata > Mammalia > Dasyuromorphia > Dasyuridae > Antechinus > Antechinus flavipes. The sequence continues at coordinate 686,651,621 of NC_067398.1, forward strand.
CATGTTAACCCTTTTACAATTATTATCTCATTTGATCTTTACAACAACAATCCTGAGAAGTTGTAAAGGGTCACAGACAGTGGAGGCATTCTGGGTGAGGTATAAGACCCTTCAGCCCAGAGGGAACTTGCTGACAGTGTCTGGTTCAGTTCCCCATCTTCTCTAAGGGCTCTTGGTTTTCCTGAGAAGTCAGGGGGTAGTGATAACCTGTGTTGTGATTGAAGCAGAGTGATACCAGGTGGCAAAGAGTGATACCAGATGGCAAACTACATACAACAGCAAGTTGTTTATGTGGCCCCACGTGTGCAGTATATACTTGGCACATGTCCAGTATTGTTTTTGTTACATAAGGGTATGAGGGTATAAAAAGGGGAAAGTCCTTGGAATAAATGGACTACACATTTCCACCATCTTCAGGAGTCCTGCCTCATCATTCCTCCACTAAGATGGTATATTTTAATCACCCTGGTGTGGGGGCTCTAGAAAGCATGGTATGTTTTGTCACCCCAACTAGGGGGCTCTAGAAAGCAGGACACAATAGGAGGTAAATGCCATTTTACAGATGAGGAAACTGAGGTTGAAAGAAATCAAATAATATTCCCATGGTAAAAATGACAAATGGATATCAGAACCAAAATTTGAACCCAGGTATTATAACCCCAAGTTATGTTCCCTGGTCTTATTTATGTGCCATTCATTATGACTATATTTAGTATATTTCAGTTTAACAATTATTATGTACCTATTGTTGGATTCTTCAGGCATTATTCAACCAACTCAACTGAACAAGCATTTTATGTGACTACTATTTTCCAGGCAACATGAAGACTAGCATTGTCCCTATCATCAAGATACACTTTGTTACTGTTTTTCTATTTATTAACACTATCTAAGCATCCACAGAACATCCCTTAAAGATATCATTTCTGATCTTGAGAAGGGCATATCTATTTGAAGGGAACAAGCAAACCATAAAGAAATATAAAGTCATTTTTAATTTCTTAATGATTCTATAGCCTCTCCCTCTCTTCTTCCATTCCCTCTTTGACTTTCTTCTCCTTTTCCTTTCCCTTCCCTTTTGCTTTCTCTTTTCTTCCTACTTTTTCTTTCTTTCTTTTGCCTTTTTGTTTCCTTTTCCTCATTCCTCAATTTGATTTTTCCTTCCATCCCTTCATTCAGTTTTTTTTGAAGGAAAAAAATGCTGTTATTCCAGGAACATAATGTGTCAAGAAATAGTTTGAGAGTCAAGAAATAATATAGTACTGAATATATGTATATGCAAGCATGTATCCTTATATGCAACATAACAATTTATATGTGCATATGAATGGATACATTATATACCTTGGTATGTGTTGTGCCCATATGTGTATACAGTTGCATGTGTACATTTTTATAAGCCTCTATATGCTTATACAAAAGTATACATATGCACCTATGTAATTTATGCATGTGTGTAGATGTATATAAATGTAGGGATTGTAAAATGCGTTTATATGTGTATGCATATGTGTAAAACCATGTATGTTTATATTTGTATATAATCACATATAAGTGTTATATACTCTCTTTATATATATTTTCTTCTTTCACTAATACTTAAAAAAAAAGAAAACTTAGTTTATCTTTTTCCTATTCTGATCATCTCATCCACAGTGACATTTACTTTACTGTGTTCTCTTTTTCCACCCAAATACCCACTGATAGTCAACTTCTCTTTTCTGCTCTCAGTTGCTGCTACCCTTCTGTCTTCATCCTTCTCCTCCTATCTCCCTTGATGGATAGCAGTCTTTCCTGTTCTCTTTTTGAACAGTTCACAAAAGAGATGTAAGAAAGGAGACAGTCTAATGGGTTTGGTTGGAGAAGCACTGACAAGCTGGGTGCAGCCTGTTAACAGAGAAGAATATTATTTCCAGAATGGAGCGAGAGAAATATATAAACTTACGGTGGGTTAGCTGTCTGAAATGTTAATGGAGGTCTCATTTCTTTTACTTTCAAAGCTGTAGGGATTTTTTTTTCTTTTTTTCCCGTCAGTTCAAAATATATGCAACACTTTTAAGGATACAGTTTCAGCTTTTTCTTGCAATGACACCTATTAATCTATCCCTACTTACATTCAGGGTTTGGCTCTCTAATTTAATTTAATCATAAGTCACTTCTAAACACATCTTGTCCTCCAGGAACCAGTTCTTACTAAAGTTGGGAAAACATCAGTGAGTAGGAGACTAAGCAAATAGGAAGTCAAAGAAACAGAGACTGAATCCTGGTGCTGTTGACTGTTTCAGCTGGGAAAATAACTAATTAAAAATTTAAATATTTTATTTGTGCTTGAAGACAGATGACCTGAGCGTCAATGAAAAAATAGTGGAAAGAATAAGGAATTAGAATTAGAAGTTCTTGTTTTCTGTCTTAGACGTCATTCAGTATAATGTTGGGAAAGTCAATTTAAGGAGTCATGACATCAGTTACCTCATAAATCAAATGAAGAGAAATAGACAAAGTGATCTCTAAGGTCTTTTTATCTAGCTCTAAGTCAATCATCTTAAATTCTCAATGACCTCCTCCCTCTAAAATAGACAAAAAAAACAAACAAATAACAATTACCTCTCTTGTAGGAGAAAGTAAAATAAACCAACTCATTGATGAAATCTAACAATATGGACATTCTTTAAAACATTTAGACCATAAAACTGTGATCTAGCAGTATCTCTATTGGATCTGTATTCCAAAGAGATCATAAAAGAGGGGAAAGGATTTTTGTCATGGAAATTGAACGCATGGCCATCAGTTGAGGAATGGCAGAATGTGTCATGGTATACAAATGTAATTGAATATTATTGTTTTATAAAAATAATGAGTAGGCTGATTTCAGAAAATCCTGGGAAGGCTCATGAACTGATGCTAAGTGAAGTAAGTAGAGCCAAGAGAACATTGTGCACAGCAACAATTAGGTAATTGGTGATTAACTGTGACAAACTTGGCTCTTCTCAACAATTAAGTGATTCATGGCTATCCTGATAGACTTGGATTAGAAAGTGTCATCCATAACCAAAGAGAAATCTTTGAATGTGGATCAAAGGATAATTTTGTCTGTTTTTGTTGTTGTTGTTGTTGTTTGTTTGCTTTCTTCTTTATCATGTTTTTTTTTCCCCCTTTGGATATGATTTTTCTTACGCGTTATTACAAATATGGAAATGTGTTAGAAAAAATTGCACATGTTTAACCTATTATTGAATTCCTTGCTATCTTGGGGAACTGAGGGGAGGGAGAGGAAGAAAAATTTGCAATGCAAGTTTTTTCAGAGTTGCATATTGAAAACTATCTTTGCATGTATTTGGAAAAAATAGAATATTATTAAAAACCAATCTCCCAAAACTTAACTAATTATTGAATAGATGAAGGGAAGGAGGCTCATTTTTAAAGGTTACCCTTTGTAAAAGAGTTTTCCAAAGATGGCCAGCTTGGAGAAGTTTCCCTTCTAAGGAAACCTTAGTTTGTGTGTGTGTTTTTTTTTTTTTTTTTGGTATGGACTTATTTATCTATGTGTTATCTCCATCATAGAATGTATGATCCTTGACAACAAGGCTTATATTTGCTTTTTTGTGAATCTCCAACACTTAGCCTATTACCTGGCTCATAGTAAGTATTTAATAACTGTTTATTGATTGATTGAAGTCAATATTGGCCTCAATCTTCATTAGATTTTGGATCCTCATTCTACTTTCTTTTAAATTGTAGTGAGTGGATAAATTGTTTTCTTGGTTCTAATACTGAGATGGATAATATTAGAGCCATAGTGACTCTTTTTCATTTTTGTGATACATATTATAACAATAACAATAATAATAGCAATAGTTTAGATTTATATAGCAGTAATATGTTCCAAGCACTGTGCTAAAGATCTGTGGGTGCAATTCAATGTAACAAGCATTTATTAATTGCTTTCTATATTTCAACTCCTCTTAATATCAGAGGAGATGATTAAATTCAAATCAATAAGAATTTATTAAGTACCTACTCTGTGCCAGACACTGAGGAGACAAACTAATAATCATTTGGATTATGCTACAGGTATTGTACAGATGCAAAGAAAGTCTAAAAAAAAAACAATGATTTTAATCAATAGTAACATAATTACCCAGAATAACCTTGATATCTGACATTTGTAGAGTGGATTCCGTTTGCTGGTTCCAAAGTATTTCCACATTTATGATTTATTTAAATCTTTACAAAATTCCCAGCAATCAGGGATGCCAAGGTATTATCACTTCCATTTTATAGTTAGAAGATCTGAGACTGAGTGAGGTCAAGTCACTTACCCAAGGACACGTGGAAGATAATTAACTTTTGAACCCAGGTTTTAAGTTCAATGCTCTTTATGTCATACCAATATCCCACTTTTTTTCCCTGACAACATCTTGTAATCCATCAGGAAATGAGTCCTAGTCATTTTGATGGCTTTCTTGGCTAATGACTCCAAAATACAGTTTATGGGAGTAAACATACAAATATACATACACACACTAGAAAAATAGATAAATAGATAGATAGCTACAGAGACAGAGAGAGAGAGAGAGAGAGAGAGAGAGAGAGAGAGAGAGAGAGAGAGAGAGAGAAAGAGAGAGAGAGAGAGAGAGAGAAGGAGAGGGATAGGAAAAGAGGGGGAGGAGGTTTATATATGTGAATTAGTGGGAACACTGCTTACTCACTTAAAATATTACCCTTCACTCAAGGACACTGGGATGATTGATTATGCTGATGAGAAAAAGCCCTTTTTGATGGGAGGTGTACAGGTATTCTGTCTAAAACTCTGCTTGAGTCTTTTGAGAGCTGTAGGGGACACTCCATCTGTCAGGTTATGGCTTCACCCATCTATCAGCTCACCACCATATCTTTGAGGTCCTCAGAATGTTCTCTCTCTTCCCATCTGATGGTTGTGTCTCACTAAGGGTAAGCCAGACACCTCCCACCCCTCTCCTTCTTCTCAGCTGTCTTCCTGGGCCCAGGCCAAAGGCTTGAAAACAACGAATGTGCATCACAGGGAGAGCAAGTCTTTGATGCCGCTCCAGAAAACAAGCCCTAAGAGAGCCCTGCTGAACACACATGCCGAGGAGGCTTTGTAACTCCCATCCAAATATTTCCTTTGTCAGGATGAAATAAATTTGCCATCAGTAGAGGATAACACTTAATCAAAAGTTTAAAGTTGTGGTAGTGACTGGTTTTAGGCAAATGTGAAACAGTGGGGGCATTCTAGATGAGAAAAATGAGTATCTTCTGGAACAATGGGTAGTTTAGGGAGTCCTGTTCAATGTGTCAAAGCTACCTGCTTGTTATAGAATAATTACTGCTTATAAAAATGTATTCTGTATCATCAGTTACTGTTTCTGTGAGATTGCTGAAAAGTCATCTCATGACAAGAAATCTTCAAGGGAAAGAAAGAGATAGAAAAGCTGTAAATGATGATAAAACTATGCATACATTTTGACTCAGAAATACCACTACATGATCAATATCCCAAAGAGATCAAAGAAAAAACTGTATTTGTACAAAATATTTATAGCATCTCTTTTTATAGAGGCAAATAATTGGAAATCAATTAGAGAATGCTTGAATACATTATGGTATATGATGATGATGATATACTGTTGTTTTATAAGAAATGATGGGCAAGATGGTTTCTGAAAACCTGGGAAGTCTTGTGGGAAAAGTGAATTGAGCAGAACCAGGAGAACGTTGTATGCCTTAACAGTAATATTGTAACAATGATCAACCATGAAAGTTAGTTAACTAATTGATCAAGACAATGATCCAAGACACTTCTAAAAGATCCAGATGAAAAATGCTGTGCCCCTTTAGAGAAAGAACGGATCAACTTTGCATATAGATAAAACATCCTTTATTTTTCTTGTGTCTATATGTTTTCTTTGGCAACATAGCTAATATGGAAACTTCTTTTGTAGGATTTGTTTTGTATGTAAAAAATCAGGAACTTGGGGTCTTTCAAAAAAGAGAGAGAGTAAAGAATAGAAAGCTCCCACCTGCCTCTGTTTCTTCTTCAGAGATGGTCTAGAAGCAGCAGCCAAGATAATGAAGGGCCTTGAAATCTTGCCATGTGAGGAAAGACTTAAGGGAAAGAATATGGTTAGAGTGATAAAGAGAAGATTTGGAAAGAGGTGGTCATTAAAGCTGCCTTCAAATAATTGAAGAATTATTCAATAATATAGTAGATTGTTGGGTTTGGAGTCAGTAAGATTTGAATTCAAATCCTACCTTGGACACTTATTAACTATGTGATTCTGGGTAACTCATTCAATTTCTTTCAACTATAGTCTCTTCATCTGTTTCTTTATCATCTACCTCACAATTGTTGTTTCTAGGATAAAATGACAAAACAGAAATAAAATGCATTGTAAACCTTAAAGGACCATTTAAATGCTTTTCTATTATTAGTAATTAGTAATTAAATGATTATTAACATATTCTTATTTGTTATAGTTATAGTTATAGAAAGAGAGACTATACTTCTTGGTTGCATAGGATAGAATTTCACTATTTTCCATTTGTAAGGGAGAATTCTATTTTAATTTCTACTCAATAAAGATTCTTTCTGCTACAAACTCTCTGATAAGCAATCATCCAACTTTTTCTTAAAGGCATCTATGGACAGAGAGCCGACTACCATTCAGGGAAGGTCATTCTGCTTTTGGGTTACTCTAAATATTAGGAAGTGTTATTTGGAAATCAAGTGTAAAACTGCCCTCTCTGCAGCTTCTAACCCATCACCTTCAGGGGCTGAGCTGATCAAAGCTAATCCCTCTTCCACATGACAGCCCTTCAAGTACTTGAAAGCAGCTCTTCTGCCTCCTTTAAGTCTTCTTTCCATTCTAAAACATAATCACTTTATCTGATCTTCATTTGGCATGAACTTGAGGTTCTTTATCATTCTTGCTACCGTTTTCTGAATAATATACTTGCCAATGGCCTTCCCAAACAGTAGCACCCATGTAGTCATTGTCAACATCATCATCACTCCCCTCCTCCTCTCCTTCTCCTCCTCCTCCTCATCATCATCATTGTCACTAACATATATATGTATTTATACATTTACATGCAGTAGACATATGTAGGTAGATGGACAGTTCTGTAAGCTTTGAAAAGTGCTTTATATGTTATCTCATTTGATCTCCATAACAACCCTGTGAGATAGATGGTATTATTTACAGATGAGGAAACTGAGGATAGAGTTAAAGAATTTGCCCATGGTAAAGTAGCTGAGTGTCTGAAGCTGGATTTGAACTAGTCTTTTTGAATTCAAGTCCAGAGCTTAATGCATTATTTCAACTTGTTGCCAACAAGAAATGACTACCGTGCTCCACAATGGTCAGACCAAGACAGATGACAATAGATAAACAGCTCCTTATTCCTGTAAGTTATCACTCTTTCATTGCCATCCAATAACATTTTAGCTTTTTTTTTTTTTTTTTGGTATGTACAATCTACTGTGTTCCCCAGATCTTCTTTAGACAAACTGCTGCCCAACAATGCCTCGCCCATCTTGTACTTTGTATGATGTCTCCCCTGTTAGATCGCAAGCCTCTTGAGAGCACGAACTGTTTTTGTTTCTTTTTGTAACCCAGGTATTTAGCACACACCTGGAATACAGTAAACACTCAATAAATGCTTAATGATTGGTTGATTATATTTGGCAGTGACTTTTTAAACCTATTTATTCCTATAAAATTTCATCTCACTAACTTTAGCCCAATATTTGAGCCTCATTACTTATGTAGCAAGGTAGCTATAAGCACATCACCTCTGTCTTTATAAAAGTCATTAATGAAAAATATTATATAACATATGGCCACCATAGACCTCTGGAGAACTCTACTGGAGACCTCTTTCTGTAATGACATTCAATCATGCTGATTATAACTTTTCAATCAATCCCAATTCTATCCAATTGTAAGGTCATGTAGCCTACTTTGTCTATCTTTTCCTCAAGAATTGTATGTGAGCCTTCATCAATTGCTTTATTGAAATTTAGATTAAAAATATTGGTAGCCACTACACATTTCTCAGATTGACTAAGATGACTGGAAAAGAAAATGACAAATTCTGGAGGGGATATGGAAAAAGTGGGATACTGATACATTGTTGGTGGAACTGTGAATGGATCCAATCACTCTGGAAAGCAACTTAGAACTATGCTCAAAAAGTTATCAAACTGACCCAGCAGTATTTTTACTGGGCTTACATCCCAAAGTGATCTTAAAGGAGGAAAGGGACCCATATGTACAAGAATGTTTGTGACAGCCCTTTTGTAGTAGCAAGAAACTGGAAACTGAAAGAATGCCCATCAGTAGGAAAATGGCTGAATAAGTTATGGTATATGAATGTTATGGAATATTATTGTTTATACAATTTATACAATTGATTATACAGTTTATACAATTGATTATACAATGATCAATTCTGATGGACGTGATGCTTTTCAACAATGAGATGGCTCAAATCAGTTCCAATTGTCTAGTGATGAAGAGAGCCAACTACACCCAGAGAGAAAACTATGGGAACTGAGTATGGTTCACAACATAGATTTTCACTCCTTTTATTGTTCTTTGCTTGCATTTTATTTTGCTTCTCTTTTTTTCTTGTGGGGCATGATAATTGTATAAATAAGTGTATATATATGTATATGTATATATATTTGATTTAAAAATATATTTCTATCATATTTAACATATATTGAACTACTTGTCATCTAGGGGAGGGCATGGGGGAGGGAGGAAAATTGGAACACGAGGTTTTACAAGGGCTAATGTTGAAGAATTGTTTGTGTATATGTTTTGAAAAATAAAAAAGCTTTAATAAAAAATCTTGGTAGCATTTCCTTGATGTATTTGTTTAGTGGAGGAGTTTCTTTTCTGCATCCTCTTCTTGCATATGAGTTTGACTACTTCCATGACTTAGATGAGATAAGAGACAACAACTCTGTTCCTTTCAGTGAGGATGACTAGGTCTTACCATCTGCCCTCCACTTCTTAATGTCTTCCAGGACTCACCATTTGCCATGCAGTCCTCTGGTATTTTCATTTCCTTATATAAGTACCCCTAAACCTTGCTGTTCCTCCTGTTATAAGACTCTCAGGAATTCCTTTCTGTTTATCCTGCAGTGTTGGAATCCTTACTAACTGCTAACTAATTAGAGTTGATCTAATCTTACAAGAAGATGTTTTGGCCAGAACCTGAAACAAGGTACTAAGTAGAACTAATCAATACAAGGCTTGTGTTCACACCTTTACTCATTGGAGTTCAATGAGTTCACACCTCCCTTGAAGTCATTGGGCCAGAGAGCACTATGGGAGAAAACCCATAATCCCTCTCTCTGGAAGGAGCATAAATAGGCCAATGGGCCAGTCGAAGTTCTTCAGAGAGTGAAGACGCTACAAGTCGAGATTTCAGCGGAATGACATGAAGAGTTGGAGCTGGCTGGAGGCTGAAGAAAGCAGAGGCAGAGGCTGAAGGACCAGACCTTTGGATTTGGTGACATTCGGAGAGAGCTCTTGGAACCAAGCAGAGAGATAGGCCTCTAAGCTAACCGGGCTATATTGGGATAATAAAAGATCTGAACTTTTATCACCTGGCTGCGTTTTGAGAAGAAAAAGCTCACCACATTTTGGCACCCGAACAGGGACCGATTCAGATCCTTGAACTAGATCACAACATTTTGGCGCCCAACGTGGGGCTAACAGACCCCTCAGTGGATTTCAGTGGAAAAGCTCCAATCCTGATTCAAGTGGAAAAGCCTCTGATCCTGATCCAGTGGAAAAGACTTCAACCCAGAAATTAGGGTGAGTGCAACAAAGAAATTTTGTTAGAAGAGTTAAAGATGGGACAGATATTTAGAAAACAGCCTGTTTCTGTTCAAGGAAAATGTTTAGTGAGCATTATCAAAGTTATGGAAAGCCAAGGTTTAATTATAAGTTTACAGGAAATCACTGAACTTTTACAAATTGTAAAGGACATATGTCCTTGTTTCTCTCTTGATAAGGAATTAGATCTAAATGAATGGAAATTGGTTGGAGAGGATCTTTGTCAATTCTATGATAAAAATGGGCCTAACTCAATAATTAATACATATAATGTAATACAATTGGCTATAAGAAGTTATTTAAGTGATAGAATGATGAAAAGGAAAGTACAGGAGGAAGAAATGCCAACTTTACTAGGTGAAAAGGAGGACGAATCAGATGAGAATGGAGTTAATTACAATTCTGAGTATGATACTTCACAGCAGGAGGAATTAGGTGATTCCACATCTCATGACCCTCCCCCCACAATGAACCCTTCATGGGTGGAACAAGGGGGAGGGAGAGAGACAGAAACACAGTCAGCTTCTCCTATAAAGCAGAATTTAACAAGATTAGAAAAAGCATTAATTAAGGCAAAAAATGAAGGAGAAGATATATCTGATTTTATAAATGCATATCCTGTGATTGAAGAGCTCAACTCCTCAGGTCAGAAAGGGAGAAGATACACTCCTTTTAATTTGGAAAAAATTAAAGATTTGAAAAAGGGTTGCACTCTTTATGGGGCTACATCATCTTATGTGAAGATGTTACTGGATAATTTATCTTATGAAATCCTAACCCCGAATGACTGGAAATCCATAACGAAAACTTGTCTAGAACCGGGACAAAATTTATTGTGGCTTTCGCAGTTTCATGAATTATGTAGGATTCAAGCCCAACGCAATAGGCAAACAGGAGCTATTGTACAAGTTGCTTTTGACCAACTAGCTGGTGAAGGTCAGTATGTAGAGAGTTCAGAACAGATTTATTATCCCACAACAGTGTATGAGCAAATTTCTAAGGCTGCCATAAAAGCTTGGAATTCTCTCCCTGGACAGAAAGATGGAAATAATGCTTTCACAAAAATAGAGCAAGGTCCCAATGAACCTTTTGCAGATTTTGTGGGACATTTACAAACAGCTGTAATAAGAACCATTGGAGACAATGCAGCAACAGAAATAATGACTAAACATTTGGCTGAGGAAAATGCCAATGAGGTTTGCAAAAGAATTATATGGGGGCTAGACAAAGATGCTCCTTTAGAGGAAATCATAAGACGCTGTGCCACAGTGGGCACAAATGCTTATTATGCCCAGACTATGATGAACATGGAAAGACAAGGTCCTTCTTGGCAGAGGAATTCTAGAGAAACTCGTCGATGTTTTCAGTGCGGAAAAATTGGACATCTAAGAGCCCAATGTAGATACAGAGACACAATGAGAAGACAGGGTGAGAGAAAACCCAAAACCCCATGTCCAAAATGTAACCGAGGCTTTCACTGGGCCTCTAAATGTATATTGACCCAGAGGAAGGAGAGGCAAGGCCCAGCTCCAAAGTATCAATCAAAGGACAGATGGGGCATGATAGCAGCTGAGGTTACACCCAGAGAGACTTTAGAAATTCAGAACTCTGATGTCATCAACCAACAGAAAAGCAATCAGGATTACAGTTGGGAAGAATACAGGCCTTTTAAGACAACAAGACAATATCCAATGCAAACAGCTCCAATGTAATTACCAGATGATGAGGAGAAATCCCAAATTTGGTAAATAGAAGGGAATTAGATTAACTGCTTGGGGAAGAGGATCTGCTTATATTTCCACTGATGAAGAAAGAATCAGATGGCTGACAATGAGACTGTCAAAAGGACTCTTAAAATCTTCAGAAATCTTTGAATTTCCTAACACAAGATGAAACTATTTCAGTTCCTGAAAAACCAGCAAGAATCATTGGGTTCCTTAAGATGAAAAATTGTTGATGAGACTTTTTGCAGTACTTCAGAGCTTACAGGAAGTATTGGATTCCTGGCACATGAACTAATGGACAATGGAATCCTATTGGACTGTTTCTAGGACTTATGGACATGTGTAAATTTTCAGGATGATTCATGTTATTTGTTACATTACTACTAGCCTGTGTTATATTGCTATGTGCTTATGTAAATTATGTATAATGCCTCCCATATTGATGGATTTATGTATACCATGTATATCTGTTACAAAGTTCTGGCCTATATTGATGGATTTATGTGTACCCCCTCAGAAACCCCCTATGTTTTAAAACAAAAGAAAGGGGGAGATGTTGGAATCCTTACTAACTGCTAACTAATTAGAGTTGATCTAATCTTACAAGAAGATATTTTGGCCAGAACCTGAAACAAGGTACTAAGTAGAACTAATCAATACAAGGCTTGTGTTCACACCTTTACTCATTGGAGTTCAATGAGTTCACACCTCCCTTGAAGTCATTGGGCCAGAGAGCACTATGGGAGAAAACCCATAATCCCTCTCTCTGGAAGGAGCATAAATAGGCCAATGGGCCAGTCGAAGTTCTTCAGAGAGTGAAGACGCTACAAGTCGAGATTTCAGCGGAATGACATGAAGAGTTGGAGCTGGCTGGAGGCTGAAGAAAGCAGAGGCAGAGGCTGAAGGACCAGACCTTTGGATTTGGTGACATTCGGAGAGAGCTCTTGGAACCAAGCAGAGAGATAGGCCTCTAAGCTAACCGGGCTATATTGGGATAATAAAAGATCTGAACTTTTATCACCTGGCTGCGTTTTGAGAAGAAAAAGCTCACCACATTTTGGCACCCGAACAGGGACCGATTCAGATCCTTGAACTAGATCACAACATCTGCAGTGGATTTTTTTTTTCATGTATTGTTTCTCCCAATTAGAATGTGTTTAAAAGCATGAATGATATAAATTTTTCTATTTGTATGCCCAGGACATAGAACAGTGCTTGGTACATAGAGAGTGCTTAATGAATGCTCTTATATTTTCCTCTATTCCCTCTTTCTTCTCTTTCTCTTCTTTCCTTCTGTCACATGGAAGTAAAGGTCATAATGTGGTTTTGTGGAGCTTTTCTCACAACTTCCTTATCTTTAGCTGTTTATTAACCATTTCTTTAATAAATAATTCACTTATTTATACAATTTATATCTCTTCTGTTTTTGGAATATTGAGACAATTGACTCTGAGTCTGTTGGCAGGCCTGGGAGCATGCTGTACATGGAGATTACAAAGAGGGAAATTGACATTCATTGTATGAGAAACTTCCTACCAATCAGAAATGTCCAAAATGAAAACGGGCTGCCTTAAGTGGTAGAGGGCTCTCACTGGAGGTCGTCAAGCAGGGGATAGATAATAACGTTTTAAGGAGACAGTAAAAAGTATTCTGATTGAGGTATGGATTAAATTAGATGATTTCTGGGAACCTTTTCAATCATGACATTCTGTGATTTTTTTTTGTGTCATCTGAATTCCATGGAAGGATTTCAGGAAACAATGGTTTTCCTTACTACCATCTTGAAAGGATAGTTTCAAGATTTAATTTGCTAGATATTGCTAAATATAAGATAGTAGATGGGATATGTATGGGGTGATCATTAATTTTTATTCCACCTCTGGAAAAGGTATTTTTCAAACTCAAACAGAATTCTCTCTTGAATGCTTTTTAAATCATTTGCATGGTATTTCTTGAATATTTAAAAAGTATCAGGTGGCTTTGTTTTTATGTGGGTCAGGTCGCACTTTGATGCAAATATTCCATGGTTTTCACTGGTTTTTTTTTTTTTTTTTTTGTCTTCACTGAAATGGCAAATATGAACCAATATTTAGGGAGTTAAAAAAAAGCAATAATGGAAAGTGAAAGTAAATGGATGAATAGAATATAGTTACTGTAATTCATGTTCATGATACAAAAGAATAGAGATGAAATCATTTCTGGGAGCCTTCACCTGGCTTCCTTCTCAGATCTTAATCAATAGACTGACAATAAACCATTCTTCAGACACGAATCTCTGATGATCAGTAGGACTGACATATGTGGATATAAAAGCTGTATTAGAATAAAATAGAATGGGAAATAGAGTTATTTGTGGCTCACTTGGACCTTAAAAACAATTTTCACTGTAATTACGAGGTTAGAAGAGAGGGAAGAGATGGTAGGTATAGCTCACTAAAAGGAGCACAGGGGAATTTATAAGTGAAAATATTTGTCTGATATCTGTCAAATAGAGAACAAAGTAGGGGGAGAAGAGAGAAGTAAGAAGGAATAGAGGAAAGAAATTAGGGAGGAAGCAAAGAAGTGAGAAAAGAAGGAAAGGAAGGAAGAAAGGTATTGGAAAGAAAGGAGTGAAACAGAAGCAAGAATAAAGAAGGAAGGAGGGGAAAAAGGAAGGAAGGAAGGGTGGAAAGGAGGAAATAAAATGAGTAAGGGAAGAAAGGAGGAAAGTAGAAAGGCAAGGATGAATAAAAAGGAATTAAAAAGAGAATGAGGGAAGCAAAGTAAGTAGATAGGTCATGTTCCCCCTCACTACTGATTGTCCCCTGGCGTCTTTTTCAGTTTGGAATTCCAATCCTCAATTAAAACAAGAGGTATCTGATTTAGGATAATGCTGATGTTACAGTATGTGTCTCATTGATCACTAGATGTCTTTTTTAAAGGTGGGAGATGAGGTCATCTTTTCAGGAGCATCATTTTTCTGTGTATCCAAGGGTTATGTTTATAAATTGCATTCAAGTTCTACTTTGGAATATTAGTGTGAAACCACTCTCAGCAGAGAGTAGGGCTTCTCTTAATGACTTTTTTGGAAATTTCTGCCTCATTGCTTCTAGTTCTTTTCTCTGTGGAAAGGAATACAGGACTAATTAAGTCTCTCTGGAATAAAAAGAAAGAGTTCTCAGCTTACTGAGGTCCTCGACAATCTGACTCCAATGGACAACTCAAAGGTCACTTTATTTGTGGAGTCTTCTCTGATTCTCTTTGGGTTTTCTTTCCCCTATCTTTTGTTGGAATTTAATGAGTCCTAACTTCAGATGAAACGCAGAGACTGTTATTTCTTCCCTTTGTGATTTTGCTCATTGAGTGTTTCAATTTTTGACTCTTTAAGTCCCCAATCTCATCTTTACTTCATGCAACCCTATTCCTAAGCCTAGCTTGAGTGCCTCTTCCTCAACCATCTTTCTTGGATGTCATACCAATCAAAAATGTAATTTCTTCCTCTGACTCCATATAGCTTGTAGAAATAAATATGTATTTTTTCCTATGTAAAATCAGGGATTGAATTAAATGATTTTGAAGGTCTTTCTCGTTTTTAACATTTAATGTTTAAGACCTTTTCAAGTTTCAACATTATACCTTTCTTCACTTAAAAAATATTTCTTAAGTATATACTGATGTATGTACCAGACATTATACTAAATGCTTGGGGACAAAACAAAAACAAAGAAGCTTCTTGGAAGGAAATTTTATGTTCAGTGTTCTAAGGTTCATCCCATCTTTTATGTTCCATGTTCTAAATTTCGTCCTTCCCATTGACAGTCTATGTTCTAAGGATGTTCCCAACTCTGATATTGACTTCTGTGGTGTAAGGTCTCTTTCAGCTCTGAATAGAAGCAGGCACTATGCTAAGTGTGTTATGAACAGAAATCTGTCCACTGTGCCACTTAACTACCTTAATGGTATGGAAGTGGTTATTCAAAGGCTAATCTGAAAGAGAATGATCTTTGGTAAGTCTTGCCAAGCAGTACAGGCATTGTTCTCTGAAAAAAGAGAGCTGCCACCTGAGAGACCCATTACCATGTAGGCTAATAGAGGGTAATGAAGTTTTGGCTATAAGAAATCTCAAATAGCACCTACCAAGTTGTAGAAGAGCTGTCCTCTCCAGCGGGGCTGAATTTGGAGTTACAGGACTGAGTTTGAATTCAGCTTCTGCTGTTTACTTTGGCTGTGACTTTGAGTAAATCACTTAAACTATCTGTACTTCAGTTTCCTCATCAGTAAACTAGATGGTTGGACTTATCTGTTAGGTCCCTTTCACTTCTAAATATAACACATATTTATATAAAAGTATCCATACATATGTTATCATATGTCCTTAAAATGTTGAAAGATGCGCTATGATTTTTAAGATCATAGAGTTTGAACTTCAAGTGATTTCAGAGACCATAAGATGAAAGGATCACAGATTTAGGATGAAAAGGGACCTCATTGCCCATGGTGTTTTAACCTACATAATACAGTATCCTACTACCATCAATGTATGTCATCTGGTACAGGTGTAAAGTGGTAGACTAATTTATGGTGTGTGTGTGTGTGTGTGTGTGTGTGTGTGTGTGTGTGCATTCAGATGTGCCTGTGTGTGCTCACATGTGTGGGGAAGAGAGAGCTGCATAGTCTTCTTACAGTTCACAATGGTGCCATCCAGATGGTGCCTCAGAGCCCAGAGGTGCCACATTATTCCCTTCTTCTTCCTGCCTTAACTATGCTGAATAGAATTCTTCACTAGAGAGTGTAATACTGTTTGAATTGAGGACCTCTGGCTGTTTGTAAAGCTGTATTGGGGCTTCTGGAATGAGGCAATTCCAGTTCAGCACACAATTGCAGCACGGCTGGAAAACAGCCCAGACAAGGTAGTCTGTGGATGTCTGACAACCCCAAAACAGGACACCTGCTGTATATGCTTTTATATTAATTGTTTACACACTTCTTTTCATGGCCCTCTTCCCTTTGCTACCAACTCTTTCCTACTTGAGCTTTCCTCCTTATTTCTTATATCATTTCCTGGACCTTTAACAGTAGCTTTGTTCTTAAAAAGCAGGCAAGAGGAAATAGTTTTGTCTTTTTTTGGAAACCAATTTAATCATTGAACTAATTAAACTTTAATGTAAACATTTTTTTAAATCATTAGGTGTAGTACTGTTTATTTTAATATAGAATAACTTAATGCAGCAACTTTGTTGCAGACTGAGAATAAAGGCAAACAGGAATTAGATGCTCTAGAAGCATTCCGACTCTTGAGCAAAAATCCTGCATCTCCAGGGTTGTTTTTTATCTATAACACAATTTCATTGAACCTTCAAAGGGTGGCAAATATGCCAGAATGGAAAGGGAAGTTAACTTGAATTTAAGACATTTAGATGTTGCCTCATTTCCAAAATATATAGAGAATTGACTCTAATTTATAAGAAATCAAGCCATTCTCCAATTGATAAATGGTCAAAGGATATGAACAGACAATTCTCAGACGAAGAAATTGAAACTATTTATAGACATATGAAAATATGCTCCAAATCATTATTAATCAGAGAAATGCAAATTAAGACAACTCTGAGATACCATTGCACACCTGTCAGATTGGCTAGAGTGACAGGGAAAGATAATGTGGAATGTTGAAGGGGACGTGGGAAAACAGGGACACTGATACATTGTTGGTGGAATTGTGAACATATCCAACCATTCTGGAGAGCAATTTGGCACTATGCTCAAAAAGTGATCAAACTGTGTATACCCTTTGATCCAGCAGTGCTGCTACTGGGCTTTTACCCCAAAGAGATACTAAAGAAGGGAAAGGGACCTATATGTGCCAAAATGTTTGTGGCAGCCCTGTTTGTAGTGGCTAGAAGCTGGAAAATGAATGGATGCCCATCAATTGGAGAATGGTTGAGTAAATTGTGGTATATGAACGTTATGGAATATTATTGTTCTGTAAGGAATGACCAGGAGGATGAATACAGAGAGGCTTGGAGAGACTTACATGAACTGATGCTAAGTGAAATGAGCAGAACCAGGAGATCATTATATACCTCAACACTGATACTGTTTGAGGATGTATTCTGATGGAAGTAGATCTCTTCAATAAAGAGAGCTAATTCAGTTTCAATTGATCAAAGATGGGCAGAAGCAGCTACACCCAAAGAAAGAACACTGGGAGATGAATATAAACTGCTTGCATTTTTGTTTTTCTTCCCGGATTATTTATACCTTCTGAATTCAATTCTCCCTGTGCAACAAGAAAACTGTTCAGTTCTGCACACGTATATTGTATCCAGGATATACTGTAACCTATTCAACATGTAAAGGATTGCTTGCCATCTAGGGGAGGAGGTGGACCGAGGGAGGGGAAAAATCGGAACAGAAGTGAATGCAAGGGATAATGCTATAAAAAAATTACCCTGGCATGAGTTCTATCAATAAAAAGTTATTTTAAAAAAGACACTTAGATGTTTCAGAGGATAGAGTATTAAAACTATGGTTTGGAAGGCCCAAGTTCAAGTTTGACCTCAGACATTTTATAGTGTGATCCAGAGCAAGTCCCTTAAACTCTCTGGACCTCAGTTTTCTCATCTGTAAAGTGGAGGTGATAACATGAGAACAGTAACATCAACATCCCAGGGTTGTTTTGAGGATAAAATAAGATAAATATTTTACAAACCTTAAAGTGTTATGTAACAACAACAACAACAACTGCTGTTCTTGCTGCTGCTGCTGCTACTACTACTACTACTCTACTACTACTACTACTACTCCCACCAGAACTATCTCCACCACTACCATTTTCTTCCTCTTCCTCCTTCTCTTTCTTCTTTCCTCCTCCTTCTTTACTTCTTTCATTATTATTGCTGCTGCTGCTGTTTCTCCTCCTCCCCTTCCTCTCTTCCTCCTTCTGTTCCTCTTCTTTCTTCTCTTCCTCCTCCTTTTACTGCTACTATTCCAAAGAAACCTGAGTTTGAACCCTACATTTATTTGACAGTTCCTACTTGTGTAGTGATGCATAAGTAACCTGACCTCTCTAAGCTTTAGTTTTCATACCCAAAATATTAAATAATCCTACTGTATTGCCCAGATTATAACAAATGCCCTAGTATTAATTGTGTTAAAAATATTTCAACGATTTCACTCACCTTACATCTATTGAAATTAAATTCAATTCCCCTTTTCAGGATTAAGCTTTTTCATTTGTTAAATAAGGTAGTTGCATTTTGATGATCTTTAAAGTCTTTTTTGCATTAAATTCTTGTTTATATGACTTACTAAGAACAACACATCATTCATTCAGTTTCAGAGGTGGAACTTAGACCCAGATATCCCTTACTGCAAATGTAGCATTTTGTCCCCTAGTTGAAAATGGTTAATTCTCTCAGAATTTTTTTTATTAAATATCTGTTGTTCATTTCAAATGCATGTGCTAAAAGATAACATTTATAGATGGAAAGGGGCTTGTAGCTCATTGGCCATAAAAAATGTTGCATCTGATGGTCTCTAAAGTCTCTTCAGCTCTTATGTTTCTAGAGAAATGAATGGTCACCTATGGTCACATTAATGAGGCAAAGCTGGGTCTAGAACCCCTATCTCCTCATTATAGTTTAGATTCTTTCTCTTCTGTTCCACTGCTGTGTAATCAGATTATTCTATTTCCTATTATAATCCTCCCAAGTACAGTTTTTGTTCTACTCTATTATGCTGCCCTACATCTACTCTATCCTCCAGTTCCCTTGGTGACCAATGGGATACACTTTTGAAAAGATTGGCTAGAGCTGTATATTTATTGTGTGATCAGGAGATGGCTTATTTTTCTCTATGTGAAGCTAATCTGTTTAAACTGAAACTCATAGCCCTTAACCTCATTAGCACTGGTTCTAATCAGCCAAGTGAACCCATGCCAACATAGAATTTGACAACAGAAGCTAAAGGAAACAAATGGGATATGATGAGATGGAAACTCTGAAAGATGTTACAAAGTTCTTTGAGATATCCCTGAGGAATGGAAAGGTACAGCAAAACTGGAGAAAGGTAAACTTTGTCTTAATTTTGAAATCAGTGAGTAATGGTCAATCTGAGCAGTATATATAGCCCAATGAATTTGACTTTCATTCTTGGGGGTGGGGATATGAGGAATCCTAGAAAATATTTAAGGGGATAGTTATTTACTATCTAGAAAAGGACCATAGGGGATCATTGTGTCTTCATCAGTCAACCAAGAAGCATTATTAAATGCTTATTATTAAGTGCTTATTATCAAGAGCCTGTGCTAAACACTGGGAATATGAAAACAAGGAAAAGTAAGAAAATATCAAGAAGAGATTTCATGACTAACCTTATTTTCTCTGTTGATGGGGTTATTAGGCTGGGCAACAAGGGGAATGCTATAGCTATAATATATCTTGACTTTAACAAACCGTTCTATCTTTGTGGTGGAAATAGAAAAAGGACCCTTGGATGATTATGATGATGAATTTTTAGCATTTGTATAGTATTTCAAGGTTTCAAAACATTTTACATATATGAATTCATTTGTTGTCATGGTTATTCTATGAGGTAAATGTGATGATTTTACCCATTTTACAGAAGAGGGAACTGATGTGCAGAGAAGTTAAGTGCCTCCAAAGGTTAGAGAAATAGGTCTTCCTAACTTCAGTCCAGCACCTATTTCCCTATACTACTTACCTGTTTACTAAAGAATTGGTTCAGTGGCCAAACCCAAAGGAGAATCATTAATGTTGCCACGTGAACTTAGAGGAAAATCACTAGTAGAGTGTTTTGAGGATCTGTACTTGAACTTGTATTATTTGACATTTTCATTCATGATTTGGATTAAGATAGAGATGACATGTTTCATCAAATTGTTAGATAATGGTAGAATTGAGAGAGATAACTGACATATTGAATGACAAAATCTAAAAAAAAAAGATCTAGATTGGATTGAATGTTCGATTGAATTTAATAAAGCAAAACATTATAGAATTAATTATAAGTTTTGTTCTTGAGATAAAAAAATCAACCTCATAAGTAAAAGCTTGAAAGATATAAATATGTATATAGCAGTGTGTCTGGAAAAAAAGACCTGGGGATTTTGCTGAATTGAAAGCTCATTGTGCATATACTGATATTATGGTGGCTAAAATGCCACTGCAAATTTGGCATTTAAGAAAATCATAGTATCTAGGACCAGAAGGGTCATTGTTTTATGAACTGATCAGAGTACACTTGAATTGTAATGAGGATGATTAGGGCAACCTTTGGAGCATCTTCCTTGGCTCTTTACTAAGGGGCTGTGCTGGTATGGCACAATACACTCCAGAGTGGTCCTCAGTGTTGATGGATACAACTGAAGAGATAGAAAGTGGTCAGAAAGATCTGAGCTAAAATCCAGCATAATATATCAATATATCATTAATATGATATATTATCATAATATATCAATATCTATGTGTATATGTGTATAATGCAAATACACACCCACATATATATAAACATGTATATATGATAATAACTATTATATAGTGCTTACTACATATCAGATACTATCCTAAGCTTTTCTTATCTCATTTTTAAATTATCCCAGTCCTGGAAACAGTCCTGGGAAGTAAATACTAATATTATTACTATTTTTCAATTGGAGCACAAGATTTTTCAGGAGTCAATGTTGAAAAATTATCCATGCATATGTTTTGAAAATCAAAAGCTATAATAAAAAAAATGTAAGATCTTTGAGGGCAGAGGCTATTTAAATTTTGCTTTGTCTTTTGAGCACCTAGTATAATATTTTGTGCCTGATTATCAGGTAGTAATTTTTTTTTTGGATTGAACAGTTGGGTTCCCTATTTGCTAAGCCTCAGCAAATCTATAAAGGATGCTTTTGGTACTTACTGCTTTTGCTATTCTGGACAAGTTATATGATCACTGTGGATCTTAGTTTCTCCATCTATATAATATGATGGAGGAGGATCATGACTTCCAAAATATTGGCTTTGTTTTGACTCTGTGATCCTTTGACCCTACTTTCAAAAGTCTGTTAGGGAGGTTTAATGCCATTTGCAGAACTCTGCTTTATAAGACAGATTCTTCGTCCTCAACAACCTAGCTTACAACCTATGAGGAGAATTAAGACCTGTTCACAAATAGCTACTGTACAGTTTGTAGTAACATATGATGAGGATCCTAAAAAGCTTCAGAAAGCTGGAAAAGTTCAGAGATCAATGAGACTATTTCTGAATGAGATGATCAGGGAAGGCTTCCTTGGGGAAGTTGCCTTTGAGGTGGACCTCAAACAGTGGACAAAGCTTTGATAGGAAGTGTTTGGAGGAAGGGTAGTCCTTCCTCTAGGTTAATTGTACATTAGCTGTCATTTCTCAGTTGTGTCTAGCTCTTTGTGACTCCATTTGGTTATCTTGGCAGAGACAGTGAATGGTTTGCCATTTCTGTCTCCAGCTCATTTTACAGATTGGGAAACTGAGGCAGATAGGGTAAAATGACTGGCCCAGAGTCACATAGCTAAAGTCTGAGATTTTTTTTGAACTCTGGAAAATGAGTCTTCAGGACTCCAGGCCTGACATTCCATCCACTGTGCCACCCAGATGCCCACTCTACATTAACAGAGACATAGAAAAATGCATTGTTGTTATTGTTTGTTCTTCCTTCTTGAAGACTACCATGACATCAGGGAGATGATACTGTGACATGCAAATTAATTGGATTTGAGGGAGGGAGGGCTGAGCAAGGTCACCAATCTTACTTTTCCTCCAGAACTATCTGGGTCCCAGATATAGATCAGGATGATCAAACATGGCCCTGCATGCAGGTAACTGTGTGTTCAGAGAATGGCGAGTGGACAAGGAGAGCCCTTATATTCAGAGGCATAATGAGAAAGAAAACTAGAAAAGGCAGATGGGTACTAGTAATAAAAAACACTAATCAGTGAATGATCTAAGGAATCTGGACTAAGTTTGGGTTTTGAGGAGCCATAGATGGTCTGGAGAAGGGAAGTAATGGGGTCAGACTTTCCTAATAGGTATCCTTGTACTTACTCACTTTGGGATTTGAGGCAAGTTCTCTAATCTCTGTGGGTTTCAGTTTCCCCATCTGAAAAATGAGGGGGTTTAGACTCAATTACCTGTAAGGACCTTTCCAGCTCGAAATCTAGGATTCTGTGATGAGTGATGAAGGCCTGAAGCAACCTGGTACACATAGAAATCACAGTCATAAATCCAGGACTGGAAATGACCTGAGAGGCAATTTAGCCCAATGCCCTCATTTTGTGGATGCAAAACCTGAGCCTTAGTGATGCTTACTGATTTATCCAAGGTGGTATAGGCAGTAACCGTTAAAGAGCGGATCTGAACAATTAACCACTACTCCTCAAAGATGGAAATCTTAATTGTGCCAGAAATCATACATCCTGGGGCAGCAGGAGGAGGTAGGATTTGAACTCAGATTTCCAATTCCAGCATTCAGTCTATTATACAACATAACCTCATGTTTGTTATGTTCATTATTTTAAAAAAAATGGAGACAGTAGATTAAGGGTTACTAGGGGCCATATCAGATAGAACTAGAATCAGGAGGGAGGACCTGAGTTCAAATCTACTTACTTTCTGTGTGACCCTAGACAAGTGACTTAACCCTGATTGCCTCAAAAAATAGATCAAAGAAGGGTAGGGGTAGAAATTATTTTTTGCATCAAGTCTTGTGGAGGCTTAGAAGAATAATCAAAGGGGTAGCTAGATGGTGCAGTGGATAGAGCACCAGTCCTGGAGTCAGTCCTCCTGAGTTCAAATTTGGCCTCAAACAGTTAATTAATACTTCCTAGCTATACGACTCTGGGCAAGTCACTTACCCCCAATTGTCTCAGCAAAAAAAAAAAAAAGAATAACCAAATCTTAAGGTTCAAGATAGGATTACCTTTGCAAGGGAAGATAAGCTGGTTCCTTGAGATAGAGTCAAGAAGACCCAAGTTCAACTGTTCGGTTCTGCAAACATATATTGTATCTAGGATATACTGCAACGTATCCAACATATAAAGGACTGCTTGCCATCTAGGGGAGGGGGTGGAGGGAGGGAGGGGAAAAAAAATCGGAACAGAAACGAGTGTCAATATAAAGTAATTATTAAATAAAAAATTTAAAAAAAATAATAAATAAATAAATAAATAGGCTCATCCACACAGAGAAAAAAAAAAAAAAAAAAAAAGAAGACCCAAGTTCAAATTTTAGCTAAGTGTGGGAAAATTATCCATGCATATGTTTTGAAAATAAAAAGCTTTAATAAAAATAATATTTTATGGCAAAATTACTCTGTCCCAGTTTTTCTCAGTCTATTAAAATGAACTTCAATTTCTCTGAAGCTGATGACAAGCCAAAAGATCTCCTAATACCATTTTCTTTAAAACCCAAGATGCCTTCCCCCTTTGATGGATTAAAGATGAGATTTACCCCACCTTGCTCTCTCCCATGTCACCCTAATGTTCTAAGGTACTAATAATCCATTCTTTTATGGATCTCAAGGATAGTAAGCTTACTTTTGGTCTTTTATATCAACTCCGGAACATAATTGGCATTTTTGGATTTTTGTAATAAGTAACATTCACTGTAGGTCAAGCCCTTGGCTTTTTTTTTGACACTAACATTGAGGTCAGATGCTCAATGAAAGGACTAATAGGCCATTTGTGGAATAAAGCTACAAAAATTAGTTCCCTCTGAGTGACGTCCGCCATGACCTCATGTTCCTTGTCTCTGTAAGTGGAAAGAGCTAAGGTTGCTGCCCCGAAATATGTAATTTATCGCACAATTAAAGTTTGTGCCCTTGAGAAACAGAGGTCAGATATTCAGACAGAAAGGTCCTCGGGCTTTGGGGCCTGCGATTAATGTTTAACGGAGTGTGTCTTGGTTGCTTACTTTCGCAAAGGAATGAAAAGCCTGCTTGACAGTTAGCCCAAAGAATTGCTGGGCATTACAGCTATAAGGTATGATCTGTAGCGCTGAGTTGAGTAAAAAATGATTGATACATCTCTTCTAAGAAATCAGCTACTTTGAGGATCATCTGATCACCTCCTTACCTTTGTTTGAACTTTGCACAGTCTATCTTTCCTGCATAGAATCTTCTCCCATTTCACTTTCATCTCTTGGAACCCTGAAATTCCTTGAAGGCTCAGCTCAATCCATTTCCAGTTGGAACCCTTTCCTAACTCCTCTAGATAATAGTTCTCCTTCTACCCCCCCTGAAATTACTGCATTAGTATTTACTTATTTTGGATTAATTTTGGTATGAATTTTATATATTACTCAGTTTGTTATGAATTTATTATTTATTATATATTATTATTTGTGTATTTATTTTGTGTGAATTTTAATTTGCTTATATGTACACAAGTGACTCCTGCCCTTACTCTAACAGCATGTGAATGCCTTGAGAGGAGAGAAAGTTTTGTTTTTTCTTCCTTTCCCCAGTGTCTCTCACAGAATCTCAATCAATTGGTATTTATTAAGAACTTATCACATGTCAGGTACTCTGCTAAAACCTGGGAATTCAAAAGAAAGGAAAAAAGCTCCTGCCCTCAATGATTTTATATTTGAGTGGGGGAGACAACAAATAAATAAATGAGTATGTACAAGATACACAAAAAGTAAAAGGAAAACAACCTCCATAGGAAAGGCTCAGATATCTTGGATGACTGGGGAGTTCTGCAGAATACAGCAAGTTATTTGAATCTTGAAAGAAATCAGGGATTTCTAGAGAAGAAGTGGAGGGGAGAGTACATTGCAGATATGAGAAACAGGACAAAGGCTCAGGGATGGGAAGTGAAGGCTCATGTATAAAGAATAGCAAATAAAACAGCAATGGCATAAAGACTTGGAGAAAAGTATGAGAAGATAGAAATGTAGGCTGGGTCCAGATTGTGAAGGGTGTTAAATGCCATAGAACTCTATATTGGAAATAAGAGAGAACCATTGGAGTTTATGAGCCAGGAGGATGGCGTGGTAGACCTGGGCTTTAGGAAAATAACTTTGGCAGCTGGGTGGAGAATGGATTAGTGTGGTAAAAGACTTGTCCAGGGGACCAAGAAGAAGTCTTTTATAATGATTCAGATGAGAATTATGAAAGCATGAGGCAGGGTAGTGGCTAAAAAAGTTAAGCTTTGGAAACAGAATGGGTCTATGGGGTAAGAGTAAGGAATTGAGAATAACATAGAATTTGTGAATCTGTATGACTGAGATAAAAGTTGATGCCCTTGATAATAATAGAGAAATTTAGAAGAAGGGGAAAGAGTTGGAAGGTGGGGATTATGAGTGCTATTTTAGACAGGTTGAGTTTGAGATTCCGATATGACATCCCTTTCAAGATGTCTAATAAACAGTTGAAAATGAGGGTTAGGCCTTCTAAAATAAACTAAGGCTGAATATTATAGTCTGGGAATCATTTGTAGAGAGCTGATGACTGAACACTTGGGATTACCAAGGGAAATAATATAAAGAAGAGAAGAGGGACCAAGACAGAGCCCTTGGGGGATGTTGACAATTAGGAGGCAGATCAATGATGAAAACTCAGAGAAAAGAGTATATCCAGAAAAGAAGGAGCACAGCCAGAAGCCAAAAGCCAGATTGCAATGTGTTTAGAAGAGACATTGTTGTCGTCAGTCTTTAGTTCTCAAAGGGGACTGTGATGTTGGGAAGAAGATGCCATGATATGCAAGGGAACTGGACTTAAGTGAGGAAGGGCTGTGCAAGGTCACCAGAGATATCTGGGGCCAATAGCAAGATGTAGATCAGGATGACTGGAGATAGCCTTGGAAGAGAGTGAGATGAAAGCAAGAGAAAGCATTGAGCACAAGTAACATTATGAAAGAGTTTACTTGAGAATAGAAGAATACAGGGTTATTGGTAACATGGGCAGCTCAAATCAGTTTTATTTGGGCATGGAGAAGACATGAACCTGTTTGTAATAAGTAGAGAAGGAACCAGTAGATAAAGAAAGCTTGAAAATGAGAGATATTAGAGATGATGAAGGTGGAGAGGTAGGGACCCCCTTTTAGAAAAGATAGGAGGTCCTCTGGATACTCTTCAATTCATATTTTAAATGAAAACACAATAGACATTCCCTTAATATAAACAGAATTATTATTATAATTATAGGCAAGTCACCAAACATAATTAAATCCTTTTTTCAAAAAAGTGTGACTTCACAACAGAGAATAAAAGAAAATCTACAAGGAAGCAAAGAAAAGATGGACAGCTCCGAACAAAATGTGTAGTATTTACTATATGGGCTTTCTTAAAATGGAAATTTATTATTTTGTATTTTGTATCTTCTCTAATGTTCTGTTATACACATGGCAGTTTTTTTCCTTTTTCTATTTTTTTGTTTTGAGTTGTAAATTAATTAATTTTAAAAAATAATTTATGGAAAAAAAAAGATGAATTGCATTAAAAAAAAGTATGTCTAGGCCTATATAAAACAAGCATAATACCAAGAAAGTACACTGAAATGATTTCAGTAAGCTTGGATGACTTTATAGAATATGATGTAAATGAGGATTTTCTTCAACCACAGACCAGAATCTGAAGTCTCACTGAGTTCTAAATTTCTGTGATTCTGTGATTTGTCAGTTCTATCCTTTGGAATAAAATACCAATAGATGCCAAATCTTACAGTTACCAGAGACTTATTGAGAAAGATTGGAGTTTGTTTTGTTGTGAATTTTTGGGAAGCAAGAGTTCCCAGAATTTGTAATTTATTTTTCCTAATACTAGTAATACTAGTATTTCTCTCTAAGATTGACTCCAATTTAATCCTGGATATATCTTGTTGTAAGTAATTGTTTGTATTTGTTAGACTATAAACTCTTTGAAGGCAGGGACTGTTTTTGTTTGTTGTTGTTGTTGTTTTTTTTTTTTTTTTATTCCCAGGACCTAGCACAGTGTTTGACACCCAATTAGCTTAATAAATACTTTTTGATGTGACTGGTGGCTTGAGCATACAATAGATATGCTGATTATGTGAATCCATCATTTTCATTTCTGTATTTTACACATATGACTTCAGCAAAAGAGCAAAAATAGAAAAGAAAATGATTTTCCATTGAAAAAGTGATTTATTTAGAAAGTAGCTTTGTTGTTGGTCCTTTTTTATGGAAGCTACTTCTGTTCTGTGCCTTTGAGCTATTGGTAAAAGATTCAGGACAAATCAAATTCAGGTCAACTAATCCTGTTTATTTATGGGCCAGTCAGAACTCCTATTTGTCCAGAAGTCGGGTACAGCAAACTCCTGGGGCTGAGATGCATTTCCCTTCAGGCCTCCCTCAGGAACAGAGTGTCCTAGGTTTCTGTCATTTGGTCTCATTTTACAAGGTTCCTCTTGGCAGATTTCAATGATGGTCAGTTCCCCCATCACCACTGAAACCCCAGTGGGCACATTCAACTGTCCTATTACCTTCCTTGATATTTTTGTGCTTCTGAGTGGCAGGCCAGCTAGAATGAATCTTCCATTCCTAACCACCTATTCATATAACTGCCACACCTCTGGCATCCCTTTCCTAGTCTACACCTCACATTGTGCTCTCTGATCTTCTTGTTATATTATTATTAAACTGCTCTTCAGATTAGGTCTATGCCACTCCCCAATCACTTTATGCTTATTTCATATTTACTTAGATGTGCACATGTTGGTTCTTGCCAACATAACATGAGCTTCTTGAGGGCAAATATCATTTCATTTTGTCTCTGTGTCCTCAGAATCTAGTAATAGTATCTGACTCAGAATTTAAGTTTAATAAATTATTTTAAATGTTTGAGTCAAATCAAACATTTGTTGTTGCTTAAAAAGAAGCATGGTGGGAATTTATCTTAGAGGCAGAACAGAACACAATTTAAATCCTGGCTCTAAGTTTGGTAGTTGTGTGACTTTAGGAATGCATTCTCATCTCTGCCATGACAGCAGTAATTATTATTACCACTAATGATAATTAATAGTAATAATAACTGTGATATCTAAATTCACAGGTATATGGCCAAGTAAGAAATAGCAAAATTTATAGCATAATTGTGGTTATTGTTGGTTTTTACCACCATTATTATTACCAAGTTGCCAATTATAACTCTCAGCTTCCTCATCTATAAATGGAGCCAATAACAATTCTTTGTGACAATTAGAACTATCCAAAATTGAATTGCGTTGCCTTAGGAGAAAGTGGCATAGGGAGCCCACCTTGGAATTGAGAAGATAGAAATTGAAATCTTGCCTCTCTCAGGTGTTGATTGTGTTACCCCAAATGACTTAAATTTTCAATGTTCCAGACAACTGTCAGTCAATCAAAATAAATATTGATTCATCACCTACCATGTGTAAGTCACTGTGTTAAACACTAAACTCAACTCTCTAAGATCACTCACTATAGAGCAGGGAGAATCCTATAACCAGTGATAACATAGTAATAATCTAAAAAGAGTAATGATATACTGTTCATATAGTTATTGAGAGATATTATCTTATTATTTTTATTAGTCTTCCTGAGCTTCAGTTTCCCTAACTATAAAATACACTGTTGATCTCAAAGGCTTGCTAATTGGGAAAGTGTTTTTCAAATTGAAAGAAAAATGGAAAGGATGTTATCAAAGGATTATAGTTTTGGAGTTTGAAGGAATTTTAGTGGCCACAGAATCCAATTTCATCATTTTGTGGATGAGGAAACTGAAACTATTGAGGTTAAATGACTTGCTCAGATAGTGAGAAGCTAGCAAATTTCTGAGGCAGTATTAGAATCCAAGACTTCCCGACTCTATGCACACCAGTTCCATACAGACCAATACTAAAGAACATTGTGCCAGTTCAAAGCAAATGGTTATCCATGAAATTAATTACTTTATGGTTGCCTTTAAAGTTTTCAATGTATACCTAAACTTTTCTTTCCTCCCCACAGTGTCTGAGAGCCGAGGGATTTTAGAAAGCATCCAGAGATTCTCCCTGCTGCCCACCTACCTTCCTGTGAGCTACCGTATCAACAATGCTGATATCTCCTTCTTCCTCAAGGAAGCCAACCAGGACATTATGAGAAACTCAAGTTTGCAATCTAGGGTAGAATCCTTTCTGATTTACAAATCCAAGATGCCACCTTCCTTGAATGCCAGCTATGGGC
This sequence comes from Antechinus flavipes, assembly GCF_016432865.1. NCBI lineage: Eukaryota > Metazoa > Chordata > Mammalia > Dasyuromorphia > Dasyuridae > Antechinus > Antechinus flavipes. The sequence goes on from NC_067398.1 coordinate 686,681,380, forward strand.
CTTTTTCGGTTGAACAACTTGTGCCCCAGGACCTGCTGTTGCCTTCCAATCCATTTGGATCAGCCAACAAATTTGCTCTCAATTGGAAGCTAAAAGCCTACATCATGAGTGATAAAATCTACCTGAGTAGGCCCAAAGTTCAGATCCTGTTTTATATAGTGGGCAGGGATTGGGATGACCATAGCACCACAGAGAAGCTGCCTTGCCTCCGAGTGTTTGCCTTCAGAGAGACCAGGGAGGTGAGGGGCAGCTGCCGCCTAGCAGGGGAACTCGGACTGTGTGTAGCCCAGTTGGAGCTTCTGTCCAGCTGGTTCAGCCCTCCAACTGTGGTAGCGGGGAGGAAAAAATCAATGGACCAATCAGAAGGAAGTCCTGTAGAGCTTTACTATTCCATCCAACCTGGAGATGAGAAAGGAGACTGTACCAAGGAGGAGTCAAGGAAAAATAATGGAATCCGACCAGGGCACAATGATATTGATGAAGTGGGTCCTCCCTTGCAGAGGATTGGGAGTGTCTTTCTCTACCAGACTCACAGTGGGAGCCCTTCTTGGAGAGAACTTCACTTAGACAATAATGTTGCCATCCACTATGTGGCTAAGACTGCCAAACAAGGAGATATTCTGACTTTTCCCGTTTCCATCTCTAGAAATTCCACTGAGGATCATTTCACACTGAGGTAAGTTGGAAAAACTGAAAGTTGAGACATACCTTTTGTTGTTTCCTTGAGAGACATGTTCTGTTGCCAAGAAAACTGAGCCATTTTTACCATTTTGTAAGGAGTTTCTTTTAAAGATACTATGGAAATTAAATGGAGAAAATGTGGCAGAATGGGAAGAGGGCTGAGCTTTGAGCTGGAAGATTTAAATTTTAATTCTGCCTCTGAAATATTAATGTTTGAACCATAGGCAAGTTATTTAGTTTAAAATTGTCTCAGCCTATTCTGTAGCAGTTTGACAAATAATCAGGGATGGATTGCTCTGTGATCTGTACTTGGCAGAAGGATTTCCCAACCAGGTATCGACAACCATTCAATTATATTTAGAAATATTGAACTAAGATTGGAGTTGGTTATTCACATAAATGAGTAGATTATTAAAATAGTCTTTTCTTACATTATTCAGGTTAATGTAACTTCTTTTAAGTGTTTCTTTGCTTGGTTTATTGCCTGGGAGATGTAGATTTCTAGAATGAGAATATTTTCACTATTTAATGCAAAACATTTGAAGGTCCAAATTAGGACCACAATGTTTGTCATAGGCATTAAAATAGGATGGAAGAGATCTATTCTTATCCTTTGCATTTTGAGTGTATGTAAGTTAAATTCAGTTTTGCATTTCTTATATTCTCCTGAGTTATAATTTAAGATTATTTTTCTCGGGGCAGCTAGTTGGTGTAGTGGATAGAGCACGGGCTCTGAAGTCAGGAAGGCCTGAGTTCAAATCTGGTATCAGATACTTAACACTTCCTAGCTGTGTGACCCTGGGCAAGTCACTTAACTCTAACTGCCTGGGCAAAAAAAAAAATTGCCTCCAACACCCAAAAAAAAGTTAGTCTATACTCCTGATCCTGACCATGAGTTGCTTCTAATACATTGGGTCCATTGGATTTCTGTAAAACTGATATGATTTAATATATGAAATAAAATTTAAAAGAAAATGATTTAGGGAGCTCTTTATACTTGTAATGTCAAAGGGAAAATGCTTGATCAGATCTGTAGATTATCCAGGAAGTTAAAAAAAAAACCTACTAGTGTGACATTACAAAAGTAGTCTCATCATACTTTTTAGGTGCTTTGAGTTGTATAAGTGAAAATTTTATCCTCTTTGTTCTCCATTTCTTTAGTCTCTCTTATCAATTCATCCTCCACAGAGCTGCCAAAATAATCTTATGAAAATCTGACCATATCACACCTTTCTTCAAGGAAGTGATATTGGCTCCCTATTGCCTTTAGAATGAATTAAAAACTCTTCTGTTTAGTATCTAAATACCTTTGATTTTTTTTAATCTCCAGGCTAAATTTACAAACTCATTTCACTTTACTTCTTTAATACAAGTTATATTCTTGCCAAACTGACCTTCCACAAATTTGGCATTCCATATTCTATTTCTGTGTCTTTGAATCAGTTGTATTCACAACTGGAAGCCACTCTTTCCTCACCTCTATCTCTTTGAAGACCTTAGAATCCTTTAAGATTTAATTCAGACTTCACCTCACCCATGAATCCTTTTTCTGATTCCATGCAGTAATTATGTGTCTCTTTTTTCAAAAAAACCAACCATAAGCACTTTGAGGAGAGATACTATTTATTATTTTTTTCTCCTTTGTATTTCTTCTAACTGACACATAAGCCATATTCAATGTTTCTTGCTTTTTATTGAACTGAAACTTAGAAAAAAAAACATTCTCCTAGATTTAATAATGAATAGGATGTCGTTAGGACTAAAGAGGTTTTGAAGTTACTGGATTGCTGGGTGATTGATGGTATCTTGGAAAGAGCATTAGAGAATGTGGAATGAAGGGAGTTGTGTGAGGTTTGGACTTTCATATCTAGGATCAGAGATTTATAACTTTGGGTTCGGAAGGGATCTTGGAGGCCAACAAGTCCAATTCATTCATGTTACAGATGAGAAAACTAAAACCAATTAAGGTCAAGTGACTTGTCTAGGTTCACCCAGCTATCAATAGAGTGAAACATGATTTGAATTCAGGTCTTCCTGTCTCTTAAGTATAGTAGTTATAGTAGTCCCTGCCACATCATGACTTTCCCCATCACAATTTCGATATATAAAAGCTTGACTTTAGATAGTACATGAGAATTTTGGGAAAGTTTGCAGAAGCCACAGATGACATGAAAAGACCAGTAGATAAAACTGACTCTATAACTGAATATTTAACCCAAATTTTATAATAAAGTATTGCAAACACCCCCATAAAAGATAAAGAAAAAAATTCAGACAGTCTCTGGTATAAAGAAAGGGCCAAAAAAATTTAGATGGATTTCCAAATCATGGAGTGCTCCTCTCACCTGCTGTACTGTGAAAACAATAACTGTATAGCATTCTATTCACTGCACCCCTTAGTGGATCCTTACAAGTTGTTGAGATAAAACTATTTACTTCTTCTCTCTGGGGGGTCACATTCTTTATAAGTAATAGGGGTTAGACAAGCTGCACTTTTATTAATAAAATCAATCTATCAATAAACATTTAGATTGATTGAACAGTGTGGCCAGCCCTATGGAGTTGTGCTCTCTACAGCAGAGTTGGAATCCTTGGCAGTTAGATTCAAAAAAGGACTCCTGTGTCTGGTATTTTATCCTGCCTGGTGGTCTTCAGAATCATCCCTAAGACAATTCAAATGGAATCATTACTTATGGGCAGGGATGTTAAATCTACACTTAAGGAAAATCATTTTGGCAGATGATTGGAATGAGGAGAAGCACAAGACAAGAAAATAAGTTAGAAGGTTACTGCCATAGTTCAGGCAAGAAGCTGAACTGTTAGTGACTGATTGCAGAGAAGGAAATGCTTGTGAGAGATTTTGTAGAGAAAGAAACTACAAGATACACACACACACACACACACACACACACACATATATATGTGTGAGTATAAAATATCTTGTAGTTTCTAAGATATTTTTTCCATATATGTTATATATTATTATATAAGATATGTATTGTTATATATACATATTATATATTACATATTATATGTGTTATATACACATATTAGATAAAATACACAAATAATGTATATATTTCTATTATGTGAGGCAAGTACATATTTCATAATGACATTAAAGTTTTGTATCTGAGTGACTTGGAAGTACATCAGTTCCCAACGCAATAATGTTGTTCATCCTTCATTTTTGAGGAGGACATAATGGGATGATGTCTTGACTTGCAGAAATTGGATTTAAGTGAGGCAGAGTTGCACAAAATACAAAAATAGAAAAAAGTCAGAAGGGAGGATAGACATGTGGATTTGATATGACAATCAATTCTTAATGCTCCAGAAGATAGTCAACAAGTGATATGAGACCAAGCCTTAGGAGACAGATTAGGGATAGACAGTTATAGAAATGATAATTAATGGGAATTGATGTGATCACCAAGTAAAAGAAAAGAGAAGAAGAATCCATGGTAGAACCTTGGGAGACATTTACTTACTGCTGAATATGGCTTGGATAAAAATACAGCAAATGAAACTAAGGAGTAACCAAATGGCAGAGACATATTAGGGACATCATCCTAGAGGAGCAAGTGATCAACAGTGTCAAATGCTCATCAGGAAGGATGAAGATTAAGAAAAGGCTATTGAATTTGTTAATTTAGGGATTGTTAGTAACTTTGAAGAAAGCAGTTTCAATTTGAGTGATAGGCCTGAAACAAGACTACAAAAGGATTAGAAGAGCTTGGAGAACAATTAGTGGAGGATCTAATTATCAAAAGCTTTCTCAAGGAGTTAGAAGGAAAGGAGATGGGACTGATAGGATCTAGGGAAGTTTTTTCAGATATTGAGCAGATTTGGGAGTGTTTGTAGATAGCCAGAATGGATCCAGTAGATAAAAAGCAGTTGAAGATTAGAGAAAGAAGGGATAATGATGGGAACAATTTTTTGAAAAAGATATTTGGGGATGAAATCAAGGGTACATGGTAGAGGGTTATATGTTATGATCAGAAATGTGAACAAAGGAGATGATGAGAGGTTGCATCTGGGGATATGTGAGAGGAGATTGGATGAAAAGTGAGCTCTTAGTGAACAACCTCACTTTTGTTTTGGATTTTTTTTGGGGGGAAGAATTATATGGTAATGTTCTCAGCAGAGATAGTAGAGGGGAAGTAATGATAGGAGAGACTTGAAGAGAAAAGAGAAAGTTTAGGATAATTGTGGTTAATATGATAAGTGATTAATTATGAAGGAAAAGTAGTATGAATGTCTTGCTGCAGTGAGAGCCCAGTTGAGATTAGCTAGTAATAATTAGGTATAAGGACCCTTATATCTCTAAGTTATAAAGTAATCTAAAGTTATAAAGTGCTCAATAAATTCATGGACAGCTGGGTGCTAGATGGTCTTGTGAAAGAAACACTGACTTTGGATTGAGAGTATCTGGATTCAAATCCAGACTTAAGACACTTAATATCTATGTGTTTGATATGTCACTTTAACTTCTAAGCCTTAGTTATCTCATCTGTAAAATAAAGAAGATTCAACAAATAATTTCTGAGGGCCCTTCAAACTCTGAACTTATGAGTCTAAATACTACCACTGATACTTTGTGACAGTGAGCAAGTCATTTCTCCTCTGAGTTTCAATTATTCCTCTAATACCTGAAGTACTTCGCACTTGGCTTTATTGTAAGGCTCACATGAAATCATGTAATTAAAGTGCTTCACAGTCTTTATGGAGCTCTATAAATATCAGTCATTACACTTTTTTCTATATGATTGTTTCTGTGGTCAAGGAAGTCAGATGCACTGTGGATTGCTCAATAGACATAATTGAGCCAATCATATCTCTGAATCTGGCAAAGCATGTAGGTGTTTTTATGCTTGAGAGAGGATTTGTTCTTGTGTGTTCTCCAAATACTAATTCATTTTCCTATCCTCACAGCCTGAAGGAATATAAGCTGGTCTCTGGTTCACAAATGACTTCCATGTTAATTTTTTTTTTCTGAATCTTTGCTTGATAAGACCCTAGATGCTACCATTAAACTGAGGACCATTGTATACAATTTTGAAGCTTTTAGAATATTTATGGATAGCTAATATTGTCAAGACATGTTTCTAGCCAGTGCCTATCACATAGTAGGTACTTAATAAATGCTTACTGGTTACTTGGAATTACTTTTTGCGAAAACTACTATCTACCATCATCACTAATCCTAGGGTAAGTGTGTTTTACCCAAGTGGGTTATTGATATATCATAATGGTTGTCTAACTTTAATTCTAGGGGAGACTTTAAATAGAATTCTCTGGAATCTTATTCTGCCTTTCCAAAGGAAATTTTAATTCTGGCCTAGAAAGGTGTATGTCTCTGGGAGTGGGGGCAACTGGAGATTAAGTCTATTAGGCTGACCTGGTCTATTCTTTTGAGAGTGCTATTAGACCAGAATACTATATAATAACTTCTGGAATATTGATAGTTTAGGTCAAATGTTCTTGAGGTTCAGGTTACTTCCCTGGTATCTAGCTCTTAAAGGGGAAAGGCTGTATCTTATACCTAAATGGATTTGTTCCTTTCCATCTGATACTAGTTATATTATCTAGTTTAACTAAATTAGCCCAATAGTTAATAGTGAATAAATCCATTCATCTAAGCAGATATCGAGGAAAAATCAAAGAAGTTATAGAGATTAGAATATTCTAGATAAAACATAAAATAAATGATTTTTCCTATGGGGAGAGAATAACCTTAATTAATCTGAAAGTTTTTGAATTCATGCTGAACAAAATTCTTGGAAATCTATAGGGAAGTAAACTGGACCCAGGGACATGTTAGGAGCTAACTTTCAACCGGTTATCTGCCTTCTTAAGTCTTTTTCTCTGATTCCGCCCTCTCCTCCCCTCTTCCTCTTCCCCCCCCCCCCCCCGCCCCCTGGCCAGCCTTCTCTAAGGTTCTGAAATCTTGCAAGTCATCTCTCCAAGCAGGGAGTTGAAAAAAAATATCTCTTTTCTTCAATATTTCTGGTATCAACTCTTCTCATATAAGTGTTGGGTATCATTCTTTCCAACAGTGAGAAGCCTTATGCAAATATACCAGATAATAATGATAAATACTAGTAACAACTGGTAATTTTATAGAGCCTTGACGCTTGAAAGACTGGTACTACAAATATTATCTTGAGAAGTTAGGACTGTCCAATTCTTTCTGTCTCTCTCTGTCTCTCTGTCTCTCTGTCTCTGTCTTTGTCTCTGTCTGTCTGTCTGTCTGTCTCTCTCTCTCTCTCTTTTTGTGTGTCTCTGTTTCTGTCTTTGTGTGTGTGTGTGTGTGTGTGTGTGTGGTGTGTATGTGTGTAGAATGATATGTTATCACCACTAACAAGAGATAGTAGCACAATTGATTTGAAGCCAGCTACTTTTCCCCATTTCTAAACATTGGCTAATAGGGCCTTTGGGTAAGTCATTGAATAAATAGAAATAGCTTTGCTTCAAAGGAAGAGTGAGAAAGGGATATTTAAAAGGAACAAAGAAAAGCTTGGGTATTCAAAGAAATTTTGCACTTAAGATAAACATGCAAATTTATTTTAGCAAGACTTCTACAAATTGAGTAAATTATTCTTAACCATAATCCTAAAAATATAGATGGACTAGCATTCCTGCAAATAGGAAGGGAGTAGACTTCAAAGCTATACCTGTGCTATCATGTGGTAAGCCCTGAGGTAAAGCATCTTTTGAGAAGTAGTTTGAAACCACTTCTTCCCGATTTTAAGTCCAGTATTCTACTAATTATATCTCCTCCTCCTCCTCCTCCTCCTCCTCCTCCTCCTCCTCCTCCTCCTCTTCCTCCTCCTCCTCCTTCTCCTTCTTCCTCTTCCTCCTCCTTCTCCCTCTCTTCTCTTTCTCCCTCTCCCTCTCTTCTCTTTCTCCTTCTCCCTCTCCCTCTCCTCCTCCTCCTTCTCCCTCTCCCTCTCCCTCTCCTTCCTCTCTTCTTCTTCTCCTCCTCCTCCTCCTCCTCCTCCTCCTCTTCCTCCTTCTCCTCTTCCTCCTTCTTCTCCTTCTCTGTCCCTCTCTGTCTTTCTCTCCCCTCCTTCTCTGTTTCTGAGTATATATGTATGCGTGTGTGTCTCATTTTATTATCTATTGATGTAATTTAACACTTTAGTCATAGCTAGTACAAAGTGAAATGCAATCAAGGCCTTACTGGATTATCACACATTTTATTTGATACCACTGTGCACATAAATTAAGTTTTACTGTATAATTTCCTGATTCCAAATCTAGCACTCTATGCATTATGCCAGAGAAAAGAGGAGGAAGAAAGGAGTAAGAAAAGGGGAAGAAAGAATACCAAAAGGCAGAAGAGAAAGAAAAAGGGAGAAACAGGAAAAGAGAGAATAGAAAAAAGGATACAAAGGTGAGTAGGAAGAGGAGGAAAAGAGGAGGAAGGAAGAGGGAGAGAGGAAAAAGACAGAGAAAAAAGAGAAATGGAGACAAAAAAAACATTTATTATATGCCTACTATGTGCCAGACATTATGTCACATGCTTTACAAATATTATTCGAGGGAGAAAAGAGAGAGTGGGGGAAAAGGGAGAAAAAAAGGAAGAGAAAAAGGAAGGGAAATAAAGAGAATGTTGAAAAAAAGGAGGAAAGAAAAATGAAGAGAGAAAATACAAGAAAATAGAAAGGAGAAGGAGGGAAAGGGGAGAGTGAGATATATAGAGAGAAACAAACAGAGAGACACACAGAGAGAAGAGAACAAGAAGAAGGAGGAAGAGGAGAGAGAGAAGGAGGGAGGGGGAGGGAGAGAGAGGGAAGAGGGAGAGAAGTGAAGAGGAGGAGAAGGAGAAGGAGAGGGAAAGGGTAAGGGAGACGAGGGAGTGAGAGAAACAGGCATACAGACAATCAGATGATCAGACATAGAGAGTTATCATCTATAATAAGCCACCAGTAATAGAGGATGGGGAGTTGAAGTGTAATAGGGTAAAGTAAGACTGAAAATGTGGTCATGAGCTGCCAACTCAGGGAGAAATCTTTTTTTTTCTCCTCATGTGGCTGCTCCCAGGGTGAGGGGAAGAAGGCAAGAAGAGAAAACTAGTTTTCATCCATATTTCCATCTCTCAGTTTTTAGTCTACTTAGGTCATTCAAGCAAGAGCTAGAGTCTCCACTAAGCCTGGATCTGTTTTCCCAGAATGATTGGGAACATAATCCCATCTTCTGTTCTCTTTGTTACAAGATGGATCTGATTTTGAGACATTGCCTCATTTAAAAAAAAGTTTTGAACCTGGAAACTTTTAATGAGAAAGAGTAATCTCCTCAATCAACTAATAGGACCCATCACTGCTTCCCCTTTTCCGAAACTGCTTGTTCTGAGACTGAGTGTAAGAAGGGTCCATTTTCATGTCTTCACTCCCATTCTCAATCACTAAAAGGTAATGAGGCCTTGAATTTATGCCTCCCCTCCCCCATCTCCAATTACCAGAAGGTAATGAGGCATCAGCTAAAGTAGCTGAATGATTGTAATACTGTTCAGAGTACCCAAGAAGGCAAATTTGGTTGATGAGTTTATAGATTTAGTCCTGCATGTGACCTTAGAGGTCATCTCATTTTAACTTCATTCAAAGTATAATGTAAGTTAGAGGCAAGGTACAGATTGTTGTTTTTTTCTTTGTTTTCTCAGCACCTGTCAGAGTAGGCACATAGTAGGTGCTTAATTGATACTTGTAGAATGAACGAAAGAAGACAAGATACCTAGAGATATTATAGATATGAAAGAAGTTGAAGAGATAGACTTGACATTTGGTAACTGATTGAAAAAGAGGGGGTTTTACACACTCTCATACACATATGTTCAGTAAATGTACTATATGTACTATATGTTAGTATATACTATTTGGGAAAAAAATTGGATCTCTGATTTTCCTGACATAGGGAACTCCCTGGTGGAGAACTTCCTTTCCCAATCAGAATAACACCTCTGTAACTTACTGTATTAGAAGGCTGCTTAGAAAATGGAGAAGTTAAATAGCATTCCCGATTGCACTTCACTCACATATATGATAGGCAGGAAATCCCAAATATCCCTACTTCACAGACCATTTCTCTGTCTACCATGAGAAATTGTCTCTCGTGTATAGACACATGTGGAGTATGTGTGTGTATATAAACATTTATGCATGTACATGTTGCACATCATTAATGTACACGTGTTTCATTGTATTTATATATCTCTATATGACATATTGTTTGAAAAGTCTTAGTGTCATTTTAAGATCTAATAGCTTAAAATGACATTAAAACTTTAAAGATAATACCTAATATAATATAGACACTTATAGGAAAAAATTTTGTGTTTCTATCTATTGATCCATCTATTTAGGTAGCTAAATGGTGCAACAGATAGAATATTGGGTCTGGAGTCAGAAAGACTCATATTCTTGAATTCAAATCTAGTTTCTGGCCCTTTTAACCTGTGTGACCTTGGGCAAATTATTTTCTTTGCCTCAGTTTTCTAGTATGCAAAATGAGCTGGAGAAGTGTTGCAATATGGGAGCCACCTGCTAGTGGCTGCTAGAGGTGTAACTCAGACCTGTAGAATGGTCTTTTTCATGTGAGAGGATGATGATGAAGATACAAGGAGACTGAGAGACAGTTGCATTGTCTCTCCTCTTCCCTCTGCCTCCAGTTTATTTCATTCCCAATCCACAAGCAACACCCGTGTCAGTAAAGGCTGCCTTGCAACTTGTTCACTGACACAAAGGGAAAACCAAATATTTTATGCAGACTTTCCCAAATAATGGAGGCTCTGCATCCCTACTCTACTCTTTGTGTCTATTTCTTATCACCCTAGGCAAGTCATTTATCTTTTTTCTTCTACTTCCTCAACTGTAAAGTGAAGATAATAATAGTACCTATTCTCAGGGTTTTTGTGAGGATCAAATGAGATAATATTTGTAAAGTACTCATCACATTAGGCATTATCTAAATGCTAATAATAATTATTATTATCACTAAATGGCGTTTCATCTATAAGGAATATTAAGAAGACTATTATTATTGTATTGTATAATGCATGGAGAAGAGTAATACATGAGGAAACTGGGATGGAACCATAATAGGAAATAGGCAATGAAGGGCTTTTTTAATGTACTTTATTTTTAAAATGCTTTTTTTTTTTCTATTATAAAATATTTGTTTTTCTCCTCCCATCTCTCCCTTACCACCGAGGGAAAAAGTCAACCAACCAATCAATCAGTAAACATTCTTTAAGTACCTACTATGTGAAGAGCACAATTCTAGTGCTTGGAATACAAAAAAAGAGGCAAAAGATGATTGTTCCCCAAACAAGAAAATCAAAAATTTTTAAACAAATATCTATAGTCAAGTAAAACAAATCTCCAGTGTCCAAAAATATGTCTTACTCAGGCATTTAGTCATTTCCCATTTTTCAGTAAGTGGGGTTGCATTCTTTATATTGGTTTCCTGGAACCAGGATTGACCATGACTCATGGATCAGAATTGTGAACTCTTTCAAAATTATTCATTTTTACAATGTTATTCCTACAATGTAAATTGTTTCCTTGATTCTGTTCTCTTTACTGTGCATTAGTCCACAGAAGTCTTCCCAGATTTCTTTGAAACTGTCCCTTTTATGATTTCTTACAGAACAATTATATTCTACTACATCCATGTATTCTTACTTATTCAGTCATTCCCTGATTGATAGGCACTCCATTAGTTGCCAGGGTTTTTATTTGGTTTTGTTTTTGCTGCCACAGAAAGAGCTGCTATAAATGTTCTTATATCTGTGGGATATTTTCCACTTTTTTCTATCTCTCTGTAGTGTAGATATATAAGCCTAGTTATGAAAAGCTTTAAATGCTGGACAGAGAAGCTAATATTAGGAAACTAATGGAGTTCACCAAGGAGGAAAAGGATGACTGAAATGAGGTGATGAAGAAAGGGAGATGGATAGTATCCATCTATCCAAATCTGAGAGATGTTGGCAACAGATTGAACATTGGGGATGAGTGAGAGTGAGGAACCTCACAATTGTGGAGATTATAGAACTAAGGTAACAATTCTTGGATTAAAAGTTGCACAAAATGTGCCCATCCATATTGGTATCCATAAAAGGTCTCTTTTTACCCGTGAAATTTTACATATAGTAGGAAAAAACAATTCCACAGCATAATGCATTTCAGATAGGAGGCACTTAATAAATGTTGAGTTAATGGAATGATAGAGTAGATCAGTTCGTGTGTCCGTGAAAATCACATAATTCACATGTTTTCAAGTATAAATGCAAAGCTATATGAAACACAGAAGGATAAGGAAGCAAGAATTTATTAAGCGATTATTATGTATGTATGCTAAGTGCTTTACAGATATTATATTTGACCCTCACAATTATCCTGTGAAGTAGGTGTTATTATGATTTTCATTTCAGAGTTGAGGAAATTGAGGCAGGTAAAAATTAAGTTACTTACCCAAGGTCATATGACTAATAAAGTATCTGAGGCTGACTCCAAGCCCAGTACTCATCTATTAGTAAGCATTATCCAATGCTTACTATGAGCCAGGTAATACGCTAGGTATATGAAAGTATTCCTAGCCCTCTGGGAATTTAGATTCCATTTTAGGGGTTGGGAATAGTGCAGGATAAATTTTTAATGATGTGTGAAATAAATCTAAATAATTTAAGAAGAGCAGACCCTAACATCTGAAAGGATCAGGAAAGTCTTCGTATAGCACATCAGGTGAGATTTGAAGGGGACTTGGGATGCTATAGACAGAGGAAAGAAGGAGTTCTTCCTGGGGCTGGAGTTCAGCCAGTTTGAGGTGAAATGGAAATTTGTTTATAGAGAAAAGCAATGGCTAGAATCCAGCCTACATGAACAGAAGTAATTTGAAACCAGCCTGAAAAGACAGGTTAGGGCCAGATTATGAAAGACTTTAAATGCCAATCAGAGGAGTTTATATTTTATCTTAGAGACAGTAGGAAGCTACTGAAGTGTTGGGCATACAGTAAAGTCTTCTTTATGTGGCCTTTGCTGCCAAAATGAAATTTGTGATCATTCAGTCAAAGCTTGGTTATGTTTCCCTTAGTACCATCTATGACCAAAGGGCTCAATCAGCGTGTCAGCAGACGGAGAGACGTGGTGTGTGCACTTAGAATCAGGAAGACTAAATTTCAAATCTTGCTTCAGTAATTCACCATGTGACCCTAGGCAAGTCATTTAATCTCTCAGCACCAGTTTTTTCATCTGTAAAATGAGAATAATAATAGTGTCTACCTCCCAGGGTTGTGAGGATTACATGAGATAATAATTATAAAGCATTTTGCAAATCTTAAATTGCTATGTAAATGCTAGCTAGCTACTCTTTCAGCCTGCTTGTGAGCTGACTAAACTATTCCATATTAACCAAGAGGAAATTGCAAGACCCTATCCTGGAATCACTAGGTATAAAGAGACAAAAAATGAAAAATAATCAATCCCTTCTCCTAAAGAGATTACATTTTGGAAAAGGAATGGTATTAACATCCTGAGTATGATCTGCAGTGTGAATCTGATAATTTGAGGTGGAAATAAAAATTAATCATTAAGGGCCTCAGGAAAATCTTCTCATAGGAAATAGCACATGATTTGGGACTTGAAGAATGTTGTCAAAGGCAATCTGAGGTTTTTAAGGGGAGGGGACCGTGTCATACCTGGGCAAAGGCACACAGGTGGGAGATGGACTCTTGAATTGGAGATGTTTGTGTCTACTTCCAGTAGCTGGAGTGCATTTAGATAAGGTTCCTTTTTGCCCCCTGGAGGACCTGGACTCTGATCCCCATCATCATTAGCTGGTAGAAAGATTGGAATTCTTTGCAGCTAGTCATTATCTTACTAATGTTCACTGTATATTTGTGTGCTTGTGATCTCAGGATGATGGAGCTTCAAACGTGCCCATGCAGAAGCTTTTGTATTTGAAACTAGGATTTGTGGTGCAAATTGCAAATGACTGCCTTTTAAAATCAGAAAACAGCTGTGGATTTTCTTTTGTTTAACCTTTGGAGAACAGGAGGGCTCCCTATGACTGTTTATCATCTTATGTATTCTGAAATGTCCTGCTGTTGGGATCTTCTGAAGCTGACTTCCCCGGATAAGGAGGGTCAGGAAGCTTTCATTTCTAGCACATCTGAGAAGTCCTTTTTAATTTTTAGAGGAAAAAAATAAAACCTCCTTCAAGTGAACAACTAAAGAAGCCTGGGGCCTTGGGGCTTCTGTCACATGTTTTCCTCAGCCTTCTTCCTATCTTTTTTGTTCCTCCTATCATGAAAGGCAATTTAAGAGGGGACCTCATACCTAGGCCTCCTGTATGGGGAGGGAGGAAGGAATTGGAGAGAAATTGAGAATATTGCTTCAGTTTGACTGCCCCAAGTAGAGTAATGAGAATAAAAATAACTCCCATTTATGTCACTTTAAGGTTTATAATGGGCTTATAAACATTTGGGTAAGGGTATAATGGGTGGGGGTAGGCAGAGAGGAAGTGTTAGTGTTCTGGTGTAGTAGACTGAGACTGAAACCTAGAAATACAGAATAGAAAAAATGAAAAAAATGTTCTTTGTGTGTGTGTGTGTGTGTGTGTGTGTGTGTGTGACACAGAGACACAGAAACAGAGAAGAGACAGAAACATAAAAATTGAGGAAGAGAATATATAAAGAGACATCTGTGGAAGAGGATGAAGTAAACTAGCAAAAAAATGAATGAAATAGAGTAAAATGGTATAAAGGGAGAACATTAAACAGGCAGGAGGAATAAGAGAGAGCAGGGAAGAATGAAGAAGAGAGGAAAAGAAGTAGAGAGGGAAGGAGAAGAAACAGAATAGGCAGGTGTGTGTGTGTGTGTGAGAGAGAGAGAGGGGGGGGGAACATGTAAGAAAGTTGAGGTGGGGAGGAAAAAAGAGTATTCTTGTACAATGCCAGGGAGCATAGATGATCAATAAGTAAACTTTTGATGAACCCTCTGGATGATGGGAAAATCAGAAACACTTTTAAAGTGAAGGTGAAAAGCCAAACAGGGCCATATAGAGTCTTATTTCAATCCCATGTTTAGCACCTTTATATCATAGATGGCTGCTGTTTTGCTCCTCTGGAAGTCTTGTTCTAGCAGTGTCTTGACAGTCACACTAGGGGGGCTCAAGCATCCTAGCTGAGCAATAATCTGTCAGCAGATCCAAAAACCCCAAACAATTAGAGAACTTAGCCTGAGGTAGGGTAAAACAAGATCTTTATTTTCTCTGGAATATTTCAGTTTAGGATTTGGTAATGAGCAGGTTGCTTTAATGTCTCTGTTTCTCCTTTTGTAACATGGGTGTGACAAAACACAATACCTGTGTACTTTCTTAGTGCAGCTTTCGAAATAATTAAGCTTTGATGTCTTTGGTGGAGAGCTGTGGGGGAAACTGTTATGCAATAAAAAACTAAAAAAACGCTATGGACTCGAGGTCAAGAAGACCTAGGTTTATTTAACTTCTTTGAGTTTTATTTCCTTAACTATGAAATAGAGACAATAATGCCTGGCATATTTACCTCACAGTTTTGGTTGTAAGAATCATTTTATAAAACTTTAAAATGTTAGATGAATGTCAGTTATCATATCATCATCACCACCACCATCATTATATTTATTATAATAGCAAATGCAGAATCAGGAAACCTGTAATTTAGGTCCCGTTCCGGTGCTGTCCATGGTATTTATGATGGTCGACATCAATTCTCTGAGCTTCAGTTTTCCACTTTCAATTTAACAAACGGGTCACAAAAGACAAGTAAGCAACAGGTAGGTACAGACATTTTTTGAAGGAGTAAAAATGCTTTGTTAATAATAATTTTAAAATGTTGAAATTTTTTGATAGAGAAACCCAAATGAAAATATCTTTGAGATATTGCCTTTCAGAAATACTTTAAAAAAATTGTGATATCATTGATTTGTAAGGATCCTCTAAAGATATATATTGGAACCCAAACCATATCTGTCCATCATGAGCAGAGACCCTTAAGTCATAGTTTTTTTTAAATTTTTATTTAATAATTACTTTATATTGACAGAATCCATGCCAGGGTAATTTTTTTTTTTTACAATATTATCCTTTGCACTTGTTTCTGTTCCAATTTTTTTCCCCTCCCTCCCTCCACCCCCTCCCCTAGATGGCAAGCAGTCCTTTATATGTTGGATATGTTGCAGTATATCCTAGATACAATATATGTGTGCAGAACCGAACAGTTCTCTTGTTGCATAGGGAGAATTGGATTCAGAAGGTATAAATATCCCGGGAAGAAAAACAAAAATGCAGATAGTTCACATTCGTTTCCCAGTATTCTTTCTTTGGGTGTAGCTGCTTTTATCCATCATTTATCAATTGAAACTCAGTTAGGTCTCTTTGTCAAAGAAATCCACTTTCATCAAAATATGTCCTCATACAATATCGTTGTCGAAGTGTATAATAATCTCCTGGTTCTGCTCATTTCACTTAGCATCAGTTCATGTAAGTCTCGTCAATCCTCTCTGTATTCATCCTGCTGGTCATTTCTTACAGAACAATAATATTCCATAACATTCATATACCACAATTTACCCAGCCATTCTCCAATTGATGGGCATCCATTCATTTTCCAGTTTCTAGCCACTACAAATAGGGCTGCTACAAACATTTTGGCACATACAGGTCCCTTTCCCTTCTTTAGTATTTCTTTGGGATATAAGCCCAATAGAAACACTGCTGGATCAAAGGGTATGCACAATTTGATAATTTTTTGGGCATAATTCCAGATTGCTCTCCAGAATGGTTGGATTCGTTCACAACTCCACCAACAATGCATTAGTGTCCCAGTTTTCCCGCATCCCCTCCAACATTCATCCTTATTTTTTCCTGTCATCTTAGCCAATCTGACAGGTGTGTAGTGATATCTCAGAGTTGTCTTAATTTGCATTTCTCTGATCAATAATGATTTGGAACACTCTTTCATATGAGTGGTAATAGTTTCAATTTCATCCTCTGAAAATTGTCTGTTCATATCCTTTGATCATTTATCAATTGGAGAATGGCTTGATTTCTTATAAATTTGAGTCAGTTCTCTATATATTTTGGAAATGAGGCCTTTATCAGAACCTTTAACTGTGAAGATGTTTTCCCAGTTTCTTGCTTCCCTTCTAATCTTGTTTGCATTAGTTTTGTTTATACAAAGGTTTTTTTTAATTTGATGTAATCAAAATTTTCTATTTTGTGATCAGTAATGGTCTCTAGTTCATCTTTGGTCACAAATTTCTTTCTCCTCCACAAGTCTGAGAGATAAACTATTCTATGTTCCTCTAATTTATTTATAATCTCGTTCTTTTTGTCTAGGTCATGGACCCATTTTGATCTTATCTTGGTATATGGTGTTAAGTGTGGGTCCATGCCTAATTTCTGCCATACTAATTTCCAATTATCCCAGCAGTTTTTATCAAATAATGAATTCTTTTCCCAGAAGTTAGGGGCTTTGGGTTTGTCGAACACTAGATTGCTATAGTTGACTATTCTGTCTTGTGAACCTAACCTTTTCCACTGATCCACTAATCTATTTCTTAGCCAATACCAAATGGTTTTGGTGACTGCTGCTTTATAATATAATTTTAGATCAGGTACAGCTAGGCCACCTTCATTTGATTTTTTTTTCATTAATTCCCTTGAGATTCTCGACTTTTTATTGTTCCATATGAATTTTGTTGTTATTTTTTCTAGATCATTAAAATATTTTCTTGGAAGTCTGATTGGTATAGCACTAAATAAATAGATTAGTTTAGGGAGTATTGTCATCTTTATTATGTTCGCTCGGCCGATCCAAGAGCACTTAATATTTTTCCAATTATTTAAGTCTGACTTTATTTGTGTGGAGACTTTTTTATAATTTTGCTCATATAATTCCTGACTTTCCTTTGGTAGATAGATTCCCAAATATTTTATGGTATCAACAGTTATTCTGAATGGAATTTCTCTTTGTATCTCTTGCTGTTGGGTTTTGTTGGTGATGTACAGTTTTTTTTTCTCAATGGTATTTTCTCCCAAATACATGTCAAGGTTGTTTTCAACATTCATTTCTGTAAGATTTTGACTTTCAATTTTTTTTTCCTTTCTCCTCCTTCTCCTTCTCCCTAAGATAGTAAGCAATCTGATATATGCAAAACATGTATAATCCTTCTAAATATATTTTCATATTTGTCATATCATGCAAGAAGAATCGAACCAAAAGGGAAGACTACAAGAAATAAAAAGCAACAAAACAAAATGAAACAAAATGAGATGAAAATACTATGCTTTTATCCACAGTCTCCATAGTTCTCTCTCTGGATATGGATGCCATTTTCCATCCCAAATCGGTTGTAACTGTCGGGTATCACTCATTGCTGAGAAGAACTAGACCTCATTGCTGAAAAGAGCTAGATCTTAGATCACAGATTTAGAGCTACAAGGTACCACAGAAGATATCAAATCCATCACCTTCATTTTATACAAAAAGAAACAGATACAGAGAAATCAAATGACTTATCTAGGGTCACATATCTGCCAAGAATGAATAAATGAATTAATTAAGTGCTTATTAAATGCCAGCACTGTGTTAATTATTGAGAATATACATGTAAAATTGAGAGTCCTTACCCTCAAGGAGCTTACTTTCTAATAAAAGAAAAAAAAAAACCACATATAGAAGAATGGTAATCAGGGAAAGAAATTATGACTTTCAAAGTCAGAAGTCACAGAAATAGTGAGTGAAAGACAAGGCACACCCTTTCCAGAAGCAATTGTAGATTTGATGATAGTTCTCTGAGAAAGACATAAGAAGGGAAAGAAAGGGAAATGACCCAGGATGAAGCCCAAGGTTTCAAGGAAGGCCAAATCCAGTGACCCAATTCCAATGAGATATGGCCTCTGTTCTTCCATTTTAGTGGATGGGGCAACATCAGGGAAGAAAATGTCCAACTGACGATATGGACACAAAATCTTAGTGAGTACAACTGAGATAGTATTTGAACCCATATCTTTCTGTCCCTAAGTCCAGAGCTATGTCTAAAGTCTTTTTAACCTTTCTCCTGACAACATTCATCTATCTGACAATTCTCATTCTTGTTACATGACCAGCATATCATCTTCTCCCATTCTGAAAATTTTTCATGATGTCACATATTTTTTCTAATGAGTATTTCATAGTTTACATGTGGAAGTCTATCCATTCCACTTTCATGCCTCTTCCTCTGTATGACACTGATTTTTAATTATTAAGAGGCAATGGTGTTCCTTGTCTTACTCCCCAAAATTGCTACTGCTCAACTGTTAACTTTGAGGAAATGAATTCTTGCTTTTGTGGGAAGTTTAGGTTTAATAAAGGAACCCGTTCTTTGTCAAAAGCAAATGCATCATCTGAAAGGATGATCTCAAATATACATACTATTGTTCAACCACTATAAAGTTTCCATCCAAATGCATATTGGAATCTTGACAATGGATGTTTTTTCTTCATCTGTTTGACCTTTCTGGTATAGATGGACAAGCCAACTCCTTAGAGTGAATAGTGATCTCTTGTAGATGATCTGTTGTGTTTTGAAGTTTGCTGTAAATAATACTTTTAATAGAGAAGGAGGGATGAAAACAGCCTACATATCTCAAAGAGGAGAGGATGTCTCAATAAATTCCGTGTCAGTTTAATGGAATACAATTATACTGTAAAAAAAGTGACAAGTGTGAAGTCTACAAAGAAATAAGGGGAGATATGCAAAATGAATCAATGAGAAGAGAATACACATTGACTATGGCTATATAAAAATAACAGCAATCAAACTTTGTAAGGAGACAGAAAAGAAATCAGAAGTATACAATAATAATAAGGGTTGACATTTGTATAATGCTTTAAGACTTGCGAAGTACTTTACGTACATTATCTTGTTTGAGCCCTACAACATACCTGATAGATAGGAGAGGAAAATATTATTCCTTTCCTCTACTCATCCCCATTTTAATAGATGAGAAAATAGCTCAGAAAGCTTTAAAGAACTTGTCTGTGGTTACATAAATATTTAGTGTTGGGTAGAATTCAGGGTCAGATCTCTCCTGACTCCATACCTAGTTCTTTTTCACATCTAATTTATTATAAATTCTTGTTAATAATTTGTTAAAGTTTCTATTTTTAAATCAAATTGTAAATATTTAGGATTTGATATTTTGTCATGAGATTTAGTCTCCACATTATATTTTTATATAATTTGCCTGTTCATAATTTTCAGGTTGTTTTTATTTATAAGACAATTATTCAAGTCTTACATTTATTGATACTGTTTTTAGTGTATATTAGCTTTTATTTGAGAAATTAATAATTTTCTAAAGGAGGAGGATTGACTACAACAGTGATTCTTAAACATTTTGGTCTTATGACTTCTTCATTCTCTTAAAAATTTATGAGGGCCCCAAAGAACTTTTGTTTTTGTAGAATCGATCACCATTTACCACATAAAAATTAAAACATGGTATTTTTGAGAAAATAATTTTGACTTCATGTGCTGCTTGTAAAGGTCTTGGGGACAAGGTTTCTCAAACCATATTTCAAGAACTATGGGCCAGATGATAAAAATACAAGTATCTACTTTTAACTGAGTTCTGTGCTCATAGTTAATATTTAATTCTAGATATTCTTTGTAAATGTTGAATCCTCCAAGGAAAATGTAAGCTGGGTGAGGGCAAGGATTGTTTCTTTCCTTCCTTCCTCCCTCCTTCCCTCCTTCCCTTCTTCCCTCCCTCTCTCCCTTTCATCCTCCTTCCCTCCCTCCCTTCTTTCCCCCCTCCCTCTCTTCCTTTCTTCTTTCTCTCTTTTCTTCCCTCCCTCCCTCTCTCCCTCTCTCTCTCCCTTCCTTCACTCCTCCTTCCCTCCCTCCCTTCCTTTACCCCTCCTTTCCTCTCTTCCTTCCCTCACTTCCATCCCTCCTTTCCTTCCCTCCCTTCCTTCCCTCTCTTCCTTCTCTCCCTTCTTTCCTCCCTTCCTCCCTCCCTCCTTTTCTTTCTTTCTTTCTTTTGTCATTCTGCCTGGTATAAAGTAGATATCTGATAAATGTTCATTTAATGTTTAGAAGAATTTTACATGTCTAATCTATATTGGATTACTTGCTGTCTAATGGAGAGAGGGAAGGAGAAAAATTTGCAACATAAGGTTTACAAGGGTGAACATTGAAAACAATCTTTGCATGTATTTTGAAAAATAATAAAAAAACAATTATTATATTAAAATAAGATAAATATTCATTTATTTGAATCAGTGACCTCTCAGTTCTTTGATTAGGGCTTGAGGCTCTGTGCAC
This sequence comes from Antechinus flavipes, assembly GCF_016432865.1. Classification (NCBI taxonomy): domain Eukaryota; kingdom Metazoa; phylum Chordata; class Mammalia; order Dasyuromorphia; family Dasyuridae; genus Antechinus; species Antechinus flavipes. The sequence goes on from NC_067398.1 coordinate 686,702,415, forward strand.
AGAAGGGTTCAAATCTTTAATGAGACAGCTTCTTTCTGTTGAGGGAAAGTATGTCAACTTCACTGTTCTGAAGTTAGTCTGAGTGCTTCCTTTTAATCTTTCACTTTCTATTTCTCATAAAATTGTTTCTTCTAATTGTAGAGCCCAGAGATGTTATGTTTCAGCAGTTGTGATTTCATGTATTCTAGTCCCACAATCCACTACTCTGCTCTGCTTTTATTATTGTATATCCATCTTATTTCTGTTCCTTCCATATGCCTACAAAGTTAGATTCCTTTTATTTTTGTGTCACCAAATTCAGTAATTAATTATGGAACTCCATCTGTAATAAGTTGAGCAAAACTTATCAGAAATTTGACCCCTTGGGCTACAGAAAACTTATTCACTAAGAGACAGGAAGACAAAGTTTAGTAGAACAGTTTTGTATTTATTGGTTTTATAAAATCACTAAAACTTTCTATAAGTCAGAGTTTTCAAGGGGAATCTGAGGATTAAAGAGAGGTTATGGGATTGACTTTTGATCATACAGCTATTAAATATTAGAAATGAGGATTTAATCAGAGTTTTAGATCCCTATGGTACCTCATAGGATGTCTAGTTCAATTATCTTCAGTTTGTAGATGAGGAATCAAGGCCAACACAGATTGACTTACCCAACATATTGAGATATTGAGAGAGCCATAATTTGAATTCAGTTCCTTTGACTTCAAATCTAGCACTCTGTCTATTGTACCACACTGCCTTTGCCTTTTCTTATAATAAGTATTTACTAATATTTGAATTAAATCACATTGTGAGAAGAAATCTTTTGATACACATGCCTTTCAAAGAGATTATGGGCATTAATTCACATTGGCACAGGTGACCAAAAAGCCAAGCCAGGATAGGGGTTTGCTTTTGCTATGACTGAAGGGTTTGCAGATGTGCTTTAGTCTTTATTACTTTTATCCAAGGGCAGGTCCAGAAATCTTGATAGTAAAGGCAGCTTCTAGTAGCTCCTGTTCCTGCTCAGAAAACCACTCAGGGATTGCTCATGTACACTAATTATGAACAGTCTGCCTGGAGTTTCCATAGTTCCTTTCTTCCCCCAGGATCTCAAAGCTATCACAAGTCAATGTTTATTGATCACTCCAATTTGGAGAAGATTGTGCTTCAGATGACCAAGTCTCATTTGTGCTCCTAGCATCCTGGAGAGGGAGGCACAGAGCAGTTATAAATAAATATCAGTCTTTTGCAGAGGTGCAAGAGATTAAACAACTTGTTCAGCCTTTTACAATCCAGTGTTAATATTGGGGTTTTTAGATTTCGAACCTAATTGTCTTAGCCCTTGTAGAAAATTTGGATTTTTAATAGGTTATACAAATGAGACTTTTAGGTAAAAAAGTTCTCATTCAATATTAAAGGAGGGAAAGGGACCCAAGGAAAGGGACCCACATGTACAAAACTGTTTGTAGCAGCCCTTTTTGTAGTGGCAAGAAACTGGAAACTGAATGGATGCCCATCAGTTGGGAATAGCTGAATAGGTTATGGTATATGGATGTTAGGGAATATTATTGTTCTTAAAGAAATTATCAGCAGGATGATTTCAGAGAGACTTGGAGAGACTTACATGAATTGATGCTAAGTGAAGTGAGCAGAATCAGGAGATCATTGTACCCAGCAACAACAAGATTATACAATGATCAATTCTGATGAATATGGCTCTTCTCTTCAATGAGATGATTCAGACCAGTTCCAATGGTTTTGTGATGAAGAGAGCCATCTACACCCAGAGAGAGGACTGTGGGAACTGAGGGTGGATCACAACATAGCAGTTTTACTCTTTTTGATGTGGTTTACTTGAATTTATTTTGTTTCTCTTTTTTTAACTTTTTTGATTTGATTTTTCTTGTGCAGCAAGAAAATTGTATAAATATGTATACATATATTGGATTTAACATATTTTAACATATTTAACATATTTTGGATTAGTTGCCATCTAGGGGAGGAGGTTGGGGCAACGAGGAGAAAATTTGGAACACAAGGTTTTGCAAGGGTTGATGTTGAAAAATTATCACTGCATATGTTTTGAAAAGCTTTAATAAAAAAGAAAAGGAAAGCTCTCATTCTCTTTGAAATGATTTGGAAAGCACGTTGTCTATGTGGAGAGACGATAGGGTTTAGGAGTTAGAGGGCTAGTCTTGATATCAAGAGAGACTGGGATTCTAACATCATTTCATGTTTTACTAATCACAATTCATTTCTCTGTCAAATCAGTTACCTAGCCTCTCTGAACCTTAGTTTCTTCCCCTGTAAAATGAGGTACTAAAACATATAGAGCCTACTTTGTTGGGGAACTGTGAGAGAAAAAAAGATATCTATAAAATTATAGATCCAAAGCAGCCAAATGAATGTTAGCTATTATTATTATTATTATTATGTAAACATGACATGTCAGACTGAAGAGAATTATGCAATTGTCTAGAAAGCTAGAGGATAGGGTTTAAATTTGATTCCCATCATTACCAAGCTATGTGACCCTAGACAAGTCCTTTAATTCCTATCTGTCTCAGTTTCCCCACATGTCAAATGGAGATCATAATAGTACCTAACTTCCAGGTTTGTTGTAAGAATAAAATGAGATGATGCTTTAAAAGATTGTGTGTTATATAAATTATTATTATAAAGCACAAATTATACTCCACAATGAATCAGTTTTCCAAGATATGTACTGAGTGGCTCTTGCTTAAAAGTCTTCAGTAATAGGGATTTCTTTATTTTCTAATGCAGTATGTTTAATGCCAGAAGCCACTGTAACTTCCTTGGGCTTGCAGATATCATTCAGTCCTTGATCCCAGGATGGAAAATGGAATGTAGTACAATGGAAAGAACAATGGATTTGGATCCAGGGCATCAATATTCAAATCATAGATATAACTCTGTAGGTTCCATGGAATAGTCAAACACATATTAATTAGACTTGGAACTGGGAAGAATTGGGTTCAAAGCAAGTTTCTGATACTTCCAGAGAGAACTTGGGCAAATCACACTTGATGGCTTTGAGCCTTAATTTCCTCCATAGAAAATAAAAGGGTTAACAATCTATGATCTTAATAGGCAGATATTATGTGCAAGATATCTTGATTCTATGAGACCACTTTATGGATTAAATACTCCTTTGAGATGAAAAAAAAACATATATCTAGGGCCTAGATGATTACACACATTTTCTAATAAAATGCTATAATAGAACTCATTCCATTTTTGGATGATTATAATTGTTAGGAAACATTTTCTTACATTGCTTATTTATTTATTTATTTTTGCCTCTTAGTATCTTCTCAGTAGTTCCTTGTAATTAGAAAGGGATTTTTAAGCCATGTAGTCTATCTAGCCAAAGTGAATTTAATGATTCAGTGATTGAAATGATTGCAGTCTTTCTAAAACTAGTCAAGGAACCCCCAAAGCAGACCACCAATCTGATGGATCATGATCAATGATTGCAAATTGAGAGGAAAGGAAACTATAAAGAAGTAGAAGCCTGGAGACATAGACAAAGTTTCAGATCAACTGTTTCTTTTCATGCTGGAGGGTCAACCACCGAATGAATCTATGTTAATTGTGCAAATAGCTACAAGCCAGAGCAAAGATGTAAAGTCTGGACATCATCACAGAATCTCAGATTTGGAAGGGACTTCCGAGGCTATCTAGTCTAGGATCATTTCTGGGTCACACACTGGTGTTTTTGCCACTCCAGCACACACAGATGAGCATCATCAGTGAGTTGCCCCATTTTCAAATATGATGATCCTCATTTTGTACATTCAAGTACATATGGGACAGCAAAGTCTGCCTCCGAATGTCCAGATGGAGTTTGCCCAAGGGCAGAGAACCATTCAAAACCAAGCTGTGTCAACAGACTTGGAAAGAATGTTTATGATAGCATGAACGTGATGTTGCCTCTAACTTGAGTTTATAAGTAAAATAAATTAAATAAAATTAAAATAAATACATTGTGAACTCAGTAGGTTGTAATTCATTCACCCAATTTACTTATATCATAAACCAACTCTATGCTGAGTACTGTGCTAGTACTTTCCTAAAAAATAAAAATCATATGAAGGACCATGTCTTTGCCCTCAGAGAAATTAATGGCCTTCTAGATATCACAGATAATTGGAATATGCAGCAATATTTATCAAGTACGACAGATGTTAGAAGAGACAGTGGAAATCATCTAGTCTCAACCCAGGGATGAGGAAATGGAGACAAGCAGGATTAAGTGACTTCTTCAGGGTCACACAGGGTAAATGTCTGAAACTAGAACTGGCACAATAGATAGAGCACTCAGCCTGGAGTCAGGAAGACCTGAGTTCAAATGTAGCCATAATACTTTCTAGAAGTGTGATTCCGGACAATTCATTTAACCCTGATTGCTTCAGTTTCCTCACTTGTAAAATGACCTGGAGAAGAAAAAGGCAAACCATGTCAGTATCTTTACCGAGAAAAACTATATGGAGTGCCAAAGAGTTAGACATGACTGAAACTATAACTTTGTTTTTATTTCCGAATCATCATGGTATAAGTAAATTACCCAGTCACTTGAGCAAAGCTGAAATTCAAACCCTAGCTTACCATTATGCTTCACTGCCTACTAACTCCTAGCCCAAAGTTCTCTCTGATATATCATTGTTTCTTATTATTCAGATAGGTCTTTATTCCACTCACCTTGGAACAAAATTAATAGCCCTAATGGTTTTTAATGACATTATAGAATCATTTGTACTTATGCAAAGTGTTGTGTTTCTTTGCCAATGGACTGGTATCTCTGTGAAATCTTTAGGGTACATACATCACAAACTATGCAATTGTCATTCTTTCTCTCCCTTCCCCTTTTTATCCCCTGAAGTGTCCATTATTTAATTACTCATGAGCTGTAGTATTAGATTAATTTGGATTCCCACATTAATATAGACTGTTATTGTTCTACCTGGGAATAAAATTATTGTCTTTCTCTTCTCCTCCATCCCTGATATCTTGGTTGCTCCCTATCCTCACTAATGAAAATTACTTTTGGTTCCCAAAATAATCTCCATTGGTTTGCTAAACAATGGTTGCACATCCACTGTATAGTGCATATATTTTGTAAATCGAGACATTACTCTAGTCCTTAAATAATTTTTGAATCCTGTTGGAAGACAAACCATATATACTAGAATCAACATAAAGAAATGGGAAATCAACTTTTGAGAGAGCAGATATTGATATGTGGGAAGTTGGAGTCTGGGAAATGATCACAGAGTGATTCAAGGAAGTCTCTGGAAAAGATAAGTCTTGAAGCAAGTATTGAAGGAAGCAAGGGCTAAATAAGTGATTCCCCAGTCCAATAGTGATGAGAATTCACACCCATTTAAAGTTTTCAAAGGGAAAGGGGAGATTGGTTAATTTCAAGTGAGGCTAACAAAAACAAGACCAAGAACAAGAAAAAGAAGAAGAACAAGAACAGCAGCAGCAGCAGCAGCAACAAAACAACAACAGCTTTTCTAACAACTAGAACTGTATGGCAATGGAATGAATTAGAAGGCAACATGTTTGATGGATCCTTCTCTTTTCAAGCCTTCAAGGTAATACCATATCACACTTCGCTAGAAACAAGAGAAGATACATCTATTCTAATATGGCTTGCACTAAATACTCACTGAAGTGTCTCTCAAAGTTTTTGTTTCCATGAAATGCTATCAGAGCACAGAGCTGTCCTCCTATAAACAAGGAGACTTAAGGGCATGGAAAGCTGAGTTTTTCAGAGGATGGGATTTAACTTCTGTTTTTACTAGGCAAGGCTTTTGTGTGGGGTTGTCTGTTTTTTTTCCAGTTTGCTGCCCAGAAAATGTATTCTTTTCAGAGCTCATTTCACTCTTCAGTGCACAGAAACTTGCAGCTGATGCTCTTTAACCTGTTGGAAAAGGATTTGTTTTAATTTTGCTTTTAAGCAAGTGAATTGGTCACAGTAGGGAAATTATAGGAGGGGTGGCATTTTAGGGAAGGGCAAATGGGAGTCTAACTTGGAGGAATCTATGTAATGCCCACAGTGGTATTGACTGTGTGGATGGAGATGGAGCAATTGTTCCCATGAGAGAGAAGCATATGAAAGTCTCCCCAGGTTCTCATTTCTCCCACTTGTTAGTTTTTCAGTCTTTTGAAAGTACATTCTATTTCTTTGTACTATATTTATTGCTGAACTTAGAGTCATTAAGCTAGGGTTTGAATTTCAACTTTGCTCAAGTGACTGGGTAATTTACTTATCCCTCTCCCCAAGCTTTAGTTTCCCCATACCTAAGGGGATGCACTTGAGTAAATAAGTCAAATCACCTAAATCTATACAAAGTAAGTGATTCAAATTTGTTATTTGTACCAATCATCTTGTACTTTAACTAGATGAGAATTAGACTCAACCAATTAATCAAAAGTTTCAGATTAAGTGTGAAAAATCCTTGGATGACATTGACAAGAAGAAAATTTACACTGACTAGGGAAACTCAGTCAAGCTTTGGAAAGTCATTTACATTATGGACGACCAGTTTAGAACTCAATAGATCCAATTTCTAGCCAATGAGAAATCACTCTTGGGAAGAGTAAGGAGAGTGTCTGGGCTTCCACTTCAACATAAGTCTCCTGCCATTGTCAGAACAGGTACCTCTAAAGCAGGGATAGGAAATCTCTTTTCTGCCAAGGGCCTTTTGGCTATTTATCCATCATTCATGAGCCATTAAAATTTTATCACTGGTAGATTCTCATGAGCAATAGCATGGGAAAAGACACTCCTACAACCAATCCTTTAGGGATATCCTTAGAATCCTAGAGGGAGATGCAGGCGAACTTGTTCTGGTGATCCTAGCTGCCACAAGAGTTGGGGGTCATGATAAAGACCTTCAGTCATACATGTACGATAAATATACTAGACCAAATGACCCTTTGTTATAAAATGCAAAGATTACTGACTGTGAAGCCAGAAGATCTGGGTTCAAATCTCACTTTGGATACTCTTCTAAAATCACTTAATCTTCCTGAACCTCAGTTTTCTTATCTGTAAATTATAGGATCAGAACAAGATGGGAACCCTAATTCTACTTGTAGCTCTCTAATCTTATAATTTTATGACATTATATTTCTCTTCTCTCTTTTAACTTCCCACAGTAAAGATAAGCTCAATAAAGACAGGGACCAATTGAGAGAGCTGGGTTTTGTCTTTGCATTTGTAACACCTATCACCTAACAGTACTTGACACATAATTGGTGCTTAATACATATTTGTTGAAATTAGTAGCATTGATTTAGAATAAGTATTACCCACATTATTCTATGCCCCGATTGTGTGTCTGGGTTAATAATACTTCAATGGTTTTGTGATTTTACTAACATGGATACTCTTTTCTATGGTGCAGACTATATTCTACTCATGTCTCCTCATCTTATGTGGCTCCTATCTATATTTCCTCTTCATTTACCTTGAAAGCCCCCCCCAATACCATATGCTTAGATGGAGAAAAAGATGAGGTCACTTTGGAAAAATGGGAAGACATTTATTCTTAGGGACATCCTTCATTTTGAGTGAATTCAGATAAAATCTAGAGGGAGTTGGACTAGAATAGACTAGACGAGACTGAAAGCTCTCAATGAATGAGTTGTTTCACTGGAGCACATGAAGCATCACATGCAAATAAATTGTGCGTGCATGCGTGTGTGTGTGTGTGTGTGTGTGTGTGTGTGTGTGTGTGACACAGAGAGATAGAACAAGATCAGGCTGGGATTGCTTTGGGAAAGTTGTTCTTTGCTTTTAATGACCCCCATTTAATGCCTTTCCAAAATAAAGACTCATTCTTCTAACTAATATTCTTCTAGTGAAGACAGCAAGCCTTGGGATACAAAAGTTTCTGAATAATTAAAGTTAAAAGCTATCCAAATGCCAATGGAGTGACTTAGATGTAGACGTGAATGAACTTTAACAAAGATCAGTCAGGAATTATGTGGGAGAAGTTGTGTAAAGGATGACTATGAGTCAAAAAAACCTGAACTCCAGTATTGTCTGAGAAGCTTACTAGTGGAATTAATCTTGTCAAAATCACCCAGATACTTCAGATATCCTTAGTTTACTTCACCTGTAAAATCAGAATAATAATAGCACTTAACTGTTTTGGAAACTTCAAAGTGATATATAAACATTAGCTCTTATGTTTTGCAAGAGACTTTCAGTTGAGTTAGTTTTAACTTTCTTATTTGTCAAATGAGGAAATGGACACTCATATAATTTAAATGGTTTGCTGAGTCCAGATCAATAATTCAATGCAAGAGATGTATCTTCTCTATCTTCTTCCCCCTATCAAAAAAAAAAGAGCTTTTGGAAATCCTTTGAATAAAAAGGTTTGGTAAGATTGTAATTACCATGTCATCTGATCACAGTTTTTATTTCTCTGCTTTCCTCATTTACATATTATAGTATCCTTATCTTCACTTCACTGGTTTTTCTCTGCCTTTTGTTCTCTTCAAAACATAATCCTCCTCTTGGCTGCTTACTCCTTAAAGATCCTTAAATATGAAAGAGAAAAATAAGATATATATGCAAAATTTTTAAATTACATCATACAAATATATAAAAACATACATACACACATACTACCACCACTGCTACCACCACTACCACAATGTGCTTTTTCTTTTTTCTTCCTTTGGTGAAAAGAATTATCAATACTGCTTAGAATCTTTCTTCCCAATATTCATAGACACTTTAGCTGGTCACCTCTCAAGGTCATAGGCATTAGAAACTGCCACACCATCTTTCTCAGGCTTTTCAGATGATTCCTTTCAATCAGTCCTCACTATGAGTCAGTTTTCTTTGATATTTTTGAGACAGTCAAGGTTTAGTGATTTGCGTAGAATCACACAGTCAGTAAGTGTCTGAGGCTGGATTTGAATCCAGGTGCTCCTGACTCCAGAGCCAATGCTTTAGCTACTACACCACTTATCTGCTCCATTCTTTGGGTTTTTCAATATGCACCTTAGATATTTTGAAAGGGGGGAGGGGGAGGGATGGATACCCATTCTCTGGGCCAAATTTCCCCCAAAATTTTTTGGAGAGTTTTACAGGGCCATAGACTTTAAATCTAGAGAGAGACATTATCAATTATGCTATCCAACTTCAACCAAAGAAGGAACTTAGCTCCAGAGAGGGTAAATAATTTATTCCAAGTGTTCTACTGTAAACAGCAGAGGGAGGATTCCCCCAGATGTGGGATATCTTCTGATGGGACAAGATCAAGATAGAACAAAAGATTGGTTGGGTAATTTGAGAAATAGAATGATGTAGTGGATAAAGCATATTAGATTTGGAGTCAGAAAGAACTACATTCCAATTCTGTCAAGGACATTCATTAGCTATGGGACTCTGAGCCAATTTGCCCCATCTCCCCATTTCTTTATTTGTAAAATTAAGGGTTAGATTCAGTAGATAAACCTCTGATCCTAATATAGCTTGAACTCAATGAGAGACTGAAAGGGGAAAAGAATAGATTCAGAAAGACCTCTTAGGAAGCCATCAAATTAATTCAGGTAAGAAATAACAAGAACCTTTAGGAAGGAGGGGGAAGATACTATAAGGATATTTCACAGATGAAATTAATGGGTTTTGATGATAAGATGGAGAGAAAAGACTCTGACAGAAGTCCACAGCTTCACATATTTATAGAAATGGTGATTCCCTGAGTAAATATGATGGCAGGAATAATCAGAAACTAAGTTATGCTAAAATATGCAAGACTTTTAAATAGCATTTTGAAGTTAAAAGCTTCTGCACTTTTCTCATTGAAGTTCGTTTCTTTATTGAAAAAAATAACCATTTCTATTAATTTCTCCAAATTTCACTGCACTTCACAGTGTGACAGAATGTCTAATCCAACCTTCAATTTAAAAAAAATCAAATCTTTGTAATATGTATGAGAAGAATTGATGATCAGACCTTTCCTCAAAGACCTTTGAGGAGGAGAAACTTACTACTTCTAACTGTTGTTTCCAGTTCTATTCCCTGGAGGCAAATAGTCTATCCCTTCCTCAAAATACATTCTTCAAATTCTTCAAATGCATACTTCAAACATTTAAGAACTCTTCCCCTCCTGCCAACTCAAGTCCTTTCTGGCCTAACATCCACAGTTCATTCAATATGATCTCATATTGTCTAATCTCAAGATCATTCACTGACTTCTTGTTCTCACCTTGACTTTTCAGCATATCAATTTCCTTCCTAATAAATAATGATAATAGTAGATGGCATTTGAATAGTGTTTTAAGGTTTGCAAAATATTTTACAGATATTATCTCATTTGATCCTCAAAACAATGTGACCTAGGTACTATTATTCTCATTTTAAAGAAGAGAAAAAAGACTGAGAGAGATCAAGTGACTTGTCCTTGGTCATACATGTCTTAGGCAGATTTTGAACTTAGGGATTTTTTGACTCTGTGTCTGACGCTTTCTCCACTATGTGATCTAGCTGATTGCTAAGATGTGGCATGCAGAACCAAACATAATACCCCAGTTGTGGAGGACTCACCAGTTCACAGTACTGCACTAGCATCATATCCCCTTTCATAGATTCTTCTCTTTTTACTTACATAGTAAGTAAAACCTTTTACTTTTTCACTTACTGAAATCATCCTGGTTTATCTGACTACCACAACATATTTTTGACTCATTGGGTTTATGTCCATTAGTTCTCTCAGAATCTTTTCAGACTATTTTCTAGTTCTCCCTCTTCAAACTAATTATGAAGTTATATTATAGCCATATTTGTTATGACTATTCAGTTTCTTCTTAGATACAGCAGAGTGTTCTAACCTGTCAAGTCCCTTTAGATCCTGTCTCTAGACTTCAATGGGTTAGCTTTGTACTATCTGCACATTTGATCAGCATGCCCTCTGTAACTTTATCCAAGTCATCAAAAAAAAGTGTTAAATAGATCATTGCCAATTGTTAGTTTTCTCTAAGTAATCATTTATGTAGTGTTGTCCCGAACATTCTTCAACTTGTCAACATCTCTGCTAAAATGTGGTTGCTAGAAGTGAACAGAGCCATTCAGCTGAGGTCTCCGTAGAGCAGAGGAGGGTGGGATTCTCAACAACTTCATGCTAAAGACTGTGTCAGTGAGTCTCAAGTCACATTGGGTTTGTTTTGTTATTGTTTATTTGTGGTTTCATATCAAATTATTGATTTATAGTGAGATTTTTGACCAACAAAAATGTTTTCTAGCAATCTAGCGCCCTTCATCTGTTCTTGTACATGTAGACATTTATATAAAACCTAAGCACATTTACAGAAGAAACCAAAAAAAAAAAAAAAAAAACACAGAGGGGGGAAAAAAACTGCTCAATTCTGTTAGTACTGTTTTAAATTCAAAATATGCTTTCTAACAACTGTATTTAATAGAAATTTATGATTCCACACTCAATCTTTTTTTTTCCCTGAATATTAATGTGTTGGTGTTTTTCATGCTTATTGAGTTCATAATAATAGAGAACATCAAAATAAATTTAGTGGAGTATCATAGCATTATAGATTTAGAGCTTGAAAGGAAATAAGAAAGAAAGGAAGAAAAAAAAAGGAAAGGGATATTTTACAAATATCATCTCACAATAACCATGTGATGCATGTACTTTTATTATTCCCATTGTAGAGATGAGGAAACTGAGGCTGAGAGGTCAAGTGACTTACCTATGCTCACAAGTAAGGAAGGAGAAAAGGAGGAAGGAAAGAAGACAGGGAAGAAAGGAGAAAGGAAAGAAGGAAGAAGGGGAAAAGAAGGAAGTAAGTAAATAAGGAAGGAAATGATAGGGGAAGGGGGAAAAGGAAGGAAAGAAAGGAAGGAAAGAAGGGTTGAAGGAAAGACAGAAAGGAAGGGGAAAGAGGGAGGAAGGAAGGAAAGAAGGAAGGACAAAAGAAGGAAGGGAGAGAGAAAAAGAGGAAGAAAGAAAGGAAAGGATGAGGGAAAAGGCATTTATTAAATACTTGTTAGGAAGAACTGAGTTAAAATCTGGCTTTAGCCATTTTTTAACTTTGTGATCCTGGATAGATCATTTAACTCTGTTTGTCTCAGTTTCTTCATCTGAAAAATGAGCTGGAGAAAGAAATTATAAACTACTGCAGTATCTTTACAACAAAAACAAATTCCAAATGTTTTCATGAAGACTCAGACATAACTGAACAACATGCCAGGCATTGTGCTAAGCATTTTGTAAATATTATTTTATTTGGTCCTCACAACTCAGGGAGGGAGATGCTATTTATATCCCCATTTTAGAGTTGAAAAAACCAAGACAGCAGAGGTGAAGTGACTTGCTTAGGGGCTCAGAGTTAGGAAGTATCTGAAGTCAATTTTGAACTCAGATCTTTGCTACTCTAGACCCACTATACCGTACTATCTAGTCTACCTTTCCTTTTAATGAAGAAGAAGCAGTCCCAGAGATGGTTAAGGTTAAGTGATTGCCCAACAAGGTCACGCAGAGGTTATAGGATCATAATTTTAAAACTGGAACAGAATGTATTGGTCATTTAACCCAATGCTGTTATTTTAAAGATAAGAAACTTGAGTTACAGAGAATTCTGACCCAAAGTCAAAAAATGAGCCTTTATCTTGAGCTATCCCTGAATCTTACTTTGCTTGATCTCCATATCAACTTCCATATACTTCCTTGCAACCAATAATACAGATTTAATTGTTTAATGAGACTCTTCATTTTTCATACCTTATACACTGCTCAATATGTATTTCCCTCCTCATTCCCTTGGAAGCCTCCCTTTGTTACATGATAAATTTTAAATATTGACTATGAGGCAGATATTGTGTTAAGTAAGCACTGGAGAAAAATGGTCTAGCAAAATTAACTGATAGTCACAAGAATTGCACCTGAGAGTGTTTGTTGTAATCAGCACCATGAATTGCCCCTCCTCCACTGCCAAACCTCCAAGGTGTGGAGACCTTGCATCAATATTCATCCTTTGAAGCCATTATCAGTCATTGGATTGCATTTGATCTGTGTTCAGCTGCCAGGTTATGTTGTTTTTATTGGCAAACCACAGGTACCCAGTTGCCAGATATGACCCTGACTGCCTGGGAAGGAGCCTATACTGTAGGGATAATGTGTGTACGTGGTCACACATGTACAGAGGAGAGATTGCGTATTCTATTATGTTGCAATAAAACTGGGACCACATAGTCCCAAGCATCAGCTCATAAACAGACTATTCTGCATGGCCACCAGATATTATATTTGCATGAGCGAATGATTGTTTTCTAAGAGCTTGTGTCCAGCTGTTCTCTTCCTATGCAGCCATGATAAGTATGGGACTCATGTGGTTCTGCTTTAAGGGTTTAAATGAGGTTAACCAGCCTGGATTGAGTATAAAGCACCTCTGGTTATTAGAACAAAGAGGAGGTCAGTTCTCCTGCAGGGGAAGAAATAGTTTCTGTGACTGATGCTCAGATCATCACTTTCGCTTATTAGTGAAACCTTGTCTTTGGAGCAAACCCAAAAGATATTTTGAAATATATTTTCTAGTTGGAGAATATGAGGTTTTTCAATAATATCTTTCTGAATGGTAAATGCTAAAAACTGTCAGCAGGGTATCGTCTTCTGATCATAGCTTCCTTTCCATTGAAAAAGGTAACACAATTGATAGAACTACAAGGCTTGGAATCAGGAGAGCTTGTGTTCAAATCCCACCTTAGATATTTACTAGTTCTATAACCACAGCCAACTCATTCTTTTGGTTGATCCTCTGTAGAATAAAATGATTGAACTAGATGGTTTCTTTCAGCTCTCGATGTATAATTCTACAGTGACACAGAATGGACTGTTTCTGCCTGGAAAGGAACCTGTACTATAGGGAGTAACGTGTGTAGGTGGGCACACTTGTACAAAGGAGTGATTGCTTGAGGTAAGCCAGCCTTTCCTTTTGTCTGCTTTCCAGGATACCAATTAATCAAATCAATCAGTAAGAAATTGTTTTAAGTACCTACTATGTGCTAGGTACTGTGGAGACCAATATAGAGAATTTAAAAATTGTAACCCAAGCCTTCTTTTCTTCTCCTTCTACATTCTTTCTTTTGCTAGATTTTATCACCTCCTATAAATTTAACTTTCATTTATATAGTCATCTCTGTGTATATCCAACCCCAGTCTCTTATTTGAGCTTTGGACTATCACTACAAATACCTACTGGAAATTTCAAACTGGATGGTCAAAACTGAACTTATTATCCTACTTGTACCCCCCCCCCAAAAAAAAAAAAAAAAAACCACCTCCCCATGTCCTAAACTTCTCATTTCTGTCAAAAGTACTACCAACCTTTATCACCTTTGTTATCTTGACATTATCCTAGAATCCTTATCCTCTCTCATCTTACTCCCCAGTACCCAATCAGTTGTTGAATTTTGCTCTTTCTGAAGTCATGACACCTCTTGCAGATGATCCCTTCTTTCTATTCACACATTTACCACCCTAGTTCAGACCCTCATTACTTCTTGCTTACATTGTTGTGATAGCTCCCTAATTGGTTTCCCTGCCTCAAATCTTGCCCCACTCCAGTTAGTGCCCTTTTTCTCTAAATTATAACCTCTCCCTTTCTGCAGGTTCTTGCCTGTTGCCTATAAACACATTTATTTCTCTCCCATCCTTAAAATATGCTCAGTATATCTTACTCTTTCCCATTTGTGAATAAACTCCTTGAAAAATGCTGTCCACACCGGGTACTTCTATTTTTTCTTCTTCCACTCAATTTTAAATCCCCTGAAATCTCTTTTCAAGTCTCATTATTTAGCAGAAATTACCCCCTCTAAAATTCATAATTATCTTTAATTGCCAAATTTTAAATCTTTTTCTCTACCTTCATTCTTTTTTAACCTCTCTCAAGTCTTTGGCACTGATAACCTTTTCTTACTAGATGTTGTCTTTTTTCTGAGTTTTTATGACACGTTTCACTATTAATTCTCCCTTTATCTGACTGACTTCTTCTTTGGAGAATCATACCCTAAGTTTTACTCACTTAGCTGCAAATGGACTTCAAGGTTCTTTCCTGGACTCTTTTTTTTTTTTCTTTTTATTCCTTCTTACTTGATAATCTCATCGGTTCCCATGGGTTTAGTTATTATCTGTGTCTAAGTGACTCCAAGATCTAAATATCTCTAAATAATCTCTCTCCTCCTCATTTTTCCATTTCAAAATACCCACTGGAAAATTCATATTAGATATCCATTCTTACATCCCAAAATATCCATTAGAAAGTTTGTATTGGATATCACATAGCCATCTCATACTAAACATGTCCAACACAGAATTCAATCTTTTGTACCAAACTCACCCTTCTTTTAAACTTCACTATTATTGCTGAGAATACCAAATCCTTTCACTCAAAGTTCAAAACCATGGCATTATCTTCAACTTTTTATTCTCACTCCCTCTAAATATCTAATTAGGTGCCAAAACTTTTTTTTATAATTTTTTTTTTATTAAAGCCTTTTATTTTCAAAACTTATGCATGGATAGTTTTTTTTTTTTTTTAATCATTGATCCTTGCAAAATCTTGCGTTCCAAATTTTCCCCTTTCTCCTCACTCCCTCCCAGAGATGGCAAGGAATCCAATATATATTAAACATATGCAATTTTTATACATATTTCCACAATTATCTTGCTGCAAAAGAAAAATCAGATTAAAAAGGAAAAAAAGCGAGAAAGAAAACAAAATGCAAGCAAACAACAACAAAAAGAGTGAAAATGCTGTGTTGTGATCTACACTCAGTTCTCACAGTCCTCTCTTTGGGGAAAGATGGCTCTCTTCATCACAAGACCATTGGAGCTGGCCTGAATCATATCATTGTTGAAAAGAGCCACGTCCATCAGAATTAATCATCATATAATCTTTTTGTTGCCATGTACAATGATCTTCTGGATCTGCTCACTTCATTTAGCATCAATTCATGTTAGTCTCATATAAAACCTCTCTGAAATCATCCTGCTGATAATTTCATAAAGAACAATAATATTCTATAATATTTATATACAATAACTTATTCAGCCATTCCCCAACTGATGGGCATCCACTTGGTTTTCAGTTTCTTGCCACTACAAAAAGGTCAGCTGCCAAATCCTGTAATGTATCTCCCATACAACTTCCTGTGTCCTTTTCTCTCTTCATACATAGCTACTATCAAAGTTCAGATCCTAATCATCTCTCACCTGGACCACTGCAACTACTTTCTGCTTCAAAAATCTCCCTACTCCTGTCTGTCTTTCTTTTATCTGGCAAAGAATAGGTCTGAATACATCATACTTCTATTCAATGAACTGCAGGAGGTTTTTATTTTAAAAAAGCGCAATGTTAACATATATTTATATAATACCTACTTGTGCCAGACACTGTGCTAAATGCTTCATAAATATTATCTCATTTGATCCTTTCTGTTGGGGTGTTGCTATTCTTATCACCATTTTACAAATGAGAAAAAATTGAGGCAGACAGAATACAGAGTGTCCAGGGTTATACAGCTACTGAATGTCTGAGGTCAGGTTTGAATTCAGGTCTTCCTGAATCCAGGATCAGCATTCTCTCCACTTCACTATCTAGCTGCCTCCTGTTGTTAAATCATTTTTCAGTCATTTTCAGAAAACCAGTTTGAGGCTTTCTTGGCAAAGATACTGGAGTGGCTTGCCATTTCCTTCTTTAGCTCATTTTACAGATGACAAAACTGAGGCAGTGACTTGCTTAAAGTAACATAGTGAGGAAGTGTCTAAGCCCAGATTCAAACTCATGAAGATGAATTTTGTTGACTCCAGGATCAGAGTTCTTTGCAATATGATTTCACCCAGCTGCCCCTAATTACTTCTATAATCAGTCAAAAATTTGTTTTTCAAAACAGTCCATCCCCTGCCTCCATATCTTTGCATAGACTATTCTGAATACCTATTCTGAATTATAAAGTCCTCTCCTAGGAATTGTTAGTTTCCTCCAAAGTTCAGCTTATTCTAGTGGAAGCATTTTCTAATCCCTTTGGTTTTTAGTGGTCCTCCCCATCTCCTGAATTTATTTCCCCTCTATTTTGCATGTATATATCAAAAGGAAAATTTCAACCACAAAGTGAAAGCTAATCAGCTATATTGGGGAAAATACCAGATTTGGAGATAGAAGAGCTGTTTTTTAATCCTAGCTATGCTGTTTTTTATCTGTATGACTTGGGAACATCACTTAACATGTCTGTCTCAGTTTCAGCACCTAGAAAGTCCATTCTATCTCTTTCTAGCTCTAATCCTGTGCATTGTAAATGGAAAGAAACGTCATTTTTGTTGCTTATAGATTTGGAAAAACAAACAAGTATTCTCTCTTGTCTCCTCTCAGGCAGAAGGCAGTTGATGGATTTATGAAAAGTTGTTATTGTGTGAATTGAGATGGAAGTTTGGTCTCTTTTGGATACTAGGCAAGATTCACATTATTTGTCTTTTGAATTACATGGAACTTTTTCTTAAAGAAGTGGAGTTTTTTTCAAGGAGAATTGGTTTGATTTTTGTATTCCCATCACTTGGCCCGGTGCCTGCCCCATAGTAGGTACTTCACAAGTTCATTCTTGCTATCATTATTGACAAGCATTTATTAAATCACTTGGTGTGCCAAAAACTGTACTAAGAACTGGGGAAGTATAGAAAGGCAAAACATATAGTTTCTGTCTCCAGAGAATTCACAGTCCAATAGGGGAGATAACATGTAATCATCTATCTAAGTATAAGATAGATACAGGATAAATGGGAAGGGGGAGAGTAGAAGAGGTCTGTTATAGAAGGTAGGATTTGAGCTGAATCTGGAATGAATTATTGAACTGAATTCAATGCACTTGCACTGATTACAGCTAAGTTACTGGATTTGTCTTCCAGGGCATGATTTGTCCATGAAGAATTGCACTGAAGAGTGACTCAGGAACTTCTATACTTGGTTCTATTTTTACACTTGCTAATTATATGACTTTGGATAAATTTTGTTACTTTTCTGAGCTTCTGTTTCCTCAGTAAAATTGGGTAAATGGCAAAGTTTGAAAAACCCAAGAGGACAACTACTCATGAAGGACTCTTTATTCAAGAGAAGTGCTAAGGAAATTTGTAAGCATTTTAGCAAAAAAAAAAAAAAGGAAAAAAAAAGAAATGAAAAAAAAAAAGAATAGAAACCTACATCATATACCATAATAAGCTCCAAAAAGATAATAATAGTGATAATATTTATACAGTACTTACTATGTGTCAAGCACTTCAGGATCAACAATCTGTTCAATATGGATGGTCTCTCTCTATTGTTGTAGATTATCATATATAACTATTGACAATGTGCTTCCCATAAATGCACAAGTCAATCAGTCAATAGTACTAGTCACTATATTAACCATCATGAATACTTGTTCAATCATTTCAGTCATTTCCTACCTTTCATGACCTCATTTAAGGTTTAATAGCAAAGATACTGGAGTAGTTTGCCATTTCCTTCTCCAGCTCATTTTTAGATGAGAAAACTGAGGCAAACAGTGACTTGCCTCACTGGTAGTAAGTGTCTGAGGCCAGATTTTCAATCACAGCAATGATTCTTCCTGACTCCAGATCCAGCACTCTGTACCACTGTATCCATTGTACCAATTGGATAGAGAAAATGGCTCCTATCCTCAAAAAGTTCACAGTCTAATGGGAAAGACAACATATTCAAACAAGTAATAGGTTAAGTTAGAAATAAGAAATAAAGGAAAAGCTCTAGAATTGTGAGTGAATGGGAAAGTCTTTCTATAGAAAGGGAGATTTTAGTTGAGATTTGAAGAAAGCAAGGAGATGGAGATGAGGAAGGAAAACATTCTACACATGGAAGACCATCAGAGAAAATGCCCCAAAGTGAGAGAGAGTGTCTTGTTTGAATAGCAAAGAGACTCAGTATATTACAGGTCTTCCTTGTTTTTTACTGAATCTGTGAAAAACCTTTTGGAGCATTTGGGCTGTCCTTCTCATCTAATGCCTTTATCATTGCCTAGCCATACCTATCTCTGATAGTATTCTTTACTTCTATTCCTTGAACTTTCTAATGTCTTATGTGTTATAATCAGCTAATAGCATTTCTTTCTTTTTTTTATTACTATTACAACTTTTTATTAACAGAACATATGCATGGGTAACTTTTTACAACATTATCCTTTTCACTCACTTCTGTTCCGACTTTCCCCTTCTCTCCCTCCACCTCCTCCCCTTGATGGCAGACAGTCTTATACATGTTTAAATATGTTATAGTATATCCTAGATACAATTATGTGTGTAGAACCATACAGTTCTCTTGTTGCACAAGAAGAATTGGATTCAGAAGGTAAAAGTAACCTGGGAAGAAAAACAAAAATGCAAACAGTTCACACTCATTTCCCAGTGTTTCTTCTCTGGGTGTAGCTGATTCTGTTCATCATTGATCAACTGGAACTGAATTAGATCTTCTCTTTGTCGAAGATATTCACTTCTATCAGAATACATCCTTACACAGTATTGTTGTTGAAGTGTATAATACAATAATAATACAAAAAGGGCTGCCACATTTTGGCACATACAGGTCCCTTTCCCCTCTTTACTATCTCTTTGGGATATAAGCACAGTAGTAACACTGCTGGATCAAAGGATATGGATCAAAAGTTTGATAACTTTTTGGGCATAATTCCAGATTGCTCTCCAGAATGGTTAGATTCGTTCACAACTCCACCAACAATGCATCAGTGTTCCAGTTTTTCCACATCCCCTTCAACATTCATCATTATTTTTTTCCTGTCATCTTAGCCAATCTGACAGGTATGCAGTGGTATCTCAGAGTTGTCTTAATTTGCATTTCTCTGATTAATAGTGATTTGGAACACGCTTTTATATGAGTAGAAATAGTTTCAATTTCATCATCTGAAAATTGTTCATATCCTTTGACCATTTATCAATTGGAGAATGGCTTGATTTCTTATACATTAGAATCAATTCTCTATATGTTTTGGAAATGAGGCCTTTATGGAACCTTTAACTGTAAAAATGTTTTCCCAGTTTGTTGCTTCCCTTCTAATCTTGTTTGCATTAGTTTTGTTTGTACAAAGGCTTTTAAATTTGATATAATCAAACTTTTCTATTTTGTGATCAATAATGATCTCTAGTTCTTCTTTGGTCACAAATTCCTTCTTCCTCCACAAGTCTGAGAGGTAAACTATCCTATGTTTATAATCTATTTATAATCTCATTCTTTATACTTAAATCATGGACTAATTTTGATCTTATCTTGGTGTATGGTGTTAAGTGTGGGTCCATGCCATACTAATTTCCAGTTTTCCCAGCAGTTTGTGTCAAATAATGAATTCTTATCCCAAAAGTTGGGATCTTTGGGTTTGTCAAACATTAGATTGCTATAGTTATTGACTATTTTGTCCTGTGAATGTAACCTATTCCACTGATCAATTTATTTATTTCTTAGTCAATACTAAATGGCACAGCTAGGCCATCTTCATTTGATTTTTTTTTTCATTAGTTCCCTTGAAATTCTTGACTTTTTGTTCTTCTACATGAATTTTGTTGTTATTTTTTCTAGGTCATTAAAATAGTTTCTTGGGAGTCTGATTGGTATAGCACTAAATAAATAGATTAGTTTAGGTAGTATTGTCATCTTTATTATATTAGGTCAGCCTATCCAAGAGCACTTAATATTTTTCCAATTATTAAAATCTGATTTTATTTGTGTGAAAAGTGTTTTGTAATTTTGCTCATATAATTCCTGACTTTCTTTTGGTAGATAGATTCCCAAATATTTTATGCTAATAGCATTTATTTCTGTTGTGGGACACATTTTTACTTCTTTGGTGAATATTGGGTTTGGTGTCACAGTCTTAGAACAACAGTGCTAGAATCATAAAGATGAACTTTGTTTCTCTAAGGAGAAGAGCTTAAATAACAGAGATTGGAATTTCCTGAATGGAATCCAAATTATGTTCTCTTGATATAATGGAAAATTATTTAACTTTAAGGTATAAAAAATATGAAGAAAACCAAGAAATAGAGAACAATGTGAACAGACTGATGAAGAATGAAGAAAACAACTGAGTTATAATAGATATGGTGGTATCAATGATAGAAATGAACACAATGGTGTAAACATTAATATTCAAATGAAATGTAATGGTTAAGCTTAATTCTAGAAGACAGAAGTGAAGTATATATACTTCTTCTTCATAGAGAGGTAGAGTACAAGTATAGGATGTGTCCTGTTATTGTTTTGCTTAATAATTTTATTAGATAAGGTGATGTGATCAATGATTTAAATCTATAAGGGACCATAGAGATCATTTAATTCAATTCCTACATTTTATAGATGAGGAAACTGAGGCATATAAAGGTTACATGACTTGTCCAAGATCACATGCCAGAGCCCAGATTTTAATCTAGGTCTTCTAAATTCAGGGTTCTTTTCATTGGACTATCTTTGTTTCAAAGAAGGGTTCTTTGTAGAGACCATATGGAAAAACGGTATTAAAAAAAAATTAACCCATAGATAATATGGAAACATTTAAAGAAAAGAAAGTAAATGAGGGAATTGGACTAGTAGGCCTCCCACATCAGGCATTGTATAATGATATGGGAGGCAGTACAGTATAGAGAACAGAATGCTGCATTTAGAATCAGAGAACTTGTGTTCAAATGTTGCCAAAACTACTTATTATCTCTATGATCTTGGACAAGTAACTTTGTGATACTCAGTTTCCTTGGCTATAGAATGAGGAATTCATTCTAGAAAGCCTTTAAGATTCTTCCTATCTTTACATTTTTGAATCTATTGATTTCATATACAAAGCTCTAGATGAGTAATGATAATTGATGAAGTTCAGTTATTGTAATACTTTAACTATGGTTATAAATATCTCTATTCATACTGATCAAATAAAAGGGATAGTGGGAGAACAATAGTATACAAATTGTAACATATAAGTGGTATGTTTGCTTCTATTAAAGGTTTTGCTGACTACAGGCTGGCTTTTTCCCCAATAATCAACCAGCAAGCATTTAGTAATCTCATACTTATAGTCTACAATCTGTTCCCAGGAAATGGAAATATAGGTACAAAGAATTATATAATGCCGAGTCACAAGGAACTTATATGTAGAACTTAAGGAACTTAATGTAGAAGACAAGAAATATATATATAATTGTAATATTCTCTCTAAAATGTAATATTCTCTGTTGAGGTTTTTGTGGGGTCTCTGGAGGCAGTCCTCGTTTCAGTCCAATAATCACCACACAAGTAGCCAGGGTTCTCCTTCAAAGTCTTGTCTCTTTCACTTGGGGCTTGGCTAGTTTTTCTGGAGGCCTTCCAGATCTTGGTTTCAGTGGAGAAGCAAAGGAGGACAGTCTGCCACCACTTCTGTCTTCCCTAGTTCTCATTCTCGCTGAGTTTGTCCGAGCTTATATGGTCTCTTATCAAAGATGTGAATCTCGTAGAACTATAGTAAGTACTAAGTACATGTACTGAATTAGAGAACTGTTAAGCACCATGTTAAATAACCATTGTCTCTATCAATTCCACTGATTTAGCACCATGTTTCAAGTTCTGGCCCATAACATAAAATAATATGCAATACAATATAAAGTGAATAAACAAGTATGTCCAATATAGATAAATACAAGTTACTTTGGCAGATAAGATAATAGCAATTGTAAGGAGAGTGTAATGACTGTGTTACTACTCAGGATACTTTAGAATCAGCCAGAGTCAGGATCAGCAAAAGTCCTTGATCTCAATTCAAAGTGAAAATTGCAACACAAACTCTGCCTCTCTCATTCTACCCTCTAAATCCCCCACCCAATCTTTTATACAACAGATCAAGCCTGCAGGGCCATTCTTTCTCCAAGCATATGCTAATAGAGTATTGTCCAATTGGTAATTAGCCTTAAGTGCTCTGATCTCAGTGCATCAACTCAGTTTCAGCCCATTACAGGAGAGGAAAAAATTAAGGAAGTTAATACTTGAGCTATATTTTGAAGGGAAAACTGTGAGCCTAAGGCAAATAAGAAATGCATTTCAAACACACAAGATGGTGTGGAAAAGGAGAATAAAGTCATATCTAAGAAATGGACAGAAGGATGGTTTGACTAGATCACTAAGGGCAGGAAGATGAGAGTTCCAGTGAGTCTGGAAAGATAGAGTGGGGTCAGGCTGATGAAAACTTTATGGGCTAAACAGAATATTCAATTCTAGAAGTGAGAGAAATTTATTGAATTTATTGAATAGAGGATTCTTCTGTTCATATATGTTCTTAGGGAAAATCACTCTGGCAACACGTGTCCCCTCTCAACTGAGGATACCATAGGAAACTTCAGCAGAGAATGCTTGCAACAGTTATTGATGTGAATAGGATAGAGAATCAATTGATTAGGATTAGAATATTTTACCTTGTTTTAGTGAGGGCCTAGTTAAAATTGGATAATATATATTTGTAGACTCAGCCCCATGATTAATTCTACTTCTATTTGGCAGCATGTTGGTAGAAGTGAATGGCATAGCTCAGAGTCTGCATGTAGAAAGTGCTCACAATTTATTTTATAAAATATAATGCCAATTTACCATTCTTATGATGACAATTTCTCTGATTGGTCATCTGACCTTTGAAGTACCAGAAATAATATCAGATTACATATCAGATATTTAACAAAATTGTGTTAATAGGTAGACTGGCCTATGGTAGATATTCCCATCACACATCTTCACTAGATTATCATCCCAGTGAAGTTCATGAATTTCTGTCCTTCTGAGTCACTTAATTCAGGAGATAATCCTGCCCTATCTCCTTCCCTATACTTCCAATATTTCATTCCCAGATTAGAATGTGAATAATGGGGGAGAAAGGGGCATTCCTTCCCAGTTATGTTTGTTATTGATAGTCAAGCGCCTTTAAAATGAGTTAGATAATCTCTAATAACCATAATAGCTAATGTTTATATAATGCTTTTTAAAGATTTATAAAGGACTTTAGGTCCATTATGTATGGCAGCAAATAGAGTGCTAGTGAAGAAAATGAATAAAAAGCTTTCTAAAGTACTTACTATCTATCTACCAAGAACAATGTTAAGTTCCAGGATTAGAAATATAAAAAGTCTCTGACTTTAGAGAATGGGGAAAAAGAAAGAAAGAAAGAAAATCATTTGTTAATCAGATACTATGAGCCAGCCACTGTGCTAAACATTTTATACATATTATCTCATTTGTGGAAGGTAGGTGTGTTATTAACCCCATTTTGCAATTGAGGAAACTGAGGCAGTTATGTGACTTGCCCAGGACTACATAGCTAGCAGTATCTGAAATTGAATTTTAATTTTGGTCTTTTTGACTCAATGCGTTTTACTCTATCCATTATCCTCACTGCCTTAAAAGAATTATATTTCTGAAAGTCATTTACATAAAGATAATAATTAAATCCAACGGAGCTCATGAGATCACTGTGGGTGAGAGCAGAGAAAACAGGACAGAGCCTTGAAGGGTCTATATAAGTGATTCCTACTATTTGATAGAGAAACAGAGAAGAGTGGTAAGATTCTTGTCTTTGAGTTGTGCTGAATGAGGAGTCACCAAAAACTGATCTTACCTCAGTGAATTACTAGCTTTTGATCCATTGCAAATCATTTAATCTTTCTCAGATTCATTTTCCTCATCTGCAAGCTAGGAATAATAATCAAATCTACTTTTTAATGTTGTGAAGATATACACAGTATGTTGTAATCTTTAAAATATTATATAAATGGTAACTCATTCATATTAATATTATTACTTATTGTGTTAATTATATTAACTACTTTGTGATCTTGAGTGAGCTGTTTACTCTAAGACTTAGCTATTCTATCTGCAAAATGGTCATAACTATTGCTGAAGAAACACAAGGTTATTGAAAGTTTGAAGTATGATAATGTCTGTAAACTGCCTTACCAACTCTAAATTTCATTTTTGATGTTATTTCATTTGATTTTCCTAACAACCTTGAGAAGATTTCTAGAGAAAATTTCATCCTGGACTTCCAGGTATGGAAACAAGCTCAGAGAGGTTGTGATTTTCTTCCACGAGAATGTTTGTGGCAGCCCTTTTTGTAGTGACTAAAGACTGGAAACTTGAGTGATTGCCCATCAGTTGAAGAATGGCTGAATAAGTTGTGGTATATGAATGTTAGGGAATATTATTGTTCTGTAAGAAACGACCAATAGGATGATTTCAGAGAGACTTGGAAAGACTAGCATGAACTGATGCTGAGGAAGTGAGAAGGACCAGGAGATCATCATATACGGCAACAGCAAGATTATCTGATGATCAATTCTGATAGATGTGGCTCTTTTCAACAATTAGATAATTTAGGCCAGTTCCAGTGGTTTTGTGATGGAGAGAGCCTCTGTACTCAGAGAGAGGACTGTGGGAACTGAATGTGGACCACAACATAGTATTTTCACTCTTTTTGTTGTTGGCTTACATTTTATTTTCTTTCCTTTTTTTCCCCCCATTTTGATCTGATTTTTCTTGTGCAGCATGATAATTGTGTAAATATGTATAAAAGAATTGCACATTTAATATATATTGGATTACTTGCCATGTAGAGGATGGGGTGAGGGGAAAGGAGGAAAAAAAAATGGAACATAAGTTTTTGCAAGGTTCAATGTTGAAAATTATCCACACATATGTTTTGAAAATAAAAGGCTTTAATAAAAAAAAAAAAAACCTACTACAAAAAATGGCTTCTTTTCTTGAGAAAAGATTTTTTTCTGGTATTTAAAAACTTGCAGGTAATAAAGGCATATAAAAAAATGCCCTTTAATGTCATGTCAAGAGCAGGTGATTCCCCTGCTTGTCTCACCTCTTTTACCCTTTAAAGCATGACCCACCATTGCCATTTATTTTAATTGTGAAATATTTACATGTCATGGTCACTGTGCCACCTTGAGCATAGTGGATTTTGCCTGTTTCTTGGGGACCACTTCAGTATCCTTGGTTACCTGTATGAGGAAATGCTGCATCTCTTCCCTTAATTTGGATCTGCCACAAATTCTTTAGGATGCTGGATATTTTATGATATCATTTCACCTGGAAAATGGGAAACTCATGATTCTCTTCTGAACAGGTGAAGGCCAAAGCATATGTCTAGTAAATGTATCAGGAATGTGGAATGCCCTCTGGCCTGGAAATCAGAAGATAATTCTAGCTATTCCACATCTTGCTATGTTTCTGTATCTAAACCAGTCTGCCTAAATGCTGGTGCCTTTTCTATTGGTTAACTACATTTTATCTTGTCTACCTGTTTGTTTCTGATACAATAATAATAAAGCACTTAGCATAATATCTTTCATTTAGTAGGCACTACATAAATATTTATTCCCTTCCCCTCCTCCCCCCAGTTAGTTGCTTGCTGTCACTCCCATTAAAAATTAACGCTTGCAAGCAGGAACTTTTTGTTTTGTTTTATGTGTATGTGTGTATGTGTATATTCCCAGAGCTTAACATACTGAATATAGTAGGTGTTTAATAAATGGCTATTGACTAAGTAATTAAAGAATTTTGGGTAAGACACTTATTCTTTCTGGGTCTCAGTTTCCTCATCTGTAAAATGAGTGCTTTCATGCCTAGAGAAAGAACTGATTGTCTTGATTATCTCTGAAAACAGATTGTAGCATGCATTTTTAAAACTTTATTTTTCTTGAGGGTTTGTTTATTCATTCATTCATTTATTTATTTGTTTTTGCTGAGGCAATTGGGGTTAAGTGGCTTGCTGAGGGTCTCACAACTAGAAAGTATTAAGCGTTTGAGGCTAAATTTGAACTCAGGTTCTCTTGATTTCAGGGCTGATGCTCTATCCACTGCAGCACCTAGTTGCCCCTGAAGTTTTTTTTTTTTTTTTTTTTTTTTGAGGGAGGGGAGAATCTATGTATTTTTTTCAAAACATGATTTTTATGGAAATTTTTGCATAACTTCACTTTGTGGCTTCTTAATGGCAAATGGAGGAAGGGAGGAAGAGAGAGAATCAGAATTCAGAATTTTAAAAACATTTAAAAATTTAAAAAATTGTTTTACATATTGCTGGGGAAAATTAAAAAAATAAAAAAATGAAATGCAAATTAAAACAAGAAAAAGTTATGTTCAAGTGCTTATAGGTTATGAATACAAAAAAGAAAAAAAAAAAAAGAAACAAGTGGTTTGGATTGAATGACCACTGAAATCCCTTCCAAAATGAAACTTTGCTTCCTTCTTAGCATTATTTAAGTTGCCTAAAAAAATGTTTGTTTCATGAAAGAATGAATTGTTGCTCCCGCTTAAAGCTCTGCACATTTGTATAGCTTAACATACATTAGGGATAGTACCATGGGGCCTTTCCCTGCACCATAATTCAGTTTCCATCTTAATTACTCAATGGGTATAATCTGAAAACAAATGTCAGGCTGTAACTTTAGAACCTGATAGTGGTTGCATCACAATGGGATAGCCATTGAATATACAATGAAACACTTTATACACATTATCTCATTTGATTTCCTGTGAGACTGGAACTATGGGAAATAAAGTCCCATAAAGTAATGTTCTAGATGAAGAGGGGTCTCAAGGGCCACCTATTCCAATCCCCTTCCACCAAATCAGGAGACTGAGGATAAAGGTAAAGAACCGTGACTATGCTCACATACCTACTAAGTGCCAGAGGCAGGATTTGAATCCAGATATTCCTGATTCCAGATTAAATGCTCTGCCCACTATACCACACTACTGCCCTGTATTGAACGCATATTTAAAATCAGCTGGAGTCAGGAATTCAGGTTAAGGGAAAAAATCCTCAATATTTATTAAAGTGAAGAGGTGAATAAAGATTGCGATAGCAATATGGGCAAGAAAGATTGCTATAGCAATATGGGCAGCTGCGCCAGGAAGCCAGCTAACAGAGAGCGATCTGAGCTGAGTAAACCGTCGCAAGAGCAATGCCAAAAGTCTCTCCTTCCCTTTCCTTTTCCACTCCCCTGCCTCCACCCACCAAAATCGTCATTTCCTATACAACACATCAGGACTTGCACAAAGAGTGGGCGGGGGCCATTCTTTCTCCAAGTTTATATATTAATAAATTATGGTCCAATTACTATTTAGCCTCATGTGCTTGGGACCTCAGTGCATCAACTCAAGCCTCAGCCCATTACACTGCCCCTATAGTAATGTATGTCATTTATAACTGGTTTCATATTTATAGAGAATTATTATTTGAGGAGACTCCTACCATTGTAGACATGCAACATAGTATCTGGCATATTCCAGATAATAAATTAGTGTGGATCTGACTTCTTGCCATTTTGGAGTTACATAGTTGAGAGTAAGTTACTTGTTCAGTTCTAGAGTCAGAAGGAAGACTGAATGTGGAGTTTGCGCTATTTAACAGCTGTCTCCCTAAATCTCTACCTCAGTTAGTCGAAGTAAGTAAGAAGTAAACTTCTTAAGCACCTACTGTGTGCTAGACACTGTGTGAAGCGAAAGGAAACAGAAATGTATCTTTCTAGAAATAATTACATTAAATAGCTTTAAGAAGTTAGGTGGTGCAGTAAATAGATCACTGGATTTGGAATCTGGAAGATTCCTCTTCATGAGTTCAAATCTGGCTGCAGACATTTACTTGACAAGGTTCTTTATCTTTATCCTCAGATTCCTTATTTGTAATAAGAGGCTTGAACTAGATGGGCCTTGAAGTCACTTAACCCTTTTTGCCTCAGTTACCTCATCTGTAAAATGAGCTGGATAAGGAAATGGCAAATCACTCCATATTTTTGCCAAGAAAATTCCACAATGGATCACAAAGAGTTAGGTAGGACTAAAAAACAAAAATATATTGGGAAACACTTAAAAAATCTTCATTTTATAATTGAGGAAACTGAGGCAGCCAAAAGATGATTTACTTGTTGAAAGCTATACTCTATAGGGGGGGTGATATTTGAGAGGAGCTAGTGATGCAGAACACTTTCAGCCTTGACTCCAGTGATATCGGCATGTCTCTAGTAATGAAGCATTACCCTGAAAGAAACTGTATCCTTCCCTGCTTCTGAAATGGTTTCTTTGAAGATTATGCCATTTCCCAGTTCACCAGACAAAGGCTCATTTACATTATGATAGTTCTGAAAAAGAAGCTCTGGGATTACAAAATAAATGATAGTATTTGCTGCAACAAATACAGTGAAAAGTTGGTTTCATTTTTTTTTTTTTTACCTTTTTCTTGAAAGTAACTCTTACTGTCCTTATACTGACTGAATAAAAAAAAAAAGTAAGATTTTCAAGATTCTATAGAGAATCTGGGAAAGAAATTACCAAAGAAAGGTAAGTACTCTGGAACTATGCTATATAGTGGGGATTCATAGACAAAAAGGAAAATGTCTACCCTCAGAGAGAATGCACTCTACTGGGGAAAGTACAGATAAATCCTTACGAAAGAACTACAAAGCAATTTGGGGAATTGGAAGGAGAAATCACTAACAATTGAGGTATTCAGAAAAGGCCTCAGGTGCTTGAATAATTAATTATTGCTGATTAATTAATAATTTTAATAGCAGTAGTAATTGTCCTTTAGTCATTTCAGTCATGTCCTACTCTTTGTAACCCCATTTGGGAATTTTTTTTAGCAAAGATACTAAACTGGTTTGTCATTTTCTTTAGCAGTTCATTTTACAGATGAGGAAACTGAGATAAACAGGATTAAATGAATTGCCCAGGGGCGCACAGTTAATATGTTTCTAGGGACAGATTTAACCTTAGAAATCCTAGGGCTCTATCTACTATGTCATCTTACTGCCATGGTGTGGTAGTAGTAGTAGTTGTAATAGCACTAATTGTTTTTTTATAGTAGTAATTGTTGTTATTGTAGTAGTAGTAGTTATTGTTTTTGTAGTAATTGTAGTTGTTGTTTTTATGCTAGTAGTAGTTGTTATTGTAGTAGTAATTGTTGTTTTGTAGTAGTAGGTGTTGTTTTTGTACTATTAGTAGTTATAGTAATAGTTGTTTTTATAGTAATAGTAGTAGTAGTTGTTATTTTTATAGTAGTTGTTTTTATAGTAGTAATTGTTTTTGTACTACTAGTAGTTGTTATTGTAGTAGTAGTAGTTGTTGTTTTCATACATAGTAGTTGTTATTGTAGTAGAAATTGTTTTTGTAGTAGTTGTTTTTGTGGTAGTTGTTGTTCTTGTAGTAGTAGTAGTAGTAGTAGTAGTAGTAGTAGTAGTTGCTGTTATTATAGCAGTAATAATTGTTTTTATTCTAATAGTTGTAATGGTAGTAGCAACTGTTGTTATTGTAGTAATAGTAGTTGTTGCTGTTATTGTAATAGTAGGAATAGGAGTAGTTGTAGTTGTAGTAAGCATTTATTTAGTGATTTACAAAAATTTTCAAAGTGCCTTACAAATATTATCTTATTTGACACTAACAACAACTCTGGGAGGTAGTGGTGGTGGAGTTGCTATTCTAATCTCCATTTTATAGATGACCAAATTTGACATAATGGAGGAGAGTGGTAAGGAGATAGAGAGGCTCTAGGGATGGGAGCCAGCCAAACCATCTCTCCTGAATTTCATGGCAGAGTTTTCACATCTCCCTCACCTTGTCTCATTAGACTTCAAATCTTTTCATCAGCTCCAAGTGTCCTGAAGTTGATCCTATAAAACAAGTTTAACCCTGCTTGGGAAAAACAAAACAAAATAGCTTTTCCACCTATAACATGGAAAGAAAGAAGTAGGGAAGCAAGCGTTTATTAATTACATATTGTGTATCAGGTACTATGCCAGTGCTTTATAATTATTGTTTCATTTGATACTCACTAAAACCATGGGAGGGAGTTGCTATTATTCCCATTTTAGAGTTTAAAGTTAAAGAAACTGAGGCAGAGAGATAAGTGTAACTTGCTCAGGGTTACAGAGCTAATAAATGTCTAAGGCTAAATTTGAGTTCACATTTTCCCCATTCTAGCATTCTATCCATTGTGTGCATATCTGCCTGACCTCTGTGTGCTCTTCTGGACATCTCTCCTCTCCTTTCTTTGTTCTTATCACTCCTTTCTTCTCTCTTTCCCTCTTTCTACCATTCCCTCCTTTGTCTATTTTCTTCTGCTTTTTCTTTCATTCTCTCTTCCTCTCTTTTCTTTTCCATTCTTTTTCATCATTCTTGCTTCCCTCTTCCTTATTTTATTATTTTCTTTCTTTTCTTCCCTTTGTCTTTATTTCTTCTTTTCTTCCCATCATCCAGTTTTCTTTTTTCTTTCATTACCCCCCTTTCTTTTGTCCCTCCCTTCTTCCTTCTTTTTTCTTTCTTTTCAAATATCTATTTCTCCTTCTCTCTAGATAGTTGCCGTCAGTATTGATCTTGCTTTGTCTCACTTTGTATCTTTTCATATTTCCTCAGATGCTTCATATTTACACATTTGAATGGCACATACAGTATCCCATCTCAGGGCATTTGTAGTGTTTTCTGTTGGTATTACCTTTTATTAGATCCTGGGTATCCAGTTTCCCAAGTGGATGGCCCTGTACTGTCCTGAGACCAGTTTAGCTCTAATGATCCTGGGAAATAACTACACGCATTGCTCAGAGATATTGTGAGTGGTTCAATACCACCACCGTAAAGCAAATAGTGCAATAAAGTGAGTCATATGAATTACTTAGTTTCCTAGTGCATATAAAAGTTATGTTTACACTATAATGTAGTCTTTTAAGTGTGCAATAGTATTATGTCTGAAAAATGTACTTACCTTAATTAAAAAATACTTTATTGCTAAAAAATGCTAATATCTTCTGAGCCTTCAGCAAAAGTCTCAATCTTTTTTGCTGGTGGAACATCTTATCACATTGTTGATGGGTTCCATCTGATTAGAGGGGGTAGCAGTTGCTGAAAGTGGGGATGGTTGTGGCAAGTTTTTAAAAGAAAACATTATTTTGGTAAATGAAGTTTGCCACAAAGATCAACTCTTTCTTTCACTTGAACACTTAGAGGCCATTCGAGGTTTATTAATTGACCTAATTTGAATATTATTGGGATTAGGGAATTGGGAGTCCTGAAGAAATGGAGAGAGATTGGGAATAGCCAGTAGGCAGAGCAGTCAGAACATACTAACTTGTCATCATGGCCTCGACCTAGTATTTACAACTACAAAATAACCATATATTAAATAATATTTCACAAAATGTTGAGAAGAAAGCTCTTGGTCTCTATAGACTTAGTTTCAGGATTGTAGGATAGATGTAGTCAGCCCTGTTAGGTTAAACTTTATCCTTTTTAAATACCTGCTGTTATTTCACAGTCCCAGTAATTGAGATCCACTGTAGGCACTTAATAAATGCTTTTTATTGGTTGGTTGGTTCCTCCCCCTCTTATATTCAACATTCTATGAAAACTGGTTTAGTTGCTACCTTAATAATTGATTTACCACCTCCAATATTTTGGACAGGTTGTCCCACATACATATTCCTTCCTTTCGTTCACTTCCCAAAATTCCTAGTTTCATTGGATACAACCTAAAGTTAAAAGAATGTTGGACTTGGAATTGAAAGGTTTCCAATCCCATCTATACCATTTAAATTTTATTTTATTTAATAATAACTTTGTATTGACAGAATCCATGCCAGGGTAATTTTTTACAACATTATCCCTTGCACTCGCTTATGTTTCGTTTTTTCCCCTCCCTCCCTCCACCCCCCCCAAGATGTCAAGCAGTCCTATATATCTTAAATATGTTGCAGTATATCCTAGATGTAATACATATTTGCAGAACCAAACAGTTCTCCTGTTGCACAGGGAGAATTGGATTCAGAAGATAAAAATAACTCGGGAAGAAAATCAAAAATGCAAATAGTTCACATTTGTTTCCCAGTGTTCCTTCTTTGGGTGTAGCTGTTTCTGTCCAACATTTATCCATTGGAACTCAGTTAGGTCTCTTTGTCATAGAAATCCACTTCCATCAGAATACATCCTCATACAATATCGTTGTTGAAGTGTATAATGATCTCCTGGTTCTGCTCATCTCACTTAGCATCAGTCCATGTAGGTCTCTCCAAGCCTCTCTGTATTCATCCTGCTGGTCATTCCTTACAGAGCAATAATATTCCATAACATTCATATACCACAATTTACCCAGCCATTCGCCAATTGATGGGCATCCATTCATTTTCCAGTTTCTAGCCACTACAAACAGGGTTGCTACCAACATTTTGGCACATACAGGTCCCTTTCCTTTTTTTAGTATCTCTTTGGGGTATAAGCCCAATAGAAACACTGCTGGATCAAAGGGTATGCACAGTTTGATAACTTTTTGGGCATAATTCCAGATTGCTCTCCAGAATGGTTGGATCCATTCACAACTCCACCAACAATGCATCAGTGTCCCTGTTTTCCCACATCCCCTCCAACATTCATCATTATTTTTTCCTGTTATCTTAGCCAATCTGACAGGTGTGTAGTGATATCTCAGAGTTGTCTTAATTTGCATTTCTCTGATCAATAGTGATTTGGAACACTCTTTCATGTGAGTGGTAATAGTTTCAATTTCATCCTCTGAAAATTGTCTGTTCATATCCTTTGACCATTTATCAATTGGAGAATGGCTTGATTTCTTATAAATTTGAGTCAGTTCTCTATATATTTTGGAAATGAGGCCTTTATCAGAACCTTTAATTGTAAAGATGTTTTCCCAGTTTGTTGCTTCCCTACTAATCTTGTTTGCATTCGTTCTGTTTGTACAAAGGCCTTTTAATTTGATATAATCAAAATTTTCTATTTTGTGATCAGTAATGGTCTCTAGTTCATCTTTGGTCACAAATTTCTTTCTCCTCCACAAGTCTGAGAGATAAACTATCCTATGTTCCTCTAATTTATTTATAATCTCGTTCTTTATGCCTAGATCATGGACCCATTTTGATCTTATCTTGGTATATGGTGTTAAGTGTGGGTCCTTGCCTAATTTCTGCCATACTAATTTCCAGTTATCCCGGCAGTTTTTATCAAATAATGAAATCTTATCCCAAAAGTTAGATTCTTTAGGTTTGTCAAACACTAGATTACTATAGTTGACTATTCTGTCTTGTGAACCTAACCTTTTCCACTGATCAACTAATCTATTTCTTAGCCAATACCAAATGGTTTTGGTGACTGCTGCTTTATAATATAATTTTAGATCAGGTCCCATCTATACCATTTAATAATTTAACCTTACACCTGTCATTGAACTTCTTCCTCATAAACTGGCAAGATTGGATTAGATGCTCTGGGATATCTCTATGATTTCTAACCAATATTAGGTTTTAATAAATGCTTGTTGATTGATTGAAGTTTATGAGCTATCTTCTAGCTGTCTTCTAGCTATTGTTGCTCTATCTTCAAACTATCATATTTGTACTTATCTGTTTACATTTTATATACCCACAGTAGAATGTAAGTTCCATGAAGGCAGGGATTTTTGTTTGTTTTCTACGTATCTTCAATGTATAGTATAGTTTCTGGCATAAAACAAGTATTTAAGAAATATTGTTGAATATTTAACATGTATGGGTCTACCTGCCATCTAGGGGAGGGAGTGGAGAGAAAGAGGGGAATAGTTGGAACAGAAGGTTTTGCAAGGGTTGATATTGCAAAATTACCTATGCATTTTTCTTGTAAATAAAAAGCTACAATAAAAAAAATCATTGAATTTGATTAAATAGAAGCCCTGTTGCCTACTCCCTTGTCTGGGGAATGGAATAAAGGGGAATCTGAATTAATCAGATTCCTCATTTGTTGTTCAGTCGTTTCTGTCACATCCGATTCTTCATGATCCATTTTGGGGTTCTTAACAAAGATACTGGAGTGGTTTGCCATTTCCTTCTCCATTTCATTTTAAGGTGAAACCAAGGCAAGAAGAGTTAAATGCCTTTCCTAGAGTCACCCCAGTAATAAGTGTCTGAAGCCCCATTTGAACTTGGGAAGACATGTTTTCTTGACTTCTGCACCATCACTGCACCAAATTCCTCATATATTCTCACTCAATAGTGAGTCTATTGAGAAGCATCCAGGGAGAGCATAGATTTGTCTAAATCTATTGCAAGATGTTCATTTCACAGGGATTTGGTGAAACTACAAAATGGACTCCATCTTTATACCATTTAATCAACCAATCAATAAGAATTTATTAAACACTTACTAGATTCTAGGTAATAGAGACATAAAAACCAAAAAGAGAAAAAAAGAAAAAGCCCTGCCATCAATGAAAGAAATCACTTTCTATTAGGAGAGAAAACATAAATATATAAGTATACATAAGATAGATATAAGATCATTTTTATGGAGGAGAATCAGGAAAAGCTTCTGTAAAGACAATCAGTCAATAAACATTTGTTAAATATCTACTATGTACCTCATACTGGGTTTAGCTCTTGAGATACATAGAGAGGTAAAAGACAGTCCCTACTCTCGAAAGGGTCACAGTCTAATGGAGAATTGGATATATTTGGATAAATCTTATTTAAAGGATTTGTAAGTGTGATCCTCCACTGTATTGATGAATTAGCAGCTTGCTAGGAAAAGAATGTTTCTTGAAAAGCTTCATAGGATCTGGGATACAAGGACTTGCATTCTCCTTGTCAACGAGCAGTCGATCAATACCTAGTCTGCTAGCCTCAAAGACAGCATAAATACAGAGGGTTAGTAGTGACAAGAGCGGTAGCAAGGGATTTGGACTGGAAACATATGTAAATAGAGGCAATTTTTAAAGAGTATTGTTAAATTAGTTCCCCTTGTAGAGATGAGAGGAAATTACTTAGCAAGGAATGAAATTGTATCTTTGTTGCAAAAACAATCAAGTGATGACAGATAAGAGGTTACCAAAAAAATAGGTCTTATCTTGAATTATACAACTGTGTTGCCTGATTTTAATCTGTATTGTGTTTTTCCTAGGGTTGTACTATTGGTTTTTTACTTAAAAAAAAGTGAAAGTCTGAAAGGAAGAAATAAGTATATATTTAATGCTTATTTTCATATCAGTCACTGTGCTAAACACTTTTTACAAGTAATATCCTCACAGCAACCCTGAGAGGCAGATGCTATTATTACCCTCCTTTTACAATTGAGGAAACTGAGGTAAACAGATTAAATTATTCACCCAGGGTCACACAGTGTCTTAGGCCAGATGTGAACTAAGGTCTTCCTGATTCCAGACTCAGTATTCTATCTACTGCCCTATCAACTGTCTTGGACATTCAATAACTTTATCATTCTATTCTCTTAAAGCCCCACAATCTGACTTCCACCTGCCTTGGCAATTTTCTGACAGCTAGGTGTCTCAGAGGGTAGAGAATTGGGATAGAATGTGGTTGGAGCTGTCAGAGGTCATGCAATTCAAGGCTTAGGCTTTTGTACATTATTCCATAGA
The DNA here is from genome assembly GCF_016432865.1 of Antechinus flavipes. NCBI lineage: Eukaryota > Metazoa > Chordata > Mammalia > Dasyuromorphia > Dasyuridae > Antechinus > Antechinus flavipes. The sequence goes on from NC_067398.1 coordinate 686,738,887, forward strand.
CAATGCGAGACTTAAAATGCTTTTGAACAGGGAAATGATATGATCAGAAATGTGCCATTAGCCAGTTATTTGTGTGCATGTATAGAGAATGGAATGGGATATGCCAGGAACAAGGAGACTAATGGGAAATATTAAAATAGACCCAGAGTGACACACAAAAAAAGGTGGTGGGCATTCCAGGAAAGAGAAAGGAAAGGACATGTAAGTTGTTATGGAAATAGAATCAAAAAGATTTAGTGATTAACTGGATAGAAAGGGGGGGAGGGGGGACGAGGGAGAGGGAGGAGATGAAGTCAAGAATATCTCCAACATGCCAAATGAGAAGCAACTAAGAGAATATTGTTGCCCTCAGAAGAAATTGGGGGATTTCAAGGAGGGCAGTGTTGAATTGGTATTAAAAAAAACCATGCTGAATTCCCATTCTGGACATGTTGAGTTTTACAAAAGGGTCATCCAGGAGGAGATAGACCAAAGGGACATGGAAATCCAATCCAGGAATTCAGAAAGGGGGTTAAGGCTGCATTAATCAATCCCCTCCATGAAAATTGCTTATAACCCCCCCCCACTTTGATGTTTTCTTCTTCCTGAGATTACTTTCTATTGACCCCTATGTTACCCAATTAGAGAATGGGATGTTTTAGGGCAGAGACTATCTTTTTTGTCTTTGAATCCCAAAGATCTAGCCAGATCTGGCAAATATTAGGTAACTACTAAATGTTTAGTTAATTGAATGAAATAGGAAAGCTGAATGAGAGATGTAGGCACATTGGAAGTGCAACAGTAGGGCAAATATCTGAATCCCTTCTATTTAGGACTAAGAAGAGAAGAAATCTTTAGTTTTTCATTTGTTGATCATCCATAACCTTCTTTAGAATAGCTAAATCTTCTTGCAATGAATACCATTAAAGTGGAAATATGTTGAAATGAAACAATTTCAGAGCTTCACTTCATTGCTCATTTATTTCAGAAAATATTCAGTGCAACCACATTCCAGGACAATAAAATACAGTAATTTAGACAAACCCTTAACATTTGTTGCAGCAGCATCTCACTTGTTTCATTATCAAGCAGAAATTGCTCCAAATTCAAGGGCCAATTTGATCAACAAATATTTACAGAGTTCCTACTATGTGGAAGGCTCTGTGCCAGGTGTACACAAGAGTGTAAGCAGAATTTCACAGACTGTACAATGCTTTAAAAGAGAGAAAAGGGGAATGTCTTCTGAGTATTAAAACAAAATATTTCATTACAAATCTATTTTAAAAAGAGAAAAGTGAATACAGGTGTGAAAGTATCTTGTATAGAAATTTGTCTCTACAACCAAGAACCATCTACATGGCAAAACTGAACATAATCTTTCAGAGGAAAAATGGATATTAAATGAAATAGAAGACTTCCAGGCATTCTTGATGAAAAGACCAGAGCTGAATACAAAATCTGACTTTCAAATACAGGACTTGGAGCATAAAAATGTTAACAGGAAAGGGAAATCATAAGAAACTTAATAAAGTTAAACTTTGTATATTCCTACATGAGAAGATGATCCTGTAATTCATATGAACTTTCTCACTAGAGCAGTTAAAAAGGAGTTCATATACAGAGGACACAGGTGTGAACTGAATATAAAGAGATGATATATTAAAAAAAAAAACTAAAATTAAGGGGTAAGAGAGGAATATACTGGGAGAAAGAGAAATGGAGAGGTAGAGTGGAATAAATTATCTCACATAAAAGCAAAAAGGAAAAAAAAACTTTTACAGAGAAGAATAGAGAAGGCAGTGGGGAAACCTTACTCTCATCAGAATTGGCTCACAGATGGAATAACATATCATTCAATCCTATAGGAAAGTAAGAGGGAAAGGAGAAGCAGGGAGAGGGTTCACAGAAAGTAGGGCAGAATAGAGGAAGAGGTAGTCAGAACCAAAATACTTTTGAGGAGGAGAGAGGGGAAAAGGGGGGAGGAAGAGAGAAAGAAAGAGGCAGAGACAGAGAGACAGAAAGACAGAGAGAGACAGAGAGAAACAGAGAGAGAGACAGAGTTGGGGAGGGGAGAGGGAGAGGGAAAGAAGAAGGGAAGAAGTGAAGGAGCGGGGAATGGATGCAGGGAGGGAGAGAGAGGGAGACAGAGACAGAGAGAATTGAGTAAAGAGGGGGAAATAGGATGGAAGAAATCAGGGAGGTCAACAGTTGGAGCTCAAAAAGGAGAATGTTGCAGGCTTGGAGAACAGCAGAGAAAATTTCCAGAGTCAAGCTATGGAGTGTTTTGTTCATAGAGAAGCCAGAAGCCATTGTCACTGGATCAAAGAGTATATGTTGGGAAGTAAAGTGTAAAAAGACTGAAATGTAGGAATGGGTCATGCCATGAAGAGTTTTCAAGGTCTACAGTATTGTATTTATTCCTGGATATAATGATGGGCCACCTGAGTGGGGAGGGTAGGTGGGTGAGTGTGATGTGATTTGAGCTGTTCTTTTAAGAAAATAATTTTAGTACTGGGGGATGTATTGGAGGGGAAGAGACTGGAGGCAAGTAGAATCCATTAGTAGGGTTTTGAAATAATTCAGGTGTGAAAGGATGAGGGCCCACATGAGGCAAGTGGCAGTCAGAGGTAAAAAGGGGAGGAGGGCTCTTTGAGAAAAGTCACAGAGTCACAATCAACAGGCATTGGTCACAGCTGGGATATGGTAGGGTAAAAAATAGTGAGGAGTCCAGGATGACTACTAGGTTGGGAGCCTGATGGACTGGGAAGAAAGTGTTTTTCTCTATAGTGATATGGAAAGTGGGAGGAAAGGAGAGAAGGAAAGAGAGTGAGTTTTGTTACTAATAGAGTTACTACCTAAGTATTCTCTCAATAGATAGACTGCTGGGATTAGAGTCAGGAAGACTCATCTTCATCTGACCTCAGACACTTACCAGCATTATGACCCTAGATGAGTCACTTAATCTTATTTACTTCAATTTCTTCAACTGTAAGTGAGTTGGAGAAGGAAATGGCAAACTACTCCAATACCTTTACCAAGAAAATTCCAAATGGGCTCATCAAGAGTGAGACACAACTGAAAAACAAACAAAATGCTATCCATGTCAGTATAGGGAGTTCTTGATGAGGAACTTCTATCCAGGAGGTCAGTAATTTATAATTTATATAGTCCTAGTTGACTAGGTCATTGATAATTTAAGTGACGTGCCAATGTGTATCCAGGGCAAGATTTGAATCCATTTCTTCTTGTCTCAGAGGTCAGAACTCTTTCCACTACCTCAGTTCTTCTTGATAAATAATGCATAACAATTTACTAGATTACATAAGAAACACTAAATTCAACATATTAATAGATGAACATAGGGTGATTTAAAGGGTGAGACACTAGCTACTGAGGAGGGATCAAGCTGAATCTGAGAATGTGGAAGCATTTAAACTGAGCTTTGTAAGAAGTGAAGAATTCTAAGAGGAAAGGGGCAGGATGGAGAAAATTCCAAATATGGAGGACAGCATGTATAAAGGCACAGGGTGGAGATGGAAGAAGGAAACAGGGAAAGGACACTTTGATTCCATCAATTGGAAAATGTCTTGAGAAAAAGGATTTAGAAGAAGCATGGGAACATAGTTTGGAATGAGAATGTGAGTGGCTTCCAGTGTTAAAAGTAGTTAGCAGGGAGGTACTAGGAAGCCTGAGAAGGGAAGCTTTGAGGTCAGAAAGGAAGATTAGTGTAAGTTGGAGATTACCAAGTTTGAGAGTACTAGAGGTAGAAGGGATTTTAGTGATCACCTTTGGATTTGGAAGGGGATATAAAGAGAATTTTACTCAGTCCACATTTAAAGAAGAATCCCCTCCACATTATCTCCAATCAAAGTTTTCCATCTTCTGTCTAAACATCTTCAGTGGATGGGGAATTTACAGCTTTTGAATATCCGTTATGGCACCCGAGTTCAAGTCATACCTCTGATATATTCTGGCTATGTGATCTGGGTACATCAATTAAACGCTCAGTATCCTGGACAGTTCCATAAGAACTTACAGAGAAGATTCAGACTTATGTTGAAAGGAATTTCCCAACCAGGGAGTTCTCTGCATCAATAAAATTACAGGTCTAGTGTGTATCTCAGCTCCTTTCTTTTCCTTCCCCACATTTCATTAATCAAGAAATTCCACAGATTATTTTTAATTGTGATATCTGGTTCCAAACAAAAGAAAACTATTATTTCTGGCATGCTAGAGTCATGTGTTTATAGCAAAATGTGACATTTCTAGTCAAAGGCAAACTACTTGAGGGTAGGAGGAAGTGCTTTTATTTGTTTTTGTATTACATATATCAGGATCTAGGTGGTATAGTGGATAAAGTGCCATGTCTGGAGTCAGGAAGACTCATCTTCTTGAGTTCAAATCCATTTTCAGATACTTACTAGCTAGTATGTCACTGAGCAAATCACTTAATTGTAGTTGTATCAGTTTCCTCATCTGTAAAATGAGTTAGAGAAGGTAGAGTCAAACCACTCTAGTATTTTTACTAAGAAAACTCCAAATAAGGTCTTGGAGAGTCAGACTTAACTGAAAATAACCAAACAACAACAACAGTCCATATTCTAGGAGAATGTAAGCTTCCTAAGGACAGGGTCTTTTTCCTTTTGTTTTTGCATATGCACTTAACATACTGCCTGGCACATATTAGGTATGCAATTAATTCCTTTATTCATTCAGTATCATAAGGTCAGAGATTGTTTCATTTTTTTTCTTTTTATATTTATATCTCTAGCAGACAGAAAAGGAAAACAAAATAAAACTCCACAGTGCCTGGCAGCTCCTACTCACAGAGTTAGCTAAGTAGACCAGTTGTCTATACCATACTCTCTAGAACCCACCTAATAATTTCGTTGGCCCTTCTTAGCTAAGCATTGTTGGACCTGGTTAGTTCTTGGATGGGAGAGCACTAGGGAATACTGGGTGTGGGCTAATATGGGGGCAGTTAGGTGGTACAGTAGATAAAGCATTGGCCCTGCAGTCAGGAAGATCTGAGGTAAAACATGGCCTCAGATGTTTACTAGCTGTGTGACTGTGAACAATTTACTTAACTCCTATTGCTCCATTTTCTTTTCTGTAAAATGGGAACACATTGGAGAAGGGAATGGCAAACTACTTCAGTATATGCCAAGGAAACTCCATGGACAAATACCCTGTGAGTTGAACACATATGAACTTTTTAATAACAACAAATATACCAGGAGTAAAAAGCTGACCCTGGAGTACAGAAAACCTGAATTTAAATCTAGTTTTAGACATGTACTAGCTATGTGACCCATCATTTTTACCTCTGTCTATCTGTCTCAGTCTCCTCATCCGTAAAATGAGGACAATACATAGTTCTTGCAAGGATCAAATGAACTAAATGTTTTGTAAAAGATTTAGCAAAGTTGTGCCTGATCTATAGAAGAATTATAGACTTTCCCTCTTCCATTAATAATTTTTTATTGAATTGAATTGGATTGAATTAGGTTGAATTGAATTGGATAACAATAATGGGAGAACATACCTCATGATTTGTGCATTTAATATGACCGTGGTCAATTCTAACTCAGATTCCTACCCACTGTCTTGTCCCCACTAATGTAATGTTTCAGCCTGAACTAAAATCCATTGCAACTGGATCATTGTAAACTTCTCCATTGAATCTGGGAGTAAATTTCAGTAACAGCCCTTGATGTTGACAAAGAGCCCTTTGCCTTTGCTTGCTGTTGATCTGATGAAGTCACATTTAGCATTTAGAAAAAGCTGTGCCTTGGGGAGACATGCCTTTGTTATAAACCATGAAACCAATGCTTGAGCCATGTAAGTCTTAGTGGAATGGTGCTTGTTAGATTGGTGTTTCCAGCTGGCCTCTTTAGGAGCAACAGTCAAATAGCCTTCATGGTCTCCAAGAACACTGTCTGATGTAGATGCCATAATGGATTGACTAATGTTTTAGCACACTGTTTGGCACATAGTAGGCACTTAAAGTTTATTAGATGACTGTTTACCACTGGAGTGGAGTGCTTTGCCATTGTCTTCTCTAGCTCATTTCGAATATGAGGAAATGAGGCAAATAGTAATAGACAACTTGCCCAGGATCAGTCAGTTATTAAATGTTTGAGCCAGATTTGAAATCAGGAAGAGGAGGCTTCCTGATTTTGGATCCAGCATTCTATTTATTGTGTCCCCTAGCCATTAACAACAAGAATGGCAGCAGCAACAACAGCAAAGAGCACATAGCAGGCACTTAAGTGACAGGTTATTTACAACCTTAAAGTTTTTTAAAAAATTTTTTCATATAATCAAGAGTCTTAACAATCTGAGAAGTCAGGTACCAGAGAACATTATCAGCACTCCATTCTATACCCCTTTTTTATAGATAAGGAAACTGAGGCTCTAAGAGTTTAAATGAGTTTTCCACAGTCAGCTAGTAAGTAATTGAGGGCAGGATTCAAACTCATCTCTTCCCTGGCTTCAAGTGTGCTGTTTCTTCCCACTTTATTATCCTGTCTGAGTAAGACTAGATGAGGTTAAGTCATCCCTTCGTGGTCAATATTCCATTCTTTGCTGAACATACTATATTCCCAGAACTTGATATTGCTTGGTTTTATATTTTATTTAATATAGATGCTAAAAGCAATGTACCCTGAGCTATGTCACTTTGTACACGGGTAATTCTCACAATTGGAACACAGTTCAATAAGCCCCAAAATGAGCTGCAATGAGATATTTGCAGTGCACAATTCTGATAATGGGATAAAAGACTCTGTAAATGGAGTTCTTCAGGATTTGTTATTGGTAAAGAAAAAAAAAAGCAAATTCCAAGTTAGTCAAACTCATAGGAGAGAGAAATAGAGTAGAATAAAAACCATTGGAATATATCCATTTCTAGCTCTTCCTTTTCAAAGAACTGACAATGGTTACTCAAACCATGAGTCTAACTTTCTTTAAAGGTTATTTTCCTTGGTATCTTGAAGACATGAGTTAAACTCAACTGTACTCCTCAAACTCTCTCAATATGTTCTATGTAAATAATTTTCTTAGCTCACATATTTGTTCAAACATAATTAAGAATTCATTACAATTTTACAAACATTCAGGTCTTAAGCATGCAAAAAAACTTATAAAAATAATCATTGCATTTCATTCACTTTCAATCTAGAAGTCCCTAAAAAAGATCTTTGTGGTTGTGTTGTTGTGTTGTGTTTTGCCTTTATTTTGCAAGTAAAGCACCTGAAGTCTCCAGTGGGAAAATTACTAATTTAAGATCATCCAGAGGGACACACTTCTTACCAAAGTGGCAGAGTCCAGATTCCCCAATCTACAAATCTCTCTTTATACTTTATCATTCTCTCCCCCCCCCCAATTGAAGGGCAAAATATGACTTTTCCCGCTAGTTTTAAAATATATGGCAGACCTACTTGATGCTATAGCTTAGAGGATAAGGAAATGGGATCATTCTCCTCCTTTCCTATCTTCCAAAGTATTAGAAATATTTTATAATCATTTAAAGAAATCTGGTCTGATCATCCATTCTGGACATACTAACTGGAAGAATTGTGTTCGTTGCCTAAATTTTAACATGAATTTGTATGTATATTAAACAGAGGAAGAGTTCTTAATATATGTGTGTATGAGAGAGAGAGAAGAGAAGAGAAGAGAGAGAGAAGAGAAGAGAAGAGAAGAGAAGAGAAGAGAAGAGAAGAGAAGAGAAGAGAAGAGAAGAGAAGAGAAGAGAAGAGAAGAGAGAAGAGAAGAGAAGAGAAGAGAAGAGAAGAGAAGAGAAGAGAAGAAAGAGAGAGAAGAGAAGAGAGAGAAGATGATGAAGCCTATGGATTCTTTCTTAAAATAATATTTTTAAATACATGAAAGAAAATGCATAGAATTTTAAAGGAAAACAACTTTTCTGAAATACAGTTGTTGGGGCAGCTAGATAGTGACTTGGATAGAGCACCAGCTCTAAAATCAGGACCAGAGTTCAAATCTGGTCTTGGACATTTAACACTTACTAGCTGCATAATCCTGGGCAAGCCACTTAACCCAATACCCTCATCAAAAAAATAAGAAGAAGAATGAAGTAGAGTTGTTGAAAATATTACAAAAAATGAGTTCATTAGCCCCCTAAAATTTATATGCAGACAACTCAGGCCATGAACCAAACTCATTTCAAGAACCCCTGCTAGAGTTTTTCTAACAATAGGTAGTCCTGGGAGTATCCGTACAGATTGGAAATGATTTGGATTCAACGGTAAACAGGAGTAGGATAAGTTAGATTGTCTTAAGAAGATTACAAAGTTCCTTTATTGATTCAGGCTTATCATCAAAGCAGAATCTCAGCTTTTTAATATTGATATTACATGGCAAAGAGACATGATTACAAGAGTTTCTGAAAAATTATATATATACATATATATATGTATCAAAAAGAAAAGAGAAATACTTTTATTTTATTAATAGAACATACTGACAGTATATTCTATTGTTGCACTCACAATGTGGAGAAATCAAAGAAACTCCCAGCATTTTGGATGGACCTTCTGTGATAACCTTATAGGAAGACCTTGTATAGGAATTCCTGAGATGACAAGATCATGGACCCATTTAAATATCATTTAGAGCCACATAAGATTTCTGGGAATCAGATAGAAAAATCATCTCAATCTTTGATGTCAAGGGACTCATGCAAGACAGAGCAGAGATAAGAAGATCCAGAAGTTCAAAGAGTGAATCAGAGGGGTGAACAACAAGACCTAGGAGTCCTTGGAAACCGTATCATTATAGTCTGGTTCAGACTCAACAGAAACGTACACCCTAGACTCTAAAGCCCTTACTTGTTTGTGCTTCTGGTTTTCCTGAACAGATGATTTCCAAACAAAAAGGACTATCTAGAATCAATCAATTAATAATCATTTATTAAAAATAACAATGTACAAAGACTATGTTGGATAACTGAGATAGGAATAGAATAAACTCTAAACAAGGAGATAACCTTCTAATGAAAAAGATACCAAATATATAAAAGAATATGTGGAATACATATTAATAGGATATTGTAACAAAAATATACAAATAATGATAAATGCATGCAGACACAGGATAAATGCTAGCTAGTTAGGGAGAGTTGGGGAATCAGGAAAGACTTCATGTAGAATATAAAACTTGAGTATGCAGATTAAAACTTGACTACTGAATTTTATAGTGCAAAGGGAACTTAGATGCCATCCAGTACAAGAACAAGATCTCCTATACCCTTTAAGTGAAACCCTTCAATGAGAAGAAACCTACATCTTCCTAAGATAGCCCTTTCTACCTTAGGATAACACTCATTAGTAATGATTCTCCTTTTACTTCAAGGCTAAATTTGCCTCTGGGTTGGATACAATGGTTACTGTGGTACATTTTAATACTCCACTATTATGATTTTGAGATTCCACTTGTCATTCTCACCGACTGCTCCCAGATCTTCCCTCCAGGGTCAAACAGAACTCTTTCCTTCTCCCAACGACAGCCCTTCAGATATATGAACACAAAGAGCATGTCCCTCATTAGTCTTGTCTTCCTTTCTGCAGGCTAAATACCCTTTATTTCTTCAATTGACCCTCACATGTCATAAACTCCAAGCCCTTTTTCATCCTGATTGGTCTTCTCTGGCTGCTGTCCAACACCAGTCGGTGTCATTCCTGAGATGAGTCTCCCAGAACTCAATATATTATTCTAACTATGATCTGACCAATGTCTGTCCGTTTGGAGTGCTATGAGGGGAAAAGGGGAGGGTAGCCCTCAAAGCAGCTTTCTTCTTTTTGAGTTTCTCTGAAAATGTTTCTTTTCAAAAGTGACTTGATACTACCTTTGCAAAATGAAGCCGGTGGGAATTCTTTTTTTTTTCTTTTTCACTAAAATCAGCTCCTTTTTTTTTTTTTTTTTAAAGCAATCTCCCCTGTGCTTCCTCTAGGGCCATTTGGAGCCCTTGGTTTGAAGTGTGCTTCTGTGTATTCCTACTTGAGCTAATATGCTTTCACACTTCCCATTTGGAAATGGGAAAGGGGGCAAGAAGAGTGTGGACACCTTTGGAGTTAATTACCTTTCAGATACTTAATTGGAGAGCCTGTTTGCTACATTAGCTTTCCATGTGTAATATATTCACAAACATTATACCTGCATGGTGGATAAATTCTCGGCAAAGGCAGAGACAATTCTTCATGAGGAAAAGAGCTAGACTATACTTAGGACTGATTTCCAGGTATAATTCCATTTCCATGTGTCTTTGAAGGATCATGAGCTAGAAGGGACCTTAGAAATCATCTCATTCTAACCCTCCCTCCCCTTATTTTACAGATGAGAAAAACGAGGTCCAAGAAAATAAAGTCGTTCATTTACCAATAAGCTCACACATGTAGAAAGGTAACATTGAACATAAGTCTTTTTACTCCAGAGATAGCATACTACACAGTGAAAATGGTTTGTTGTCTTAGGATACTTTTTAAATAGGTCAATTACTTGGACAAAGACTAGAGGGACATTCCCACGTTTTAAGAAAAAGTAAACCTTGAATGCTAAGTTAATTCAAAGAAACCTAAATCTCATGGTGATTGAAAAAATAATGACATGATTCAGAGGGCTGAATAGTTATATATCCTTTCCCATAGATTCAAATCTCATCTTTGGCATTAGCTGTGTGAGTCTGGGCAAGATTTTCCCCAGGAGCCTCAGACAACTTCCTAGGATTAATTGACTGTTCCCCTACCTCCCTCTCTCTCCCCTCTTCCTACTACTACTTCCACCACCATTACCATCACTACTACCACTATGCATATAATGATCAGTTTTAAATTTCCAAAGGACTCCCCAAATTTTATCTCATTTGATCTTTGCCACAACCCGGAAAGATAGGTGCTATTATTGTCCCCATTTTACAGATAAAGAAACAGAAGCTGAAAGAGGGTCATTGACTAGACCAAGGTCACACAACTGGTTTTGAACTTAGGTTTTTCTGACTCCTTTTGATCACTCTGTTACCTGCCTCATAACTACCTATGCAGCTAGCTGCCTCATAACTACAATATAGACTAATTGGTATCTATGTTGTAAGTGGGTGTTTCCATATCAGGAGTGTTTCTCATGCTGAGGAAATCACAGATCCTTCATAGCATTAGTTAAGACTTATGAGATAGAGAAGTTAGTTTAAGAACTACTAAATGTTAGATCTCATGTGACTTAATAAATACTAGTTGATATGACTTTTCTTACTTCTTAAAACAGTATTACTTACATTTCATCATATCATCTCTAAGAGAAAGAGAGAAAGGAAAGAAGAAAGGTAAGAAAGAAAGAAAGAAAGAGAGAAAGAAAGAAGGAAACATTTCTAAAGAATCCATCATATACCAGCCTCTCTTAGGCACTTCACAGATACTCCTCCCCCACTCTCTTGGTTGAGATCTTTGTCTCATATTTTTCAGAAAAAAAATGAGGTCATTCCACATGAGCTCCTCTTCTCTTCTGTTCTTCACCTCCTGTCACTCAGCTGCTTTCTGCCACTCTCTCCTTCACTCTTGGCTCACATGATGAAATGGCGTTACTCTTCACCAATGCAAAGCCTTCTACCTGTTCAAGTGACCTCATTCCATCTAGCCTCCTTCAACAGATTGTTCCCTCTGTCATTCTCACTTTATCACTTATTTTTAATCTCTTTCTGTCTACTGGCTCATTTCCTACTGCCTACAAACAGGCTCAAGTTTTCCTGTTCCCCTGTCACTTGATCCTTCCATCCTTGCTATTGTTCCATATATCTCTTCTGCCCTTTGTAGTCAAACTCCTTGAAAAAGACCATCTATAATAGGAATTTGCACTTTCTTTCCTCTCACTCTTCTCTTAAACACTTATTGACTTTTGTCCTTATCATTCCATAAAAAAACTTCCCTCTCCAAAATTACCAATGGTTTCTTATTTGCCAAATCCAGTGACCTTTTCTCAATTCTCATTCTCTTTGTCCTCTCTGCAGATTTCCATATTGTTGATCACATTCTCCTTCTTGACAGCTTCTCTCTAGAGTTTTAGACCACTACTTTCTCTTCACTCTCCTACTTATCTGCCCATTCCTTCCCAGTTTTCTTTGCTAGATCTTACTCAGGTCATACTTTTAGCTATAGGTGATCCTCATAGTTCTTCTCTGAACCTTTTCTTATCTTTACTCCTTCATATGGTGGTCTCATCAACTCCTGTAAAATTTAATTACTATCTCTATGCTGGTGATTCTCGCATCTACCTATCCTGCCCCATATTCTGTTGACCTCCAGACTTGAATTTCCAATTGTCTTTCCGACATCTTGAAATGGATGTCCAGTTAGCATCTTAAACTAAATACATATTAAAGAAAACTTGTTTTCTTCCCCCTTGAATCCTCCTCATCTTCTACCTTCTCTATTACTGTAAATGCTTTCAGTCCCCTAGTCCAATAGCTTAGTAATCATCTTCACCTCCTCAGTATCTTTCAAATCTCATATCCAAGTTATTGCTAAAGTTTATCAATTTTACTTCTGCAACACCTCTTAACTGTTCCTCCTTCTCTCTTCCGACATAGCCATTTCCCTGGTACAGGCCCTCATCCCTTTCACAAATAGAATATTTCAAGACTCTGCTGGTGGACTTATCTTCTGAAAGTCTCTCTCCACTCAAATTTATCCTCCATTTGGCTGATTTTCCTAAAGCATAGGTATTACTATGTCACCCCCTACTCAATAAATTCAATTTGGGTAGGCTCCCTCTTGCTTCTGGAATAAAACGCTCTGCTGAGCATTCAAAGCTCTTTATGATCCATTCCCTTCCTATAGTTCTAATCTTTTTACACCTTACCCTTCTGCAATCCAGTGAGACTGGCCTCCTGGCTTTTCCATTAATAAGACACTCCATCTCTTGGCTCGGGGCATTTTCTCTGATTGCTTGCCATGTTTAGAATGCTCCCCTTCTTCAATTCTGCCTACTGACTTTCCTGGCTTCCCAACTAATAGCCTGTCCTTTGCTAGATGGCTTCTCCAATCCCTCTTAACTTTAGTGCCTTCCCTATATTAATTATTTCCTATTTATCCTGAATGTAGCTTTCTTTGCAAAGATTTGTCTGAATGTTTTTCCCTCTCCATTAGATAAATTCCTGCAGAGCAGGGGCTGTCTTTTGCCTTTTTTTATACCTCCAGGGCTTAACACTAAGCCTGACTGATAATGGGGTGCTCAGTGAATGTTTATTGATGGATTATTTCACTAGAGTTCCATTAATGATAATAATAGCTAGTATTTATATAGCACCTACTGTGGGCTGGGCTTTGGGCTAAGATAAGTGCTTAACCCACTTGTATTTCATTTGATCTTCACAATAACTCTGGCAGGGTAGGTGCTGTTAATATCTCTATTCTACAAATGAGGAGACTGAGGCAAATAATAGTGATTTCTCCAGGGTGACAGAGGTAGGAAATATTTAAGAGTCATCCGAATTCAGGTCTTCAGTATTCCAGTGCTATATTCATTGTGCTCCTAGCTACAGATAAAATATAAGTGATTTGGGGAATTAATTATATGCATGGTGGGAGAAAGTATGTTCCAGTAGCTTGAGTACCAGATCTGGAGTCAGAAGACCAGCTCATTTACTATCTAAGGGACTTTCATTTCTTTGAATCTTGGTCATCTTATTAACAAAACCCTAGAATGGGAGTAAGTGGCCTATAAGGTTTCTTCATTTCTAACTCTTTAAAAGAAAGAACATGTTCTGACTTTTTCTTAGGGAAATTAGGCCACCAAATGATTCTTTCTCTACCTGGTCTCTTGCTCTGTGAAATAAATTTAGCATACCCCTTCAGCAAAAGGCACAATGGGGAATAAAGGGAGGTGGGATTTGGGGTACCTTTCAACTCTGTTAAATATGATTGATCTAAGAAGCAAAGAGGGAAATCATTCATTTTTATGCACTGTTAGCCTGAAGCTTTGGAATCAGAATGACTCTGCTGAGGGTAGGCATTCCTAATACAACAAGAAGGATGCTTAGCTATCAGTCACAGTGAAATGTTTACAGAATGAATGAATGCTGAATCACAGGCCCAAGCCCCGGCTTTGCAGTTGTTTTGGAGATCGTCCCATTGAAATTAGCTATGAAAGGGGACAGAAATAAGTTTGGATACAAGAGAAAAGAGAACATGGAGTGATTTATGATTTCAATATGGGCAAATAGATGTTCCTAAAATGCTTATCTGACCATGTCATCCCCTTACTCAGTAAATTCCGGTGGCTCTTTATAATCTTCAGGATCAAATAGAACATCATTTGTTTGGCATTTCATACCCTTCACAGCCTGATCGCTTCACTTTCCAGTTCTCTTATACTTTTCTCCTCTCCCTATAGTCTTCCGTCCAATTGTACTTGCTTTTTTGCTGTTTCTCAAATGGGACACCCCATTGCTTATCTCCAGGCTTTTGGATTAGCTATTTTCCATGCTTAGAACCATCTCCTTCCCTACTTTTACCTCTTAGATTCTCTTATTTCCTATAATGCTCATCTCAAGTTCCATTTTCTGCAGGGAACCTTTCCTGGCTCCGCACGTCTCCACTTCCTAAAGATATCCTCTTCAGATTTGTTGGTTTTTTTCGGTCATATCCAATTCTTTATGACCTCATTTGGGGGTTTTCTTAGATACTGCAATGGTTGCCCATTACCTTCTCCAGTTCAGTTTACAGATGAAGAAACTGAGGCAAAAATGTTAAGTGATTTGGTTAGGGTCACACAGCTAGTAAGTATCTGAGGCCAGATTGGATGTTTTCTTGACAAACAGCAGAGTGGTTTGCCATTTCCTTTTGAACTCATTTTATGGATAAAGAACCTGAGGCTTAAGTGACTTATCCAAGATCATGCAACTAGTAAGTATCTGAAGCCACCTTGGAACTCAGTCCCTAGCACTCTATCCATTGTATCACCTAGTATCTATCTTCCATCTGTCTTCCTAGTATTTACCTTTCAGCTACTCTGAATATGGTTTTTATGTAACTAATTATTTCCTTGAATGTCTCTTCCATGAGGATATAAGCTCTTTGAAGGCAAGAATTTTTTTTTAACTTTTTTTTTTTTGCATGCTCAGCACTTAGCAGCACAGTGTCTCATATGGGAAGGCTTAATAAGTTCTTTATTTAATCAGTTGATGCAATAAGAAAACTAGGACCATAGATTTTTCTATCCAATGCTGTCTAACTGTTAGGAAGTCTTTCTTTATAATAAGTGAAATCTAGCTCCCTGCACCTTCTTTCCATTGTTTCTCTGGAAGTAAGCAGAATAATTCTAATCCTTTTCCCCATGACAGTTGTTAAAATACTTAGACAGTAATCACATTTACCCCTAAGTCACCTCTTTTCAAGACTAAATATCCCTAGATCAATTCTCATGCATCATTCCAAAATTCTTCACCATTCCTCTGGAATCTTCTAGTTTATTAAAGATTTCCTAAAAAGCTAGATGGTACAGTGGGTAGTA
Source organism: Antechinus flavipes (assembly GCF_016432865.1). Classification (NCBI taxonomy): domain Eukaryota; kingdom Metazoa; phylum Chordata; class Mammalia; order Dasyuromorphia; family Dasyuridae; genus Antechinus; species Antechinus flavipes. Next base: position 686,754,388 of record NC_067398.1, read on the forward strand.
TGATGGGCCTGGAAAATGGAATACTTGAGTGCAAATCATGCATGGGCAAGGCATTCAATTTCTGCCTGCCTCTCTTTGCTCATCTGTAAAATGGGGATAATAATAATGCCTACCTTACAGAGTTATTGTGAGAATCAAATGAGATAATAGCAGTAAAAGTGCTTAGCAAAGTCCCTGGTACTTAATAAACCCTATGTTTGTCCTTTGTTCTGGAAGAGGAACATGACATTGAGGAGGTGATTCCATGACATACAAATAAATTGGATTTAAATGAGGGAAGGCTATGCAAGATCACCTGTCTCACTTTCCCCTCCAAAGCCATTTGGGTCCACTGGCCAGATATAGATCAAGATGACTGGAGATGGCCCTGTTTGCAGTGGGAGACCTTGGCCTTTTTAAGCTAAAAAAAGTTAGCTATTAATACAAAAGAGGGGTGGTGAGGTAACACAGTAGTGCACAGAGTGCTGAACCTGGAGTCAGGAAAACATTTCTAGAGTTTAAATTTAGCCTTAGATACTTACTAGCCATATGATTCTGAGCAAGTCACTAAAATTTATTTACCTCAGTTTCCTCGCCTGTAAAATGAACTAAAGAAGGAAATGGCAAACCACTCTGGTATATTTGTCAAGGAAACTCCAAATGGGTCATGAAGTCACACACAACTGAAAAATGACTGAACAATAAATTATTATAAAAATGTAGTAACTTCAAACTTCACCCTTACTTAAGTAACAATGTTCTCTCTTTTGCAACCATTTTTTTTCTTGTGAACAGTTTGGTTGCTGACAGGAATGGATGTGTTAAGTGTAACACTAGCTTTCTGGAAGACCTCCCGAATGCTCTTGGTCTCAGTGGAGGAGTGCAGAAGGCAGGAGAGCCACCAGGAAGATGGTCAAAGATAGAATGTCTCCTTTTCCAGTTCTTCTCAGAACTTATATACCTTAGTAATATTACATCATTACAGAATACTGAATATGTGTGAATTAGAGAACCATTACATCACCATACTTAGTACTAACGATATATGTGAAGTAGAGAACCATTATCTTATCAATCACACTGAGTTAACACCTTGCTATAAGTATCTTTGCTTCAAGTATACTTTTCTCAGAGTTCCCTAATATCTGATGTCCTCTACATCTCCTGCTTTCTTTTGTTTTAGAAAACAGGTGGTCACACCCTCCCTGACTTGTCAGGAAGGGAGGTGGACCCCAAAGGAAAACAAGGAGCCAAAACAGATATTGTTAGCAGGTTTCCTCTGGGTTGAAGGGTCTTACTTGAAATAGATATACATAAATCCATCAGCATGGGAAGTATTACACAAGCACATAGTAATATAACACAGATTAGTAGTGATGTAACAAACAACATGAATAAACATGAGGATTTATACATGTCCTTAAGTCCTAGAAGGAGAGTATATAAATAACGATCACACATACACCTCCTTTAGCAGCCAAGAGATAGTCCAAATCCAATCTATTGTCCATTACATCATTTGTCAGAGAATCCAATGATTCCTGCAGATTTTGAAGTCCTCAACAGTCTCATCATGTCTCAGGGAATCCAATGATTCCTGCTGCTTTTAAAGTTCTGCGACAGTCTTATCATGATTAAGAAAATTTATATAAAGAAAGCTGTAAAAATTCTAGCTGGGAAGAAATAAATTTTTTCAGACACAATGTTGAGGAGAAGTAATGTGTTTTGAAGATCAGTTAGAGATCTGGCACTCAGATTAATTTAGGGAGAAGAGCTGTTCAAAGAAAAGGCAATGAGTGAAATAATGATGACTTGCAGGATGCTGTAGTATAAGAGATCAATTGCATGTTACTGTGCTGAAAATTTTTAACAATTATAACTCACAAAATTTTAAATAGAATAAGTGTTCACTATGGAATCATTATATAAAAACTGTTAGGTTCATACTTGACAGAAAGATAGATTTTGTGAGTTTTATATGACAAGATAAAGTTGATTCACTGACCTCTAAGAGGCTCTGTTTTGAGGCTTTGAAGGATAAAAAACCACAGGAACTTTGAGAAAAATTATAGAAAGAGTTAGAAGAAGAAGCAGGAAAGGAAGCTGAAAACAGGAGGAATCACTAGGAGCCATGTATAGAAGACATACAAGACTTTCTACAAGCTTTGCTTGTAACTTGCTAATTGGCTCCCCAAAAACTGGATCACATGATGAAAGCTTTGTGGAATAATGCTGAATCCTGCTGCTGGATGAAGAGCTGGTAGGGTGTATTACTCTACATCTATAGGCTGAGAGGGAATTTTCCAGGAGTGCTTGTGCTTTTTAAAAATACTTCTCTCTCTGGTTTATGAGAGAGAATCAAAGAGAGAAAGACAGAATTTGCATTGGTTTTGTTATGAGATATACATTGCTATGAGAAGGGACTTAGAGTTGCTTTTACAGTACAGAGTCATGTACTATTTACAGGGCTGAGAAACTTGTCAGTTTTCTGGCTTAAGGGAATTACTTGCTACTATATAATGTAACACAGTTAGTGCCCTGTTAAGGGTGGCTGTGAGTTAAAAGAGCCTGTCACTCCCTCCTTGACTCAAGAACTGAAGAAAAGTGATTTTATTCAGGAAAGTAGTGAGGATCAGAACAGGAACAGCTAGGAAGTGACTTCGGTAGAAAAGATTGTTTCTGAATGGATCAAGGGTATTAAAACCTGTAGTCTAGAATAAAGAGTGTTCTAAAGGATGTGAATTTCTCCACTCATGCTTACTTTCTAGGTTTGTAAAGATAGCATATGCATTAGTGAGGGAATGTCATCTAGGTTTATGGGTGGACTGTGATATTTTGATTATTCCTGTTATTGTCTTCTATTGAGTTCAATTATTTTTATCCAGCCTTCTGTTGAGTAAAAGTTATGTTTATTTCTATTTTGCCTTATAAAAATATGTTTATTATTGCTTCTGCCTTATCCTTTAGTAAATGTTTTGATTGAAGGTTAATGATGTCATGGATGATCTTGTGTAAATAAGCTCACTTACAGAGGCTCAAGAAATGCCATATTGAATAGTGGCAATATATCTTGGATGAGCCAGCATAGTATAGCCTAATCATGACATGGACTTCTCTTTCTCTAAGCAAACACTTTCAAATGCCTTCATACTGACAAGTTTAGGATTCTTTTTAAGGGTCCTAGAAGCAACCGTAGCGTAAGTCTTTATTCCTACAATTCTTGTTCTTGGGTGTCTCAGGTGTGCTACATTATACATTATGACTGGTAATTTTTTCCTCTTATTTGAGATAGCAGCAGGACATGGTAGAAGTGGAAGGGCATGGTAGAAGTGGAAAGGCATGGGAGAAGTGGAAGGACATGCTAATGTGGAACCAACACTCTTGAGTTTGAAGCCTCTTTCTGATATTTACTAGCTGTAAGAACATGGATGAAATATTTTACCTCTAAGAACCTCTGTTTCCTCATCTATGAGATGGGGAATAATACTATTTGTACTATTTATTTCACCGTCTTCATATGATGAGAACACATTTCAAACCTTAAGTATTCTAGACATGTGACCTATTGGTCACAGTTTTATTTTGTGATGAACCTTTGGTGTTAGAGAAGGTTATATCATTCATATAATTTGTGGAACCCATTGGGATCATTTCTTATTCAGCATACTTTTTTTTTCTTTCTTTTTTTTATTAAAGCTTTTTATTTTTAAAACATATGCATGGATAATTTATCAACATTAACCCTTGTAAAATCTTGTGTTTCAATTTTCCCTCCCTTCCTCCATGCCTTCCCCTAGTCCAAAATATGTTAAATGTGGTAGATATATATGTTAAATCTAATGTATACATACATATTTATAAATTATTGTCAGCATACTTTATAAATGCAAATTATTAATGGTATGTTGGTTCTTATCCTATTCTCAATATTGGTCTGACCTTTCTTTTTCCTGATAATAAACAATTTTCCATGGAAACCCAGTGAGGGATGAAGCATGACTTATTGGCTTTGACTGAAAAGACCAGGAGCATCACCCAAGGTATCAGGCACAGGGAACAGAGATAATGTAACTAGACTGGGACCAGTGAATATGTCAGGGACAAGCAGAGCACAAAAACTTACTTAGCAGAATTGGACAGATTACTTTATATTTACATTTACATTTACATTTAATTACCATCTTTGTTTAACTTAATAAATTAGAATTACCTGAGATGCTGATGTTTGGGAAGTGCTACCAACAAAAAATTATCAAGCACTTGGCCTTTCTGGCGTATTCTATTTTAGCAATCCCTCCATGGAAATTACAATCAAGGTCCTGGCTGATTCAGGGATAGCAGTGCCAATGGATTCATGACATCCTGACTCTACAATACAATGTTGACCTTACCCAGGCTAAATGCTGGACTCCTGATATTTATTTAGATTCTTTAGTGCACTAATGGCATTATTTTGACTTTGCAATGGACTCACTGAATGTAAAGATTCTAGAGTGGATTTAGGGCAACTAAATGAAAGAGTGCATAGAATTGAGCCTGGAGTTGGAAGGAGTTGAATTCAAATACTGTCTTAGATTATTTACAAGTTTCTGACCCTGGGCAAGAAACTTAATCCCTGCCTGCCACACTTTCCTCATCTATAAAATGGAGATAATGACTTTTGCTTCTCAGTGTTCTGAGAATGAAAGAAAGTAATTTTAAAAAGTGCTTTATAAGCCTTAAAGTGTTATAAAAATGTTGAGAGTTCATAAGTGCTGGGCCTGGAACTAGCAAGATTCATATTCCTGAGTTCAAATCCTATCTTACACATTTAGTAGTTGTGTGAACCTGGGAAAGTCACTTAACCCTGTTTGCCTCAGTTTCCTTATCAGTTCAATGAGCTAGAGAAAGAAATAACAAACCAATCCAGTATCTGTGCAATAAAACCCCCAGTGGGTTACCAAGAGTCAGACATGACTGAAATGATAAAATATTATTATTATTATTGTTACTTCTGCTACTTAGGGCATTACCAAATGGATTCATCATATTATTCAGACTATGGAATAGTCTCACAATATTACCCAGACCTTATAGTGGATTGATAATAAATATTCAGATATTCTAAATGTGCATTATCCATATCTACAATGACCTAAGTACATTATCTTAGTAGAATCTATGAGAGACATTTGCATTATCAAAAATTAGGGCATTACCCAGACTTTTAAAAATGGATATTGATAGAGGTTTATTTCTTATTACTCCCTGTCATTCTCCATCATTTCACCAAACTGACTTGATGTTCACTATACAGAGCAGTTTCCATGCCTTTGTCCATGTTTTCTGCCATGCCTGGAATCACACCTTCTAAGCATTTACCCCTCAGAGTTTTCTTCTCTCAAGGCTCAGGATAAATACTATCTACTACAGAAGCCTGTCTTGATCTGATGAATTACCATGGCCCTGCCTAGGAATTAACTTTTATTCATTTCATAGTTAATTTTCTATATCTATCTTGCTTTCCCCTAAAAGAATATAAGACATATAAGATCAGAGTTTGTTTTATTTCTTTTTGGTTTTGTTTTGTTTATGGGCAGCTTGCTGGTGGGATGTGGGATAAAGGGCTAGGCTTGGAGTCAGGAAAAACTGAGATCAAATCCTTGTCCAAAGAAAATATACATTGTAGGATCTTGTTTCTAACTTCTCTGAGTTCAGTTTCCTTATCTCCAAAATGTGGCTAATAATAGCACTTACCTCACCTGTTATTATGAAACTCAAATGAAATAAATTGTGTAAAGCTCTTTATAAAACTTATGTTACATTGTAGCCAGTGTCTGTCATGTAGTAACTACTTAGTAAATGCCTATTTGAATTTCATTGCATAATCTCTCACTTTTTGTTTCTGGTTTTTGTGTCTGTCTGTTCCTACTCCTTCTTTTTCCTCTTTTTCTTCCTCCTCTTCTTTATCCTTTTATTCCTCCTCCTCTTTTTCTTCCTCCTCCTCCTTCTTTCCTTCCTTTTCTTCCTTCTCCTTTTTTCCTTCTCTTCTTCCTTATCCTCCTCCTTTTCCTCCTCCTCCTTGTCCTTCTCTTTCTCATCCTCCTCTTCCTCTTCTTCCTCCTCCTCTTCTTCCTCTTTCTCTTCCTCCTCTTCCTCATCCTTCTCATCTTTTTTCTCCTCTTCCTGTTCTTCCTTCTCCTCCTCCTTTTTCTCTGCTTCTTCCTTCTCCTCCTTCTCTCCCTTCCTCCTCCTGTTCTCCTCTTCATCTATTTTTCCTCCTCCCCTCTCCTTCCCTTTCTCTCTTCACCCTCCCTAGCCTCATTCCCTGCAACTCCTCTAGTTCTCTAATGTTTTATTCTGTCTCCCTTGACACTCTTAATTGAAGATATTGAAGAGTTTTTGTTTAACAATATCTCTAAAATACATATAAGACACATTTTAAAATTTTAACTGAATTTTGATTATTTTTCTTGACCAGATTTATTGAATAGAACAATAAATCCATCCCCATTTTGTAGCTTTTGTTGATTTCTGAGATTTAAAATGCTCACAAGGAAAATTTAACAATCAGCTCTCTCGAGCCAAGCAGGATTAGTTCTAGAATACACTGATTATGTTTATCTATATTTATCATACTAGAAACAAAAATGGATAAATTAAAATGTATTTTTGTTAATTAATTCATGTAAAATAATAAACAAATTACATGTTAATATAAACAACATATTTTTGATTTTTAAAAAAGCTATGTTTTCTAAAACAAAAACCTAATGAGAATGGTAGCATTGTGTTCCATATTTTTGCAAATCTCTTTAATGTCTGATTTAATAAAAGACAGCCAGATATCAGCGTCTGCTTTCAATCTGTTGTGATATGTTGTTTTGGTAGAAGGATGTAAAGATAATCTGGCCTCACCATAGGTATATCACTGAAAAAAGGAATATTTTTGACATTTATTTTTATTTATAAAGATTTTTATTTTTAAAACATATGCATAGTTTTCAACATTCACCCTTGCAAATTTTTTTTTCTGTCCCTTCCCTTCACCCCTTCCTGTAGAAGACAAGTAATCCAATATAGGTTAAACATGTGCAATTCTTCTATACGTATTTCCACAAATATCATGCTGCATAAGAAAAATCAGAGCAAAAGAAAAAAAATGAGGAAAAACAAAATTCAAGCAAACAACAACAAAAAAGTGAAAATACTATGTTGTGATCCATACTCAGTCCTCACAATCCTCTCTCTGGGTGCAGATGGCTCTCTTCATCACAAGATCACTGGAACCAGCCTCAATCATCTCATTGTTGAGAAGAGCCACGTTCATCAGAATTGATCATCATATATTCTTGTTGTTGCTGTGCACAATGATCTCCTAGTTCTGCTCATTTCACTCAGCATCAGTTCCTGTAAATCTCTCCAGCCTTTCTGAAATCATTCTGCTGATCATTTCTTATAGAATATTCATAAATCTTAACAGGCATCCAGTCAATTTCCAATTCCTTGACATTACAAAAAGTCCTGCTACAAACATTTTTGCACATGTGGGTTCCTTTCCCTCTTTTAAGATCTCTTTGGGATACAGACCCAGTAGAAACACTGCTGGATCAAAGAATGTGCACAATTTGATAGCCCTTTGGGCATAGTTTCATATTGCTCTCCACAATGGTTGAATTAGTTCACAACTTCACCAACAATGTATTAGTGTCCAAGTTTTCCCACACCTGCTCCAACATTCATCATTATCTTTTCCTGTCATCTTAGCCAATCTTGGAGGTGTGTAGTGGTACTTCAGAGTTGTCTTAATTTGTATCCCTCTGACCAATAGTGATTTAAAGCATTTTTCATGTGACTTGAAATAGTTTTAATTTAAGAAGTAGTATTTTAACAGTCAAATAGCATCTTAGTTGCTATATTGAAAATAGCTTTGATCTTACAGTTTCTGAAAAGATCTCGGGGTCCCCCATGGTTTTGCAGAACATACTTTTATAACTCTTCATTTGGTCCAACCCTCTCATTTTCTGGATGGGAATAATAGAAAAGAATTATCTCACCTAAATGTCACATGGGGCAGAAGCAGCAGCTATGAGAAATAAGCCCAAGTCCTCAGTGGGTCTCCAAATCCAGTGGTGCTTTTCCTCCATGTTACAACATGCTACCATCTTCTCTTTCCCCCCCACCCAATTTCTATGTTTAGCTTTTATTGTCTATAGTTTATTCTAGAAAAAAAAATTACAGAGATACTACAAAAAGATGTAGTCTAGAACTCACAATCAGGAAGAGAGAGAAAAGATGGGGTTGGATAGAGAAAGAGAATTTGTACCACAGGCTCAAATTAGGGATTATTGAGTACCTCAGGCAAAAGGAATTTGGAAATGACAGAGATGTCATCACTTGATAGTCATTTAGTCCACTAGCATTTATTAAGTACCTACTGTATGCCAATCATTCTGTAAAAAGACCTTTCAAGAATCTTTTTTTAAATTACCTACTGTGTGAAGAAAGCATCTGTGCTTGGCAACAGGGACACTATAAAGGTTAGATAAAACAGCTTCTTTAGGAGCTCCCTGTCTAGGGGAGGGAGCAGGAATCAAGGGGAGCATAGAGCCTTCTAATACATAATATTTCCTATACCGTATAGGACAGCTAAGTAACACAATGTATAGAGCACCTGACCTTAGACACTTACTAGTCATGTGACCCTGGACAAGTCACTTAATCCTGTTTGCCTCAATTTCTTCATCTGTAAATGAGATGGAGAATTCCAGTATCTTTGCCAAGAAAACCTCAAATGATGTCAAAAGACTTCGATACAATTAATTGCCTTAGCAACAATATTTGATATATTTTGTTTTGGTCCAGACATATAATCTCATCAATTCATGGAACTCCCGGTGTGGAAAATCTTTCCACTGACAAATTCATCAGTTTCTCTATTGCTTGAAACATTAAGAAGTTACATAATTTCCTCAATCTAACTGTCATTTCTCAATCCTCATCCTTTTTTATCTTCCTGCCACTTTTGACACTGTTACTCCCTTTCTCTTCCTGGATTCTTTCTCCTTATCAGGTTTTCAGGACACTACTCTCTCCTGAATTCCCTACCTGGATGAACACTCCTTCTCAGTCTTCTTTGCTGGCTCTTTATCCCAGTCATGTCTCCCAACACTCTGTTCTGGATCTCTTTCTCCTTTTATATTCAAGGGATTTTTTTTTCTTTTATGAGAACCTTTGGCAGTCTAGGGAAACCAATGGTCCTGTTCTTAGAATAGCATTTAAAAATGTTTTGTGATTTATTTTTTTAGTTGTAGGTGACTCCCTGTGACCCCATTTGGGATTTTCTTGGCAAAGATACTGAAGTAGTTTTCCATTTCCTTCTCCAGCTAATTTTATAGATGAAGAAACTGAGGCAAATAGAGTGAATTGACTTGATTAGAGTCACACAACTAGGAAGTGTCTGAGGCCATATTTGAATTTATTTTCTCCTGACTCCAGGTTAAGTGTCATTTTCCTGCCCCTTAATGTTTTTAAAATACAGAAATTTATAGAATTATAAAAGAAACCCATTATTTTGAAACACAGTTATCAAAATATTTTATAAGGACAAACAGGGACTCTACATTAAGAATCTCTGCTCTGTGCTACCTTACTTAGTTAATTTTTTAAAACTGCTATTGGCCTAATTATCAGTTTAATGCAATTTTTTTCCCCCAGACTTGTATATCTAGTTCTAAGCTTTCTCTCAACCTCAAGTTCTATATGAAAACAGGTTGATCATATAGAACCTGTATTTTGGGCATCTAAAACTGAATGTCCCATTGTCAACTCCAAATCAATATGTCCAAAACGGACTTCTGCATTCCAGTTGAGGGTACTACCATCAGAGCTCTCAGTTGCTCAAGCTTACAAACTCATTATTATCTTGCCTTCCCACTCTTAGCCATCCCACATATGCGATGTCATATATTGTCATATATTGTTCATAATATCTCTTGAATAATTACTTTCAAAGAATAGGCCCAACCATCCTATGGGCCATTCAGTAAACTCCTGTGGTTCCATATAAGTAAATGTTGGAGGGTGAGGGACTGGGAAGGATTTATATCTTTTTTATATTCCTAACATTTAGCACAGCACCTAGTACAACATAAGCATTTGGGAAATGCATGTCCCACTGATTACCTTTAAAACTTTTGTATGTACATTGTGAAATTCTCTATCATTGTGAGTTTTAATTAGAAAATAAAGTACTGAGGAAATGAATCCATCCATACCAAGCAAATAAAAAAAAATCTTTTTAAATCATTAAATTTGGAAGTCATGAAAAACCAAAGAATTAGGAGGATTTAACCCCACCTTAAGAAATCTCTGGACACAGAACACTGCCTATTTAATTTCCCCATGCATATTGGTATATAGTTTCTTGGTCTCCCAGATGTGTTATTTCAGATCTAAATTGATTGATGGTATGAGCCCTTTCCCTATAGTCTAAGGAATGATGAGAAAAGAATTAGGCTTGTTTCTGATTTTGAAATTCCTTTGATTAAAAGGATTCCCATCAATTTGAGCAACTCAGAATTCTTATCTCATCATCCCATCTATAAGTCACAGAGACCAAGAGTTTTGGGAAAAAGAAAGGTTTCCCACTTACCCCTCCCTCAACTGAATTTTCATTTCCTTAGGTAGGAGAAACGTTTCAGTGGGCATGAGTTTAACTGGTTTCTTCCTGACATATCTTTTTGGGGGATTTGAGAGTTTAAGGGAGCTAATACCTCTGAAATTACTGTGTTTGGTTTCCTATTGCTCTGGAATTGTCTCCAATGAAAGTACCGGTGCCTTCTTGGTGATAAGAAAACGAAGCAATATGAGAGGAGGCTGTCAGACTCAGGATGGATAAATGGAAGACAGATGGTAACCGTGATTGTCACTGACAGTGTGTGAGAAGTCTTGTTGGCAGATTGCGTTCTTGTCATCGATCACACTTCCATCTAATAGTGGGGGATGTCACTCTGATGTCCTGAAACTCCCCTCTCTGAGCTCTTGATCAAGTGACATAAGCTAGGTGAAGAGAAGGTGGGGCTCTTGACCTTTTTATTTTCAGACTGCTTCTCTGATCCTGCTCTCCTAGGAAAGCATTAATGGGGCACAAAAGAACAGCAAACAACAGGCGGGGTGGAACAATGATATTCTCAGCATATCAGGGCACTGGACTCCCTTTCAACATCCCTTCCATTATGCAGCTGACATATAAAGAGCTAGCAGGTTTCTTTTTGGCCAGAGAATACCTTCAGCTCTAATCAGTTTTCTTTTGGGCAACCCTTTTACCCTCTTCCACCTAGTTTGGGGATATTTCACTGATATTATCATTACATTTTAGGTATAAGGATTGAAAAGCTAAGACTTAATAACTAAACCTTACTTTTCTCCCAATAGTATTTTATTTTTCCAATTGCATGTAAAAATCATTTTCAACATTCATTTTGCAAGATTTCAAATCGAAATTTTTATCCCTTCTTCCTTTATCTCCTCTCCCAGCCAAGACAGCAAGCAATTAAATTTCACTCCTAAACTTTGTCTTTTCTAGCACTAACAGTTATTTTTAAAAAATCTGTATCTAGGACAGAGTACAAGACTGTACCTCTGATTTTATTGGTTGAAGAGACTACTCAGACCAGTGATGATTTGTACTTTTTCTGAAACCTATAATCTGAGTTAGTTGATTGGGAGGTTATGTGATTGGCCCAGGATTGTTAAATAACAATTATTTAATTGTTATGTATTAGAAGTAGAATCCATGTGTTCTTGGCTCCAAGGATGAATCTCTATCCACTATTTCTCACTGACAGATAGTTCATTCATGATCGAAGATATTGAGCTTGGAAAAGAGAAGAAAGAGAAGGGGATGGGAGTGGGAAGAGGAAAATTGTTGGCAACTAGGTGGCATTCTAGTTGGGTCTGGAATCAGGAAGATCGGAGTTCAAATGTGACTTCAGATTCTTACTAGTTGTGTTAACCTGGGCATATCATTTAATTTCTGACTGCCTCAGATTCCTCAAATTTAAACTGAAAATAATAATAGCACTTATTTCACAATGTTGTAATGAGGATCAAATAAGATAATATCCATGAAGTAACACATAAAGCTTAAAATGAACAACTAAGTGATAAGGAGACAGAGTACTGAGTTTGAAGGCAAAATCTCCCTGAGTTGAAATCTGGTCTCAGATACTTTACTGTGTGATTTTAGGCAAGACACTTAACCCTGTTTACTTCCTTTTCACCATCTGCAAAAAATGGCAAACTACTCCTGTATATTTGCCAAGAAAACTCCAAATGGGATCATGTAGAGTTAGATACAACTTAAACGACTGAACAACAACAAATCTTAAAGTACTCTAGAAGTTTTTTTTTTTTTTAATTGTTACTAATTGCTTAAAGAACTATCATGTTAGAGAGAATTGGCTTTGTTCCTCTTGGTCCCAGAGGATATAACCCGAAGCAAGGAAGAGAAGTTGCAGAGAAGCAGACTATGGCTCCATGAGGGGAGTAACTATATTACAAAGCTGTTATCATTCAAAAAAAAATCTAATCCTTGCTAAAAAAAAAATAAGTGATTAATCAGTAGAATAGATTAGGTACATAATAGCAGCAAATGACTATAGTACTGTAGTGTTTTATAAATCCAGAGATTCAAACTTTTGAGACAAAAACTCATCATTTGACAAAAATTTCTGGGAAAATTATAAAGCAGTTTGGCATAAACTAGGCATAGACCAATATTTGACTCCATATACCAAGATAAAGTCAAAATGGGTACATGATTTAGACATAGAGGATGATATAATAAGCAAATTAGGGGATCATGGAATGCTTTACTTGTCAGATCTATAGGTTAGATGGCTTCAGGTCACTTCAGCTTTAGTTCTATGTTCTTAAGAACTCCCAGGTAAAAATTTTCAGTCCCAAAAAATTACACTCCTGATCAAGCTCTCACTTGAGTGATTCTTGTCTCTAGAATCATTCACAGAGGCTAGAGATCTTTTTTTTTTTTTTAACATTTTGTAATATTTAGACATGAACTCAGCTCTCATCCTAGACTGCTAAATCTTGAAGGTATCTTAGAGTTAATCCAGATTTTTTACCTTGCAGATGAGGAAAAAGGGCTCAGACAAAAGTCACTTGTCCTAGTTTTCTATCAAAGCCTGAGTTAATGTAGGGATTGATATATATTTTAGGAAGATAATTTGGCAGTTGAGTGGAGATGACTGGAGAGGATAAGATTCCCAGCAGGACAAAAGCATTCCATAGGACTTTGTTTATATTCCTCCTCTGCTCTGTTCTTGATTTGGGATGTGGATTACAATGCAGTGAGTCTCTTTCATTTGAGGCATGAATTAACAGCCTTTTAACTCCTTCATCTATCACGGAGCATATTCCTATCTATTGTTGTTCATTGTTCTATGCTTCCTGTCATGGCATATTTTTAGGGAGACAGTGACTCTCTAACTCAGAGCTCTTTGAATTTTGAGAAACTCAAGATTCTTGAAATAAGATATTTTTATCCAGAGTTTAAAGCTGTTACAGGCAGACTGTTACAGTTGCCCCTTGGATTCATAGTTAGCTCAAGAGGCAAGAGTTCAAAATCTGAGCTCACTTGGGAGTGTCTAAAAAATATCTTGCTTTAAGTATTCATTCCTTTATTCATTCAACTTCAGTTTAGAAAGAACTTTTCTATTTGTCAAGCCCTGCGCCAAACAGTATGTCAGTACTTTGATTCATCTGTGATTTCATCAATCTATGAATTTGATACTTTCCAGTCTCCCTTTTTCTCTCCAAGAGGCCTGATTCCAGAATTCATTACTATCTAGGAACTCTTTTGTATCCAGGAGGCTTGGCCCACAGATTCCTCCAATGGTCTGAGAACTCCTCATTGCTCTACTGATAACTTCACCCAAAATCATCTACATGTACTTCTAGTTAATTCCATGTTTCCATAAGATTAACCATTTGATGCTGGAAGGGAACATCAAGTTTACCCACTTTCCTAATTAGGAAATCAACACAAGGAGAGATTAAATGATGTCTAGTGTTGAAAGATACTAAATATCTGAGATAGGATTTGAATCAGGGTCTTCCTGACTTCAAGTGCACTCCTGCATCTGCCATACCACTTGGCTACCTCCTTGGTGGGTAATTTCTACATATGTAGTCCAAGGATGCAAGTCTAATTCTCTGTGTATAGCCCCTACACCCATTTGTGCTTTTCAGCTGCCATTTTTTCTCTCTTAATTCAATAAATATTTATTAATCTCCCCATTAATAATAGTATAAGGTTTTGTTTTAAGAAATGAGCATATAAAAGTACAAATTAAATAATTCTTGCTCTCAAAAAACTTACATTTTAAGTAGTAACACACACACATATTTATATACATGTGTATATATACAATGAGGTCCTTTCCTGAACTAAATTGCCAAATATTTAGACTCTACTGCAGAAAGTACAACTCTTGTTGTATTGGCCACATTGTTTGAATGCCAAATGCATGCTTGCCAAGACTAATGTCACACAGGACAAGTGCTCACAAGGTAGTCAGAGAAAGCAATATATGGATGCCCTCAAAGTCTCTTTTAAGAACTTTAGGATTGATTGTATGACTTGGAAGACACTGACACCTGGTGTGCTCTCATTAGAGAAGGTACTGTGCTCTATGAGGAAAGCAAAATTGAATTAACTCAGAAGAAACATGAGATATGTAGTTAGACAATCCACCTCAGATGTTCCCATTTGTATCTGACCCATGGCAGAGCATTCCAAGCTCATGTCGGTCTGATTAGCCACAGTCAGATACACTTACTTGACTCTAATATAATGATGTCATTTTGGTCCCCTTCAAGAATGAAGAATAACAACTAACCAAAATCTATTTATCTGAATGTCTGTCTAATATTTCTCTCTAGATATATAAACATGTAGATACATAAATATATAGGTATATGTACATACATGTACATGTACTAATATACATATAATATTTATATGTGTATATATCCATGCACATATATTATATATGCTTGCATATATATGTGTATATGTTCATATGCATATATTTATATGTGTATGTATTTTCCTTTTGATATGTATCATGAATGCATGTGTATGTATGTTTATATATAGATTTATATGTTTATGTGTGTATTTTTCCTTATTTTATATTTATATGTATATATATATATACATATATATGTGTATGTAGGTATACACACAGACATACACATGGATATAGATGTAGAGATATAAGGAAAATTAAGAAGGAAGAGAAGACTACTAATTGTAAAATTAGAAAGGCTTCATAGGGGAGGTAGTACTTGAATTAGGTCTTGAAAACATAAAAGTCAAGAAGCAGAGATAAAGAAGGAATACATTGAGGCATAGGGGATGACTTGTGTAAATAGATAGAGGAAGAGCATGAAAAGTTCAATCTGGGGAACAGTTTTCCAGTTTGGCTGAAATGTAAAGTTTGTGTAATAGCGGAGAATTCAATAAGGCTACAAAGTTAGATGGGTCAGAATATAGAAGACTTTAAAAGTCATACTACAGATTTGTGTATTTTTTTTTCTCCTTGAGAAAATGGGAAGCTACTAAGCATTGTTGAGTGAAGCAGTAATATGTTGAACCTTTTGTCTTAGGAAGATTATTTTGGTAATAGTCTAAAACAGGGGTTCTCCAACTACGGCCGCGGGCCAGATGTGGCAGCTGAGGACGTTTATCCCCCTCACCCAGGGCTATGAAGTTTCTTTATTTAAAGTTTTTGTTTTTACTATAGTCCAGCCCTCCAACAGTCTGAGGGACAGTGAACTGGCCCCCTGTTTAAAAAATTTTGAGGACCCCTGGTCTAAAACCTTTGTGTCATGGATCCTTTGGCAATCAAGGGAAACCTATGGAACCCTTCTAGGAATAATATTTTTAAATATTTGAAGGAAATACAAAATTTCAAAATATTTTTCCTATTTAAGTTCATCGAATCCCTAAAATCTATCTATAGTCCCATTGGTGTAGAGGATTAATATATTGAAGAAGAGCGATAATGGAAATAGAGAACCCAGCTTCAGTTCTCTTCAGTTATAACTCTATGTTCCTATGATCTCCTCCCAGGTAAAAATTTTCAGTCTCAGGAAAGTACACCCTCAATCTACGTCCTGCTTGAATGACTCTTGTCAATGTCTTCTCCTTAATCTTCCACAGAGACTGTTTTAATATTGTAACATTTTGTGATACTCAAAAATAAAGAATATAGAGCCCCAGCCTCATAAAATATATCACTAAATCTTGAAGGGAGCTTAGCATTTATTTATCTGATTTTTTATTATACAAATACAGTTTTAAAAACAAGGACAAGAAGGGCCCAAACAGGGAAGTCAACTTGTCCTAGGTCATGTCAGAGTCCAGATTAAGTTTGATTCCAACTCACTCCGGTGCTCATTCCATGGAGCACAATGCTGCTCTGGGATATGAAATTTAGAGTAATTATAAATCAAAGGTAGAGAAGAGACCCATAAATAAAGTGCCCTGAACATTCAGAGGATAAAAAAGACTTTATGCAAGAGTTTGAGTTGGACTAGATAAGTAGGAAGCTCTAAGTTCAAATCTTGTCTCAGAAATTTACTTAGCTCTAGGCAAGCCATACCTTCCCAGCCTCACTTTTCTCACCATAAAATGGGGATAATAATAGCACCTAATTTATAGGGTTGGTGTGAACATCAAATGAAATAACATATATAATGAAAGCACTTTGTAATGATAACCAGGTGTAATTGAGTGGGACTTGGAGAACCCTAGCATTTAGAAGAGACAAATTGTGGAAAGGAAGTGTGTTTAATGTAGAGGGATTAACATGAGACAAGATGCAAACACAAGAAAGCACAAAGAATATTTGGGAACATGATGAGCAACCCTATTTGACTGCCATGAAGAGGGTGGAAAAGAACAGAAATCATTGTCATGGAGTGACCTAGCATGATTTGGTACTGATAGGATTTCTGGGGTAAAGCTGATTTCAATCAGTCTATTAATTAGTAAACATTTATTAAGTTCTTACTATATGCCAAATTAATTAGTAGAAATGTTTACTAATTTCTAACTAAATAACTACTAATTTACTAACATTTCTTGATGCTTATTATGTGCTAAATTAATAAACATTTCTTAATGTTTATGTGCCAAATTAATTAGTAAGCATTTATTAAGTGCCTTACTATGTGCCAAATTAATTAGTAAACACTTATTAAGTGCTTACTATGTGCCAAGTTAATTAGTAAACATTTCTTAATGTTTCTTATGTGCCAAATTAATTAGTAAACATTTATTAAGTGCTTAGTATTTGCCAAATCAATTAGTGTAGTCCTATGTGCCACACAGTATACTAAACTTAATAATCTAGCTATGGATTGGAAGGTGAGTTTCATAAACATGCATGATCCCTCTATAGTTATCCAGAGCTTAGAACAACTCTGACCCCTGCCTTGGCCATTAGGCATGACCAGGGTTTTTGTTATCTATTTTTCTACCATATGTGTAGACTTGCTAATACTCCTGCTCTCCTCCTTCTCCCCCCCAAAAACGCCCATCTTGTTCTGCCTCAGTTCTATCATCTGTAAAATGAGTATGATAATAGTGACTACTTCCCAGTGTTGTCTTGAGAATCCAATGAGATAATATTTATAAAGCACTTAACACAGTGCCTGGCACATAGTAGGTGCTTAATTAATGCAGTAAAAACTAAGGATTGTGAAAAGGTTGCTGGAAGTAGAGGCAGTGAATACAGAATACAGAAGTTCTACCTTTTGCTCAATGGTGAATAATAAGTACTATGAAGTACTTGACAATCTACTCATCTGTTCCCATGTCACTTCTCAAAATCCCTGTGATGGGATGAATTCCCATCCCCTATTCCCTATTCATTTTCCCTCATATCCATCTATGTGAATACCACTATTACATGCCCCAGACTTATCAACCCTTCCCTTTCAGAATGTGTCCTCTGGAAATCAATCCATTCTATTGCAACAAACTTTCTTTTGCAGTAGACCTGTGTTTTTACTTTCATTATGTTTTGCATATAATTTTCTCTGTATATGTTTTCTCCTTCCCCCTTCTTGATACTTCCTGAAGACATGATCTATTTCCTATTTTATCTCTATGTTTCTGACATCTAGCATAGCACCTGGTGGATAGGGCTAGGGCTGGGGACTGGCTATGTGAGTTTACTGATAAAGGGAACTCCAAAATGAAGAAATCCCCCTCTCTCAATGTAGATCAATGCCTTCTTTGTGATTTGCAATCTTAAAGAGATTGCTGAATCGTCGAGTAAGTGACTTGCTGAGGGTCACAAATCCAGTAAGTGTCAGGGATGTGATTGAATGAAAGGGAATCCAAAGATGGAGAATGTGTTAAAGAAGATAAGTGGCAGAGAAAGAATAGTCAGAGGTATCAAGGAGCTAGGTAGTGCAGGAGCTAGAACCCTGGACCTGAAGTTAGGAAACCCTGAGTTCAAATGTGATCTTAAACACTTCCTACCTGTGTGTGTGACTCTAAGCAAATCACTTAAATTTTCTCTGCCTCAGTTTCCACATCCATAAAATAGAGCTGATAGTAGTAGCTTGTACCTCCACTTACAATAGTGCTTCCACTGCTTAGTATAGTGCCTGGCACATAGTAGATGCTTAATAAATACATTAAAAAGTAAGAATTCTGAAAAGGCCACTGGGAGTAAATGAAGTGAATAGAGATGACTTGTTTTTGGTTACTGTCCATTTAGTTTTCTGATAAACATTGGTTATAGAAAGGATGAACACTTTCTTAATGCTTTTCAAATTAAGTATAAATGAGTTTGTTGAAATTTCCATTTGGTAAAATAAAGATTATATTTTGTTTTCCTTCCCCAAACCTTGTTAGAATTTTTAATGTGCCTATATTATATATATAGTAAAAAAAAATCTTCTCTTTCTTGGTCATTATCTGTCAATCTTGCTTCCTGTCAATCTCTTTCCATTATTTTTTATCTTTCTGCTTCCTGTGTTTGAGAGACAACTTAAAGCACTTTAGGTCAAGGATCAAAAACTCACTTACCTTGAGAAGAATTGATTTTGTCCTCTGATCCCATTTTCCCATCTGTAAAATGGGAATAACAATATGCTTTCTACCTCAATGGGCTATTATGAGAAAAAAAAGTAAATCTTATGCTATAAAAATGCTATACAGTTGTTATTATTATCATCTCTCTCCCTTTTCTCTTTGCCTTTCACTTCCTTCCTCATTTCCTTCTTTCAGTATCTGCCTCTGTCTCTGTATCTCTGTCTCCATCTCTCTATCCCTGCCTCTGACCTGCACATTCATACCATACTTAAACATCATATTCATAATCTGCATCCTCAGCAGCTCTCCCGGGGAGATATGGAAGGGCAGAGACAAAAATTAGCTCTTAGGAAAGAAGCTCTTAAGAGTTCGGTGCAGTTTCAGTGACAATACACTATCTAGTCATCCAATTCCCTCCATTTTTGCGTGGCTGGATGCTACAAGTGTCTCCCAACCTTAGCATCTGAAGAGCTTTCATTTTTTTCTGAGGTCCAGGCAGGACTCCCAGTTCAGATTACTCGTCAATTCTTGGAATTGTCCCCCTAACCTGACTTCTGTTCTAGTGAGACTATGTGTTCAATCTGTAGTATTTCATTAGCTTTGCTGACACCGTCCACTTACTCTCAAAATTACAAAATCTTCAAGTACGAGGGATTCTTTTTTTGGTACTGTCTCTCAGGGCCTTTCCAACTGTCTGGGGCTGTGTTGTTATCATCTTCAGGGCAAGTGGACAGTCCAGCAAATCCTGTAGGTTTCATTGATAGCCAACCAACACCTGTCCACTCTGGGATGGTTATTATAGGGAAGAGGCCAGGCTGATAAAATTTCCAATACACTCTGTTTTTCACTTGGGATAAAAATTGTATTTCCCTGATTTAGTTTTGTGGTTCTTTAATCAGTCTCATCTAATTCTTTGTGAACCCACTTGGGGAAGGAAAAGGAAGGAGGGGATTCTTGGCAGAGATACTGAAGTGATCTGCCATTTCCTTCTCCAGCTCATTTTAAAAATGAGAAAATTAAGGCAAACAGGGTGAAGTGACTTGCCAGGGTCACCCAGCTAGCAATTGTTTAAAGCCAGTTTTGAACTGAGGTTCTTCTGACTCTGGTCCCCTCACTTTATTCATTATACCATATAGCTTCCCTTCCCTGACTTCACATTCACTTCTAAATATTCATACCTCAAAGCATTTGGCTGATCATTCCCCCAGTGATTTCCTTCTTTCTTTTCTTGGCTTTTTCTTTTTTATCTTTTTCATCTCTTTTCTTTGCCCCTTCCTTTCCTTCTGTTCTCTCTTCCTCTTTTTTCCTCTTCTCTTCTCTTCTATTTGCCTGTGATTCTCTGTATATTTTTCTCTGTTTCTCTCTGTCTCTGTCTTTTTGTTTCTCTCTCTTTGGCTCGGGCTATGCTTAGTCCCCTTCAGTGGAAATATCACTGATTATGGAGTTAGGGGATGTGGATTCAAATTCCATCCCTTATGCACCCATGTTGGCCACAACACTAAAATTCCCTTAGCTTTAGTCTGTCTGTATTCTTCTGTTTCTTTGTTTCCTCTTTATCTCCCTCTGTCTCTGTCTGTCTCCGATTCTGTCTCTCTGTTCCCATCTCTCTCTCTCTTTCTTTCTCTTTCTCTCTCTGTGTGTGCTTGTCTGTCTCTGTTTCTCTCCACCTTTTTTTTCTATCTCCTTCTCTTTGTTTCTCCCTCCGCCCTGTTTCTTTGTCTCTCTCCCTCTCCCTCCCTTCTCTCTCTCCCCCTCTCTCCCAATACACACACACACACACACATCCAGAGTATTTTCTTTCAGTAGTCTGTTTTATCTCCTGCAATATCTCTATGCCCTACACCCCCACATCACCCACCCATTCTATCCTTCAATATATCAGTTAGATTTCCAGTAGGCATTTCTCCTCTTTTCCTCCATTCAGGTTCTGTTGCATGCCTCCCTTTAATTAGCAGCAGCAGAAGCAACAGCAACAGCAGCAGGTGTCCTCTTCAAAGTGTCTTTAAAGAACTCAGTCCCAAATACTTTATCACCCATCCTTATTAGTAACTGCTTCCAGACCGGTAATCTCTCTTCTGCCAACTCCTAGTTCATTTAAAATCCTTATTCCTCAAAGACAATCACTGATCAACTCCCCCTTAGCTACTCCTTTGAAAAACACTTGAAATTTTGTTGGCCGATTCTAGAAAAAAAATCAGAATCCAGAGGTTTTCCATGGAAGTGTTTAGATTGTTGTTGTATCTGTCATGATCTTTGCCAGAAACACCTGGCAGATGTACCTGCAGGGGTTAGAGGTAAATGGAAATCCATTCTCTAGGCTCTAAGCATAGACTCTAAGGAGTGGTCAGAGCCATGAGATTAACATTATGGGATTCTGGGTATTCAAGAGGAGATGCAGTCAGAGACATCAAATATTGCAGACAGGTAAATTAGGATGAGAACTAAGAGGAGAGCATTGTCTATATCTAGATCTATATCTACCTATATCTATATCTATATATGAGATCACTTTGAGAAACACTCCCTGGGATTATGGCAAAAGTCTTCTTACTGGTCTTCCTGCCTTGTCATTCCTTTTCAGTCCATCTAACACACAGCTGCCAAAATCCTATCCCCAAAACACAGGCTCTGGCTGTGCTATTCCTTTGGAAGGCAAGATGGAACAGTAGAGACATCACTCATTCTGGAGTTAGGAAACCCAGGCTCAAATCCCAGCACTGTTACACCCATATATCCTTGGCTACAACACTTAAACTGCCTCAGCCTCAGTATGTCCATATGTTAAAATGATCAGGTTGTACTAGATAGCCAGTGAAGTCTTTTCCAGTGTTAAGCCAAAGCCTAAATATACTCCAGGGATTTCCCTTGGATCTTGGGATCAAATATAAACTTCTCTATCTGGGATTCAAAGATATGCACAACCTAGTCTCAGCCTTCCTTTCCAGGCTTATGACACTTGAGTCTTCTCCACAAATCTAAGGTTCAATTGCATTGTTATTTAAAAAAAATTTTTAATTTATGGAATAAAACAAGCATTTCCATAACATAATATAATAAAAAGATGATTGCATATTAAACTGCCAATCTACTATGTACAACTTGCTACTTCTATTAAATATAAAACAAAGTTACATTTTTTACATTTATTATTCCCCTTTTTTTCTTCTCTCTGCATCCCACTCACCTACTCCAATATCTTACACACAGTGCTCCATCTTTCCTCTATGGGACATTTTGGTGGGCATTTCACATGCCTACAATGTACTTCCTCCTCACCTCTTCCTTTTGGTCATTTTGGTCTCCTTGGAGGGTGATGTTTCCTGACCTGGTCTTCCAGCAGCCAGTGCCTTCCTTTATCAGAACACAGGGCTGTTAATTAGTATCATCTGGGTGCAGGAAAAGTTACTTGTATCTCCACAGTTAGAATGTAAACTCCTTGCTATGCTGGAAAAGTTGTCAAACTGTGCATACCCTTTGATCCAGCAATGTTACTACTGGGCTTATATCCCAAAGAGATACGAAAGAAGGGAAAGGGACCTGTATGTTCAAGAATGTTTGTGGCAGCCCTCTCTGTAGTGGCAGAAACTGGAAACTGAGTGGATGCCCATCAATTGCAGAATGGCTGAATAAATTGTGATATATGAGTGCTATGGAATATTATTGTTCTGTAAGAAATGACCAGCAGGATGATTTCAGAAAGGCCTGGAGAAGAGGTCATCAAACTTTTTAAATAGGGGGCCAGTTCACTGTCCCTCAGACTGATGGAGGGCCAGATTATAGTAAAAACAAAAACTTTGTTTTGTGGGCCTTTAAATAAAGAAACTTCATAGCCCTGGGGGAGGGGCATAAACGTCCTCAGCTGCTGCATCTGGTCCCAGGGCTGTAATTTGAGGACCCCTGGCCCTGGAGAGACTTACATGAACTGATGCTGATTGAAATGAGCAGGACCAGGAGATCATTATATACTTCAACAACAATACTATATGGTGATCAATTCTGAGGAACCTGGCCATCTCCAGCAATGAGATGAACCAATCAGTTCCAATAGAGCAGTAATGAACTGAACCAGCTACGCCCAGCAAAAGAACTCTGGGAGATGACTATGAACCACTACATAGAATTCCCAATCCCCCTACCTTGGTCCGCCTGCATTTTTTATTTCCTTCACAGGCTAATAGTACACTATTTCAAAGTCAAATTCTTTTTGTACAGCAAAATAACTGTCTGGACATGTATACATATATTGTTGTTTAATTTTAAACATATTTGACATGTATTGGCTGACCTGTCATCTGGGGGAGGGGATGGGGGGAAGGACAGGAAAAATTGGAACAAGGGGTTTGGCAATTGTCAATGCTGTGAAATTGCCCATGCATATAACTTGGAAGGAAAAAAAAAAGAAATGAGAATGTAAACTCCTTGAGGGTTTAGAATCTTTGGATCCTAGCATCTAATAAACACTGAATTCGATGCCATGGCTAAGTTTGATTAGCAAAGTTCTTACATAATGTTTCCTGCAGGTAACTAGGATATGTGTGGATGTATATTTCTTATCATTGTCAATGGATCTGCATGTTATAGCCTCAACCCACCTCCATGTTAGATTGTTTAAATGTAGCCTGTTATTTATGGGATCTCAAACAATAGCAATCAATGGAAGCCCCATGAATTCCTCCCTCAAATTCAGGTGTGAGTGGGAGGGTTGGAAATTCAACTGCACAGTCTGTGGAGCTTTGGATTAATCTTGTGGGTGGAAGGCAACTTATACTGTATAATAGATAATAAACCCTTCTGTTTATTAACCCAATGATTTTTTTTGGGGGGGGGAGTCAGAACCTTAGACTATACAGAGTGTTAGAGATTTCCATGATGCTTTGGCGAGGTGATGGATACTCCATTAATTGCTTTGTGGATCTGTGATTGTATGTTTGAACAATCTGCAAGAATAATGGCAGTATTTGGGAACTTAAGTCTTGCCTTGAGATATGTTAAAGTAATCTGAGTAAATTTAATCCCCAAAGAAAGTGAACTATGGTTTATTAGAACATCTTTTTTTTTTTTCAAAGGGACCCGTCAAAGTGCTTAAATGAGAAAACAAATCTCAGAAGGTACATGTTGGGAGAGGCAAGGAGAAACTCATTGCCACAAAAGAATAGTAATAAAAGGAACACTTGGGAAAGCAGCCTTAAGAAATCACATCACTTTGTTTGAGCAAATTATGCTATTGCATGTTCTCTGGTTTTATCTGTTTCTAGATTTTTTTCTCTCCTTGTTCTTGTAGCAACATTATCAATAACCTTGGAGTGGCCTCTTTCTAACTTTTTTCTAAATTGGAAAGAAATAGAAAAGGAATCAGGGTCAAGTTTTTTTTTTTTCCTTTACCCCTGCATCTCCTGCCAAATTCTATCATTAACTTCTTAGGTTGGCAAACCTTAAAGTGGTTAATAATGAGAATTCATTATATTTCCAAAGATTATAGAATGGAGAGCTGGAAGAGAACTGAACAGTCATTTGTTTGGCTTTCTAATTTTGAAGAATAGGAAATTAGGCCTAGTGAGGGGAAATAACCTGGATCATAGATAGCTGGAAGAGATGAGAGAGATCACAATTTTACAGATGAGGAGACTGAAGGCAAAACACTTAAATGACATGACAGGATCATAGAGCCAGTATATATCTAAGGTAGAATTTGAATTCAGGAAAACCTGAACCAAGTTCAGCATTATTTTTATTGTGCTACCTAATTTACCAAACTCACACAAATAGTAAGCATAGGAGACCATACGCAACCCCTTTGGTCTAATTCCTCCATTTTATAGATGAGAGAGTTGAAGCTAATAAAAGTCAAATAAGTCACCCAGTGTCATATTACTTTGTTTTTTTTTTATTAAAGCTTTTTAATTTTCAAAAGATCAAAATACATGGATAGATTTTCAACATCAACCCTTGCAAAACCTTGTGTTTCAATTTTCCCTACTTCCCACCTCTTCTGTAATGTTCAGGCCAGCTTTCTGGAGGACCTCAGGATCAGCCCAAGTCCTTAGTCTTAGTGGAAGCCACCACTAGGCTGGTTCAAGATGGAACATTCCCCTTTCCAAGCCTTGTCAGCCCTTACATACCTAAGTACAATTACATCATTACAGCATACTGAATATGTGTGAACTAGAGAACTATTATATCACCATACTAAGTACTCAGTATATATGTGATCTAGAGAACCATCAATTCCACTGAGTTAACATCTTGTTTCACATATACTTGTTCAGAGTTCTGACGCTCTATAACCCTCCTCTAGATAGCAAGTAATCCAATATGTGTTAAACATGGTAAAAAATATATGTTAAATCCAATATATGCATACATATTTATGCAATTATCTTGCTGCACAAGAAAAATCAAATAAAAACTGATAAAGAAAATAAAATGCAAGCAAACAACAAAAAGAGTGAAAATGCTATGTTGTGATCCACACTCAGTTTTCATAGTCTTCTTTCTGGGTACAGATGGCTCTCTTCCTCATAAGATCATTGGTACTGGTCTGAATCTTCTCATTGTTGAAAAGAGCCAAGTCCATCAGAATTGATCATCTTACAATCTTATTGTTGCAGTGTACGATGATCTCCTAGTTCTGCTCATCTGTCTCTCTCTCTCTCTCTCTCTCTTTTTTTTCTTTTCTTTTTTTGCTGAGGCAATTAGGGTTAAGTGCCTTATCCAGGGTCACACAGCTAGTTAAGTGTTTGAGGCCAGAGTTGAACTCAAATCATCCTGACTTCAGGGCTGGGGTTCTATCCACTGTACCACCTAGCTGCCTCTGTTCATTTCACTTAGCATCAGTTCATGTAAGTCTCTCCAGGCCTCTTTGAAATTATTCTGATGAAAACATCATTTTTATACAATAATATTCCATAATATTCATATACCATAACTTATTCAGCCATTTTCTAACTGATGAGCATCCATTCAGTTTCCAGCTTTTAGCCACTACAAAAAGAGCTGCCACAAACATTTTTGCACTTGTGGAGTCCTTTCTTTCCTTTTAGATCTCTTTGGGATATGAATCCAAAAGAAAAACTGCTGAATCAAAGGGTATTCACAGTTTGATAGCTCTTTGGGTATAGTTCCAAATTGCTCTCCAGAATGGCTGGATCAGTTCACAACTCTACCAACGATGGATTAATGTTCCAGTTTTTCCACATCCCCTCCAACATTCGTCATAGTCTTTTCCTGTCATCTTAGCCAATCTGAGGGTGGGTAGTGGTACCTCAGAGTTGTTTTAATTTGCATTTCTCTGATCAATAGTGATTTAGAGCATCTTTTCATTTGATTAGAAATGGTTTTCATTTCTTCATCTGAAAATTGTTTCTTCATATCCTTTGATCATTTATAAATTGAAGAATGGCTTGAATTTTTATAAATTTGAGTCAGTTTTTTTTATATTTTAGAAAAAGGCCTTTATCAATCCTTGAATGTAAAAATGTTTTCCCAATTTATTGCTTCCCTTCTAAATCTTGTCTGCATTAGTTTTGTTTGTACAAAAACTTTTTAACTTAATATAATCAAAATTATCTATTTTATTTGGTCAATAATGATTTCCAGTTCTTCTTTGACCACACATTCCTTCCTTCTCCACAGATCTGAGAGGTAAACCATACTTTGTTCTTCTGATTTGCTTATAATATCACTCTTTATGTGTAAATTATAAGCCCATTTCAACCTTATCTTGGTATACAGTGTTAGGTGTGGGTCAGTACTAGTTCCAATTTTCCCAGCACTTTTTGTCAAATAGTGAGTTTTTAATCCCAAAAGCTAGATTAATTTAGGTAGTATTCTCATTTTTATTATATTAACTCAGCTTACCAATGTGCACTTGATATTTTTCCAATTGATTAGACCTGCTTTATTTGTGTGGAAAATGTTTCATAGTTGTATTCATGTAGCTCCTGACTTTGCATTGCCAGGCAGACTCCTGAATATTTTATATTATCAATAGATATTTTAAATGGAATTTTTCTTTGTATCTCTTGCTTCTGGACTTTATCGGTAATATATACAAATGCTAATAATTTATGTGGATTTATTTTGTATCCTGCAACTTTACTAAAATTATAAATTGTTTCTAATAGGTTTTAGTTGATTTTCTAGAGTTCTCTAAGTATACTAGAGTATCGTCTGCAAAGAGTGATAATTTGGTTTCCTCATTATCTACTCTAATTCTTCTAATCTCTTTTTCTTCTCTTATTGCCCCAGCTAACATTTCTAATACAATATTGAATAGTAATGGTGGTAATGGGCAACCTTGTTTCACCCATTGAAAAATCAATGGGGACTCTTCTGGATTCCTTCTAACACATCCTAAGGGGAGATTGTACCACTCAGATCTTATTGGGAATCATTCTATTTTGTCCCCATTACATATGATGCTTACTGATGGTTTTAAATAGATGCTACTGATCATTTAGTTTCTTTCTTTCTTTCTTTTTTTGTTTGTTTATTTATTTATTGCTGAGGCAATTGGGAGTAAGTGATTCGCTCAGGATCACACAGCTAGGATGTGCTTACTGTCTGAGGCCAGATTTGTTCAGGTCCTCCTGACTTCAGGGCTAGTGCTCTATCTACTGTGCCACTTAGCTGCCCTATGCTATTGATCATTTTAAGGAAAATTCCATTTATTCCTATACACTCTAGTATTTTTAATAGGAATGGATGTTGGATTTTATCAAATGCTTTTTCAGAAATTATTGCAATAATGATGATTTTTGTTAGTTTGATTATTGATTATTATTAGTTTGATTTTATTAGTTTTCCCAATATTGAACCAGCCCTGCAATTAATATTACTTTGTGATCCATTTCCCCCTGATTTTTGTCAAACCCCATTTTTGAATCCTTTTAGTTTTTAAAGGGCTGATCAATCAATGTGATCATTCCCAGCCCCAAGGCATTTGCTTGTTAACCCGTTTGGACTGTGCCTTTCCCACTGGGGACCCTTAGCTTGGTCTCCATCTCCTAGGGATGTCTCCTGTTCTTGCTTTCTAATCAAAATTAGGGGTGAATTGGTCCACAAGAAGACCAAGTCAGGAAGTCCCTGATTGGTGTTGTTTTTAGGTAAAATTACTAGAGTTAGCTAGGTCTCATAAAATAAACAGCATTTTTAAAATATCATAAGAGGTATAATCAGTCAAATCTGAAGTCCAGGACACTTTCCCTTGCTGCAGACTAATCCTTTCACCTGAGGATGAGTCTCTCTCTTCTAGCCGCCTCCATGATGAATAGGGAGGAAGTGAGAACTATTAACACAACCCTTCATTAAAATGTCCATCAATCAAAATTGTCTTGTCTTTGCCAAGGGAAGTCCAAACGATATCTATCTAATTTAATCTGCATAAAATGTATAAGATAAGTGCTTTTTATTTTCTTTTTTAAAAATAATACCCATTTTACCGATGAGCTCTGCAGCTGAGAGGGATTTTAAACAAATTGCCTTTGATCACATGGCTAGTGAATGTCTGAGGAAGGCTCCAAATCCACATTGTCCTGATTTCAGGTCTAGCCCCTCTGTCTACTATGCTTGCCAGGCATCCTTTTAATGAAAACTCCTCTTGGTCCTCCCAAAGGAAGGCTTCTTCTGCATTCGTAATCAATGCAGACTCCTAAGTTATTTTCCTTTTAAAATATTTATAACTTATTTTTACATAATCTTCATTTCCAAATATATCACACCATCCTCTCCTACCCAGTAAACCATACCTTGAAACAAAATGAAATTTAACAGAAAGAGAAAGGAGGGGGAAATAAAGAAAATAGTTTAGCAAAAACAAACAAACAAACAAATAAACAAACAAACAAAAAAACAAAAAACAAAAAAAAAAAAAAAAACCAGCCAGCATATTGATTGAGTCTGATGGTATATATACACATACATACATACATACATACATACATACATACATATATATATCTATTTCCCATACTTGTATATCCCCATCTTTGAAAAAAAAAAGGAGGGAGGTTCATTTTCTTACATCTTCTTTAGGAAAAAGCTTAGACTGTCCATTTCGTTTGTTGTTGCTGTTTTTGTTGCTTCTTGACATTTGTATTGTTCTTGTGTAGGTTATTTTTAGTTCTGGTTCTCTGAATCAGTTTAATCTATATTTTCCTACATTTATCGAACTCTTCATATTCATCATTTCTACTAGTACAGCAGCATTCCATGACATGTCCTTGCCACAGTGTGTTTAGCAGTTCCCTAGTCAATGGGCACCTACTTTATTTCCAGTCTATTTTACCTTAAAAAGTCCAGCTATAGAAAAAGAGTACTGAAAATGGAACTTGGCTTTCTATCTTTCAGTTAAATGGTACAGTGAATGGAGCTTCAGGGTTTGAAATGTAGAAGTTTTGACTTCATATCTTGTTCAAGACACTTGCTAGCTATGTGACTCTGGGCAAGGCATATTTGTCTCTGCCTCAGTTTCCTTCTATAAAATGGGGATAATAATAACATCTCATCTACCAGCTGGGTTGTTGTGAGCATTGAAGGAGATAATTTATGCTTCACAAACTTTAAAGCACCATGTAAATTCTAGGGAGCTGTCCTAAATGCAGGCTTTCCCTGCATCCCTAATCAATGGGGACTCTTCTGGATTCCTTCTAACACATCCTGAGGGGAGATTGTACCACTCAGATCTCTAATGAATGCCAAATCTTGCCTTTCTCTTCCACTTTCTGTTATGTACATCAGAAAGGGAGGCTTTACCCGGTGATCCTGATTAAGCAGGATATAGTAGAGTTACCATTATAGCAATTCAGACATCAGGACAAAAGAATTTGCTCTGCTTTTTCTGGATATATTTCTAGATACCTGCAACATCTATGCCTTCCCCTTTCTGGGTATTCTCACCACAGATGATCACAATCTGACCACAAGTTGCTGTAGATGCTAATAATAATAATACTAATTAACATTAATGAAGGATTTACTACTTTCCAGACACTGTACTAAGCACTTTCCAATTATCTCATTTGATCTTCATAGCCATCCTGGGAAATTGGTGTTTTTATGATGCTTATTTTACTTATATGGAAATTGGAGCAAATAAAATTATGGGACTCAATCTGGGTCATGCAGTTACCATTTGTCTACAGGCAGATTTGAACTCAGTTCTTGGGCCCTGAAGCCCTATCCATTGAGATACATAGGATTTTAAATAAAACATTTATGTACACACACACACATAAAGAGAGAGACATTCAGAGAGAGAGAGAGAGAGAGATGGAGAGACAGAGACAGAGAAAGAGAGACAGAGACAGAGAGAGAGAGAGACAGAGAGAGAGAGAGAAAGAGAGAGAGAGAGAGATGGAGAGACAGAGACAGAGAAAGAGAGAAAGATGAGAGAAAGAGACAGAGACAGAGAACAGAGAGATTTTTTTCTGGTTATACATGAATATTAATTTAAAAAAATACACATTCTTTTATGAATCATGTTGGTGGAGAAAAAAATCAAAACAAAAGGGAAAATCATGAGAGGGGAAAGAACAGAAGGGAGGAAAAGTGAACATAGCATGTGTTAATTTACATTTGGTTTCATACATAGATCATTTTAAAGAGTTCCTGTAGCCCAAAGAATCTCTTTGCAGCCAGCTTAGTGTTGAGCTTTTCTATCAGCCAGATGAGGCCTCAAATAATAGATCCCTGATCCATTACCCAATCTCCACTCTCAACTTTTTCAGTTTGTTAGGAGGTCCCAGAGTATGAGAAAAGAACAGTTACCCTAGAGTTAGAAGATTTGGATTCAAATACTACTTTTAGTACTTTGAATTTGAATAAATAGTTTAACCTACTTGAGCCTCAGTTTTTTCATCTGTAAAATGAAAAGGTTGGATTAAATGGCCTCTTCCTTCCTGTTCTGTCCATAATCCTCTGACCTAGCAGCTTAGTGGTCTAGTAGGAAGAGGGCTAGGCTTGTAGTGCAGAAGATTTGAGTTCAAGTTCAGCTGTTGACACTTCCTAGCTATGTGACTCTGGGTAAGTCACTTAACCCCTTTCTGCCTATGTTTCCCTATTTGTTAAATAGTAATAATCTGCCTCCTAGGATGGTAGTGAAGACCAAATGAGATTTGTAAAGCATTTAGCATAGTATGTGACTCATAGTGAATGCTTAATCAATCAATGCATTTTTTCCTTCCTTCTTTCCTATGATATAAAATAAGCAGATTTACCCAGATGGTCTCTAAGATCCCTTCCAGTTCTGGATCTATGATCAAATGAATCTAATTCACTAATATTTCTTAACCATCTACTACGTGTCAGTCCTCGTGCTAGGCATAGGGGCTACAAACATAAATGAAACATCGCCTGCCCTTAGGAGGCTTACCTTCTGCATGTAAGACTCCATATTCTGTACTTGCATGCACAACAGCTGGTGTAGGAGGAGTTCAGTGGAGGGTTTGGAGTACATATATTGCCTTTTATTTAGCTCCCTAGAGGTACTGCTTACAAATTCCAGTTCCTAAGTTTAGAAATGTTGCATTTGCTAAACTTCTGAAGTGTGAACCTTGTACAGCAGAGCTCCTGGGCTGTGCGAGTTATTTTTATCTTCTGTGCAGTTGTCTGGGCTAGATTTCAATTGATTTGGGGAGAGAGAAAAAAAAGTTGAGTTATTTGTGTCTTCCCATTCAGTTAGGGAAAGACTCCAAATGGAAAATTTTGATACCCCTTAAATAAAACAAAAATAAACACAAACCAAGAGACATAGAATGTTTACATGATGGAGAAAATGGCTGTTGGTACAACATTGGATTCCAAGGAAGTTCCGTAACCATTTTCATGAACAAAGCTGATTGGAACCTTTAAACTTGTCAAATCCTACTCATTTTCAAACCTTGAATAAATGGTGAGGGGCAGGCTAAGATCAGTAATGGAAACATTAAGAGAATCTCCACTGGAGTACAACAAATGGGATTGCAGCTATACCTTTCTTTTTCAAAGTTAATTGATTTTAAATGAAGGCAATTTGGCTGAAGTTAGAGCTTCAAACCAGGTGGGGGAAGGGAATTGGCCAAGATGAAGGAGCCTTATAAGAATAGGGACCTGCTACAAAAATGGTTAAATATGGAGGACTTGGCAAAATGTTTCCATATTTAACCGGGTGATTAAATCTCTTCAGGGCAGGAACAGTCCCACCTATTCATTTATTTAGAGATGAGTCTGGTGAGGTAGCCAAGTACTTGATATGATACATTAGAGATGAAATTTAGAAGATGTGAGGTTAAAAAGTATATTGGATTTGGAGTTGGAGGAGCTGAGTTTGAATCCTAGTTCATCTACTTATTACATATGTACATGCAGTCTTCTTTGGATCAAAAACCATTCACAAATGATCCAATCACTTTGGAAAGCAATTTGGAACTGTGTCTAAAGGGCTATAAAATTGTGTACTCCCTTGATCCAGCAGTGCCATTACTAGGTCTGTGTCACAAAGAAATCATCAACTGAAAGGAAAAAAAAAAACTATATTTGTAAAAATGTTTATAGCTGTTCTTTTTGTGGTAACAGAGAATTAGAAAATTAGTAAATGCTCATTAATTGGGTAATGGCTGAATAAGTTATGGTATATTAAAGTAATGACTATTATTGTTCTAAAAATGACGAACATATTGATTTCAGAAAGGCTTGGGAATTTTTATATGAACTGATATTAAGTGAAATAAGCAGAACTAGTAAAACATTATACATAGCAACAGTAAGATTATGCGATGATCAACTATAACAGACTTGATTCTTCTCAGTAGATCAGTGATCCAAGGCAATCCCAATAAACTTCGAATGGAAAACATCATCCACATCCAGAAAAAAGAACTATGGAGACTGAATGTAAATCAATACATGTTATGTACCCTTTCTTCTGTTTTTTTTTTTTTTCCTCATGGTTTTTCCCTTTCATTCTGACTTTTTTCTCCCAACATGATTCATGGGGAAATATGTAAAAGCAAAAAAAAAATATTGTCTTACATGTAACTGGGGAAAATTTTAAAAGGAAAAAAAAATTGTCCCAGGGAATTAAATTCAACAAACACATTAAGCTTATGCTAGTGGTAGAAATACAAACATGAAACATATGCTTACATCTAGAGCCAGACCCTCAAGGATCATCAATTCCAACTCTCTCAATTTGCAGAGGTGGAAACTGAGGGCCTAAATGCTTAAGGGATTTGCCCAAGGTTATATAGGCAATAGAACAGCTAAGTGGTACCATAGCAGATTGAGCACTGGGTCTGGACTCAGAAAGATATTTCTTAAGTAAGTTCAGATCTGACCTGAGACACTTACTAGTTATGTCACCATGGGCAAATCACTTAACCCTGTTTGTCTCAGTTTCCTTATCTATAAAATGAGATAGAGAAGGAAACGGCAAAGTACTCCTGTATCTTTGCTAAAATTTTTCTTTAAAAAGCCCCAATGGGATCACAAAGCATCAGATACACATAAAACAACTGAACAATAACAAATAGAAGGTTGGATTTGAACCAGTGGCTGGTTACAGAGCCAGAATCCTTCTCACTGCCTCATTGATGTCTCCAAATTATATTTCCATTGAATCACATCAAATCCTTGGCAGTTAGGGTTTGGGGAAGGAATATCAACATTTATATTGAACTCTCAGAATGAGGGAAGGAATTGGTAAAGAAAAATTGAATTCATTTCATTTATATTAGGCTAATCACTATATATGTTTTTCTTCTAATTTTACTCATTTCATTCTGTACTGGTTCAGAGATCTTTATGGGCTTCTCTGAATTCCTTGTATTTGTCATTTTTTTCCTCCAACAATATTCCATTGCAATCATATGGCACAGTTTGCTCAGTAATTTCTTAATCGATGGACAAAGGCTTTGTTTCTAATGCCTGCCTGCCTTCTCTCTCTCCCGCTTCCTCTGTGTGTGTGTGTGTGTGTGTGTGTGTGTGTGCGCATTTTCTTCCTGTTTTTAACTTCCTTTCATATGTCCAATATTTGTATTAGTTAAATACTCAAATGGACATGTGACCAAATTAGTGTAGGTGCTTCTTCCAAAGTTAAAGTTTACCACTATATTTACCTTCCCATTCTAGCCATTTTTCTACATGCTCTCTCATAAAGAGACAGTATTCCTTTTGTCCTAAGAGTTCAAGCATACCAAAGGAGTTCTCAAGAATAGCTAGTAATAACTAAGGGAAGGCTAAACTTCTTTGTAAGAGGAGAACTATGGGTATAGAATAGTGCATATTATTTTAAACCTTTTCAATATTTTAGTTTCACTGAATTTTTTAGATCCAATTTTTATTCTTTATTATAGAGATGTTTTTCTTGGAGATGGAAGAAGATACATTGGAAAATTTAGTCAATTTAAAATCAATATAATTTATTTAGAAAATAAAACAAAAATCTTCGGTTGAGATAGAAAGTGGAATCAAGGAAGGTTTTATGATACAGAGTAACATGGACCTGAAAGATATCAAGGATTTTGAGATACATAGATAAAAATTACATTCTGGGCAGGTGGCACTACTTCTTAAAATGCATACAGGCAAGCATATATAAAGGGCTTAAAATAGGAAACAACAAGTAATCCAGCCATTTTTGTTTCACTTTGTTTTGGGCTTTGTTTTGTTGTTGAACATAGTTTATGTTAAGGAGAGTAGGATAAGTCTTAAAAGGTAGTAAGAAGCAGATAGCAGAAAGTTTTATGTCTCAAGAAGAATTTTTAAAATTCTTGATTATCATATCTTATCATATCATTATCACATCATAAAAGAGGAAAAGGACCTAAATATGCAAAAATTGTTGTAGAAGTTTTTTTTTTTTTTTTGTGGTGGAAAAGAGTTGGAAAATGAATGGATGAGTGTCAATTAGGGAGTGGCTGAATAAGTTATGGTATCTGAGTTCAATGCAGTACTATTGCAGCAGGCTGATTTCAGAAAAGCTTGGAAAGACTTTTGTGGACTGATGCTGAGTAAAGCAAGCAGAACTAGGAAAATATTGTAAACAGCAAGATTATGTGATGATCAACTATGATAAACTAGCTCTTCCTATCAATGCAGAAATCCAAGGCAATTCCAATAAAATTCTGATGGAAAATGCCATTTGCATCCAGAGAAAGAACTAAGGAGACTGGAGTAAATTGAAGCATAATAATTTCATCTTTTCCCTTTTTTGTGGTTTTTGCCCTTTGTTCTGATTTTTATTCCCAATATCACTCATATGAAAATATATTAAAAATGAATGTACACCTATAACCTGTATCAGATGGCTTGTTAGCATGGGAAGGGAATCAGAAAAGGAGGAAGGAAGAAAAAAAAAATTGAAACTCAAAATCTTACAAAAATGAATGTTGAAAACCATCTTTACATGTAATTGGAAAATAATATACTGTTAAAATAATTTTTAAAATGGATCCTAGAGGCAATGGAAAGCTATTAAACATTTTTTGAGTTTTGGAGTTAACACTAACAAACATGTGCCTTGGGAAAGTTATTTGGAAATTGAAAATGAAGCAGAGAAAATATTGGAGAAGGGAAATTGAGAGCCAGAGAGTAATCAGGAGGCGGGTATGATATTCTAGGCAAGAGGTAGCTGAGGGTCTGAAGTAGGAGATCGACATTGTATATGTGAAGAGAAGGAAATGGATATAAGAAATGTGGGGGTAAATTGATCTTTGGATAGATGACTGAATCTCCAAGGGTCTCATCATCCTCTGGATGCTTTTCAGCTTGTCAAAGCCCTTCTAGAACTAAGCACGTCTTATATATTTTTATTTTCAGAAACTGTTGACCAGGAATGAATCCAAGAATAGCCTTCAGGTTTTAAGAAGAAAACCAGTTGAATCTCCAGCTGGTCCCAAAATTGGTCTCATGACCGATCTGATTGGCATTCTAAAATTGCCAGACTCATGCTTTGTTGTTCCAAGACCAATTTAGGTTTCAATTCATTCTCTCATTTCAAAGTGCCATCCATAACTTGCTGTATCAGACAATATTTTTATGCAGCTTGTTTTCCCAGATAACACTCTACCTTTAAACAGCATGTTAAACTGAATTAAGTCTTTGGGGGAAGAGTTCTTTTTCTTGATGATTTTGGTCTATATGAATCACTAGAAAATCTGGTCTTTTATTACTTCTTTCCTATTCACTTTGATCTGTTCAGTGAAAACTCAGTGTATTTCATGTCACCCTTCAGGTTCTTATCTTGTTCCTCAAACACAACATTCTTATTCCTGTGTTTTTACATAAGCTGTTCTCCATCCCTGGAATCAATTCTCTGGCCTCTATCTCTTAGAATTCCTAGTTTCCTTCAAATAATAGCTTAAGTGTTACTTGTGTTACTCATATAAGGCTGCACTCACATGGTGGTCAGAAAAAGCAATACAAGGATGCTCTCAAGGTCTCTCTTTAGAATAGATTGTATGACATGGAGAGATACTGGTATAAGTTCAGTCAGGATAGTGTTCACTCATCAAAGAAGGTGCTGTTCTCTGTAAACAAAGCAGAATTGAAGTCATTTAAAAGAAATGTGAGATAGGCAAA
Organism: Antechinus flavipes; assembly: GCF_016432865.1. Classification (NCBI taxonomy): domain Eukaryota; kingdom Metazoa; phylum Chordata; class Mammalia; order Dasyuromorphia; family Dasyuridae; genus Antechinus; species Antechinus flavipes. The sequence continues at coordinate 686,791,040 of NC_067398.1, forward strand.
TTTAGAAAATCCACTCCAAATGTTTACATAGATTATTTGTACCCAAGCTATGGGGGAGTATTTCTAAGCTTATATTGATTTAATCACCACAGTTGGACTCATTGTAACTTGATGCTAGCACAGTGATTTCATTTTGGTGTTCTTTGAGAACAAAGGACTACAATCAACCAACTCAAGGTCTTTCCTGATCTTTCAAGTTGATGGTATTCTTCTTCCCCAGTTGCCCCCATTTTCCCCATTACCTTGTATGGTTATTTCCGAATAAAGATCTTTAAGAATAAAAAAGGAGTTTTTTTTTTTCTTTGACTTCTCAGGACTTATTACAGTGCCAGTATACAGTCAGTACTTAAAAATACTTATTGCTTGATCAACACCTCCCTAGTTTCAGAGTGAAGATTATATTGAAACTCTTTCAGAGTTATTTTTTCTGTTTGCTGTTATTTTTTCATAGTTATTGTAGTTTCAAAGCTGAATATTTCAAGGCAAGAACTGTGATCTTCACAAAATGTCATATCCATCCCTCATCCCCCCAAAATACAACAATATTTTAATTGGAAAAAAAAGTTTATTAAAAGAAGAAAAACCAGAAACTCTTGAATGAACAAACATTAAAACGATGTTGTGACAATTAAAAGGGTGCAAGAGACATAGTTTCTTGGAAATGTCATCATTTTATTAATAAGGCCTGTATTTTCTTAATACAATGATGGTCATTCAATCATCTCTCTTAAACCAAAAAAAAATCGTGGTGTTGAGATACAGTTTATATGCCCTTTCAATGAGGGGTTGCTATCATCCATCATCATATCACTCTTGGACAAAGAAAAACTATAAAGTGAAAACAATCAAATGACTATGACTTTATGTATACCTACATGTAAAAAACGTGTGTGTGTGTGTGTGTGTACGTGTGCGCGTATGAATGGATAGATAGATATTTGGTTCTTGGAATCCTCCAAATTTCTAACTTGAAGAGAGAACCATAATTATATCAGTTAGTAAATCAACAAGTATTTCTATTAATCCCTTAGTGTTTGCCCAGAAGAATTCTAAGTGCTTGGTATATAAAAGGCAAAAACATTCTCTACCTTTCAATAACTCACTTTCCAATCAAGAAAACAACATGTGAGTAACTATGTCAATACAAGATCTATATAGAGTAATTGGAAGATAATCTTAGAAATCTTGGAGTGGGGAAGCAAGCAGGTCCTCTTACAGAACGTAGGATTTAAATTGAGTCTTCAAGTAAGCAATACAATATAAGAAATAGGGGTGAGGAGGGAGAATATTCTAGGTATGGAAGACAGTAATTATGCTTGAAGAATTGCAACTAGGTCAATTGGCTGGGTCCTAGTATACATGGAAAGGTCAATGTACATTATCAATACACAATCAACTATATATTAGCTGCTGGGTATGTGAAAAGAGGAAAAAGCCAGTCCCTGACTTCAAGACATATACAATCTAATGGAGGAGACAATATGCTAAGATGTATATATAAAAGATGCTATATTCAGAATAAATAGGAGATAATTATTGGAGAGAAGTTTAAGAGAAGTTGAGAAAGACTTCCTGTAAATTATGGAATTTTAGATGAAATTTAAAGGAAGCCAAAAAAAGAAGAAGGTGGAGTTGAAGAGAGGGAGTGCTTCAGGCATGGGAGACAACCAGAGAAAATGACCATGGCCCTTGATGGAGAGTTTTGTTCTTGGGACAGTTTTGAGATCAGTGTTGCTGGGTCAAAGAATAAGTGGAAGAATACTGGAAAGGAAGGAGGAGGCTAGGTGGTGAAAGTCTTTGAATGCCAAAAAGAGTATTTTATATTTGATCCTGAAGGTGAAAGGCAGCTATTAGAATTTATGGAATAGAGGGAATGACATAATTGGGTTTATGCTTTCGGAAAATCATTTTGATGGCTGAATAGAGGGTGGACTGAAGTGAGTAGAGACTTGAGGCAGGCAAACCCCCCAACAGTCATAAATACTCTAAATAGAAGGTGATAAGGACCTGAACCAGGATTGGGGCTACATCAGAGAGAATGGAGGTTTATTTAAGAAGTGTTACAAAAGCAAAAATGATATTCATTAGCAATAGCTAGAGGATGAAAGATACTGAGGAATCCAGGATGACTCCTAGATTGTGAGCTTGAGAGAACTGAGAGAAAAGTATTAGCTACTATAAATGGGATATTTATGGGGTAAGAAAATGAGTTCCATTCTGGGCATGTTTAAGTAAAGTATAAAGAAACTGGAAAGGTAAGAGTGGTAAGAGTTATAAAATACTTTAGTGCTTTTATTTTTTTTTTATATTTTGAAAGCTTTCATTTTCTCTTTCTGCCCATCCCAACTCCAGTAAAAAATAATATGAATGAAAGACAATGTGTAGTAAACAAAATGGATTCCTACAATGGCTATATACAAACATATATTTCTCATTCTGCATATGAAGAGCTTTAATTGCTATACAGAAGAGTCTACACTTGGTTCAAGAAGTAATAGCGAGCCACTACAACTCAAAGACAGAAGCAGAAAATTCCCACTCAATATTTCAACTCTTAAAGTGATCAACACTGAAAAGTGGGAATGGGAATAATCACCTACAATGCTGCTCATAAGGAGGTAGAAATTTTTTTTCATGAAAGAATATGCCTTAAATAAATTGTTGAAATGAAAAGTTGGTCTTCTGCCATGAAAATACCCAGCAAACTGCATCTCAATCTTCTATACATGTGAGGGCAAGGGCTGGCAGGAAGTCAGGGGATGCTTATAAACATCAAGAAGAGATGAATCCTGACGCACATTCCATTTTTTTTTTTCATCAAATGGGCTGTGTTTGTAGATGTTCGTCATGAATACAACTTCCCTGCCTGGAAGCTGAAAACTAAAATTATTAAGACAACGGGAAGCAATTTTTTCTGTCTTTGCATTACTGAAAACAACAAGAAGGAAATGATATTTCACCTAAAATAGAAAATTAAGTATTATGTTCTGTTGCTGGTTCTTCAAATTGTCCTACAGAAGGTGTCTCATTAGAAGGAAAGGCGGGTGGTGGCAGGAAGGGGCGGTGACAAGTGTTTGATGTTGAAAAGTTCTTTGGTTTATTCTGTCTTTAAAGAAATCAAATACTTCAGGCAGTCTAGATGTTTGTTTTGTTTTAGCATATGGGATAATTGCTATTCAGGAAGTCTGGTAGACAGGTAGACAGATAGAAAGATGGATGGATTCTAGAAAGATATAGAGATTATAGAGATGTAGGCAGATAGATAGATAGGTATGGATGTATGGATGTCTGGATATAGATAAGTAGATAGACACATAGACAGTCAGACACATTTATTAGGTAAGTAACATGTGCTAAGGTCTAGGTATACTTTAAATCAATGATTTCATTGACAAAGGCACACTTGGATAAAATAATTTCTTCTACTAATGCATTTCTATCAAGTTCCTTCTATACCTTAAAATCTGAATTGATGGGAACACTGACCATTTAAGTGACTGTCTCCAGGGACACACGGCTAGACTGGACAGCAGGTCTTCCTGGCACAGAGGCTAACTTTTCATACTTCATCTTGAGATAGAGTACATTCTCCATTTGCATTTAATAGGCTTGACATCACTAGAAATTTTCATTAATTCATTTATACATACATTTATACAACATAAACCTTTTAAGAGCTTTGGTATTTATGTTCCAGAATCTAACACAGTGACTGACACATAGTAGACTTCTTGATTGAATGAACAAGCATGGATATTTCTATTATGTTCTAGTTAGAAATGGTGGTCTTAGAGTCAAGAAGACCTAGGTAAATTCTGCCTCTGACATATAGCAGCATGTGACCCTGGGTAAGTCACTTAAATGGTCAGTGTCACTTAGCCACTTAGTGTCTTCAGGAAACAGATTTCTGAAATGAAAAGTTTCAGAACAGGTAGCTATCTGTACTAGAAGGAAGTTCCTCATTGTGAGTTCTATATACCAACACTATCTGATTCAAAAGTGATATGCCAGACACTAGGCTACAAAGACTCCCCTCCCAACCCCCCCCCAAAAAAAGACAAAAACAATTTTTGCCCTCATGAAGCTTATATTTTCTTAAGGTAAAATAACATCTATACGTCAGTATAAAAAGCAAAAATATATATTAAATATGTACAGTGTACTTTGGGGTGCTCAGGGGGACTAGTTCCTCTGGTATGAGATCTTAATAAGCTTTTTTGAGGTCATTTATCCACCTTTGATGTCATCTTGAAACTCAACTCTCACTAATAGCTTCAATAAGCTGTAATATGCTCTGTGGCCATATCCTGGCAAACTATTTCAGCAGAAGGGCTAAATCAGATTGAAGGTAACCTACAGGTCTCAAATCCATCAGTGAATAAGCAGGATTTCTATCTTGACCTATGAAGACTTCCCCCAGTGAAATAGGCAAGTTTCTTCCAATAGCCATCAAGGAGGCTGCAGGAGAAATTGTGGAAATGGTCGAGCTTGGTTGGACATTGACATCTTGACTTTTGTCTTGCCACTGGAGTTTGATGCTTCTAAAAAAGAGAATGAGATTGATAACCTTGTACAACTTCTGCTTCAACTAGATCTAATTAATGCTTGTATCAAAACATCATCCATGATGTCATTGGTCCTCTTCAAAAATGAAGGACAAACAAACAAACAAAAAAATGAACAAAATACTTTAAGCAGCACAAAGTACTTTAAGTAGGCACTAACAACTTGGGGGAGAGGGAAATGGAGATCTAGATAGAGCACATGTAAGAGATGGAAATTGAGGTAGACATTGAAGAAAGCTAGAAATTATAAGAGGGAGAGTTAAGGACAATGTGCTCGAAGACATTAGGAAATGCTATTCAACAGTATCTTACGGACTAATGACAGGATAACCCAATAGTTAGACAGCTTACCTTGAAGAGTGGATTAGATTCCTACCTCTGACTTAATTTGCTGTGATTCTGGACAAAACACTTACCCTTTTTGTTCTTAACAAATCTGCAATACTATAAGTTGCAGACTAGTCCTTGCTCGTAGAAGGGATTTCCCCATTTGAATATTCCCTATACCAATTAACATTATAGATCTATCCTTTGTAGCTTGAGTACCCAAAACCATGCATGGCATATGTCCTGTGGTGGATAAATTTTCAGGGAACTTGATTAATAATTTTATAGTATTTTACGGCTTATAAAGGACTTTGCTCATAACCACAGTGTAAGTAAAACTGGCCCCTATTTTATAGATGAGAAAAATGAGCTTCAGAAAGATGAACAGACTCACTTAAAGTTCCACAGATAGGTCTTTCTTTTCATATGCTGATGTCTGAGTAGAGATCAAAGCTCTCTATTATAGATGACAGTACAAATTAAGGTTAAACACTCCCAAGATCCTCCTTGGCTTAGTATGCTAATGAATTTGAGACATAACAAAAGGTAAGCTAAGTGAGTCAAGGTTAGTGTCTCCTGTCCTCTTCCATATATAACTTTTTTTTATTTTGTATATCTGTCAGCAGCAAAGCTTGAATATGTTGATGCATTATTTTGGTTGGTGAAAGCTCTTCTCTTTATGTAATGAAGAGGAAAAAATTAAGTGCTTATTATAAGCCAAGCATTGTGCAAAGAACCTAGGATACAAGAAGAAAAGCAAGACATAAAATGAAATATGATCCAGAAGGTCAGTTCTGGCTCTAAGTCTGTGATCTCTAAAATATTTCAAGACAGAATAAACCAAATAGCTCAATAGCCGAATTTTTGTCCCATTCCCTTCCCAATAGCACCTGCATTTGCTTCTCATGACTAGCTTTATAGGCCAGATCTTTCAGGAGGTCCACAAAGTACTGACTGAGTAAAGTATTCTGTTGTCCCTCAGATTTCAAGGACTATTTTCAAAATAACCTGACATAAATTTTAATTCCTTTTGGTCAAGAGGGATCATGAAATCACATTCAAACTATGCCTCAGCATACCTGGGTATCATAACAAATTATTAGTATTACTTACTGTTATCCAATCTTTTATTACACATTTTATTTATTAATCATTTCTGGGAGCCAAAGATGTGATGAGAATGCTGATCAGTATAGTTGCAAGATGTCTAGGGCTAAATCGGAAACAATCTATGATCATGTATGTGGCATGGTGTGGCAGGCTAGTCCCTTGAATGGGTTTTAGTCCTGGTTGTTGCTCTTACCAAATATGTAACTTTAAGCAAATGATTTAATCTCTCTGTATCTCAATTTTCTTCATTCATTAAATGGGCTTAATTTTAGATATAGTGCTTTTTGTTGTTTTTGAGAAGAGAGCCTTGCCAAACCTTCAAATCACATAGAAATTGTATTATCTGTATTAATTTTGGTCTTGTTTGTTGTCTTATTTAAAATAAATTATTTCCTCTCACTTTTTCTTCATGCTCCCCAGTAGAACATTATTCTTCAAAGGCAGGGATTTTTTTTGTCTTTATTCTATCTCCAACCTCACCCCCTTTTTCTCTTAAAGGCTTAGCACAGTGTTTTGAAGATAATAAATGGTTAATAATTTTATATTATTGAACTTATAGTGTAAAATTTATGTTTTTTCCTAATGAAAATAAAATAAATATCTTGGTCCCAAGTGATTGGAAATATGGTGGTTTTATGCAGCTAGGTGGCACAAGGGATAGAGTGCCAGACTGAGTCAGGAAAATTCAGGTAGACTCATCTTCATGAAATCAGATCCAGCCTCAGGCATTTCACTAAATCTTATTTACCTCAGTTTCCTCATCTAATAAAATGAGCTGGAAAAGGAAATGGCAAACCATTCCAGTATCTTTACCAAGAAAACCCTGAATGGCATCAAGAAGAGTCAGACATGACTGAAATGACTGAACGGCAAGAATTGGTTTTAAGTTTCTGTTCCAGATAATAGGTCAACTAATTATGTGACCTTGGTCAAATTGTTAAGGAGACAAAGTAGCTATAGTCCTGGATTTGGAATCAGGAGGCCTGATTTTCAATCCTACTTTTCTTATGGGTAAATCACATAACCTCAGTTTGGCTCTGTTTCCTCATCTGTAAAATAAGGATAATAGTGACTTTAAGGATCAAACGAGATATTTATAAATTGCTTTCTAATTCTTCACATAAATGCTAGTATTCTCTTTTTTCATTGTTTTTATTTTATAAACATTCCATTCTGTCCCCTAACTATACAAGGGTATTTCAATGCTCAGCGACTGTCCTAGGTCCTCTTTTTTTCTCTGAATTTTCTCTTGATAACTTCATCAGCCCCATTGGCTCAATCCTTGTCTTTATTCAAGTGACTTTCACATCGAAATGGGTTGTAGAAGAGCAACTATTTATTTAGTAATTATGTGCCAAACACTTTAGACATAACTTTAGACCCTAGAGCGTCTCCAAAGTTCTAGTCTTACATCAACTAACTATTGACCAGTTTCAATTGTACATCCTGTCAGCATTTCCACCATCAAAGTTCCTGAAGCAGGATTCACTCTTTTCCTATCACCTTCCATATAATTCTGCTTCAATTGAGGGAATCACCATCATCCCACTTGTTCAAGCTCATAACCCTGGTGACATCCTCAACTCCTCATTCCCACAGATATTTAAATAAATTGTCAAGTCTTGTTTATCTTCACTCAATAATAAACTGTTAAAATTTACTATTAAGTCTCCACAATAACTCTTCCATCCCACCTACCCCTTTTCTCCACAGCTAACCAACCCTCTAGTTCAGACTCTTATTATTACCTTTTTACCTGGATTGCTGTAATAACTTTCTAATTTGTCTCCTTAATTCAAGTCTCTAATCCATCTCCAAAATTCCTAAAGCACAGATCTGACTCTGACATTCTTCTACTCAATAAACTGCAGTAGCTTCTTATTTTTGATCTACTAGGATCAAAAACAAATCCCTCTGTTGGATACTTAAAGCCTTTTGCAAATTGGTTCCAACTTTGGTTTGGAGGGTTGTCATCACTTCCATTCATATACTCTGGGGTCTGTCAAACTGGTCTTGCTCTTCCTTACTTGGCTCATTTAATCTCTTATCTTCCTGTCTTTGCATTCATTGTTCTCCATGTTCAAATGGAGCATAAAGTCCCTTAACTGTGTTTCTTGAATCTTTAGCTTCTTCCATAGGTCAGCTGAAGTGCTACCTACTACTTAAGGGCTTTTCTGATCGCCTAGATGCCAGTACCTCCTTCTCCAAAATTACTGGATATTAATTTTGTATTTGTAATCCTCTCTTGAACTCACTTAGCAAACTTCTCAAAAATAGAGACTGCTACTATTTGTAAGGTCTGTGTGTAATCCTCGAGGTGACAATTAGTGTGTTCCCCTTCACAGTCACCTAGAGAATTAGTTATTTCTTAACAAAAACTTTTGCTCAAATGGAACTGCAGGACAGTAGTTTCAAAACATGGAAAACAGTCCCATCTCTCTTCCTCTTTCCTCCCCAGAATCTTCACGGAGAAGAGAGTGAACACAAATTTAAAATGTAATGATACTGAGGTATAGTGAACACAAATTAGAGTATACATGTTTGTGTGTATATATATGTGCATATATATGTATCTGTGTATACATATGTGTGTATTTTTATATGTGTGTAGATTATATATATGTATGGATAGATAGATAGATAGATATGGAAAATATATCAGTAAGACCACTGAAAGTACAGAGCATTGATATTCTTATTGCAGGATGATCTATCAATGATGAATGAATCACTCCACGCTAAGTTGGGATGGATCTCATAGAACATAGTGCTTTCAAAAAATAGGAAGCTCATCTGGGCTTGCTTTTTATGCAATGTATATCTTAGATCATGTGCAAATCTATAGTTGAGTTTGATCAGTCATATCATTCAATGGCACCTCACTAGATTCAAATAGCTGCTTTTGGACTGAGATGAATCTGCTTTAGGGAGTGACTGCCCTATGGTGGCATTGGGCACTAAATCTTGCCACTAGATAGTAGCTGCCAGCCAAGGACAATAGGCTACTCTGTTGGGCAACTAATGACAATCTAACTTGAGCAAGTTGAATAATTAGACCCTTTTCAGTACTGGATAGGTTGATCTGCTAGTGTCTCCACAGGCTTGTTCTTCTATGTTCTTTTTCCACTTTAAGCCATTGACTTGGCTGGATGTTGTACTTTCTTTAACTGTAGTGTTATAATGCTTTTTCAGGTGGTGCAAGGACTCTCCATTTAGGATTGGCAGAATCTTCTTCCCTTTCACCTCTTAAGAACTTTAGCTCAGAGTTTAGTATTTATACCTTTAAAAATGAGGTGGCCAAGGTATAGCCTTTGCAGTTCGACATTGCTTCTTGGTTCAAAAACTCCTTCTTTTTAATAATCTTTCATTTTACTTTAGGATGTTTATGTTAAATTTAGACAGTTCTACTTTCCAATTCTACTTTAGGAATCCTATAAAGATGAGAAGCTGAGAAAGGGTAGAGGGGTAAATGCATGAATGCATTCAGTGCATCTGGATTTTGTTGCCTAGTTGGACTTTATATAAAATTGAGCAAATCTAGCCTTAAATCTTTTAAAGGGTAGGAAATGTCCATTTTGCATCTGAAATCCTTCTGTATTTCAAAGTCTCTTCCATTAAGCCCTTTCAGACTTTATTGAAAGTAACAATACTTGTACTATTTATTTCACAGGATTGTTGTAAAGAAAGTTATTTGTAAACTGTAAAGAAATACTGAAGGGTTATTGTTATTAGATAATTTATTGCTTTTAGAGAATCTAATATCTCACACATAAGAACTTTTATTCATTTTCTAGGGGGCACATTCACATTTATATTCCATTTATAGATAAATAGATGAAGGAAGGCTAAGGGATGGAGGGAAATGTTCTTCATTGTTGTTCAGTCATTTCAAACAGTTCAGATCTTCATGATCCTATCTGAAGTTTCCTTGACAAAGATACTGGAATGGCTTGTTATTTCCTCTTCAGTTCATTTTACAGAGGAGGAAACTAAGGCAAATATAGTAAAATGACTTATGCAGGGTCACATGACATATACATATCTGAGGCTATATTTAAACTCAGGTCTTACTGACTCCCATCCTGTCATTCTATCCACTTTACTACCTAGATATCTTGAGCATATAGCTATCCTACTGTGTGCAAAACAGTGTGTTGAATGATTTATGTATTATGTCATTTGATTTTCACAACAACTCTGAGAAGTAGATTCTATTATGACACACATTTTACAATTGAGAAAACTGAGGCAGACTCTTACCCAAGATTCCATAGCTAATAAGTGTCTGAACTCAGGTCTTCCTAATGTATTCTAACTAAAGTTCTACTTGGCTGCCTCATAGATAGATACATAGATACATACAGACCTGAAGAGCTGCCTCCAGTCATTCTGATCTATATCTCGCCATTGGACCCAGTTGGTTCTGAAGGAAAAAGTGAGGCAGCCCTCCCTCACTTAAATCCAATTCACTTGCATGTCATGATGTGGTCCTTCCTGATGTTGTGGTCCTCTTCGAGAACAGACAAATAACATTTAGAGAACTATTTTGGACTTATGTGTATAAATTTTGTCTTTGTATATTGTAATCTCAACAATATACTGTATTTCATTTTTGTCTTTTTATTTCCAGCTCCTAATGAATGCCTGATATATAGTATGGACTTAATAAGTGCTTAGGAGTTTGATTGATAAATCTGTCATCCTTTGCTCTTATTCGTGATTACCCTTCTTCCTTTCCTGTTCATATACTTTTATATTCCTTTTTCACAAGTCCTAATTGCAAGTAGACTGCAGCCTAATTTTAAAAATATTAGGTCCAACTCTCCTAGGAGGTAGAGGACAAAATGTTAACTTTTATGAAGGGTGTTCACTGCTACAAGCTATTTAGTAAATGGCAAGCATGTACTTAATGGCATAAATGTTCCCAGGAAGGAATTTTTTTTTAAAGGAAAACCATATTTCTTTCTATTAATTTCTGTTATAAACATATTTCTTAGAAGAAATACCAAGATTTAGTGAGTAGGTTGATGTTGGAACATGACACCAGAGAGGTGATGGCATGACGTGGAAATGAATAGGATTTAACTGAGGGAGAGCTGTGCAAGGTCACCTGCCTCACTTTCCCCTCAGGAGCCATCTGGGTTCGGTGTTCAGATAGAGATCAACACCACTGAAAATGACCCTCATTGAATAGGAATACCTGATGAAGAATAGGTTAAATGGACATTCATCCCTTAATGAAGGATAATAAATTTAGAGCTAGAAGTGGCCTCTAAAATGATCTAATCCAGCTCCTTCTTTTATTGATGGGGGAATGGAAACCTAGAGATAAACATGACTTACCTAGAATCACACAGATAGTACTAGATCTTGGAATCCTGCAGGAACACATTATGCTGCACTATGAGGCCCCTCCTATCTAATATTTTCTCTACTCTGCAATGCTCTTAAATTCTATTTAACAAGAATTTCATTTAATTTTTATTTCTATTATTTAGTGCAGCTCACTTTGTTTTAATTTGGTCTCTGTTTTTCATGTCTCATAGAGTCAGGATGCAATGTCACACATTACCAGTAGGTGTCAGGACCTAACATGAGATCCACAGGTGAAAATTTCTCTCTGGTGGGAGATATCAGTTTTTCTGGAATTAATAAATACCTTTCTAATAATAGGGCAGATAGGTGCAGGGGATAAAACTGGACTCAGGAAGACTCATCTTCATGAGTTCAAATTCAGCCTCAGATACTTATTAGCTGTGTGACCCTGGGCAAGTCACTTAACTCAGTTTGCCTGAGTTTCCCCATCTGTAAAATGGAAATGACAAATCATTTCAGTATCTTTGACGAGAAAACTCCAATGGGTCCACAATGAGTAGAACATGACTGAAAAGACTAATTAACTACAAATAATAATTCACACTTAAGGAGTATTTTAAAGTTTATCACAGTTCCTGGTAGGTAGAGATCAGTGCTTCTTAAACTTATTTCCACTCGTGATCCCTCTTTGCCTAAGAAATTTTTATGTGATCCTGTGTATATAGGTATATAACATAAGTGTATGAATCAAACATTTACTGATAATAAATTATGATTTCATGACCCCCCACATTCAGTTATAAGATCCCACACGGGATTGCTAACCATAATTTAAATCAAAACCACCCCATCCTAAGTCACAAGCCTGGACAATTGTGAGCATGGAAGCAGCTTCTAGGATTAATTTCGCTTTCAGGTAGATTGAGCTGGGACCCAGTTGTGGGCCATTTGGACAAAGGGGAAAAATATACACACATGTACACACACGTGTGTGTTTATATTGTACGTATGTATGTATGTGTGTATACATATATATGTATACACACACATACATATTGGCTATTATTCTTTATTCTCCAAAAGGACCAAAGTGAGATCACTATGTCAGAGCTGAGTTACAATGTGTCTGACTGTGGCTGAGCAGATCAATAGGAAATTGGAATCCTCTGCCACAAGTTGGACACAAATAGTTCCTATGGACATTTGGGGTGGATTCTCTAACTTTACCCATACAGTATCTTCTCTGATGATGGCACGCCATGTTGGGCAACAGTTCTGTGCCAGTGCCTTCCATGTCAGACATATCCAACTCACTTGTGTGTCATGGTATCACCTCTCTGATGATGGGAGTCAAAAATGAAGGACAAACAACAACAACCATTAATTCTAAATGTTCCTAAGGGAGACTTTGAGTGGTTCTTGTACCACTTTGTGAGCTCTTGTCCTGTGGGAGTTCTCCATAAAATAATCTTTTTTGGCTAGTGTACATTTGGCATTCAAACAAAGTCCAGCCCCATGGAGTTGTGCTCTTTGCCGAATGTCTACACGTAAAGTATTGTGGGGCTTTGGCTATTGATTTTAACCTCTTTGTCATGGCTTTTATCTGCTTTTATCTTCCTAGTTTCTTTTTAACTGCCTTGAGAACTGCTTTTAATGGGATATTTGAATATACTTTTATCAAATGGATTATTTGTTTGAACCTTGGGCTCTGAGTAATACCTTAGGTTCTAATTGTATCAAATGGGGATTAAAGTCTAACATTGATGCAGACTTGAGTTGCTAAAAGATGAATCTTCCCTAATCACTGTGATCCTAGCTTATCTTTTCATGCCTTTATGCCTCAGTTTCCTTATCTACAATATCTGTAGTGTTTAATATTCCTACCTCCCAAAATTATGAGGTTCAGCTTGATCAATATTCCATGTAAGTGAGCTTCCTTCATAACTTATATTGCTTTGGGTTGTCTAAAGGGAAGAATCATGAACCTATAAATCAATACCCTGTATTTGTTCCTATTGATATCCCCTTCCTTATCTGAGGGTTCCTTAAACTTTTTCCACTCATAGCCCTATTTGCCTTGAGAAACTTTTACATGATCCCAGGTGGATAGATATTTAAAATAGCTATACAAATCAAATATTTGCTGATAATAAATCATAATTTCACATTCCCTAACTTTTATTTACGAGACCTTGTAGGGGGTCAGGGAGCACACTTTAAGAAGCTGAGCCATATTGCATTCCCTTTCCCCAAGGTCATGATCGTCTTTAGCAACACTACATCCTCAGTGCATAATAGTGATGTGCAAAATGATGTGGTGAGTATTCAGTCTGGTAACACAGTTTTAAATCTGTGCCTTGACTGGGTACCTGGAACTTTGGTTTCATTTGCAGCTAGTCAAGCTAAGATAATGATTATGATAATTAAGCTGCTGTGCTTTGGTATTTGAGCATGATAATGCTTCAGGCATGAAGAGGGACCATTTTCCCCCAGCTCAGTATTTTATAATCAGCTAGTTGCTTTATCGTGATTTGAATACTTCAGTTTCTCTGAAGGTCCAAGTGTAAACTCTAGCCAGAGGGTAGGAAATTTGCTCAGGCTTGCTGATTCTTCCCCTATAATAGCTCTCACATCTGCTCCCTCCTTACTATTGCCCTATTGTGACCAACCCAATTCAGACCCTCATTATTTCATGTTTCAGGGATAAAATATTGGAGCTATAAAAGAACTTAGAGACCGGCTAGGCTAAAACTCTCATTTTAGATATGAGGACACAAATTGGGGAAAGAACTTGCTCAGTATTATATAGGTGATGTGTCAAAGTCAGAATTCCCATCCAGCTCCTTTCACTATAAATTTAACATTCTATTATGCCATAAAAAACTTGACTTTAACTCCATTCATTAACTGTGTATGTAACTATAGACAACTTATTTCACTTTTCTGTGCCTCAGTTTCTCCATCTGTATATAATGGGTATAGTCAGGAACACCTTCCCCTGCCCTCTTCTCCCATCAACTCTGCATAGAATATACCCCATCGAGCACTGAATGGAACTCAGCTCCCTTCTGTGACACATTCTTCCTGGTCTTTCCTGATTCAATTTTGAAAAGCTTGGGTTTTAGAAACCAGCTTCTTAAATTGAGGTTTGCAACCTCATATGGATTCTTATAACTGAATGTGTGAATCACAAATATGTAAATATTTGATTTGTATACTTATTTTATAAACCTATATACCGGGGTCATGTACAAATTTCTTGGCGAAAAAATTTAAGAAGCTCTGAAAAATACCCGAGTCGTCCTCTGATTGCTATGGAAATAGCAGGGGTAGGAGGCTATGCCAGAGAGACCTGACCACTAGATCACTCATTAGACTTTAAGACAATTCCACAACTAATTGTCCACAACTAGACCCAATCAGACCCACCAAAATCTCTAGTGTTTTCTGGGCATCCTCCTCTCACCTCCCATCTTCCAGGTTCTCCAGCACCCAACTTGAAGTTGTAGTGGGAATTCTCCATAAATAACAGATTCAAATCCATCACCCTGATGTCACACAACTACTATAATAATCCTTCTGTTGATCAGGTCTGACCACATGACAACTGCACTCAAAAGAGTACATTAGTTACCTATTACTTAGTGGATAAAATACCAGCTTTTTAGTTTGTAGTTGGATTCCTCATCATGTCATCCTTGGATCCCCTCATGTCTGGCTCCAGTCTATCCTTTCAGACTGATTTATTACCACTGATTGTCTTTTCTATACCTTCCTCCCTGAGACATTTGGGATTAAATGACTGGCCCAGGGTCACACAGCCAGGAAACGTTAAGTGTCTGAAATCAGATTTGAACTCAGGTCCTTCTAACTTCAGGGCTGGTGCTCTATCTACTATATCAACTAGCTGCCCCTATACTTTCAATTCTACCCACTTTGTGCTATTCTTCTTTCCAGCTCCTTCTGGTTCTTCCAACCTTCTATGTACCTGTGTAGACTATTGCTCATACCAAAACTCCCTCCACGTCTCTATCTGTTGAAATTATGTTTTTCTTTCAAGGTCCCTCTCAGGGAGGGACCTCTCAGGTTTCATCTCATTTATGTAACTCTTCATAATCTTCTTAACTGAAAGTCATAGAATATTATAGTTGTCACAGACCTTCTTGGAATTATCTCATCCAACCTGCATCAAAACCTCAAAGAATCTTTCTGAGAAGAAAAAAGATTTATTATCAGTAAATATTTCATTTGTATACCCATTTTATAAACCTATATACTCAGGGTCATGTAAAAACTTCTTGGGGGAAGAGGGATTGCCAGTGGAAAAAGTTTAAGAAGAAAAATCTTTTTGGAGATAAGAGAGAAAACACTAACTGCCACCCAAGATGGCCCATTCCACATCGCTACCCTCTTAGTACTATCACAGTGTCTAGCATAGAGCAGGTGCCTAATAAATGTTTGTTGATTGACTGGAATCCCTAACTCCCTTCAATACTCAATTTGAATGTCTCTTCATACAAGTCTTTTCTGATTTTCTCAGTTACTTGTTTTTCCTCACTCTCCCTACACAATCAAATTAAATTTTATTTATTTTGTGCCTTTCTGTTTTCACATATCTGTGCATATGAGGAAACTAGGTGATTCGGTGGGTAGAGTACTGAGCTTGGAATCAGGAAGACATATTTTTATGAGTTCAAATTTGTCCTCAGATAACTTAGTGGCTGTTTGACCCTGGGCAAGTCACCTCATCCTTTGTGCCTCAATTTTCTCTTTTGTAAAATGAGCTGGTGGAGGAAATGACATACCACTCCACCATCTTTGCTGAAAAAACCAAGAGTAAGACACAACAAAACAATAGTAGAATCTATGGATGTATCACATTTTCCTTAGTAGAATGTAAATTTCTTGGGAGCAAGAATTCTCTCTGTGTCTCTTTCTGTCTCTGCATGTCTCTGTGTGTCTGTTTCTGCCTCTGTCTCGCCCTCTCTCTATCTCTCTCTGTCTCTCTCTCTGTATCTCTCTGTCTCTTCTCTTTCTCTCCATCTCTCTGTCTCTTATTCTCTTTGTCTCTATCTTTCTCTCTGTCTTTGTCTCTCTGCCTCTCTCTGCCTCTGTCATTCTATCTCTGTCTCTGCCTCTTTCTCTCTGAGTCTACATGCATCTGTCTCTCTATTTCTCTCCCCCTCTCTGCACAAAAACACACATAGATACACAACAACCTCCTTGTGAACAGGGATTGTTTAAATCTTGTCTTTGCATGGTACATTGTGGGTGCTTTAGTTAATGATTACTAATTGAATTGAATCGAAAGAATGTCTTCTACAAGATGCCCCCAAAATAATCATCTAAATTGGGATTGAAGACCCAGGGGGAAGAGACACCTACTACTTATTGAAGAAACCTCCTTTATTAAATCATAGCATCATATATTTAGGACTGAAAGGACCTTAAAGGTCATTTAGTATAACCCTCTCATTTTACAGATGAGGAAACTGAGGCCCAGAAGAGTCCAGTGACCCTCCTGAAGTCATCCAGATAATATGTTTCAGAGCTGAGTTTAGAAGCCTGCTTCCAAGTCAGTGCTTTTCTCTTTCTTCCTTACATCAAGCCTAAATCTGCCAGCCCATTGCAACTCCCGCCCATTGGAGCGACTTCAATTCCTTTACCATTTGACAGTCTTTTAGACACTGGAATTCAGTTTTCATCTCAGATATTCTCTACCTCTGGGCTACAGTAAGGGCAGGGTACGTGACACAGACCATTTCCTCCAAGTTCGGACACAGAAGAGAGGAGACCTTGCTCTGCTGAACCAAAGGCATTACTTGATCACTGCACTTCTTGACAGTTATGAAAATAGCATATTAATTCCCCTTGGCCCTTTGATGTAGCATTAATGTTCATTTAGCTGGTGATCCATTCAACAACTGTCAAGAAAAATCACTTAACCAGTCTGTAAAGGTACAAATGCAGCCTAAAGCATTTCCCACTGGATGGATCTAGAAGCAAATTGTTTTCTCGAATGACATCATATGGTCTGTGGGGCTGCTGGGCAGGACCTGGGCTGAAAGCTTTCAAAAGGCTATTTAAGGCATTCATTCTAGGGAGAGCAGATGGAAATATCTTCTGAAAGATAAAGGTTTCCTCTCTTCCCATATATATTATACTAAGCAATCAGATTAACACATGCAAATGAACATATATCCAATTAAGTAGCTGTCCTTACAGCCTGAATTCTGCCCCACTTATTAGATTTCATTAAGGACCTGAATTTTGCCCCACTGATTAGATTTCATTCAAGACCATTCAATTCAATTCAATTCAAGGAGCCTGTATTAAAATGCCTGCTATGTGTCAGTCTCTATGGACAAAGTAAAACAAAAATTAAACCACTTTTGGTTTCAACTTCCACTTTACTGAAGGAAAATAACATATACATAGAAAAGTCAATGATATAAATGCACATAATCAACGTACACTATTACACAAATATATGCATATCTGTGTGTACACATAAGTAAATGTGTGTATGTATATCACAAAGAAAATGAAAGGGAATTTGATGGGGAGAATTTTACTATCGAGAAGGGAGGAGACAAGAAGTAATCTCATGTAGGAGGTGAGCCTTGAGCTTAGTCTTATTCTATCTATCTATCTATCTATCTATCTATAATTTTCATGTGGTCCTGTAAATTAGACATGTAATATACATGGTATAGTAATGGAAAGTTCATTGGCAACAGAGTCAAAAACCATTGTTTCAATCCTATCTCTGTTACTTCCTATATGGCTTTGGATTTTAGTTTCCCTCTCAGTAAAATACAAGTATTAGACTAAATGGCCTCTGAGATGCTTTCTAGCTCTAGGCTCTAGTCTATAATAAGGCAGCTAGGTTTTTAGTGATAAGAGAAATAGCTGGACCTGGAGTCAGGAAGACTAACATTAGCTATGTGAATGTATATCTTCCTCAGTTTCCACACCTGTAAAATGAGAATAATAATAAAACCTCCTTCCCGTGTTGTTGTGAAGATAAAAAAAATTAATTTCTAAATTGCTTTGTGATTCTCAAAGTGCTATTTTTAAATGCTAGTTATTATTATTATTATTATTAGTAGTAGTAGTAGTAGTAGTAGTAGTAGTATATGATCTTTCAACCAGAGTGCTCTAAGTATTATCTTAACCCAGTTGTGTCATCATTTAGAGGAAAACAGGTTGAGCAAAAGTAGAGAATGAACTACATGGTATATCAATTGGAATCAGGCAGATTTCATCATTTGATAATAAAAAAAAATCTTAGGGAGGGGTATCCAAAGGATTTTTAGAAAACTACATGTCAAACTGATTTCCCTTTACTTGGATCAGCTCATCTTTGCTCTCTCATCTAAATGTTCAAACGGAAATAACTCATGGACGTTTGCTATTCCCAGAAGTCAGAATTCCATCTCCTACCACTATGTATTTGCATTGACTGTCTCATTATTGCAGTACTCTCTCTTCATCTTTTCCTCTTAGAACTATGGATTCCCTTCAGGCTTCCTCAGCTCAAGGCTACCCCATACAAAAGGTCTTTCTAGAGTTTCCTACCTTTTCATGTGTCCACCTTGCAATCAATGAATAATAATTTTGTTTATATTATACACACGTGCATGTATGCATGTTTACATGTATATTTGTATATATGTATATAGAATACAATACATAATCCATCTTAATAAAATATAATATAACATAATAGAATATAATCTACATATATATTATATTCAAATACATTTATTTATGAATACCTCTTGGGCCTCAATTACCACATCTGTAAAATAAGAGGGATGGATTAAATTACTTCTCCTGTTCCTTCCAAGTCAAGTTTCATGATCCTGTGTTCTATACTTCAGCAGACTATAAGCTTCCACAAGACAAGAACTGCTTAGGTGTTTTGTCTTTGTAGTCCTAGAGTCTCAAAATTCTTAAGGATGTAATGAAATGACTGCTGTCTACTTGAAGTATTAAGAAGTGGAGTCACAATCCTTGGAATCTAATAGAGTTTATTCTTTCATCCCAGTAGTGTGGTACATTGTTAAAAAAATCCCATAATTCTTAGAAATCAAAGAATCCCAATTCAGTTCCTTCTTCTGTCATTTATTACCTGGGTGATTTTGGACAAGTTACTAAATGCCTTTAGATCTAAATTCTCTAATCTTTAAAATTAGGAATTTGGGTTAGATAACCTCTATGACCTCTCAAAATTTCATTTCAACTATATTTTGTCCCACAATGGATCCTGCCATTTTTTTTCCATCTATAAAGTAAAAGGGTCAGATTAGATGACCTTGAAGGTCCCTTCCATAGTTAAATATATTGTCATTTGTTAATGAAGGAACTGTCCTTCAGCAGGAACTCTGTCTGTATTGCTGAATAAATAGATGTATCCATCTTTGGAAAGCTGAAAAAAAAATCATCTTTCCAGATATGCACATACACAAAGTATGTCAGAACCATTTCCTAGCCAGTCACCTGGTTGGGGTTTGATTGATTTCACAGATGTGTTATAAAATACCATTGGCCTCAGTTGGTCAAAGTAACCAATTTCACATTTCCCTCATCTCTGCTGGTAATAAGATTTTTATGGCACCATAAAATGTCTGGGGTCAGGGACCCTATCTTTTGTTCCCATGGGTTGACATAGCCTTACCAGCTTTGCTCATCCTGCCATGACTACAGCATGGAACCTCCAGGATTCCTGCCAATCTCTGCACTTGCAAGTCAAAATGAGTGTCCATCCAACCATTTAATTTCCCTAACCTTTTATGTACCTCTGGTTGTGGACAGTTAACCTTTAGTTCATAGGGATTGGTCTAATGAAACTTGCATCTTGACTTTTTGGAAGATAGTTCAGCAGTACCATATTGTCCTAAACTCCTCATCTTTCTTGTAGAATGATTTTAGCACTGAAACTTCAGCTCATTCTCAAAGGTCCCAAGACTAATATAAATTCCACGAAATTCAGGCCTTTGAGGGAAACAAAAAAATGACTTCCCAGTACCTGAGATGGCTAAGTACAACATCTCAATTGGTCCAAAGTTGAATGACAGTTTGAATTACTCCTGATTCTCTGGACTGAATCCAATGATATGTCCCCATTTTTCCTCACCTTTAAAATGAAGTAGTTAGACTTAATGGCCAGTAAATTCTCCTCCAGCTTTAAATCTTTGACCTTATAATTGCTTGTGAGTATGTTGGTCAACAGAAACTCAGGCAGAAAGCAGATTGGGCTCATGGTGGGACCTTCTCTAAATCTGACCAACTCCCACTCAAGTTGGCACTTTGGATCCCTAGGAATTAGCCATTACATCTCCCCCTTTGGGATTTTAGGTGACCCAGCAGAAATGAGAATTATCTGTTTAATGATATAACTAAGATCTCCCAACATTGTGATTTCCAACCATTGATTAGGAGTTAATTGAATTAAATAGCTAGACAATTAGTAAGAATGATTGATATAAAGCATCCCCCCCAAAAAAAATACGTGATATACTTACTTACAAATACATAGAGAATCCAGAGGAAAACAGGCTTAAGTTTAGAGATTACATATGGCAAAAGAATATATTACTTTTTGAGTGCTGAAGGTTCTTTTCTCTCCTTGGTGAAAAGTTCAAAAATTTCCTCTTAGACATGGGATTTCTCCCTAACTTCTTGTGGTCTTAAAGCTTCTTTCCTTAGTATATCTAATTTATCCTCAGTTCACAGTGCAGACCTTGCTTTTAGTCACTTCTCTCTTGTGGATATTTCTAAGACCCCAAAGTTTATCAGGTCTTCCTCTGGTCAGAGAGAAATCAACAAGGTACTTCCTCCCTCACTGCCCAGGTGATTCTCAGAGGCTTTATTAGCTCCATAGCTATGTCCTGATATGCCATACATATGGTATGTAAAATGCCATGGGAATTTCCTGAGTTCCTAAATGATTTACTATTGTGTACCAGCAGAACAGAACAAACAGACAAAAAAATCCAGGAAGTATGATTGCATTTCTTTAGCTAACCCCAAAACATTTCACCTATGAGGTCATTTTACTTCATTCAATGGCCTTCCCTCTTGAATTAATTTACAAGGACTTATGTACCTCTGATTGATTGATTGATTCATTGATTGATTCAATAGTGATACCTTGACCTTGTTCATATCACATCTAGTCTGTATTTTGTTAATTAATTTAGATGGGAGTGGAGTGATCCCTTAGTTTTTATAGGCTTAGAAGGGACTTCAGAGACCATTTACTCCAATTCCCTATTTTATAAAATCATCTATAAAACAGATCCAGAGAAATTAAGTGACTTGATCTATGTCACAGAGGTAATAAGTACTGAAAGTAGGAAGTGAATTTACATCTTATGAGTGCAAATATAGTATTTATTTTGCTGCCATTAGAAGAAATTTTTAGGATGTCCCTTTTTATATCAGTCTTATTTTGGGGAAATGCCTTCACTCATCTTTTCATCTCTCTTTTCTTACAAAATTGAATCAAAAGAAAAAAAAATAACAAAAATGCTTGATACAGTGCCAGATTGTATATAGTATTCTGCCTTAACAGTACTCCATTTTATTGTGAGGGAGACAAGTAGGTTATATTTGTTTCCTGGGACCATTATTGGTTTTCAATATTATCCTTTTCTGTTTACGTTATTGTACACATTGTGTTTATTATCCTTTTTGTTCCATTTATTTTAGTTCATGTGATTATTTAATAATTTCCCTGAATTCCAGAAGATATTTTGTATAATAAAGAGACTTTTCACTTTTGTGTGATAATAAGGCACACATATATTTGAACTTCATTGCCTGAGTACCCTCTTTGTCTTGCACTTTTCTGATGGGGAATGCTGATGGCTTATGGATATAGTGACCTATAAGCTCTCTAAATGATAATTAAAAGGAAACATATTTTCTTTGCAGGATTTCACTATAAATTATCTACAAGATAATTATTAGGATTAGTTTCAATATGGTTAATTGTCTGAAGGTTACATTAAATGCCTACAATGTTGCTGCCACCAAAACAGCATGAAATTTAGCTTAGTTTTTTTTTTCCTTTTCTCTTTTTCTAATTCAAAGCGAAGCTGGGATCCATCAGTTTAAAACTAAATCCAAAGTATACTTAAAAAGTGCCCTGAGGGAACATCTGTTTAAACTGGGGCCTAGGTCTTGTCTCTCCTAATGATTAGAGGAGATAAGCAGAAAGCAAATTCCCTTAGTATGCAAAAGTTAATTTTCACAGAATTATAGATGAGTTGAAAGGGCTTTCTTTACTCCTTTCCTCTTTCCTTAGTGGCATGGGGGACCAGAGGTATGATATATTATAAGTAAGTAGTATTAGGCACCCTGACTAAGTAGGAAAGTAAGCTGGGTTGCCTTTAGGAAATTGCAAAACTCACTTACAGGCCCCAAACTTCCTATGAAAGCAAAAACATCTTTTCAATCCCCCATTGGGGATAATTCTTGATTTCAATTCTTCAAAAACTTGCGTTCAAGCAATATCACTGGAAAAATGATTGTGTTTCAAAAGGACAGTCTTTAAGAAGGAGACTTGGGAGTCATTAAAAGAACTATTTAATTCCTTAAAGGCAAATTTCCTTTGAGAAATTATTATTAACAATAATCATATTTATTACTCTTTCTTCATTTGAAACACCCCCATACAGATATAACTGCACTTTGCAAACTTGCACACATACACGTATAAAACAAGAAGACAGAGGATAGTAGTCAGACTCTATACGTTGGTAATTTTGCCAACCCCAGGCCTTGCAGATAAGAAGTTGGAAATAAAATGAAATTGACTTTAGGAGAAAATGTAAGAAATTGTGTTGGGGAGAGAATGATCTGAAATGTGGGTAATAGGAGGAAAGAAGGAATAGGAATAGTAGTAATATTGAGAGAGACTTGGGATGACACTGAATGGAAAACCGGATGCATTCTGATCTTGGACATGTCAGAGAAATGGCCATTTAGTGACTAAGAAGGAAATAGAATAGGAATTTGTTCATCTAAATCCCACAAATGAGACCACACGCTGAGAGTACTGCATTTCTTCCTGGGCAGCTCATTATCCAGAAGATGCAGACAAATTGGAGGGAGTTTTTGAGTGGTGATGTGGAGGAGAAGCATATGAGCTTGGGGACTACAGGGATTGATTTATGAGAAAAGAATAAATGGAGCAAATATGTAGCATTTGGCTAAGTGATAATCAGAGAAGAGTTTCATACAACATGTGTGAAGGGTATAAATAAGGCCATAGAAAAGGAATCTGTTAAGTTGGAGACAGGATGGGATAATCCCAGGAGGGAAAAATGGAAAGCAGGGAAATTTACTAGAAATGTCCAAGGGGAAATACTGGTCTGTGATATTTTCATCTATTTCATCTTACAAGTCTTCTAGAATAATATCCATAACTTAATGAATTTAATCTTAATACTTGGTGTGAAGGGAGGAAATGACTTGTGTGGCTTAAGTGATAAACCTTTCTGGGTTTTAGGGGAGACCCTAACAGAACATTTAAGTAACTGTTTATGAAAAGTATGACTGGTCTGCCTACCCACGAGAATTCAGGAAGTGAAGCTAATGAAATGAAACTAGCAGGCTTAAAGGTAATAAAATAGATTTTACCTTAGGTTTCTGTCCCTTCAGTATTCAGATTTTACAGGATTTTTTTGTGGAGAGAGGTTAAGGAGCAGAGTCAATATTGGCAGATAAAATATTATCTTGTGGTGTAATATTGAATTTACAATCAGGAAGACCTGAGTTCTAATTTTGATTGGACATTTATTTGACCCCAATCTCACTCAGCCTCAATTCCCTCATCTCTAAAATGGGGATCATAACAGTACCTCCCTGACAGAGTTGTTGTCGGAATCAAGTAAAATAAGCTACATAAATGTTATAAAAATCTTAAAACCATAGACAAAGGGTAGCTGTTGCTGTGATTGTTGTTGTTATTATTGTCTTTCAGTTGCCAGTAGGATTATTGCAAAGATAGATTGCTTTCACTAGCCCAACCTTTTCTCTCTCAGAGCAATTTTTTGGGGGATAGCTGTAGAGATACTTCAAATGTTGGTCAGACCACATGTGGAGGATTTGTGAGAAAAATATGGACAAGAAACACCAGGATGAGCTGAGATCTGAACTTGTGGAGGGAGCGAACAACTTAGTGAAATCATGAACTCATTGAGGTTCATATGGAGACTTATCTTCATGGGGTATGGTGAGTGGGGAATACTCCTCTCCTACCCACCATAGATAAATGGAACTTCCAAATAAGAATACTTCCTCTAAAGGGGAAAACAACTATACCACAACCATGGGGCAACTTTCAGTCTTAAAGAGTTACCCAGGGCACTGGGTAGTTAAGTTATGTCTATTGTTATTATGGTTCAGTTGCTTCAATCTTGTCCCACTCTTCATGACCCCATTTGAGATTTTCTTGGCAAGGATATTGGAGTGGTTTACCATTTCCTTCTCTAGCTCATTTTTACAGATGAGGAAACTAAGGCAAATAGGATTAAGCCAATTCTTTATACTAAATGCCTTTCAAGAATCCCATGGGGAAAAAAAGAATCCTATGATGTGGGTGCAATGGGAGATGATAGTTATATTTAGCTGTGGCACATATCCTAAAATGCCAATGAATCTGGGATTTCATCCACGTAAATGTTCCTCTAGTGGTGCAGGTAACAGATCCTATCTATTATGTATGACTTGTCTGTTAATTCCCCCATACTTACCATAGGGGCTCCTCCCAAGCTATTAGAAACCTTCCTTGCCTTCCATTGATGTCACAAGTAAACTGAGGGAGCATCTGGCTTATTAATTATTTACCCCACACTCTTTCCATATGACCTGGAAGGGGTATCATCAGTAAACACATTTAGGAAGATAATATATTTGTGTAATTTAGAATTCATGTTCTAATGGTTTTTGGAAATATCTTAATATAAGTTATTTCTGGAAGGTAGCTAGTGCCACAGTAGATAGAATACCAGACCTGAAATAAGGAAGATCTGAATTCAGATTCAGTCTCAGATACTTACTAGTTGTGTGACCCTGAACAAGTTACTCATCTTGTTTGCTTCAGTTTCCTCATCTGTAAAATGAGTTGGAGAAGGAAATAGTAAACCATTCCAGTATCTTGGCCAAGAAAACCCAAGATGTGGACACAAATAATCAGAAGTGACTGGAATGAGTGAGCATCAACAAGGAAGTCTATACTTTAGAAGAAAAATTAAAACTTTTTTGAGATTTGAATTTTTAGCCTATCTCACATACTCAAGGAATCTTACAATGTTGACAGCTAAAAAGGTCCCAGAAGCTGCATTAAAAATTAAATAATCTTAAAACTCCGGGCTTTAGTCATGTCCACTTTCATCTCCACAGATCTTTCTTCCTTCCTTCCACTAAGATCTTCATAAGTCTTATTGGTAAATAGGTCTTATTTAGAAGTTATTTTAAAAATCAGAAAGAAGAAGACAAAAGTGAAGATGAAATTTCAAAAAAGATTTATGTATATTTTTTTTACATTTACCTACTATGTCCAAGATTGATAGATACTTGGATTATAGCTTATTTATATAACATTTTAAAGTTTTGCAAAACCCTTTACAAATATTATCTCATTTGATCCTCATACTGATCTTATGAGATAGGAGTTAGTATTATCTCCAATTTACAGATGTGAAAACTGAAGAGAAGAAGTGACTTCCCTAGTATCATTCAGCTAGTAATTATCTTGAGTTCATATTTGAACTTGGAGCTTCCGGACTCCAGACACAGCACTCTGTGCACCATGGCTCCATCTGGCTGTCTAGGTGGGGAATGACATGTATCCTGTTCTCAAGTAACTTCCAAACAAGAATATGATAGAATGCAGGTACAAAATGCTGTAGAAAATTCACCATAGTACCTTGGACAGCGCAGTACTTGAAGTCTGGGTTCAAACCTGATATCTGCCACTAAATTTCTGTATGCCCCAGGCAGATTAATTATTCTTGACCATAGTTTTCTCATCTGTAAAATGGAAGGGTTAGACAAGATGACCTCTAAGGTCCCTTTTAATTCTAGATCTATGATTATCTATGACTATTTACCTCTCCTGACCTCACTTTCTATGTATGTGAGGCATATTTCCTCACAGGCTGCCAGGTGATACAATGGCTAGAACGTAGGGCCTGAAGTCAGGAGAATTTGAGTTCAAATTTGGTCTCAAATAGCCACATGACCATGAACAAGTCATTTAACCTTATAGGTTTCAATTTCCTCATCTGTAAAATGGAGATAATAATACTATTTACCTCCCAGAGGTGTTGTGAGGATCAGATGCAGTAATATTTGCATGGTATTACTTTGTAAAGTGTCTTGCAAAGTTTAAAGACCCATATAGTCACTAACTATTATTGAGATTGAAAGGAAATACTATTTGTAAAGCACTTGGCACAGTGTCTGGATTTCTTAACAGTTGTTTCTCCTCCTACCTGTCTGACAACTCTTCACAGTTTCATTTTTCTCCTCTGCCTCTGAAGCCTATAGGTCCCCTCAGGCTTAATATATGATAGTTTCCTTGCTTGCTTGCTTATTTCTTTCTTTCCTTTTCTCTTCTCTCTCCCTTCCTTCTCTTCCCTCCCTCCCTCCTCCTTCCTTCCTTCCTTCCTTCCTTTCTCCCTTTCTTCCTTCCCTCCTCCTTCCCTTCTTTCCTTCCTTCCTTTCTCCCTTTCTTCCTTCCTTCCTACTCCTCTTCTTTCCTTCCTTTTTCCCATCCTTCCTTCCTTCCTCTCTTCCTCCCTCCCTAGGATAGCAGTTGTTTTTGAAGCAAAATAAGAGGTTTGGATTAGATTAATAGTACAAAACTCTAATAGAAATGGAAGCCACTAAACCATGCATGAGGATCTCTGAGGGGGTATGTTGACTTAAAAAAATCTCATATAACACTATTTATGTTCTATTGTATTTATGCTTATTTTGTTAAATATTCCCCAATTGTATTTGAATCTGGTTCTGCAGTTCTCTGGAGTGTTGGGGGCAGGGTGTTTGTTACCTGGGGATCAGATGACCTCCAAGGTCTGTCCTAGTTCTTGATCTCTCATTTTAAGTAAAGGCTTCACAGGAGGAGGAGATAACTGAGCTAGGAAGAAAGAGAATGCTTTCAAATAAGCTGAAATGTGTAGGAAGTGTGTTGAAGTTACAGGGAACAGCAAATCCCCCACAGAGACAGGAGACAGCAGTGTGAGGTCCAGTTGGAGTATAATTTAGAGTGCAGAAATAAAAACAGCATGCAACAAAGGTGGAAAGTCTATGGAGAGCCATCAATGCCACCCAAGCTAAAGAAATTCAGTTTTTATTTTATAAGCCATAGGGCGTTTCTAAAGAGTTTGGGGAGAGTCAGTGAGATGTCCCAATATGCATTAGGAAGATTATTTCTGGTAATGTAGGACAATGGACTAGAGAGGGAAGAAGGGAAGTAGAAGAATCACTTAAGGAGCCATTGAAATTGTCTAAGCAAGAAAGAATAGGGGTCTGACATAGGGTGGGGGGTCACATATACAAAGAAGAAAGGAACAGATGGTTGGGAGGTACAATTGACAGGACTTGGAAACTGATTAGATGTGGGGAGCAATGAGATGGAAAAATCAAAGATGACTCAGATTTCAAGTGTGGATGACTAAGAGGATAATGGCACCATCCATAGAAATTGGAAAGTTTGGAGGAGGGGAAGTTAGTTTCATTTGGAAATATATTGAATCTGAGGAACTAGTCAGATATGCAAGGAGTGTCTAGTACTTAATTGAAATTACTTAAGAATTTGGAGGGAGACACAGGCTAGATATAGTTTTGAGAGTCAATCAAAGGGAAATTGGGGAAATGAGAGGAGTAAAAGAGATTTCAGGAGGCAAAAAGAATAGACCTTTGAATAGAAGTTGGGGGGAAATTAGAAGCTTAGGGAGCAAAGGAGAAAAATGAAATCGGGAGGTAGAATGAGAAAGGGTGATCAGGCAGGAAAAAGGACAGCACAAAATATTATGAAGGCCAAGAGAAGAGAGAGTACCCAGAAAAATAGGATATTTAACAGAGTCCAATTTGCAGAAAAAACAAGAAAGCTGAGAATGGAGAAGAAACCACTTTATTTGGTAATGAAGAAGGTATTGGTAGTCTTTGGGGGGCATGGTATCATGAGCACGAAACCTAGATTGTTAGGATCTTGAGGAGTAAGCAATTGGTAACAAAGGGAAAGCAGAAACTTTAAACTCCATCTTCCAGAAATTT
Organism: Antechinus flavipes; assembly: GCF_016432865.1. NCBI lineage: Eukaryota > Metazoa > Chordata > Mammalia > Dasyuromorphia > Dasyuridae > Antechinus > Antechinus flavipes. The sequence continues at coordinate 686,819,656 of NC_067398.1, forward strand.
ACCAATGAAGCAGAAGAAATTTGCAGATTAATAACTTTTTGGTCTCTTAAGATATGGGAGGCCTTAGCACAAATGTAGGCAGAAGGAAGGCAAAAGGGAGTGTTAAATTGAGAGAGGGAGGAAAGGAAGGAGAAAGAGAGACAGCGACAGAGAGACAGAGAAACAGAGAGACAGAGACAGAAACAGAGACAGAGTAACAAAGAGACAGAGACAGAGAGAAAGAGACAGAGAAGGACAGAGAGACAGAAGAGGCAGAAAAAGAGACAGACTGAAAAAGAGGCAGAGACAGAGAGACAAAAAAAGAGACAGAGACAGAGAGGGATAGAATTGATGGTCCAAGGTACTTGAAGAAGTTAGAAATGGGCTTGATAAGTTGAAAGGTAAGCCTTGGACAGGAGAAAAGATACTTTTTCCCTCAGAAGGGAGCAGAAGAGAAAAGGGTAGGTCCTGAGAAAAATTCTGAGTTGTTGACAAAGGGTTTACTGATTAGTGCTTCCTTCAATAGAACAGATTCTTGAGGGAAAGGGAATATTTTTATTTGTGTCTCTTTATCCTAGCTCAGTAACTGGCACATTGTGTAGGCCTTTAATATATTAGATTATTTGACACAGCCTGTATCTATTCAATAAAGTAAGATGATTATTGCCCTAGATTGAGAGAAAATCTGATTGAAGAAATCTTAAACTTCTGTTTTGTGTTACAATGGAAACAGCATTGGACTTTGGAGGCAGAAAACATGGGTTCAAATTCCACCTCTTGGATTTTGTAGACCATTTTTTCAAACTCCTGTGTCTTTCCCACTTTACTCATCTGCAAAATAGTGGATTAATCTAGGTGATCTCTGATGTCTCTTCCTAAGGATCCTAAATCTATGATTTTTTTTTTCTGGAGAACCTATCACTTTCCATGTAAAATAAAACTAATTAGGGGGTCGTTACAGACTTTGGGCAGCAAGGCAGTTCAGTGGATAGAGCACTGGCCTTGGAATCCTGAAGACTCATCTTTATGAGTTCAAATCCAGCCACAGACATTTACTACTGGTGACTCTAGGCAAGTCACTTCATCCTTTTCACCTATATTCCTCATCTGTAAAATTATCTCCAGAAGAAAATCACAAACCACTCCAGTATCTTTGCCAAGACAATCCTAAATCTGGTCACAAAAAATTGGATATACTGAAAAAATATAATAACAAAATATTTTGATGTAACATCAATCAATTAAGAAGTTATTTTTAGCCTCCTACTATGTGCCAGAAGGCTAGCTATGTGGCTCAATAGATAGAGCACTGAGCTTGGAATCAAGGCAAATATTCTAGTTTGTCTGCCAAGAAAATCCCAAATGAATTCATGGACAATCATAAATGACTGAAGCAAATGAACAATGGCAGACTGCTGAACATGCCCTTTGAAGGGTGTTGATCCACTTGGAGAAGGGGGGGAATTGTGGTTCAAGATATGAAAATCAAAACAATCACCTTAACTCGACCCCTATCTATAATTCCTGAAGGGCAAATTCTGATGAAGAACTGACACTAAGCCATTCATTGCAGCTTTATGTGTGGTACTTATTACCTATCTGCTTCAATATATAAAATATGTTCCCCCTTGACTCCAACCTAGTACCATCCTGCCCTCTTAATTTGACTGGTTTATCATGTAAGCTTTTTTTTCTGGTGCAGAGAAAGGTAATGAATATACTGACAGGCCAGAGAATTCCAGAACTCCCATGAATATGGATCATAGGGGCTCTGTCAAAAGCCCCTTAAGTAAAATTCCTCAAGTTAACCTTCACGGTAGCCTGTCAATTCATACATTTAGGATTTTAACCCATAAGTTATAATTTTCCTTTTTTTTTTTTTTTAGCACCACTTACCTATCCATTTGAATATCTTCAAAGACTATATTTTAAGCCTTTTATGTCCCCCAGATTTCTCTGCACATAGTAGGTGCTTATTAAAATTGAATTACTAAATTTGAATTCAATCATTAATTTAATCAAAGTAATTGAATTCAATTAAAATTGATTAGCCAGTCAAAATTAAATTATGGAAAATATCTGTATAAAATACACTTATTTTTAATTAGATTGTGATGGCATTTGAAAAAAATTTGAAGATAGGTAGGTATCCCAGCACCTCCTTAAAACTTACCTTTTGATCGATTCCAAAGGATGAGTTCCCTTTAGATTCTCCTTTGTCTAAATGTTGCCTTTCCTTGAATCCTTCTTGTCTTTAGAATAAAATGCAGACTGTTCTCTTTGTTTTTAAGAGCCTCCTTAATCTCTTTATACCTGTTTTCAGATGAATTTCATGTTATTTTTGTATTCTATTATAACATATTGTTAAATTATGATATCCTCTCCACTCATTTGACACTCTAGCCAAACTTACTTTATATTCCCCATCTACAATGCTCTACTTCTTGACGTATGTTGTGTTCCCCATATTCTCTCCTTCCTTATGTTGACTTTTCAAATGCCTTTCAAGACTCAAATCAAATACCAACTCCTACATGAAGCCTTTTCTGATTCCCTTGGTTGACAATATTCTCCCTGCCCAAATGATTTTGTATTTTTGGTACATATATTTGGAAGACATATGGTTCTATGTACACTATGTGGCAAATGATGGATTTTACATAATGTTTCACTGATCATACATTTAATATGTGTACATATTATTTCCACTAAAAGAATGTAAGTTCTCTAAACAATGCAATGATTCAAGATAATTCCAATAGACTTGGAATAAAAAATGCCATCTATATCTAGAGAGAGAACAAGAGAGTGTAGATTGAAGGATAGTATTTTTGTCTTTTTTGTTTGCTTCTTTTTCATGTTTTTTTGTTTCTTTTAGTCTGATTTTTCTTGCACAGCTTGAAAAATATTGCTATGTTTAAAAGATCTGCACATATTTAACCTACATCAGATTGTTTGCTGTCTTGAGGTGGGGGGAAATAAGGGAAGGAGGGACAAAACTTTGGGACACAGAATCTTATAAAGATGAATGTCAAAAACTTGATCCCATTTTGATTTTCTAAAAGATTTGATTGTATTAGTTTCCATATTTTTTGGGTATATGTTTCCTCAGGCAACCTTGTAATCCTACAGCAAATCACTGTCTAAATGTTGAAATTAGTGTAGACACCTAATTGGCTTAACACAGTGCAATTTAGGACTACAGAGTTCAAGAGTTCTGATAATCCTAACCATCCAGGTATTAGGGATTATAGATGTGTGCTACCATATTCTTCAAAATATGTATATTTTAAACATCCATGCTGTACAGTAGAGATTCATAGTTTCTTAAGCAGTGTCCTTTTCCTATTTTTTGTATGTTAATAATTGTAGATGTTTGTCAAGTTTTTATTGATAAAAAGGAGATATTGAATAATAGCTAGCATTCATATAGCACTTTGCAAAATTTCCATATACTAAATCATTTGATCCTCACAAGTTTACAGTTGAAGAAACTAAGGCAGACAGAAGTTATGTGACTTGCCCTATGGTCATGGATCTTGTAAGTGAGTTTGAAATTATAGTCTTGATTCTAATTCCATCTGTCTAGGCACTATATCACCTAACTGCCAGACCCTATGCTAAACTCTGGGGATACAAAGAGAGACAATATAATCCCTAATATAAAGGTAATCCAGGAGAGATGAATTTGGATCATCTGACTGATAGGATAAATGGAAGATGATATGAAAAAGAGAATGTAAAAGAGACCTTGGGTACTCAAAAATAAGGGAGGGAGGGAGGGAGGAAGGAAGGAAGCAAGCAAGGAAAGAAAGAAAGGAAGGAAGGAAAGAAGGAAAGAAGAAAGGAAGGAAAGAAAGAAAAACGAAAAAAAGAAAGACAGAAAGAAGGAAGGAAGGAAGGAAGGAAAAAAAAGAGAGGGAGGGAAGGGGAAAGATGGATTAATTAAGCACTTATTATGTGTCCAACACTGTGCTGTGTCTTACAGATATCTTGTCGATCCTCATGATTACACTGGAAGAAAGGAACTGTTATTACCCCTATTTGACAGTTGAGAAAACTGACTTGCCCAGGGTCTTACAGCTAGTAAGTTTCTGAGACTGGCTTCTAAATATTTCTGATAGAGATATTTTAAGTTTATGGTATGGAAGACTGGATAACACAATAGCACATGAAAACTTAGCAGGACATATGCTAGGCTTTCTGCTTGGCTGAGATCCATTTAAATTGCAGGTCTTTGCACAGATTTAATAAATTCCTGGTGGACCCAATCCCCAAATTGTGAATGATCTTTCAGATGGGATTATTTTGACATTCATGTCCAGATCTCTTTCCTTATACATATGATTTATATATGAAGAGGAGAAAGCAATACCTTCCCTCAAAAAAAGACATTATTCATCTATCTACCAAAAGCTGATGCACTATCACCAGCTCCCCAGCCAACAACAAAGAGTTCCTTAATGGACTAACATCTTTTCCTTGCCTTTTTCCTGTCCCTGTACTCTGAGGGTGACATTAGGTACTCGGTAGGGAGGAGATTGCTTCTTGCCTCAGAGTTAAATGGGACTGAGGTTTTTTTACGAATTTCTAACAAGGCCAGTGATTGATTTTTCAGCTTGCCTTTTAAGGGAGGTGATTAGCATGTGAGTTTAAAAAATGGGTTGGATGAACTTTGGTTGATGGAATAAACAATTAGTTGTAGAATCAGGGAAGGAGGCAGCTAAATGTTGCAGTGGATACAATGCCTGACCTGGAGACAGGATCTGAGTTCAAATCAACTATAGAAAGCAGTCACTTGGGCAATGTTCAAGCATTAACACAAAAGAGCAATAGTGAGATGTCTTGCCCTATTATGTTACTAATTGAATTCAGTGGAATAAAAAATGGGAAGAATGAGAAGTCTGATAAAAAGTAAATGCTTATATATCTATGATCTCCAGAAACCATCCTCCAATATTGAAAATAACAAACTTTCCATGCCAGCTTATTCTAATCCAATTAGTTAATCAACAGGCATCTATTAAGTTCTACACACTGTTCCAGTTACAACCAAGTACTGGGGATACAGAGAAAACAAAGACAGCCCTTTCCTATAAGGAGTTCATCTCTACTTCCTTTCCTTTCACTCTATAACATTTTGCAATCTGATTTCTAATCTTACATCATTATACTAAAATTCCTTTCTGAAGTTACAAATGATTTAATGGCCATATTTTATAGGCTTTTCTTTCCTGATAGTCTGATAAGATAGTCTTATCTTTCCTGAACTATGTGTTGATTTGATATTATTGACCACCTTATCCTCTTGGATACCATCTTTCATCGTGGATCTTTTGTGATTCACTTTCTCCTGGTTTGCTTCTCCCTTTACCCTTCACCATGCAGTCTCGTAGACTATACTCCATTTTATTTCCCTTATTTGTAGGTTTCTCAGAGTTCTATCCTTGGCCGCCTTTTCCTTCAGTACTTCTCTTGATAACTGCAAAAGCTTCCATGAGTTTAATTACAATCTCTATGAAGATGATTCATGGACATATATCTATATACACACACATATATGTTATATATCCATATCCAAATATGTATGTGTATATATGTGTATGTTGAGATAAATTATAATTTTGTATTATATTAATAATCCATTATTAAATTAAAATTGGAGTTTTTACTTTCTATTTCTTCATTCAGGGACCAGCCTCATAGGTCATTCAGTCAGTCTCTGAACAACATTGCTGATAGATGAGCTCCCCCAAATCCTCTGCAGTCTTGGACAGGACCCACTTGGCTAGCAGACCTTACTTATTTAGAATGTAAACAGAATTTAATCTAGATGTATTTTTTGCTCTTAGGAAATGATCCTCTATCCTTGAAGCCCTTCATTAGTATTTAGGGTGACCAAGATTATTAAGGAGAAAAACCAACTAGAGTAGTCTTTTATCCAGATTTCTGGAAGTGTCTGAGTCTTATGATCAAGCTATATTCTCAGTAGAAGTAGGTGAATTCTTTTAGCCCACCTTCTCAGTAATGTATCCACCTCTCTCATTAATTGGTTATCAGTCAAGGATCGTTTTCACCTCTCAGGGCCACCTCCTTTTCAGAAGGTATTTAAGCATTCAGTAATCTCTGTGGTTTTGTCTTCAGTTCAGAGAGAGACCACTGACCATCAGTTTATTGATTATTTGACTAGCCCAATTAAGAAATTGATTATTAATTACCCAGAAACTCTTTCTGAGGATTTTCATTTGCATCAATATGTATGTTTGTATAAGTATATACATATATGTATGTGTGTGGATGTATGTATCCACACATATTTAAGCCCTGAACTTGAGTTTTCTAAAGTAATTGGAACTTACTCTCACAGAGATTAGAGTATGTTTGTTTATATATGTGCCTATATGTGGGGTGAGGTAGGGGGAGCATCTGTGATGTCAGAGAGAGTCTGAATGCTACCTCAACCCTTACTTCTTACTTCCATCTCCAGAAGACAGACTTTTATTGTGCTGTTTCACCCTAAAATAGGGATGACCCATGGCTACCTCAAATTACCTATAACTTTGTAATTTTTTGGACTCATGATAAAATGTCGGCTAGAAGGGATTTTACTTGCCATTTGTCCAATTTACACCCACAAAAGGTCAGTTCCAACAATCTAATGCTTAATCTTCCAATTTTTACTTTAAGACCTTTCATCCTTGGAAGCCATTCTTTTCCAAAGCAACTGATTTCATTTTTGGTCATTTCTCTTTGTCAAAAGACACTCTCCCTCTCCATCCCCCATATGCACTCCAAACTCAAACCTTGCCTATTTAGGCCATTTTGTGGCTTTCACCCATTGTTCTTGGTTCTACCTTTTGGAGCCAAACAGAATATATTTAATACTACTTCTTTGTGGCAGCTTTACAAATGCTTGAAGTCATTCTATCTACTTCAAACATCTGGGAGTCTTCTCTTCTCTGTATTCAAAGTCTTTAATTCCTTTAACCCTTCCTCTTATTTTGTAGAATCAAGGTCTTTTACCACTCTGTCTTCTTGAGGACCCTCTCCAACTGATCAATATTTTTTTCTAAACAATGATGCCTCAAACTGAGTATGGTAGTCCAGATGTGCTTGGCTGCCTTAAAAACTGGGTTTTAATTATGATGCTTCATATTGTGCCTCTGCCCTGTAGCTGTTTTCACCAAAGACTGAAAGCTGTCTATTATCCCCAGTCCATTGAAACAGGTTGCTAATCTGTCACCTTTCTCTGGGGTGGATAAGAAAGTTCCTCCTGCGAGGGCAGTGGAAATAGCTCAACAAATGCCCCCAGGTCCATTAGAGAGATGAGCGACTTTGTTCCACCAAGGTGACTGCTGTGATTCGTTTCAACAGAGGACAATCTGGGAATCAGACTCAGATGGCAGTACCTGTCAATCACCTGTACTGTTGTACAGGACTGATGGAAAATGACCTGAGGGCTAGGGAGCAACAGCTCCCATCCAAATGACCAGTTCTTCCTGGTATCTCTTATTTTTATCTCTCTTTAATGAATGGAGGCAGCATTTAATATCCTTCTTTTGATTTAATGTTTACTACTTTACAGAGACAGTAACATTGTGAGCTCCCTGACTATGGCATGTTGATGGATGAGAAATTTCTCTTCTCCAATTGTGTCCTTCTCCCAGACACTAGGACAGAATGGGAACTCAGAAATCCAATTTCTCCTCTATTCCTTAAATTATGTCCCTGCTTCTCTCTTAGGGGAGATGATTTTCATTGAGACCACACTACATCATTTGTCTTTCGTGATCTTGGATTTCATTTTTCCTGTTTTTGAGCATTGGGACTACATTTCTCTCCTTAACTCCTGTGGAACTCAAGTCAACAAGTGCTTAAGAAAAGCATATTATGTGGCAGGCCCATGTGACTCTCATTCTCTATGATCTTTTCAAATTAACTGATGGATTCAGCCATCACATCTGCTGATTCTGTCAGGACTTGGAGGGTGCACTTTGAGTCAATTGACTTGAATTTATCAAGGACAGCTAAGTAGTTTATTACTTTGTCCTTCCCTCTTTATCATGGACACCAAATCTCTATTGGTCATGTCCCTTTCTGTACCAGAATAATTCTCCTTGACAAAGAAAATAGAAAGAAAATAAGAATTGAGCATCTCTGCTTTTCCTTATTCATCAGTAGCTATCACTCTATCCTAAGCAGTGACAGATAGAATTTTCCCTCCTAGTCAGAATGGGCACAATCCCAGAATTATTTACTATTAAATGGTAAGGCATCTCAATAATTTAATATAAAAATCCTTTCTACAACAACTTCCATCATCCTAAATTTTAGGATCATAGATTATCCATTTAAAGCAGAGAGGAATCTCAATCTGATCCCTTATGTTGCAGATAAAAAGATACCTAATAGTCAAATACCTTGCTCAACAAAGATTCCATAGGCAAGAATACAACAGGAATTGAATTCAAGATCTCTGATTCCAGATCCAAGGCTCTTTCTACTGAATCATGCTTCTTCCTATTACTCAAAGACCTTTAGTGAGAGAAAACCCATTATTATCATCTGAGATAGCCCATTTCACTTTGAGATAATATCATCATAGCCTTGGAATTAGAGAGGACCTTCCAAGCTGCAGTGCTCAGTCCCATCATTTTATGGATGAGGAAAGTGAGGCACAGAGTTTAAATGTCTTGTCTAAGGTCACATGGCAAGCAATTATCAGACACAGGATCTGAACCCAGGTCTTCCTATATCCATTATGCTACACTGTCAGTTGAAACATTAGAAAAATATGTCTGCTTCATATTATATTTTATACAAACATATACATATTCTACCTTTGCTCCTAATTTAACTGTCTAAGGGCAAACCAGAATAAGCCTTCTACTTCCAACTCTTCAAATATTTGAAAACAACTATAATGTTCTTTCTAGGACAAACAACCTCATTTTAAAATATATGACTTCAAGATCGATCTACCATTCTGGTAATCCTACTTCGCCTATAATTTATTTAACATGGGCCATCTCCAGTTGGCCTGATCTATATCTGGCCACTGGACCCAGATGATTCTGGAGAGGACAGTGAGGCAGTTGCCTTTCCCCACTTAAATCCAACTTACTTGCATGTCATGGTATCACCTCCCTGATATTATGATCTTCTCCAAGAATGAAGAACAAACAACAACTTAATACTGAAGATGCTGGAGTGGAGAAGCACTTTAAACTATAGGGAGTGCTATGCAAAATGTCAGGTTTTTGTGAGGTTTGTGGTTTCATGATTTTTTGTGGAAATAACAGAAGTCCATCTCTCACTGGCCAGCTAGTTATCAAAGTGGATAGAGTGTTGGACTATGAGTCAAAAAGACCTAAGTTCAAATCCAGCCTTATGCACTTAGTAATTGTGAGACGCTGAGAAAGTCATTTTATTCTGTTAGCCTCAGTTTTCTCATCTGTAAAATGAACTGGAGAAGGAAATGGAAAACCAGGCTAGTATCTTTGTCAAGAAAACCCCATTTCAGACACATCTGAAATGACTGAGCAAAATGTCTCACCCTGTAACTTCACCACAGGGTCTTAGAGTCAGGAATGATGGAAGGAGCCTTTAAAATCATCAATCATTTGCTATATAATTGATTCACTTTCTCTTTTGCTATTAGTTTGTGGGCATAGAACTTTCCTGATGTTCCAGCTTCCTGAAGGCCTGTGTTGCCTTTGACTTTTGTCTTCTTTAATCATATCAGGGTTTCTTGGATTATAAACCACCCAAAGGCAGGGACTACAAATGGATGGATGGGTAAATAAATGCATGGATCAATGAATGATTGCTGACATGTGAATAATAAAACTATCTTTTACCAGAAAGTTTCTTGAATGAGTCACCTTTTCCAGTCAGTAGTCTTTAGCTAAGAATCCTAAGAATTTGACTTATAGTTTCCTCTAAGGTTCAACTCAAATGCCATCTTCTAAAGAAAAAATTTTTTTTTGTTATTCTTCTAGCGATTAAATGTCCTCAACCACCAATTAATTATTTATTATAATTAACACCAATTAATTATTATTTAATTATCAATCAATATTTAATTAAATGTTTTAAGGCTGGATATCCCTATCTTACCTAGACTAAAATCTCAGAGGCCATTAGAAAATTTGATCTTACTTCAATCATCATGGGATCTGTGACTAGCACCATTTTCAATCCGAGTTGGTTCATTTTTCCATAGATAACCTGGTGTCCCTTTCACTTATGAGTGCTCACCATATTTACAATGAATTAATTCTATTATTTTTGAGACTCTTGATTTCAATATATGTGCCAGTCTTAGCCTTCCCTGATAGCCTAGATAATGGTCATGTATGATCACAGCCTAAATTTCCTTATATTTTTCTATCTGAATTTTCTATGTCTCAGAACAATTAAAGCTTTTCAAGAGCAAAATCTGCTTCTGTTTTCCCTTTGTACTCCCAGAATCGGTATGACTTAGAGCAGGGTTTCTTAAACTTTTTTCTACTTGTGACCCCTCTATCCCCAGAAATGTTTGTCACCTCAGGTACATGGATTTATAAAATAGATATACAAATCAAACATTTACAGATAATAAATCATTATTTTGCAGCCTCCATATTTAGTTATGAGATCTCATATGAGATCACAACTCATAATTTAAGAAGCTGGGGATTAGTGGAGTTAGAGTGCTATTTTGAAGTCAGAAAGTCCTAGGTTCAAATTCTGCCTCTGACATCCAATATCCCTATGATAGGAAGTAATCCAGCATCTCTGATCCTTGGGCAGACTTACCTATTCTTCATACTGTCTGAAGAATACAAAGAAAAAAAGGGAAAAAAAGTTCCTCAAAGGCCTTATTTTCAGCTGGAGAATAAAAGATAATTTGAGGATAGAGAAAATATTAACACCTCAGAAGTCAAGAGTTTAGTCTGCAACTTTGATATTCTATTTGTTACCCACCACCCTGATTCTTGTGTGCCTTTGGGCTATCCATCTAATATCCCTAGTTCATCCTATGTGAGCCTTGTGATTCCTTTACTGATCAATCATTTTCTGGATTATTTCTTTTACACTCGTGTGTGCTTAGCACACAGACCCCTAATAAATCTTTAAGCACTGATGGACTTTTTGTGGGCAAGTCACTGCTGGCAATACTCTAAAGCAGTTTATATCTATCATGATGCTCTCCATTGGGTCTGTGGGTCATTAACAATTTTGATCCATTAGTGATGGTGGCAATTCATGTGAAACAGTTCTGGGATTTCAAAGAATATGGGGCATTCACCTTTAGCTAAGTTAATGTAACTATGGAATATATTGAATAATGTACAAAATATGAGGGCACACTGACTCCGCATGTAGGATACAAAGAGACATATGTTCATGTGCTTCAGTGCACACCACTGGGTCCCCATCTTTGTCTAGCATGGGGAAATGAAGACATGAATGTAACAGTTCCCAGGTGGTAATCTCTATCCAGACCGTCTGGTTCCTGGCTCTCCTACAGATCTTAGTGACTGTAATAGTTATGATCAGGCAGCCAGGTGGTACATTGGGTAGGGTGCTGGACTTCAGTTAGGAAGACCAAAGTTCTAATCCTGACTCAGACATTTATTACCTGTATGATCTGGGGTAAATTATTTAATTTCTGTCTGCCTCAATTTTCTCATCTATAAAGCGAATATAATACCACTTATCTCCCATGGTTGTTATAAAGATAAAATGAGGTGTTTATAAAGCACATTATAAACCTTAAAGCACTATATAAATGCTCATCGTATTATTATTAGTGGAAGATGATCAAACCCGAGCTAACTTTGAATATTTTAATCTTGAGTAGATTAGTAAACTTAAACATAAAAGCTGGTAGAATTCTTCTGGATTCAGGACTTGTAATCCTGAATATTCACAAGTCACTCTAGCCTTCACTGTGTGTCTCTCCAAACTTTCTTCTCTGAGTAAAGGGATTAATACAAACAAATGACCTGCATTATTCTGCTCCTTGATTAATTATATACAAAGGTACAGCTGCCAAGGCTCTTTCTTCTTTTTAATTACATTGCATATTTTCTTACATAACCACTCCCACAAACAAACTTAAAACCATAACATTGGAACTCTAACCTTGGTCAATATCAAGGTATAGAAAATTTGCAGGAAACCGTGGAAGACTTAATATGTCTAGTACCAGTTGTGGGGAGAGTTTCTACCAGGACCATATTTTCAAAGATCTCACCTACTCCAATTATCACAATTATCCATGGTCCTGGTTTTTTGAGGTTGAAGAGACCTTAGAGTTTATCTAGTCTAGGACTTAAAATTTTTACACTCCCCACCTCTTTTTGTGTGAGATATTTTTACATGACCTTGGATATATGCATAAATAAAATGGGAATGTAAATCACACATTTACTGATAATAATCAAATTTTTACAACCCCCACATTCACTTACAAGACTCACATGGGATCATAAACCCCAGTTTAAGAAGTTGGGATCTACAACCATTCTGGAGAGCAATTTAAAACTATGCCCAAAGAACTATAAAACTGTGCATACCCTTTGATCCAGCAGTGTTTCTACTACACTTATATCCCAAAGAGAGCATAAAGGAGGGAAAGGAGCCCACATGTGCAAAAATGTTTGTGGCAGCCCTCTTTGTAGTGGCCAGAAACTGGAAACTGAGTGGATGCCCATCAGTTGGAGAATGGCTGAATAAGTTATATTTTGTGAAGGTTATGGAATATTGTTGTTCTATAAGAAATTATCACCAGGATGATTTCAGAGAGGTCTGGAGAGATTTATATGAACTGATACTAAGTGAAAGGAGTAGAATCAAGAGAACATTGTACACGGCAACAACAAAATTATGTGATGATCAATGCTGATGGACATGGCTCTTTTCAACAATGAGGTGACTCAGGTCAATTCTAATAGACTTGTGATGGAGAGAGCCATCTGCATCCAGAAAGAGGACTATGGGAAATAAGGGAGGGAAAAAAATTGGAACATGAGGTTTTGTAAGGGGGAATGTTAAAAAACTACTTTGCATATATTTTGAAGATAAAAAAATATTATTTTTATTTTTATTTTTTTAAACTTTTTATTGATAGAATCCATGCCAGGGTAATTTTTTTTTTAACAGCATTATCCCTTGCATTCACTTCTGTTCCGATTTTTCTCCTCCCTCCCTCCGCCCCCCTCCCCTAGATGGCAAGCAGTCCTTTACATGTTGAATAGGTTACAGTATATCCTAGATACAATATATGTGTGCAGAAAAATTATTATTTTTAAAAAAGAAGAAGAAGCTGGGATTTAGTCCAATCTTTTTATTTTATGGATATGGTAAGTGAAGTTTATAGAGTCTAAATGACTTGCGCAAAGTCACACACATTAAGTGCTAGAGGGAGAATTTGAACTCATTTTCTCCTATTTAAAATCCTATAACAAACAGGTCACAATCTTCAGTTTCTAATGAAACTCTTTCACATTATCTGCATGGAGAAACTCATGTCATCCAAGTAAAGGAGAAACTCCAAAATGCAAAATAGAAATGTCTCAGGAAGATCTAAGCATTAGATCTGGCTTGTGGAACTTCTAACTGATTCAAGATCCTTTTTAATGTCAATCTTAGTATCGGATTTCTTTCTGTTCTTTTGGACTATCATCACCCTGGATGGGATTAAATCACAGGACTTGTATTCTTCTTGTTGCTCAGTTGTGTCCAATTCTTCTGAACTCCACAAACCATAGCATGCCAGGCCCTTCTCTCCTCCACTCTCTCCCAAAGTCTGTCTAAGCTCATGTTCATTGTTTCCATGACACTATCCACTCATCTTATCCTTTCTATCATCTTCTCCGGTTCATGGAGGTTTCTTGGCAAAAATACTGTAGTGGTTTGCTATTTTCTTCTCCAGTAGATCACCTTTTGTCTGAACTCTTCACTATAATCTGTTCATCCAAGTCAACAAACAGTTGTCATCATTATTTTTTACTGTAAGTAAAATAATTGGAAAGATTTTTTTCTTATCCAAACTTCTCTAATTTCCCCCATATTAATATTATTATTGTCTTTTAATAATTATATATAAGATAGCACATAGTAAATTCTGAATTATTATTAACTGAGAATAAATTATTATAACAAAGCTATTATGTCATAATAATTATTATATATTATTAATTGTTGTATGATATATTGATATATAATAACATATATTTGTTAACAATTTTAAATTCTACAATAGCATGAAATAAGTTGAGGTAACTATGTTGTGCAGTAGATAGAATAGAATCAGGCAGGTTCATCTTCCTGAGTTCAAATTCAGCCTCAGATATTAGCTGTTTGATCCTGGGCAAGTCACTTAACTCTGTTTTCTCATTTATAAAATGAATTGAAGAATGAAATGGCAAACCAATCCAATATCTTTGTCAAGAAAACTCCAAATGAAGTTACAAGCAGTGAGACTTGACTGAAAACAACTGACAAAGATGAGATGAATATAATCTATTATTATTATTATTATTATCTAAGAAATTTCAACAGATGAAATGCCATTTTAAATACAGGTCCTTTCTTTGACTCTCAGTCTTAGTACAGTGCCTGGTACTTAGTAAATACTTGTTGATTGATTAATTTATAATAGTAGTTAACATTTATTTGACATTTTACAAATGATTTACACTAGTAAAATGCATTAATATACTTTTTCACTAGTGGAATGAATAAATGAATTATATCATTTGAGCCTCCTAGCAACCTTGTGAGATGGGTCCTATGATTAGTGTTTGTTTTTTTTTTTTTAATGGGGAAATTGAGACTAGAAGTCATGAAGTAACTTTTTAAGGGTCACATAATTAGTCATTGTCTGAGACAGCATTCCAACTCAACTCTCCTTGACTCCAAGTCCAGTCTTTACCCAATATAGGACTTTGTTTATATTAATTAAGACCCATGTTTAGAAACAACATATAATAAAACAAAACACAACTAGATGGCATAGTAGATAGAGCACTGGCTACAGAGCCAGGAGTACATGACTTCGGATCTGACCTCAGACACTTGCTGTGTGACCTTGGGCAAATCATTTAATTCTAATTGCCTCCAAAATGATATAATGAGCAATATGAGGCATTTACCAGTCAGTATAGCACAAAGAACCTAAAGGTAGGAGTTCCAGAGCTAGAAGATTAAATCAAGTGGCATTTGTTGTTATTCCTTTTATATTTATCATTTTAGCTATGTAGATTAGTAACAAGAACTTTGGATTTGGGATCAGGAATATCTAAATTCAAATCCCGCCCCAAATAATTAATTATTTTCTTTGTGACCCTGGTCAAATAACTTTACTTCTATCTTTCCCTAATTTGTATGGTAAGGATAATTAAACCTACCTCTTTGGGTTGATGAGAGGCTGAAATGATGCTATATATGCTATATATATATATATGCTTTTCAAATCTTACTGCACTTCATGAATGTTATCTAGTTTATGCTAATTCATTAACATATGGTTATATTCATATGAAACAACTTGTTTAATCACGACCCAATCAATAGGCATCGATCTTGTAGCTACAATTATCTTATACTAAAAAAAAATTGTTACAAACAAAACAAAATAAATATTTTGATGATTTTTACAAAGTGTTTCTCCCAATTTTGATAATGTCATATAATGGCTCCTTCTCACCTACAGGAACAAATATAAAATCTTCTGCTTGGTATTCAAAGCCCTTCATACTTTGGCCCTTCCTTCCTTTCTAACCTTCTTACATCTCACTCCCCTCCGTACTCTGTGATGTGATGACATTGGTCTCTTTCCTGTTTCTTGAACAAGATACTCCACCAATTCTCTGGGTATTTTCATTGGTTTTCCCCATTCCTGAAATGATCTCTCTCCTCACTTCCTGGTCTCTTTGTGTTCTTTCAAATCCAATATGTTCCCTTATATAGGAAGTCTTTCTCAATTCCCCTTTTAGTGCCTTACCTCTATGGATTATTTTCTATTTGCCCTGTATGTTTACATGTTTACATGTTGTCTCTTACATTAAACTGCGAGCTCCTTGAGGACAGGGGGCCTGTCTTTTCCCTTCTTTGTATATCCAGCTTAGAACCGTTCTTGGAATTTAATAGGTGCTTTAAAAATTTGTTGAATGATTGACTACCATTATACAAATGAGTCAAACCAAGTTCCAAGGAGAATCATACTGTAGTAAAAATTTGGGAGAACTTGATGGGGGGGAGGGGAGGTACATTTTGAGGCTGCCTTTTGATTCTAATAGAAAAGGCATTTATTTTATAGATTGGGTAAGAGCAGCATCTTCTTTCTTATGAATCAAATGAATCAAAAAATGTGTATTTCATCTTTCCACAGAAGACCAAATGAATTAATGGCAAGTTTACAATAGTGTGATCTAAAACCCATAGTTTGCCTGGAAGGCCCTGATGATGAGAGTCTCATGCCACAGAAAGAGTTTTTTCTTGAATATGTTTTAATGCCAGATGTTGGAGCTTAGAGGAAACTTTGATCAATAGAAAGACAGATTTCTCATTAAAAGATATTAACCCTAGGAAATTATTTTGATCCTTCAGTGGACTTGTGATCTCAGCATTGGGCGGGGGGGCGGGGAGAGGAGGGGGGCGGTCTTTGTTGATTTAGATCACAGCCCTTCTACCCATTTTTATTCTCTGACACTTCTGGCTTTATATCCTTCCATCAATCTTCCATGGGTGATGAGGATGAGAGTAGGGTCTTTCTCTGAATGGATACTGATGGAGATTGGGAGATATTCATTACCTAACTTTCAGTTTCCTTTTTACAATTACTTTCCTTTCTTTCCTGACCTTGAAATCATAATGTCAAAAAAATATATGTGAATTAGACATCTATATGAAACAGTAGATAAGGTACTAGACCAGGAGTCAGGAAGACCTGAATTCAAATCTATTCTCAAAAATTTTATAGCTGTGTGACTGAGCAAGTTGATAAATTACTTTATGCTTCAGTTTCCTCATCGTAAAATAACATTACGTCACTTACTTCAGAATATAATTGTAAAATTCAAATGATATGATCTTTATAAAGTCTTAGCAGACCTTAGAATATGTAGATGTTGGCTATTATTATTAATATTAAAGGATTTAGGAGCATCATGTGATCTATAAATATAAGAGTCTTAGAAGACATAAATCCAGTTCATACATCTGACACATGCTAGTTGTTCAACCCTAGGAAAATTACTTAACCTTTTCCAGCCTTTCTAAGAAATTCTTATACCAGTAAAATCACAGATTCAGTCCCAGAATTCAGTCTTTTTTTCCCCCTTCACCAAACATTTCTCATAATGACTACTGCAACTTGAATCAGAAGAAATGAGTTCAAGTCCTACTTTTTAATATCTAGACTTTATATATCAGTATATCAAATAATCTATATTATCAATCAATCAAATCTTTGTTGTTAACAAACATTTTACAGACATGCCCTCAGTTGAGCCCTTGATTCAGGGTTAAATGATGTGTCCAAGGTCCTACGGCTAGTTAAATGTATGAGGCCAGATTTGGCTGACTCCAACCCTGGAGCTCTGTCCTCTAGTGTTCTATCTCTTGAGCTAGCCAATTGTGACCATGGACAAATATCCACACTCTCTTTGGGCCTGGGTTTCCTATGTTTCAAAGGATAAATAAGCTTTGTACAAACAGGAGAAGAAACAGTGGATTATTGTGTGGAATTGGGATAATTATAATTATGCTACTTCACTGAGGCTGGTGTTGAAAAGAGCACTTTGTGAAATGTAAGCACTTATGGAGATATGAGCTATTCATATCACTAAGCTTGTTTCTCATAAAGCTTTTTTGCATAAAAATAATATCTGAAGAGTTAGAGCTGGCCGGTACTCTAGAGACCAGGACATCCCTTCATTTTATGATTGAATAAAACAAGGCCAAAATGGTCCAGCATCCCTTAGGTAGGAAATAGCCTCTGATTAGAAATCAAGGGAGGGCTTGTTTTTACCTTGTCTCTGGATTCCCCAGAACTTAACACAGAACTTGGCATCTCAAGCAATTATCAAACGCTTGGTTGATTACTTGATTGTTTTCTTCTGTAACTACACCGTGGCTACCTCAGAAAGTCAGATTTAAAAAGGATTACCTGACACTTTCCTCATGAGCACACTAGAAAGTAAAAAAAAAAAAATCACAAATATTATCATCCCCATTTTCTAAATGAGAAAATTGAGGGTGAGAGGTTAAATGGCTCAACTACAATTTCATGGAAGAACCAGTATAATTGGGAAGAGAAGCCATGTCTCCTTCTTCCAAATTTAGTAGTCCCTCCTCCATGCCATGTATCTCTTCCAGTCAAGAGGAAAAGTCATTTTCTTTCCAGGGAGACATTCTCAGATACTGAATCTTATCATGGGCTTCATATCTCCTTTATTTACCTCAGATTGAGAGTATCTGAAAGTTCCCACTTTATTTGGTTCATAGAGTGTATATAGTTCCTGTTTCCTTCCCCCAACAGGTCTCCTGCCCTTTTGCTAATTAAATCTAGTCCTGAAAGCCTCTAGAGACTTATATTTTTAATATCTCAATTTGGATGGGGGTGTCCTAGTGTCTGGACAGACCGGTTTTCCTCCTGAAATGTTAATTAGACAGGGAACCCGGAGATAAACAGATTGATTTAATTTTAATCTGCTTTCATGGTGATGCATAATGATAACTGGTTTCTGTCTCCCAGGGTTGGAAACCACAAACCTTAATAAGACTTTGCCAGTATATTATGCAGCTCTAAATAGTTGGTGTTGTGCTAGATGGTTTTCCACAAATTATCTGAGCTCTAGCAGGATCTCAGGGGCTTTCATTCTTATCTAGTGTGTATTTTCAATCAAGGAAAGCATTACTATAAAATGAAAAAAACTTTGTGAGCGCTTCTCCAAAAGATATTTAACTGACCACCTGGATTCTGCTAGTTATCCCGAAAAGACCCCAGTCTGCAAAAAGCAACCACATTCCTCTGAGTCCTGCAGGTAGAAACTGCAATCATGAGCCATGTCCCCGGGGATTTAAAACAATTTCAATGTACAAACGCTGTGATAACTTGTACATCTGGTTATAACAACAGCTACCATTTACATAATGCTTTAAGGTTTGCAAAGTGGCTTAAAATATTATCATGTTTATTTTACAGTGACCTGGGATGTAGATGCTATCATTTTTTTTTTTAGCATTTTGTAAAGTTTTGAGTTCGAAGTTCGATTCTTTTCTCTTTTCTTCCCCTCCTTTTTGAGCCAGTGAGCAACCTGATATACATATGGTGCTTCCATTATGCATATTTTACAAATGAGGAAACTGAGACAGACAAAGGTTAAGTGCATTGCCAAGATCACATGGATAGGAAGTGTCTAAAGTTGGATTTGAACTAAGATCTTCTTGATTCTATTCCCTTTGTCATCACTCAGAGCTTAGGGAAATGAGGTGAAGGTGATTGTTGAGCATTAAGGAAATACAAGGGGTCCTTGATAGAAATGGCAAAGGAGATAGAACTGCACTTTACATCAGGACAGACTTTCTAATACTGAGAGGTAGGCAGAGAGGTGGCTTGCTAGCATCCATTGTGCCACCTGAATGCTAATGTTATCTAAAATAATTGGTGGAGTAAGTGGCTCAGATGCCATTGACCCCAAACTGGTATCTGACCCTAAATAATTCATTTAGGGTGGGCATTGGAAAGTAAATCTAGAGTTGAATCTTTCTAGGAGGAGGAGGACAGAAGAGAAGAGGTCGAGAAGAAAAGAGAGGAGAGGACAGGAAGGCAGAGAAGAGGAGGGAGAAAGGAGAGAAGGGGAAGAGAAGAAAGGAGAGGAGAGGAGAAAAGGGGAGGAGAGAAAAAAAGAAAAGAGAGAAGAGGACAGGAAGGGAGAGGAAGAGAGGGGAGAGGAAGGGAGAACAAAGGAGAGAAGGATATAGGAGAGGAGAGGCTTGGCTTATGTCTTTGGACTTTGAAAGAATTCAGATGACAAAGATAAAGATTTGTGTGTTTCTTATTATATATGTTACAAAGTTGTTCTCTTTTGTTAAGAAAGGGCAGTTTTGATTATATGGCCATAGTGTTTTTTGAGAAATCTTAGAGAACTACAGAGGTATCACAGGAGTGGAAAGGAATAAATGTTATTCTAATTTTCATTTGAAAATTACTCCACCACAATGGTGGAGTAAAGGCAGGAACTGGACCAAACTCTCCCCCAAATCATTCCAGATTCCTTTAAATAATGACTCTAAATACATTTTAGAGCATCAGAACACCCAAAAAGATGGAGTAGAGCATTTTCCAGACAAAAGTAACTTAGGAGCTCAGCAGAAAAGGTGGGAGTCCAGCATGCATCACCGATCCAACCCCAGCCTGGCCCAGGCCAGACTTCTGAAGGTGGCCATACTGGTGGCTTCCAGACCTTTCAGTGAAGAGATACAAGAAAGAAGCTGGAAGGTAAGCAGAAACCATACTGGGAGTCCATCACACAATTCCAGGGCAGACCTGGCAGGGCCCTAACTCCAGCCCAGACCCCAGCATCAGCTAGACAGGATCTCTCCATCAGCAGTAATGTTGGAGGTTTCTGAACCTCTCAGTCCCAGGACACCAGGGGGGATTCACAAGGTCAGTGAAGAGGGTCTGTGGCAATGGGATGGGAGTCTGGTAGGCAGTCCCAGCACAGTCCCACTCAGAAGAGCCCAGCCCCTGCCAATACCTTAGATTTTACAGCTAAAATAGGACAGGGACACATCTAATGCTACAGGGCAGAAAAGAGGGCTTGTGGTCAGGTTCCTAGAAGGATTTCTGAAAACAGCTGCACAGATCCCAGAAGTTTGGGACAGTGCCCCTCCCCACCCTGAAAACAGAGTCCTACTTTAATAAATACTAGGCTAGGAAATGTAATACTAGGCTAGGAAAATGACCAGAAAACAAAAAAAAGTTTCTGACCATTGAAAGTTATTATGATGACAAGAAGGCTCAAAACCCACATTCAAAAGATAATAACAAAGTCAAAGCTCATACATCCAAAGCCTTCAAGAAAAATAAGAATTGTGTTCAGGCCATGGAAGACTTCAAAAGGGAGTTTGAAAAGCAAGTAAGAGAGAGAGGAAAATTTGAGAAAGAATTGAGGTGCAAAAGGAAATACAAAAAAAAAACACTAGTGGGGAGAATGCCTTAAAAAGAAAAAACTGGTCAATTGGGAAAGGAGGTACAAAAGCTCAGAGGAAAATAATTTTTTTTAAAAAAATAAAATTTACCAAATAGTAGCTAATGACTTTATGAGAAATCAATACAATAAAGTAAAACCAAAAAAAAAAAATGAAAAAAAATAGTGAAAAAAATGTGAAATATCTCATTGGAAAAACAATTGATCTGGAAAATAGGCCTAAGAGAGACAATTTAAAAATTAATGGTCTATCTGAAAGTCATGATCAAAAAAAAAGATCCTGGATATCAGCTTTCAAGAAATCATCAAGGAAAATCGTCCTGTTGTTCTAGGGCAAAATAGAAATGGAAAGAATTCACTGATCACCTCCTGAAAGAAATCCCAAAATAAAAACTCCCAGGGATATTATAGCCAAATTATGGAACTCCCAGGTCAAGGAGAAAATATTGCAAACATCCAGAAAGAAACAATTCAAGTGGATCCATAGTCAGGATAACACAATATTTAGCAGCTTCTACATTAAAAAATCAGCAGGTTTGGAATATGATATTTTGGAAAGAAATGGAGCTAGGATTGCAACCAAGAAACACCTACCAGCAAAACTGAGTATAATTCTTCAGAGGAAAAAGTGGTCATTTAGTGAAACAGGATTTTCAAGTGTTTGTGATGAAAAGACCAGAACTGAATGAAAAATTTGATTTTCAAATACAGGACTCAGGAGAAACATAAGGACATAATCAGGAAAATGATATCATAAAGGACTTAATAAGGCTTATCTGTTTACAATCCTACATGGAAGGATGATACTTGTAACTTATTAGAACATTCTCATTATTATGGCAGTTAGAAGTATATAAAAACAGAGGACACTGGTGTGAGTTGAATATGAAGATATTTTTTTTAAATGATAAAATTAATGGAAGAGAGAGGAATGTACTGGGAGGAAGGGAAAGAGAGAAGTAGAATGGTACCAATTATCTACCATAAAAAAAAAAAAAGGCAAGAAAAAGCTTTTACAGTAAAGGAGAAGTGGTGGAGGAGAGGGTGAGTGAGTGAACCTTAATCTTATCAGAATTGACTCAAGTAGGAAGTAACATACATATTCAATAGTAGTATAGAAATTTATCTTACTTTGTAGGAAAATAGGAGAGGAATGG
Source organism: Antechinus flavipes (assembly GCF_016432865.1). NCBI lineage: Eukaryota > Metazoa > Chordata > Mammalia > Dasyuromorphia > Dasyuridae > Antechinus > Antechinus flavipes. The sequence goes on from NC_067398.1 coordinate 686,842,001, forward strand.
GATGTGGGAAAGTAGAAAAATACTTCTGAGGAGAGACAGGGTAAAAGGAGAGAGAATAAATGGGGTGGGATATAATTACCAATAGTAATTGTTAAAAAAAAGTTTGGGGGCATGTAGGTGGCACAATGGATAGAGCACCAGCCCTGAAGTCAGGAGGACCTGAGTTCAAATGTGACTTCAGTCATTTAACATTTCCTAGATGTGTGACCCTGGGCAAGTCACTTAATCCCAATTGCTTCAGGAAACAAACAAACAAACAAACAAAAATTTCAAAGCAAGTTTCTCTGCTGGAATATTATTGTTCTCAGGAAAGTGATGATTAGAATGCTCTCAGGAAAAAAAGAAACCTGGAAATTCCTCCATAAATGAAGTGAAATACTGTAAACAAATTAAAGCAATGTTCTAGGATGACCAGCTGTAAATAACTGTTATTCCTAGTAGTACAACCATCCACACCTTCTCTGAAGGACTTATGATGAAAAATTTTATTCATGCCCAGAGAAGGAACCAATTGAGTCTGAATATAGTTCGAAACATTCTCTAATACTCTCCCTATCTCTCTCTCTTTATTTTAAACTTAATTTTTCTTGAGGGTTTTTATTTTTATTAGGGTGAGAAATCTGTTTTATTTCACATCTTGACTTTTATGGAAAGATTTTGCATAATTTCACTTTTTGCTTCTTAATTTGGGATAAGGAAAGGAGAGAACCTAGAACTCAAAAATATTTTAAAAATTTAAAAAAAAATTGAATGTAACTGGGGAAAATATTAAATAAATTAAAACAAGAAAAAAAGAGAAAGAAACACTATGCAAACCATGGAAGTAAACTTTACTTTGATTCTTGGTAAAATACTACAAATTATTAAAGGGATGGTTAGTTAATTCATTTAGAAAAGGAATCAATTATCACATAGGACTATCTGAGCTTCACCAGGGTGATGCTGGAATAACCTCACTTCTTTCTTTATTTTTCTTGCTAGTGAATTTATCATTAAATTAAATGATTAGAGGAATATGCTTTGCCAGAGGAAAGGAGTATTTATCAAAGAAAATATCCATTAGTTAAGTTCATTAATAAGACAGTGTTTAGGATGGCACCTTTAAAATGTGCTGATATATTCTCTCTGTTTTTTAAATAACTTTTTATTGATAGAACCCATGCCAGGGTAATTTTTTACAGCATTATCCCTTGCATTCACTTCTGTTCCGATTTTCCCCCTCTCTCCCTCCACCCCCTCCCCCAGATGGCAAGCAGTCCTTTACATGTTGTATAAGTTACAGTATTTCCTAGATACAATATATGTGTGCAAAACCGAACAGTTTTCTTGTTGCACAGGGAGAATTGGATTCAGAAGGTATAAATAACCCGGGAAGAAAAACAAAAATGCAAGCAGTTTATATTCATTTCCCAGTGTTCATTCTTTGGGTATAGCTGCTTCTGTCCATCTTTGATCAATTAAAGCTCTCTGTAACGAAGAGATTCACTTCCATCAGAATACATCCTCAAACAGTATCGTTGTTGAGGTATATAATGATCTCCTGGTTCTGCTCGTTTCATTTAGCATCAGTTCATGTAAGTCTCGCCAGTCCTCTCTGTATTCATCCTGCTGGTCATTCCTTACAGAACATAATATTCCATAATATTCATATATCACAATTTATTCAACCATTCTCCAATTGATGGGCATCCTTTCATTTTCCAGCTTCGAGCCACTACAAATAGGGCTGCCATGAACATTTTGGTATATACAGGTCCCTTTCCTTTCTTTAGTATCTCTTTGGGGCATAAGCCCAGTAGAAACACTGATGGATATGAGTATGCACAGTTTGATAACTTTTTGAGCATAGCTCCAGATTGCTCTCCAGAATGGCTGGATGTGTTCACAATTCCACCAACAATGTATCAGTGTCCCTGTTTTCCCACATCCCCTCCAACATTCCAGATTATCTTTCCCTGTCATTCTAGCCAATCTGACAGGTGTGTAGTGGTATCTCAGAGTTGTCTTACTTTGCATTTCTCTGATTAATAATGATTTGGAGCATATTTTCATATGTCTATAAATAGTTTCCATTTCTTCATCTGAGAATTGTCTGTTCATATCCTTTGACCATTTATCAATTGGAGAATGGTTTGATTTCTTATAAATTAGAGTCAATTCTCTATATATTTTGGAAATGAGGCCTTTATCAGAACCTTTGATTGTAAAAATGTTTTCCCAGTTTATTGTTTCCCTTCTAATCTTGTCTGCATTTGTTTTGTTTGTACAAAAACTTTTCAATTTGATATAATCAAAATTTTCTATTTTGTGGTCAATAGTGATCTCTAGTTGTTGTTTGGTCATAAATTCCTCCCTCTTCCACAGGTCTGTGAGGTAAATTATCCTATGCGCTTCCAATTTATTTATAATCTCATTCTTTATGCCTAGGTCATGAACCCATTTTGATCTTATCTTGGTGTATGGTGTTAAGTGTGGGTCAATGCCTAGTTTCTGCCATACTAATTTCCAATTTTCCCAGCAATTTTTGTCAAATAATGCATTCTTATCCCAGAAACTGGTGTCTTTGGGTTTGTCAAACACTATATTATTAAAGTTATTGGCTGTTTTGTCCTTTGAACCTAACCTATTCCATTGATCAACTAGTATATTTCTTAGCCAATACCAGATGGTTTTAGTAACTGCTGCTTTATAATATAATTTTAGATCTGGTACAGCTAGGCCATCTTCATTTGATTTTTTTTTTCATTAATTCCCTTGAAATTCTTGACCTTTTCTTTTCCCATATGAACTTTGTTGTTATTTTTTCTAGTTCATCAAAGTAGTTTTTTGGGAGTCTGATTGGTATAGCGCTAAATAAATAGATTAATTTAGGTAGTATTGTCATCTTTATTATATTTGCTTGCCCAATCCAAGAGCATTTAATATTTTTCCAGTTGGTTAGATCAGACTTAATTTGTGTGGGAAGTGTTTTGTAGTTTTGCTCATAAAGTTTCTGATTTTCCCTTGGCAGATAGATTTCTAAATATTTTATACAATCAGTAGTTACTTTAAATGGAATTTCTCTTTGTAACTCTAACTGTTGGGTTTTGTTAGTGATATATAAGAATGCTAATGACTTATGTGGGTTTATTTTGTATCCTGCAACTTTGCTGAAGGTGTGGATTGTTTATAATAACTTTTTGGTAGAGTCTCTGGGGTTTTCTAAGTATACCATTATATCATCAGCAAAGAGTGATAATTTGGTTTCCTCATTGCCTACTCTAATTCCTTTAATCTCTTTCTCAACTCTTATTGCCAAAGCTTTTGCTATAGATTTCCAAGCACTAGAGGTTAAAATTTCGTAAGCCAAATTCTCTAATACCATCTTAACATAAGCCGATGTAGCCCCATAAAGAGTGAAACTCTTTTTTCAAATCTTTGATAATTTCCAGATCAAAAGGAGTATATCTTCTTTCTTGACCTGAAGAGTAAAACTCTTGAATAACAGGGTATGAATTTATTTTTAAATCAGATATATCCTGAATTCTTTTTTTAGCTCTTAACTAGTGCCTTTTGTAATCTTGTCATAGGCTGCTTCATAGATGGTGCTGATGGTGTCACTGCCCCTCCCCCTCCTCCTCCTCCTTCTCCTTCCACCCATGCAGGGTTAATTGAGGAGGGTAGATCAGGAGTTGTGGAATGCCCCAATGGCTCCTGTTGCAAAGCACCATACCCCTTAATTTCATCAGCCTTGAACTTAACTCCATTCTTGCCTAATTCTTCATTTTTACCTACTATTAGTATCCTCCCCCTCCTGCACTTTCTTTTTTTTCCTTATTCTATAACTTATGTAATTTCCTAAAGCCAATTGTATTAAGTTATATGTATAGAATGTTTCTTTAAGAACTGAATCAGGACCATTATCATTGTAATATTCACTAAGTTGCTCTCCTACTAATTTCCATGCATCTGGATCTAATTCTTTTTCCTTAGAGAACCAAAGAGATGTGGTATTTTAATATTTCTAAGAATTCAATGATCTGCTTCCAAGTTATAATCAAACCTTGTTTGTTTTTTTTTTTTTAAAATCAGTCTAACCATGCTTTCTACACATTTTCCTTGAGGTGGAAGAGGCTCCTTTCTGAACATTGTCCCATTTTAGCTGAAACACTAGTTTAGCCCTTAACAAAGTTTTCTTCTTGTATATTTTTGTACTTACCCTAATTTCTGGGTCACAGAAATTTTTTACTGAACTCAGGATCATTTCAATCTGGATTTTTGAGTGTAAATCCTTAGTTCCATATTCGGACACCAAAATGTAGTGTTCTGGTTAGTTTTCTGGAGGTCTTTGGAGCATCTTCTTTTCAGTAGAGTAATCACCACAACAATAGTCAGGGATAAAGTCCAAATTCTTTATTATCTCCTTCAAAGTCTTGTCTCCTTGCCTGGGGCTCTGATTAGCTTTTTTGGAGGCCTTCCAGATTCTTGGTTTCAGTGGAGAAAATGCAGGAGGACTGGCCAGACATCATAGTGGTGTGAGATGGAGTGAATTTGTCTCTGAGTCCAAGCCACCACAAAGATGGGAAATGGAATGAATGTGTCTCTGAGTCTACCCTGGCTGAGTTTGGCCCAGTTTATATGCTGTATTATAATTAGATCATTTACAGCATAAACCAATCATTATATCACTAGGAAACTATTATTTCTTGAAAGATTAAATCAATCATACTGAACTAGAGAACTATTAATCACCATGCTAAACTAGATAACCATTGTATTATCAATTCCACTGACTTATTACCTTGTAAGAATCCTTGTTGCAAGTACAGAGATCTGGCCCATAACACTATGAGCCAACTCCAGTGTTTTAGAAAGTTTGTTTTTTTTTTCCTTCTAGCAGGTAATATTCACCTTTCAGATACTTCCATCCAGTCTAAACTTGGAAATCATAATAGGGCAGCTAGCTGTCTCTGTGGATTGAGTGGTGAACTTAGAATCAGGAAGATCTGAGTATAAATCCAACTTTATACATTTACTAGCTGCAGGAACCTAGGTAGGTCACTTAGCCCTATTTGCCTCAGTTTCCTTATTTGTGAAATGAGCTGGAGAAGGAAATGGTAAACCACTCTACTATCTTTGCCAGGAACACTACAAATTGGATCACAAAGCATTGGATATGAATGAAATGACTCAAGAGCAATTTGAAAAATCATAATTCAAAATCATCCAAGCAACCCCCCTCATTTTACCAATGTCATGGACAGATAAAGCTTTTATTGAGCACATACTGTGTCCTAGGAAGATTGTCAAACATTGAGTGTATCATTGCAAGACAGTCTCTGCCCTGAACGCATTTACACTTAAGTCTGGGGAAGAGACAAGATAATGTGGGTTAAAGAGAGATGGAAAGGGGATAGGGAAGAGGCAGAGCATTAATGGAACCAGAGATATGCAGTTCTTATTGACTCAAAGAATTGTTTAACAAGTTCTACTTAATATGCTTGTAATCCCCTGTCCATAAATAGCACTCTTGGCTTCATAGGATCATAAATTCAGACTGAATGGGGACTTTCAATCCATCAAGTCCAACTCCTTTACTTTTCAGATTAGGAAACTGAAACACAGAGCAGGTAAGTGATTTGTCATGTACTAATAAGGACCCAAAGATTTGAATTGAGGTCTTCTTGTCTCCAGGTTTAATACCTTATCTGCTCTGCCATGCTGCCTCTAGCTTTGATACAGAAGCAGACACTTTATATGGTCTAGCTGTCCTTAGAAAATGAATTGTACTGCCCAGGTTTTCCTTTTTACATTATCAATTTTGACAGAATCTGTACTTGATAAGTACATACCTTCTGGGATCCTAAAGTCCCTTCCTTGGATTTGCTATCTCTGCAGTCAAATTGGAAAAGAAAGGGAAGAAAAAGAAATAAACATTTATATAGCACCTACTGTGGGCAACAAGGTAGGCAGTGAGGAGTGGGTCAAGTCTGGAATCAGAAAGAACAAAATTCAAATCTAGCCTCAGACATTTAGCAGCTGTGTGACTCTGGGTAAGTCACTTAATTTAATTTCTCTCAATTTCCTCATCTGCAAAATGATCTAGAGAAGAAAATGGCAAACTACTCCCTTATCTTTGCCAAGAAACTCCCAAAAGGGATCACAAGGAATCAGACATGACTAAAAAATTACTAAACAATAAATAGTAAGCACCTACTATATATCAGTCACTCTACAAAGCAGTTAAAAATGATTACCTTATGATCAAATAGAAATATTTACTGACTTAGCCTGCTTTGAAAAAAACTTGAAAAATACCACTGGATTCTATCCAGAAAGTGCTTAAGGAAAAGGAAGTCTTTTAGGACCTTCCAAGTCTTCTATTCCTCCCCAGTAATCCTGAAGAAACTCTTTAACTTGTATCACTGAGACTCTTGCTAGACTCATTTCCTCATTGGTAAAATGGGAATAATAATAGAATATCCTTTCTAGTGTTGCTATAAGGGTCCAACCAGAGATACATGTTCAGTACTTTGTTGAACTTAAAGCATTATATACATGTTATTACCTTCACCACCACAACTATTATCATTTTTATTATCCTTGTTATTATTCTTTCCACAAAACTGCCTACCAAGTATATAGTTCTATCTCCAGGTACTAAATTTACATCCTTAACTTAAGAAGTCTGCATAATAGATTCTAACTAGATAATACAATTAAATGTAAGAAAATTAATAACATATATGACACTTCCTTTGAACAAAGCCTAAGCTCCTAAAGGCAGTCACCGCACCTTGTTTTGCCAATATCCAGAGTGTGTTAGAGTGAATTCTAACTGGAGTTAGTTGTTAAATTCAGTGTTAGCATTTATGCCTTAGAAATTGGCAAATATTACAGATCAGGGCTTGATTTATTTTTTGATATTGAGATTTAAGAAAGAGATAGATAATATATTAATAATTTAGATTAAACTTAATAAGGTGTGGTGAGTATTTTGTTAGACTTTTTTGGAAAGCTGGTTGTTAAATATTCACCAGCACATCCCTGTTTATATCTCAGGTGTTTTAGATAGGGTCTTGCATGAAGTTGGTACTTAATAAATACGTATCGAATGAAAACTATTGAAAAAAAAGTGTTAAAAGGAAAATGAATGATAATATTTATTTCAATTATAGAGAGGAGCCATATTTTAGATAATTAATCAAATAGAAGAACTCTTAGGGGATCTGGTAGATGGATTTTATAACCTAAGAGTAAAAGAGTTCTACTAGAGAAAAAACTAATGTAATTGAGATGAAAAGAAGAAATTCAGGTTGGAAAAAATCTGCAGTAAATATAACAGATTAAAATTTTAAAATATGCAAGATAGTAGTTTCATACTGTGGAAAAACATTGGTTCTTGAGTGTAAAGACTTTAGCTCATATTTTGCCTTTGACACTACCTGCATTGTAATATTGAATAAATCTTTTAATGCTCCTAAGCAGTTTCCCCATCTGTAAGTTCAGTGGGTGGCTTTAGATAGCCTCCTCCAATTATCTACCTACAATCCTATTGTGTATATATGTGTGTTTATATACATATATAATATATGTGCATACATATATAAATGCACATACATATTGTATACTCGTGTATACATATACATGCATGCAAAATTTTGTGTGCATGTAAATAATGACATAGAATCAAAGTCTTAAATTTTCTGGACTGGGTTTATTCATGAGAACTCAATAAAATTTCTCCTTGGCTTATATTTCAAAATGAGGTATTCCAAAAAGACATCAGAATTTGGCTGTTTTTTGAGTCTTCCACAGAAAAATTCCCTCTTTTCTCTTGTAAACATTCAGTCTAACAAAATGCTTGACATAGGATGGATAATATTTTACATTATTAAAACATGCAAATTCTAGGGGAAGTCAAGAAAACCTTTCTTCCTTTCTAGGTAGATGCCTAACATTCAGGTACCGCCTATGCTTTTCAAACATATATTAGAATAAAGTAATAATAATAATAATAATTTACAATAGCATAATATATTATAATATATAACAATAGAATGTAGTATATAATAATAAAAATAAATAGACATTCGAAGAGAATATCTAATCTAACCACATTTAATAGTTGAGAAACTGAGGCCCAGGGAATGGATTGCACAAAGTCACATAGATAATAAAGATTTGAGCTAAGATTTAAATCCTGATCATGACAAAGTAATTTGTATTGATCTTGACCACAGTAGGATTCCAATGGAGCTTACAGAGTAGGAGTATGTGGCCAGATATGTTTTAGGAAAGTCATTTTCCCAGCTATGTAAAGATTAAGTCAGAGAGGGTAGAGATGTGAGGTAGGAGGACCAATTACAAACTTATTGAAATATTTAAGATGAGAGTTCTAATCATGTCACCACCAACTACTCATTAAATTCCAGTGGCTCTCTGTCACCTCTAGGATCAAATATACAATATCCTGTCATTCAACGCTTTTCAAAACCTAGCCCTCCCATCTTCCATTCTCTCTTTAGTTTTCTTACATCTTATGACACTCCCTGTACTCTCTGACTCAGTGATAATAGCTTTCTTGCAGTGCCATGAGCAAGACAATTTTCCAACTCTGGACGTTTTATTAAATTTCTCTCATGCCTGGAATTCTCTTCCTTCTTATCTTTACTTCTTCATTTCCATGGCTTCCTTCAAAACCTAAGTAAAATCCAGACTTCTGTAAAAAGCTTTTCCCAATCCCACTTGACTTGAGACCTTATTTCCCAATTCTCCTACATATTACTCATTTATTCATAATTGCTTGTATATATCTCCCCCATTAGTTCGAGAGGTTTCCAAGAGAGTAAGCTGCATTCCCAAAGCTTAGCAGAGTTCCTGGAGCATAGTAGGCACTTAATAAATGATTTTTGTTTGTGGTAAAAAGGTATGTTATTTATTAATATTTTATGTTGAACATTTATATTTCAGAAATTGACAAACACTACAAATCATGGTTTGATATGATTGTTAGGCTTAAAAAAGTGATGGAGAAAATATAATATTGAAGATTAAACTTAAAAATTGCTATGTAAAGGCAGCTAGATGGTATAGTGGGTAAAGCACAGGCCCTAAAATGAGGAGGAGTAATGTTCAAATCCAGCCTTAGACACATACAAGTTATCTACTGGGCAAGTCATTTAAACTTGATTGCCTCAAGAACAATAAAGATAGTCTATGAATACGTTTCCCCCCTAGAGTTGCCTGTTAAATATTTATCATCACAACCTTGGTGGTAATATATAAATAGTGATAAGTAAACAGATATTGTAGAGATCACTCAGACTTGACAACTGGTTGAATTCATGAATTGAGAAATGATGAGTCAGAGATTATGATCCTGATTAAATGACTTGTCTAACATAACATAATCAGAAGACAAGATTTGAACACAGTCCTTCCTGACTTCATTTCCAGGAGTTATCCTAAATCAGGATGGCAAGATAGTGCAGAGGATAGAGTTTTGAGCTTGCAATCAAGAGGACTCAACTTCCTGAATTGAAATCTGGCCTCAGACACAGGAAAGATGGAGATAGAATGAAAAAAATCCACTCCAGTATCTCTGCCAAGAAAACCCCACATGGGTCCATGAAGAGTCAGACATGACTAAAATGCCTGGACATCAACAACAAAATCAATGTTGCTGCCCTCAGAATAGCACGCACTGGGACTAGCTCTTGTCTGAGCAGAGGAAAGATTGGTTTGGCTGGAACAAGGTCTCTTCCTGTTTGCTTCTTGGCTCTCTTCTTGGTGCCCAAGGAGAGGATGCTTTTTTGGGATGCCCTCTCCTTTCCCTCTTTTCCTTGTGGAATTAGGACCCAAGCTCTAAAGCAAGGCTGCAGCAGCAGCAACACTTAGCAGCAGCAACACTTAGCAGCAATCCTACCAGGATGCTGGTACTTTGAACCAGCCAGCTGTTCCACTTTATACAACACTTAAGTAACAATTTCACAGCCATTACCAGGCTGCAGTAATGACAGGGGCTGAAAGCTAAGTGCTAACTGGTTGTAAACTACAAAGAAAACTGGAAGATGCTAAAACAGACACTTTGATAAGTGACATGGGACTTCTGCTGCATTTTAATAGGGTCCAACTTAATTCAATTCAACAAACCTTTACAAAATTCATACCCCTAGCTAAGCCCTGTGAGTTCACTGGGAATGCAAAGCCCCCAAGCAACTTTGACTAAAATTCAATTCAATTCATTTCAACAATTTATCATCCATTAATTAAGTGCCTATTCCTAAAGCACTGGTGCTAAATCCAGGGCATTCAAGGAACAAAAAGAAGTTCCTATTTTCACAGAACCTAGCTTCTGGATATAGAGATGGATAGATTGATCACCAATCAATGAGAGAGAGAGAGAGAGAGAGAGAGAGAGAGAGAGAGAGAGAGAGGGGAGAGAGAGGAGAGAGAGGAGAGAGAGGAAGAAAGCCCATTTATCATGTGCTTACTCTGTGCCAGTTTCAGGTCTAAGTCTAAGCAAACAATAGCCATTGCCCTTGAGAACATTAAATTTTAATGGAGAAAGGAAAGAAACAAGCAATCATTTATGAAGAGCTTACTCTAGGCAGAACCAACATGGAGTATAGGTAAGGACTGAGCTGAATTATCTCAACATTCTCTTCCAAACAACTTTGAAATAATGCCTCGAATCAAATTTTGGAGCAACAGAGCCAATAAGAGGTTAGAAGGAGACATGTGTCCAACCTATGACAATTTAGGATGCTTAGAGGAGAGATTTGTCACAAGAGAGTGGACGTGGGTCTGGAGCATCAACAATAGGCCTTGGAGACAGTAAGGGAGATGGGCAACTCCTCAGAAAGAGATTGCAGAAGGCCATTTGCTAGCACTGGGAGCAACTCTATTGCCCATACCAATTTTTGAGCCACTAGTTTAAAATGGAAAGGAATGCTCATGATCAGTCATAAGGGAACAAGGTCTTTGGACAGTTCCAAGGCAAAGAGGAGTCCTAGCACTTGCAGTTGCAGTAGATCTGCAGAACAGAGGACCTAGCTCTAAGTACAAGAGGAGTGATAGTATTTGTAGTGACAGGGAAATAAGACCTGAACACATACCAAGTGACGAGTGACCCTATGTCTCTCATGATAACACTTAAACTCACTGAAAACTTTAAGAGCTCCAGAACTAGCTCTTAAAATAATAGCATGGAAAAGCCTGAAGTTTGGCAAAGTACCTTCCCATTCCAGATGAGCAGATACCAACCTTAATACAAATTTCAAATGAAGAAATAGGCTGGAAAACTGAACAAGCAACAAAAACAAAAACAAACAAAAAACAAACAAACAAACAAAAAAACAAAACTTGACTATTAAATGTTACTCTGGTGGCAGGGAAAAATCAAGATGTAAGTTCAGAAGACAACAATATGAAAACAACTATAAGCATTGCCTAAAAATGCTAATTTGGCCAAAGTTTAGCAACAATTCTTGGAAGAGTTAAAGGGAGTTGAGTGGTAGAGGGAAAAGTGAGTAGTGAGCAAAGCAAGAAAATTATGAAAAAGAAATCAATAGCTTGGTATAAGAGGCTCAAAAATCCACTGGAAAAAATATTTAAAAGCAAAATAGAAGAGAAAGGATAAAAAATCACTGATGGAAAGAACTCCTTAAAAAGTAGAATTATCCACATGGAAAAAATATGTACAAAACTCACTGAGAAAATAACTCCTTAAAAATTAATGTCATACAAATGAAAGTTAATGGTAATAACTCCATGAGATATCAAAAAATAATGAAACAAAATAAAAAAATTTAAAAAAAAAAGAAGAAGAAAATCTCATCAGAAAAACAGCTAACTTGAAAAACAGAACAAAATATAATTTAAGAATTATTGGAGGACCTGAAAGCTACGATCTAAAAAAAGAAATTGGACATCATTTTTTCAAATTACATGTAAAGATAGTTTTCAACATTCATAAGACTTTTGTTTTCCAAATTTTTCTCCCTTCTCTCTTCTCCTCCCTCCTAAAGACAGCAAGGAAAGTAATATAGGTTCTAACATGTACAATTATGTTAAACATATTTCTACAATAATCATGTGCAAGAAGAATCAGAACTAAAGGGAAAAAACATAAGAAATAAAAAGCAACAAAAAGGGAAAATAATATGTTTTGATTTGCACTTAAACTCTATAGTTCTTTTTTTTTTTTTGAATGAGCATAGCATTTTCCATTATGAGTCTTTTGGAATGGTCATGAATCATTGTATTGATAGAAGAACTAAATCTATCATAGTTGATCATTGTATAATGTCTGTTATTGTGCACAGTATTCACTTAGTTTTGCTCACTATACTCAGTATCAGTTTATGTAAGTCCAAGCTTTTCTATCTGCCTGCTTGTCATTTCTTATAGAACAATAGTATTCCATTACATTTACATCCCACAACTTTTTCAGATCTTCCCCAAGTAATGGGCATTTCCTCATTTTCCACAATTCCCATAAAAAGAGGGGGTACAAATATTTTTATACATGTACATCCTTTCCCCCTTTGTTAAGATTTCTTTGCGACACAGATTTGTTAATGATATTCCTGAATCAAAGGGATCTTACACAATTTTGTAGCTCTTTGGGCATAGTACCAAATTATTTTCCAGAATGGTTGGATCAGTTCATAACTTCATAAAAATGCACTGGTGTTTCAATTTTGTTTTCACATTCTCTCCAATGTTTATCATTTTTCTCTTCTACCATCTTAATCAATTTGATGCGTGTTTGTTGGTGCTTCAGAGTTGCATTTCTCTAATCAATAATGATATACAGCATTTTTTCATATGACTATAGATAGCTTTAATTTCATCATCTGAAAACTTCCTGTTCATATCCTTTGACCATTTATCAAATGGGGAATGACATCTATTCTTATAAATTTGATTCAGTTCTCTATATATTTGAGAAATGAGGTCTTTATCAGCAATAGTGTTTGTAAAAAAAAAAATCTTTCCTGGTTTTTTGTTTTCCTTCTCTATCTTATCTTGGTTGTATTAATTTTTTTGTGCAAAACCTTTTTAATTTAATGCATTCAAAATTATCCATTTTGCCTTTCATAACATTCTCTGTTTCTTGTTTGCCATAGATCCCTTTTCCATAGATCTAACAGGTAAACTATTCCTTGTTCTCCTAATTTGCTTATGGTATCATCCTTTATGTCTAAGTCATGTCCCAATTTTGACCTTTTCTTGGTACATGGTGTGAGATATTACTCTATGCCTAGTTTTTACTATATTATTTTTATTTTTTTCTAAAAGTTTCTGCCAAATAGTGAGTTTTTATCCCAGAAACTGGGGGGATGGGGCCATTTTGCTACTGTGAGGTGTATCCTACTCCAAGATTGCAAGAAATTATAAAGGAAAACTGCTACCAATATCATAGAATCAGAGGACAAAATAGAAATTGAAGTAATTTGCTGGTCATATCCTCAAAGAGATGCATAGATGAAAATTCTCAGAAATACTATAATCAAATTCCCTACTGAAGTCAAGGAGAAAACATTACAATCATCCAGAAAGGAACAATACAATATCATGGAGCTAGTCAGGATCACATGAGATTTAGGAGCTTCTATATTAAAGGATCTGGAGACGTAGAATATGACATACTGAAGTGAAAAAGAGCTGGGATGAAAACAAGGAATAATTTACCCTGAGTAATTTACCCTGAGTACAATCCTTCAGGGGGAAAATAAACTATTTAATGAAATAGAGGACTTTTAAGAATTCCTGAATAAAAGACTGAATAAAAAACAAATAGAAAATTTGATTTTCAAATATGACTCAAAAGAAACATAAAAAGGTAAACTGGAAGAGTAATCATAAAGGGCTCAATAAGTAAAAGTGTTTATATTCCTATATAGGAAGGCAATACATATAACTCCTAAAAACTTTATCATTATCAGAGCAGTTAGAAGGAGTCTACATAGACAGAGAAGTATATGGGACATTGAGTGAGAACTTGCACCTCTTTTGTAAGGGCTTTTTGAGCCCTTTCCAAGATTGCCTATCTACCTTTGATGTCCTGAATCACTCAATCCTTACCTGTATCTCCAAGCTATAGCATGTGCAATGACCACACCCCAGTAAAACCATCGCAGCAAATGGATTAAACCAGATTGAGGGTAACTGACTGAGAAGTCAATGGTGAGTTAGGGGGGTGTCTACCCAAGCATGTGGAAACTTCTCCAATGACATGGATGGATGATAGCAATTTATTCTAACAGACATGAAAGGTGACTAAAGCAAGCGCTATGAAGCACTTAGAGCTTGGTCAGACATCAAAGATGCCAAAAACATCCAATGCTTTCCAGACCAGTGTCAATCATCTTGAATTTTGTCTAGCCACTGAATTTCAATGACTCTGGAAGAGAAAGTGAATCTGAAAATTTTGTTCAACTCTGCCACACTTAAATCCAATTCATGTGCAAATCAAGGTATCACCCCATGAAGTCATTGATACTCTTAAAAAACAAAGGATCATCACTATCCGCAACAAAAAAAATGATAGAAGGCATGGGTGTGAGTTGATTATAGTGGTATGATTTCCCAACAAAAATTGGAGTGAAAAAAAGGGATGTAGTAGAATAAGGGAAAAGGAGAAATGGAATGGGAGAAATTTTCTCAAATAAAAGAGATATGTAAGTAAGAGACTTTATAGTGGAGGAGGGTGTGAAGACAATACTTGACCTCACACTCATTAGAATTGGTTCAAAAAGGGAAGAATATATGCGCAGACTCAATTGGATAGAGAAATCTATCTTATTCAATAGGAAAATAGGAGGGTAAAGGAATAAAAGACATAGGGGAGATTATAAAAGGGAGGAAAGGTTAAGGGAAGATCAGAAGCAAAACAATTTTGAGAAAGGAATAGGATGGAGTATTTTCCCAATTAATAATTATAACTGTGAGTGTGAATGGAATGAGCTATCCCATAAAATGGAAGCAGTAGCAAAATGCATTATGCACAAGTATCCATTATGTTATCTACAGAGGCACACTTTGAAAAAGAATCACACGTAACACACACACACACACACACACACACACACACACACACACACACTTAAAATAAAAGGCTGGAGCAGAATCTATTATGCTTCACCTGAAGTAAAAAAAAAGGCAGAGGTAGCAATCATGATTTCAGACAAAGTAAAATTAGATCTAATTAAAGTAGATAATCAGGGAAACCATATTTTGCTAAAAAGTACCATAAATAATGAAGTAATATCAGAAATGTTACAACAAGTTTCTCTGATAAAGGCCTCATTTCTTAGATATATAAAAAAACTGAAAATTTATAAAAATAGGAACCGTTCCCAATTGATGGTTAGTCAAGGGATATGAAGAGGCAATTTTCAGAAGTTTAAACTATCTACAATTAAATAAAAAAAAATGCTCTAACTTGCTACTGATTAGAGAAAGGCAAATTGAACTACCTCTGAAGTACCTCTTCAAATCTATAAGAAATGATAAACTGGAGAGATAGGAGAAAATAGGTACATTGATGAATTGTTGGTAATTGGTACACCAGTCCAGCCACTCTAGAAAACAATCTTATATACTATGTCCAAAGGGCTATAAAGCTTTGCATACATTTTTATGATGGAAAAAAAAAATGCTATCCAGTTCCAGAGAGAGAAATGATAAATTCTGAGTACAAATTGAAGGATAATTTTCTTGTTTTCTTTTGTGATATGACTAACAGAAATATGTATTCTATATTAAAAAAAGTTAGAGGTTAAAAAAAAAAAACAACCTCCTACTGCCAAGTACTATGTTAAGTGATATACAAATATTATTTTATTTTGTTCTTACAGTAACTCTGGGAGATAGGAGCTTTAATTATCTCTATTTTATAGTTGAGAAAATTGAGAAGATGGCGGAGAGGAGGCTCACAGTTGCATAAGCTCCGCGCTTTCTCTCACTATCCACTTCATTACAAGCCTCTGAATCAATGCTTGACTGAAAAAAACCCACAAATAGTTACCAAGAGAAGCCATCCTTGAGATCCGCCAAGAAAGGTCTGTCTTTACTGGAGGGCTGGGGCGGTTTTAGATCGGGCGCAGGCGGCGGGCAGCGGCAGTGAGAGCACGGGAGCAGACTGGAGAGGGGGTGGAGAGTGATCGTAGCCGTTTCTGCGGGGAGAGCTTCGCTACAGGTTTGGATAATTTCCTCCGGCAGCAAGTCAACAGCCCAGCAGAAAAGCTAAAAACACCGGGCTGAAGAATACAACCGCAAACAGCTGAAGTCTCTCAGGACCTGGCCCCCCCCCTTCCCCCCCCCTCAGTGACTCAGCACGCTTTGGGATCTCAGAGCGCAGGCGCAGCACAGTCCTGCTAGTGCCTCACTGCTGCCACCTGCAGTCTGTAGAGGAAGCTCGATAACACACCCAGCCCCCCCCCCAAAGAAAGACTCCAGTTTTTTTCTGTTTTTCTTTGGTAGTTTATCTCTGATTAATAGACAGAATGAGCAAGAAGCTGAAGAGGACTTTAACCCTTGACAGCTTCTATACAGATAGAGAGCAGACTCTAAATCCTGAGGAGACTAAAAACAAGCAGTCCCCAGGTGATTCCCCAAAGGAGGAGAGCGTCTGTTCCTCAGCACAGATGAACCTCATAGAAGTGATTAAAAAGGCTCTCACAAGGGAGCTAGAAGAAAAATGGGAAAAGAGTCTGGAGAAAGTTAAAGAGAGAGTGGATAAAGAAGTAAAATCCTTGAAAAATAGGATTAGTGAACTGGAAACAGAAAACAGCTCTCTAAAAAACAAAATTGGCGAAATGGAAAAAAATTCCACAGAACAAAAGAACTCAATTGGACAATTAGAGAAAGATTTTAAAAAGTGAGTGAAGAGAATACTTCACTGAAAATCAGAATTGAACAAGTGGAATTGAATGACTCGAGGAGACAAGAAGAATCAGTCAAGCAAATCCAAAAAAATCAAACAATGGAGAAAAATGTGAAATACCTTCTGGGGAAGACAACAGACCTGGAAAACAGATCCAGGAGAGACAATCTGAGAATCATTGGACTCCCAGAAAAACATGATGAAAAAAAAAGCCTGGACACTGTCTTCCAGGAAATTATCAAAGAGAACTGCCCAGAAGTCATAGGAACAGAGGAAAAAATAAACATTGAAAGGATTCATCGATCACCCACTGAAAGGGATCCTAAAATCAAAACACCAAGGAATATAGTGGCCAAATGCCAGAACCCTCAGGTGAAAGAAAAAATATTGCAAGCGGCTAGAAAAACCCAATTCAAGTATCAAGGAGCCACAATAAGGATCACCCAGGATCTGGCAGCATCCACATTAAAAGATCGAAGGGCCTGGAATATGATATTCCGAAAGGCTAAGGAACTTGGTATGCAACCAAAAATAACTTACCCAGCGAGAATGAGCATCTTTTTCCAGGGAAGAAGATGGACATTCAACGAAGTAAGCGAATTTCATCTATTTCTGATGAAAAAACCAGAACTTAACAAAAAGTTTGATCTACAAATATAGAACTCAAGAGAAATCTAAAAAGGTAAAGATTAATCTTGGGAACTATATTTTGACTATATAGATGTATAAAGAATACATGTATACCTTGTTCTAGAAATTGATGTGGAAAGGACATTGTACCAGAAAAAGGGTAAAGTGGGGGTAGTACATCTCATGAAGAGGCATAGGAAACCTATTATATCTGAGAGAAAGAATGGAGGGGGATGAATATAGTGGGTATCTTACTGCCTTCAGAATTGGCTTTAAGTGAAAAATCTTAAGACATATTCAATCTATGGTGAAACTTCTCCCATCTCATTGAAAAGTGAGAAGGGAAAAGTGGAAAGGGAAGGAATAAGCTAAGGGGAAGGGAATACGGGAACTGGGAGGGAAAGGGGTAAGATAGGGGGAGGAACTCTAAGGAGGGGGGAGGGATACTAAAAAGGGAGGGCTGTGAGAAGCAAGGGGTGCTCACAAGCTTAATACTTGGAAGGGGGGGAAAGGGGAAAGAAGGGAGGAAAGCATAAACCGGGGTTAACAAGATGGCAAGTAATACAGAATTGGTCATTCTAACCATAAACGTGAACGGGGTAAACTCCCCCATAAAGAGAAAGCGGTTAGCAGAATGGATTAAAAGCCAGAATCCTACAATATGTTGTTTACAGGAAACACACCTGAAGCGGGGAGATACATGCAGGTTAAAGGTAAAAGGTTGGAGCAAAATCTACTATGCTTCAGGTGAAGTCAAAAAAGCAGGGGTAGCCATCCTGATCTCAGATCAAGCTAAAGCAAAAATTGACCTAATTAAAAGAGATAAGGAAGGACACTATATCTTGCTAAAGGGTAGCATGGATAATGAAGCACTATCTATATTAAACATATATGCACCAAGTGGGGTAGCATCTAAATTCTTAAAAGAGAAACTAAGAGAGCTGCAAGAAGAAATAGACAGTAAAACTATAATAGTGGGAGATCTTAACCTTGCACTCTCAGAATTAGATAAATCAAACCAGAAAATAAATAAGAAAGAAGTCAAAGAGGTAAACAGAATACTAGAAAAGCTAGATATGATAGATCTCTGGAGAAAATGTAATGGAGACAGAAAGGAATACACTTTCTTTTCAGCAGTTCATGGAACCTATACAAAAATTGACCATATATTAGGACATAAAAACCTCAAACTCAAATGTAGTAAGGCAGAAATAGTAAATGCATCCTTTTCAGACCACGATGCAATGAAAATTACATTCAACAAAAAAGCAGGGGGAAGTAGACCAAAAAATAATTGGAAACTAAATAATCTCATACTAAAGAATGATTGGGTAAAACAGCAAATCATAGACATAATTAATAACTTCACCCAAGAAAACGATAATAATGAGACATCATACCAAAATGTATGGGATGCAGCCAAAGCGGTAATAAGGGGAAATTTCATATCTCTAGAGGCCTATTTGTATAAAATAGAGAAAGAGAAGGTCAATGAATTGGGTTTGCAATTAAAAATGCTAGAAAAGGAACAAATTAAAAACCCCCAGTCAAACACTAAACTTGAAATTCTAAAAGTAAAAGGTGAGATCAATAAAATTGAAAGTAAAAAAACTATTGAATTGATTAATAAAACTAAGAGTTGGTTCTATGAAAAAACCAACAAAATAGACAAACCCTTAGTAAATCTGATTAAAAAAAGGAAAGAGGAAAATCAAATTGTTAGTCTTAAAAATGAAAAGGGAGAACTCACCACTAACGAAGAGGAAATTAGAGCAATAATTAGGAGTTACTTTGCCCAACTTTATGCCAATAAATTCGACAACTTAAATGAAATAGAAAAATACCTCCAAAAATACAGCTTGCCCAAACTAACAGAGGAAGAAGTAAATATCCTAAACAGTCCCATCTCAGAAAAAGAAATAGAACAAACTATCAATCAACTCCCTAAGAAAAAATCCCCAGGACCAGATGGATTTACATGTGAATTCTACCAAACATTTAAAGAACAATTAACTCCAATGTTATATAAACTATTTGAAAAAATAGGGATTGAAGGAGTCCTACCAAACTCCTTTTATGACACAGATATGGTACTGATACCTAAACCAGGTAGGCTGAAAACAGAGAAAGAAAATTATAGACCAATCTCCCTAATGAATATTGATGCTAAAATCTTAAATAAAATATTAGCAAAAAGATTACAGAAAATTGTCACCAGGATAATACACTATGACCAAGTAGGATTTATACCAGGAATGCAGGGCTGGTTCAATATTAGGAAAACTATTAACATAATTGACTATATCAATAACCAAACAAACAAAAACCACATGATCATCTCAATAGATGCAGAAAAAGCATTTGATAAAATCCAACATCCATTCCTAATAAAAACACTTGAGAGCATAGGAATAAATGGACTTTTCCTTAAAATAGTCAGGAGCATATATTTAAAACCATCAGTAAGCATCATATGCAATGGGGAAAAACTGGAACCTTTCCCAGTAAGATCTGGAGTGAAGCAAGGTTGCCCACTATCACCATTATTATTTAATATCGTATTAGAAACACTAGCCTCGGCAATAAGAGTCGAGAAAGATATAAAAGGAATTAGAGTAGGCAATGAGGAAACCAAACTATCACTCTTTGCAGATGACATGATGGTATACCTAGAGAACCCCAGAGATTCTACCAAAAAGCTATTGGAAATAATTCATAATTTTAGCAAAGTAGCTGGCTACAAAATAAATCCCCATAAATCCTCAGCATTTTTATACATCACCAACAAAACCCAACAGCAAGAGATACAAAGAGAAATTCCATTCAGAATAACTGTTGATACCATAAAATATTTGGGAATCTATCTACCAAAGGAAAGTCAGGAATTATATGAGCAAAATTATAAAAAAGTCTCCACACAAATAAAGTCAGACTTAAATAATTGGAAAAATATTAAGTGCTCTTGGATCGGCCGAGCGAACATAATAAAGATGACAATACTCCCTAAACTAATCTATTTATTTAGTGCTATACCAATCAGACTTCCAAGAAAATATTTTATTGATCTAGAAAAAATAACAACAAAATTCATATGGAACAATAAAAAGTCGAGAATCTCAAGGGAATTAATGAAAAAAAAATCAAATGAAGGTGGCCTAGCTGTACCTGATCTAAAATTATATTATAAAGCAGCAGTCACCAAAACCATTTGGTATTGGCTAAGAAATAGATTAGTGGATCAGTGGAAAAGGCTAGGCTCACAAGACAGAATAGTCAACTATAGCAATCTAGTGTTTGACAAACCCAAAGCCCCTAACTTCTGGGAAAAGAATTCATTATTTGATAAAAACTGCTGGGATAATTGGAAATTAGTATGGCAGAAATTAGGCATGGACCCACACTTAACACCATATACCAAGATAAGATCAAAATGGGTCTATGACCTAGGCATAAAGAACGAGACTATAAATAAATTAGAGGAACATAGAATAGTTTATCTCTCAGACTTGTGGAGGAGAAAGAAATTTGTGACCAAAGATGAACTAGAGACCATTACTGATCACAGAATAGAAAATTTCGATTACATCAAATTAAAAAGCCTTTGTACAAATAAAACTAATGCAAACAAGATTAGAAGGGAAGCGACAAACTGGGAAAACATTTTCACAGTTAAAGGTTCTGATAAAGGCCTCATTTCCAAAATATATAGAGAACTGACTCAAATTTATAAGAAATCAAGCCATTCTCCAATTGATAAATGGTCAAAGGATATGAACAGACAATTTTCAGAGGATGAGATTGAAACTATTACCACTCATATGAAAGAGTGTTCCAAATCATTATTGATCAGAGAAATGCAAATTAAGACAACTCTGAGATACCACTACACACCTGTCAGATTGGCTAAGATGACAGGAAAAAATAATGATGAATGTTGGAGGGGATGCGGGAAAACTGGGACACTAATGCATTGTTGGTGGAGTTGTGAACGAATCCAACCATTCTGGAGAGCAATCTGGAATTATGCCCAAAAAATTATCAAAATGTGCATATCCTTTGATCCAGCAGTGTTTCTATTGGGCTTATATCCCAAAGAAATACTAAAGAAGGGAAAGGGACCTGTATGTGCCAAAATGTTTGTAGCAGCCCTGTTTGTAGTGGCTAGAAACTGGAAAATGAATGGATGCCCATCAATTGGAGAATGGCTGGGTAAATTGTGGTATATGAATGTTATGGAATATTATTGTTCTGTAAGAAATGACCAGCAGGATGAATACAGAGAGGCTTGGAGAGACCTACATGAACTGATGCTAAGTGAAATGAGCAGAACCAGGAGATCATTATACACTTCGACAACGATATTGTATGAGGACATATTTTGATGGAAGTGGATTTCTTTGACAAAGAGACCTGAGTTTCAATTGATAAATGACGGACAAAAGCAGCTACACCCAAAGAAAGAACACTGGGAAACGAATGTGAACTATCTGCATTTTTGTTTCTCTTCCCGGATTACTTATATCTTCTGAATCCAATTCTCCCTATGCAACAAGAGAACTGTTCGGTTCTGCAAACATATATTGTATCTAGGATATACTGCAACATATCCAACATATAAAGGACTGCTTGCCATCTAGGGGAGGGGGTGGAGGGAGGGAGGGGAAAAAAAAATCGGAACAGAAATGAGTGTAAATATAATGTAATTATTAAATAAAAAAAATTAAAAAAAAAAAAAAAAAAAAAAAAAAAAAAAAAAAAAAAAAAAAAAGAGAAAATTGAGAAAGACAGGTTAAGTGACTTATTCAGGATCACATGGCTAGGAATTAGATTTGGATTCAGGTCCTCCTGATTCTAGACCTAGAACTCTAGCTTCTTTGAGAAAAATAGCACAAAGAAGAATTGGAAAGTAGAAAGAGATGCTACAGAGCAGACAAGGTTAATAGTGAGAGAGGGACAGAGAGTGATTCAAATTGGGAACAAAGTATAGCTGGGCCCTCTCATAAATTAATGATCTAGACTAAGGACTAAGCAATCTTGAGATCAGAATTCAAGATGTTATATCTTGATTAGGAAGGATATTAGTAAGGAGGTAAAAAAAAATTCTAGAGAATAAATCTAGCCAGGGGAAACACACATGCAAATATTTGTTTTTTTAAAAAAAATGACAAAAATAGACTAGATTTGGAAGCAGGAAGACTCTGATTCAAAACCACCTTTGATATTTTTTAGTTGTGTGACTTTGGACAAGTCATTTAATTTCTATGTGCCTCAGTTTCCTTATATATAAAGGAAATCAGTTGAATCAGACGAACTCTAAGTTCTCTTAAGGTTCCAAATCCATGATTTTTATTATTTCTAGATACAAATCTAATTTGTATTAATTAAGAGAGTGCTAATGAATGAGGGATTTAGGAAAAGATTTAGATAGAAAATAGCACCCCTGTTACTTTTTTAAAAAAAATTATAGCTTTTTATTTAGAAGTTATATGCATGGGTTTATAGCATTGACAATTGCCAAACCTTTTGTTCCATTTTTCCTCTCCTTCCCTCCACCCCCTTCCCCAGATGGCAGGTTGACCAATATCATATTACAGTTTAAAGGAAGCTCAGATCTTATAGGTTAGAGGTACAAAAGGAGCACTCTCCAGACTTGAAAGTTCATTTTTGTTCAGGTGTGGAAGAATTAGGTAATGTTCAGTTCTGAGACCAGCCAGATGGAAAATTTAACTAGACTGGGACATCTATGAAGGGATAGATTATGAAATCCAGCTTGAAATGTTGGTGAGAGCCAGATGTGGAGGGATTTCAATACTGAATTGTTCCAATAAGGGAGAAAGACATGTAAAACATGTTGTGAACAAAGTAGAGTAGGTCCAGGGCAAAAAAGAAAAGAAGTCAAAGTACTCTAGGAAGATTTGAATAGGGAGAGAAACTTCATAAAGGAACTGGCACCAGGACTAAGTCTTGAAAGAAAAGGCATTGAGTTGAGTGTATATCCAGCATTTTTTTTATTTCTAAGGTGAGTAATGAGGTCAGAAGATTCAATTTAAATACATCCTAGTGTCTGTGTGACATTAATTATATGAGAAGGCCGATCTTTCTCTTGGGACTCCCCCACCAATGAAATGTGGGAGGCATTAGATTTTTTTTGAGCCCCTTCCTTTCTTCATCTACTAAGAAGGAAGATTTCTATTCACTGCCTCATCTACCCTCACCCCCTACCAGGGAGGAACTTTATGGGCATTTATGAAAGGAAAACATCAGGCAAAGGAAAGAGAAGAGGAAGAGAAGAAATATTTGTTAAGCAACTACCACATACTGGGCACTGTGCTGAATGCTTTACAATATCCTTTCATTTAATTCTCACAACTATGCAGGATTGAAGATGCTATTATTATTTCTATTTTGGCATTGGGTAAACTGAGGCTAACAAATGGTAAAGTGATTTATCCAGGCTAAAACCACTAGTAATTATCTGAGAGTGGATTTAAACTTGAGTTTTCTTGATGCCAGACCCAGTTCTCTATCAACAATGCCATCTAATTGATTCTAAAGGAAGATACTATTAACACAAATATACATATACATACATATACATATATATATATATATATATATATATATATATATATATATAATAATGTTCCACACATGGCTCTTTTCAACAATGAGATGATCCAGGCTCGTTCCAATGATCTTGTGATGGAAAAAACCATTTGCACCCAGACAGAGGATTGTAGGGGACTGAGTGTGGATCATAACATAGTATTTTCACTGTTCTTGTTGTTTGCTTGCATTTTGTTTTCTTTCTTATTTTTTTCCCTTTTGGATCTAATTTTTCTTGTGCAGCAAGATAATTGTGGTAATATGTTTAGAAGAATTGCACATGTTTAACATATATTGGATTACTTGCCATCTAGGAGAGAGAGAAGGGAGGAAAGGGGGAAATTTGGAACTAAAAATTTTGTAAGGATCAGTGTTGAAAAATTATCCATGCTTATGTTTTGAAAATAAAAAAAAATAAATAGAAAATAAAAGGCTATTAAAAAAAATGTCTCACCACCTCTTGGAAAACTTTTTCCCCCCTGAGGCAAATGGGTTAAGGGTCACACAGCCAGGAAATGTTAAATGTCTGAAGCCAGATTTGAATTCAGGTTTGTCTGACTTTAGGGATAGTGCTTTATCTACTATACCAACTAGCTGCCCAGGAAAACTTTTTTAAAAAAAATTAATATTTCTTTTAGTCTTGGGAGAAGAATTCAACCCACATTTCTTGATCTTTCTCTGCTTTTGAAGAGCTTATTAAATATAATAAGATCTTCTCATATAACTCAGGAAGTCCTAATCATGATAGAATCTTGGAAATTTAAACAGTGAATCCAAACTAATGTCTGTCTCTGTGTATGTATATATCTATCTCTATGACTCTATATCTGTCTATATTTATTTATAGTGATGTCATCTATATCTATATCTGAAAGACAGCTAAGTGGCACAGAGAATAAAGTGCCAGGCCTAGAACCAGAAAGGCTCATCTTTTTGAGTTTAAACTTCAGACATTTAGTTGTGTGACCACAGATAAGTCACTTAACCCTGTTTGCCTCAGTTTCTTTACCTGTAAAATGATTTGGAGAAGAAAATGGAAAACTGATCTAGTATCTTTGTCAACAAAACAAAAGAAAATAATAAGACTTCAAATGGGGTCACAAAAACTCAGACATGACTGAAAAAAATTGAACAACAACATCTATCTCTATGTTTCTTTCTTTCTGTCTATCTATGCCAGTTATTATTCATCCCTCATTTTGCAACTCCCCTTTTATAAATAATGAAGCACTTAAGCCAGAATGAGTATGATTTATTACTTTATATAAATGGCCAATTTAAATCTAATTTATCATAAACAATGTGTTAACTTTTTTAAAAAATCAGGAAAACTTTGAATTAGACATCTAAAGACAAAGACACAGAGAAACAGGGGATGTAGGCACTGTTCACACATGCTTTTTTCTTCATCCTCAAAGCGATCCTAACTGGTGGAAAAGGGTCATGGTGGTAATCTAATCCCAATGGAATTCTCATTTGGATTCTCCTCCCAATTTGGTATCCCAATGTACCCAATCCCTTCATCATAGTCTCTCCTTTCATGAGCGGAAACAATACGAACTGAGATGAATTCTGCCAAAAACCCCCATAGCTGTTGCTGAAGACTTTTCTTTGCCAGCAGAAGCTGATCTCCAGACACCTGCCAGAGAGAAATCAATATCTTGAGATGCTCAGGAAATACCTAGGCTTATTCAAAGCTTGACTCCTTCTTTCAGAGGAAGACTGTCACAATCTTCCATACTCTGGGGATTATTGACAATGTTTTAGCTTAGCCATAGATTCTAAAACTCAATGTTTCCCTCTGTAAACTCCCCCTCCAGAGGAAGACAAGAAAGTCACAGCCCCAGAAACTTCTCAATCTTCTACTCAGATGAAGGAAAAGTCACTGTGGCCTTGGCAGGGAATCACACATGGACAGAAGCCAAGTGCCTAAGAGCAAAGCCAGGCCGTTCTTGGATTGGAAGTTATTAAACTTTGATTAGTTAAGCTTCTCTCTTGCCCTGCTTTTCTTCCCCAGAATTGGAACAGGTTATGTCTCTGGGGCCTGAGAACAAATGACTAGGTCGGGTTCAAAGAGAAAATTTAAATTACAGATGAGCGTGTTTAGGATGGGTCTGTTAAGTTGAACCCCTGGGCTCCTTGAGTAGAGGTTATGTGGACTTTATCAAACCAGATTTTTTTTTTTTAAGGAACTTTGTATTCATAATGTTCTGTAGACATTTTCAAGCCTGGCCTTAAGTCAGAGAAATGAAATTAAATTCATTTAAACTCAACATGTGCTTATTAAGTGCCTACTGTGTGCTAACTTCTAATGGTTGTGAATTATCATAGTGTAATATCTCCTGATAGAACAATAATGATGACTTCCTGTTGCTAGTAAAAAAAAAAATTAATTTAGAATGACAGAAAGTGAGAATTAAAAAGGCCTTCAGAAGTCATGTAGTTCAAACCAAACATAAAAGGTCCACCATCCCATGCTTCTTATAAGTAGTAATCCAGACTATTTTTGAGAATCTCCAAGGATGGTATAAACCCACCATCTTTCCATTGTTCTTTCAGCTCCAATGGTTAGGAAGATGGGTTTTTCCATTTTTTTAAATTATGATTTCTTTCCCCTGACATCCAAGTCATACCTGGATCAGCAATATCCATTCTTTTCTCCTGGTTCTGTCTTCTGGGGCTAAAGAAAACAAATATAATCCTTCTTCTACATGACAGTAATTCAGATACTTTGAAACAACTATGATATGCCCCCTGAGTCTCTTCTTATCTAGGCTAAACATCCCAAGCTCTTTCAATTAATCCTTATAAACTATCCCAGTTGATTTCTGAATTTATTAAGTAGTTACTGTATGCCAGGCAGTTAGACTTCATTTCCCCTCAGATACTCTATGATCAGCCAAAATAATAATAATTAATTATAACATAACAACAGTAGCAACAATAATAACAAAAACAACTATAACTACTTACCATTACTACTGCTATTACTACTGCTTCTACTACTACTACTACTACCATTACTACTACAACTACTACTATTACTATTACTACTTACTACTACTATGATTATCATTTATATATTCCTTTTAAAGTTTGCAAAATTTTAAAATTGCAATTTATAATTATATTACAAATTAATTACAATTAAGTTATAAATTATTACTTCATTTCAAAATAACCCTGAGATTAGGTGCTATAATCATATTTTATAGATGAAACTGAGGCAATCAGAGGTTAAATGACTTCCCTAGAGTCACAGATCTTCCTGACTCCCAGTGTAGGCACTTTAATCACTGTTCTACCTGGTTACATCAAAACTGTCATCATTTTCTTTATTTACTCAACCCTATTTCCTATCCCTATTCCTTTGCACAATTTTCTCTTGCTGATTGCACTCTGACTTTGTCTCCACTTTTTAGAAATTATTGTTTACAACAAAATTCATCTCAAAAGATACTTTTTGTATCAGGAAATGTGTCTGTCTATTTCTGTCTCTCTCTCCATTTGTCTCTCGTCTTTCTCTGTCTCTCTGTCTGTCTCTGTTTCTGTCTCTCTGTCCCTGTCTTTCTCTGTCTTTTTCTCTATCTGTTTTATCTCTCTCTCTTTCTCTTTTTCTCTCTCTGTCCTTTGTGTGTATGTGTATCCTGAATACCTTTGACAACCTGGTGACATTTATGGACCCCTTTGCAGAATCAAGTTTTCAGATGCATACAATTTAAAAAAAGACCATATAGTATTATAAAGGAAACCAAAGCCGAAATTTGTATCCCAACCTACTAGAACTGTACATAGTTCCTTTGCAGGAACTGTATGTGAACCCCAGATTAAAAAGGTGAGTTCTACTTGAAGACTTCTCTGATACCCCTAGCTGTTAATGCCCCATAGCATCAAAATTTTTTAACTCTACATTTATTTTAAATCTTATATGTTGTATGTATAGATGTGCATATGAGTATACATGCATGGATGTACATAATGCATATGTATGTGTAATTCTTCCTCTTTCTGATAGAATGGAAACTCCTAAAGGTCAGGAACATTTTATTTATTTATTTATTTTTTTGTAGCTCAAATACTGATTGGGCATAAAGTTGCAAAAATGAATCTTCTCCTGTCTTCAGGAAGCTTACAATTTACATAAAACATTATAAGGTACCTTTTGACTTTCAATCTATGTTCTTCCTGTATAGTTCTCTACCATGCTTGCATATATAGTAATCAAGGTATATTCTGGGAATTAAATTCTTTTAACCAAGTACATCAACATGTGAAAGGGAGAGAATCCTTGTTAGTAGTATGGAAGTGAGGAATTCCTTTGTAATTTTTATCTCTAATATCATGGTATCTGGCAACAAACTGTTACAAAAAGCATCTTCCTTGTTAATTAAAACATAGCTACAGTTGTGGTTGCAAAAAAAAAAATCTGAAGCTATGACAATTGCAATGCTTAGGGGTATATCTCTACGTTTCCTCCATCTCCTCTCAAGTCCATGAAGACTTATTTAGTCCTGTGATCAATCAATTTCCCCCAGTTCTGCTGTCATCTTCATTATGCTTATTTTCCAATCAAGGTGGCTACTGTTCACATCTTCCTTTGTTTTTCAAGGTCACTCTTAGATAAACTAAAAGATGGGCTGTTTAAAGCAAGTTGGCAGAGGGGACTTTTCAAAAAAAAAGAACAACAACAAAAAAGCATGAAGTCATCCCTTGAAAATTGGACTGCATTATCGACAGACATTCTTTACTGTTTGTTTGAAAAATACATCCCTAATTAGAGAATTGTGCCTTGTTAGCCAATTCCATTGCAGAGATGATAATCTCAGAGATTGGACCAGTGGCTAGCCTATGATATACCTTGTTTCAATCAAATCAAAGATCGGGGCCTTTAATAAGAAGGAAAATTGGGCTCCTTAAAAAAAAAAAAAAAGCATGTCTTCAGCTTCATGAATTTTCAGTTTTTTAAAAATAGAGATATGGTCTGAGAGTTTCTAATCTGGAGTCACTGGTGTACAAATTTTCTTTAATAGTTCCAGGGATCGTCAGGAAGGCTAAGGTAAGACCCTAACTACCTAGGCTCAAACCCTGACTTTGACTCCTACTGGCTATGGGCTGTAGGCAGCTTTCCATAACTGTAAGAGACAGAAAAAATGCTCACAGAAATTGATTGATAGGGACAGCTAGATGGCACAATGGATAGAGCACCAGCCCAGAAGTCAGGAGGACCTGAGTTCAAATCTAGTCTCAGATACTTAACAAGAAAGAAAGAAAGAAAGAGACAAACCATAAAGGGAAGAAAAATATATCAACAAATCATAAAGGCGAGGTAAAAAGAGATTGTTAAACAAAAATATTATATACACAAATATATATATATAGTGCTATATCACTATACATATGTGTGTTTGTGTGTGTGTATATATTTGTGTGTGTATATGCATCTATTTCTATTGGCATTATACTTGCACATATGTATATATATTTTAGTTGACCAACTCTTGGTGTCCCCATTTGGTGTTTTCTTAGTAAATATACTGGGATAATTTGTCATTCCTCTTTAATTCATTTTACAGATGAGAAAACTAAGACAAATAGGATTATCTGATTTTCCCAGGGTCACACAGCTACTAAGTATCTGAGATCAGATTTGCACTCAGTTATCGTTTTAATTTTTTTAATTCAAAAAATTTTAATGTATTAAGTTTATTTATTTTTAATACACATTGTTTGATGAATCATGTTGGGAGAGAAAGATCAGAGAAAAAGGGAAACGACATGAGAAAGATTAATAAAAAGGAACAAAAAAAAAAAAAGAAATGAACATACCATGTGTTGATTACATTCAGTCTCCTTAGTTCTTTTTTTTTTTTTTTTTGGGTATAGATGGCATTTTTGTCCAAAGTCTATTGAGATTGCTGAGTTAAAGTGTATGCACAGTTTTATGGCCCTTTCAGCATAGTTACATATTACTCTCAGAATGTTGCATTGTTTCACAACTTCACCAATAATACATTAGTGTCCCAGTTTTCCCATATCTCCTTTGACATTTATCATTAGCTTTTCCTTTCATAATGTTCTCTAGTTCTTCTTTGGTCATAAATTCCTCCCTTCTCCAAAGATGTGGTAGATAAATTATCCTTTCTTTTCTTAATTTGTTAAAGGTATCATCCTTTATGCCCAAATCATGTATCCAATTTGTTCTTATATTGGGATGAGGTATAAATCTAGGTCTATCATGTATACTTATATTGTATTTAATTTATACTTTAACATATTTAACATGTATTGGTCAACCTGCCATCTGGGGAAGAAAGTGGGGGGAAGGAGGGGAAAAATTGGAGCAAAAGGTTTGGCAATTGCCAATGCTGTAAAATTACCCATGCATATAACTTGTAAATAAAAAGCTATAATTAAAAACAAAAGATATAGGTCTATGCCGACTTTCTGACGTATTGTCAGTTTTCCCAACAATTTTTTGTCAATTAAGTGAGTTCATTTTCCAGAAGCTGGAGTTTGGAGATTTATCAAATACTAGATTGCTATAGCTTTGATTATTGTGTCATGTTTATCTAATCTCTTCCACTGATCCATCACTCTATTTCTTAGCCTGCACCAAATGGTTCTGATGACTGCTGTTTTATAATATAGTTTTAAGTTCGGTACTGCTAAGCAGCCATCCTTTGTATTCTTTTCATCAATTCCCTTAATATTCTTGACCTTTTGTTCTTCCAGATGAATTTTGTAACTGTTTTTTCTAGTTCTATAAAATAATTTTTGGCAGTTTAATTGGTCTGGCACTGAATAATTTAGACCTAAGCTTAGCCAAGAACAATTCATATTTTTTCAATTGTTTAGATCTGATTTTATTTGTGTAAGAAGTGTTTTGTAATTGTGTTCATATAGTTCTTGAGTTTGTCTTGGCAGATAAACCCCCAATCTTTTATTTTGTCTAAAGTTATTTTAAGTGGAATTTATCTCTGACTAATAGATTTTGTCAGTAATATATAGAAATGGTGATGATATGTGGGGGATTATTTTATATCATGTAACTTTGGTAAAGTTGTTAAATGTTTCCAGTAGGTTTTTGGATGATTTTCTAGGATTCTCTAAGTATATCATCATATCATCTGCAAAGAGTAATAATTTTATTTCCTCATTGCCTATTCTAATTCATTTACTTTCTTTTCCTTGTTTTTTATTGCTAAAGCCAACATTCTAGTACAATGTTGAATAATAGTAATGATAATGGGCATCTTTGTTTCACCCCTGATCTTATTGGAAATGCATCCAGCTTTTCTACATTACAAATAATGCTTGCTGTAGGTTTTTAATAGATACTGCTTATTATTCCAAGGAAAACTCTTTTTATCCCTATGCTCTCTAGTGTTTTTTAATAGGAATGGGTGCTGTATTTTGTCAAAAGCTTTTTCTGCAGCTATTGAGATTATCATATGATTTCTGTTGGTTTTGTTATTGATATGGTTGATTATGGTAATAGTTTTCCTGATTTTGAACAAGCCCTGCATTCCTGGTATAAATCCCATTTGGTCATATTGTATTATCCTGCTGATAAATTGCTATAATTGCTTTGCTAATATTTTTTGCATCAATATTCACTAGGGAGATTGGTCTATAATTTTCTTTGTCTGTTTTGGTTTTATGGTTTAGATATCACTACTATATTTGTATTATAGAAGGAATTTGGCAGTATTTCTTCTTTACTTATTTTTGGAAATAGTTTACATAGTATTGGAATTAATTGTTCTTTAAATGTTTGGTAAAATTCACTTGTCAATCCATTTGGCCCTGGAGATTTTTCCTTAGGAGTTCATTAATGGCTAATTCAATTTCTTTTTTCTAAAATGGTGCTATTTGAGTATTTTATTTCCTCTTCTGTTAACCTGGGCAATTTAAATTTGTGTAAATATTCATCCATTTCAGTTAGATTGTCTGACTTTGCTGCCATTGAGTTGGGCAAAATAGCTCTTAATTATTGCTTTAATTTCTTTTTTCATTGATGGTAAGTTTACCTTTTTCACTTTTGATGCTGGTGATTTGTTTTTTTTCTTTCCCTTTTCTGATCAAATTAAGCAAAAGTTTATCTATTTTGTTAGTTTTTTCATAAAACCAAGTCTTAGTTTCATTTATTAGTTCAATAATTTTCTTAGTTTCTATTTTATTAATCTCTCCTTTGAGTATCAAAATTTCTAATTTGGTATTTAATTGGGGTTTTTTAATTTGTTTTTTTCCCTAGCTTTTTTACTTACATGCCTAATTTGTTGATCTCCTCATTCTCAATTTTATTTATTTAGCTATTTAGAGATATAAAATTCCCCCTATGAACTGCTTTGGCTGTATCTCATATGTTTTGGTATGTTGTCTCATTATTGTCATTTTCTTGCATGAAATTATGGATTGTTTCTGTAGTTTGTTGTTTGACCCATTCATTCTTTAGAATTAGATTATTTAATTTCCAATTGGTTTTTAGTCTATCTTTCCTCGGCCCTATACTTAATATAATTTTTATTTCATTGTGGTCTGAAAAGGAAGCATTTATTATTTCTGCCTTTTTGCATTTGATTGTGAGGCTTTTGTGCCCTAATACATGGTCAGTTTTTGTGAGGTGCCATTTACTGCAGAGAAAAATGTGTATTCCTCTTGTTGCACAAGAAAAATTGGATTCAGAAAGGTAAAAATAACCTGGGAAGAAAAACCAAAATGCAAGTAGTCCACATTCATTTCCCAGTGTTCTTTCTCTGGATGTAGCTGGTTCTGTTCATCATAGATCAATTGGAACTGAATTGGATCTTCCACTTCCATCAGAATTTATCCTCATATAGTATTATTGTTAAAGTATATAATGATCTCTTGCTCATTTCACTTAGCATCAGTTCATGTAAGTCTCTCCAAGCCTCTCTGTATTCATCCTGCTGGTCGTTTCTTACAGAACAATAATATTCCATAATATTAACATGCCACAATTTACCTAGCCATTCTCCAACTGATGGGCTAATATGATCTATTTTTAGTTTTGCTTTGCCTAAGATCAAAATTGCTACCCCTGCTTGTTTTACTTCACCTGAAGTATGATAATTTCTGTTCCAGCCTTTTCCTTTACTCTGTATGTGTCTGTGACAAATGTGTTTCTTGTAAACAACATATTTTAGGATTCTGGTTTTTTTTAAATCCACTCTGCTATTTGCTTCCATTTTATGGAAGATTTCATCCCATTCACATTCATGGTTATGATTACCAGCTCTGTATTTCCCTCCCTCCCATTTTCTCCCCTGTATATATTTTTGTTCTCTCTTTCCACCCTGTCCTTAGTCCTATGTTTTTTTTTTACCCTCCCCTCCTCTCTTAGTAATATTTTTAACCCACTCTACTTACTACCTTATCTCCTATCAATCCTTCCTCCCTTCTCTTACCTTTTTCCTTAGTGTTTCTGCCTTCTTTTCTATCCTGTCTTTCCCTTTTATTTTCCTATTTCTCTCCCTACTTCTTTATATGATTAGATAAATTTTTATACTCAACTGAACGATTAAATAAATCCTTCTTAAAGCCAAAACTAAAGATCAAGTTTCAGACAATATTCATCCCCCTTCCTTTTTCCCCTCCATTGTAATAGGTCTTTTGCATCTCTTCATATGAACTAATTTTTCCATTATACCTCTTCTTTCCTCTTTTTCTAGTACAGATCATTTCCCACCTCTTAATGTCTTTTTCTTTGGTGTCATGTCATCAGGGTCCATTCACAACCATACCCTTAGTCCATGTCTTCCCCAGTGACAGATAAGGTTCTCAAGAATTACAGATATTGTTTTCATATAGAGGGATATAAACAGTTTAATATTTAAATATAAGTATATTTATATTTTATAAAATAAAATGTAAAACACAGGTCAGTGACTGTGGCAAGTGTTTTATATCACTTTTATTTACCAATATATTATCCCATGTTCAGTAAGTGGCTAAGGCCAGAATTTAACTCAGGAGAAAGAATCATCCATAGTCCAGGCATGGCACTCCATTCATTGTATTGCCTAGTTATCCTCTAAGAAGTCATAGCATAGACATAAAACTTTCACTACAACCTTAGTTTCAAGGACATTGTGATAGTTGCTTTCTGTATTATTCTTCTGGTAATATTTTCTCTGCTCTGTATAAGTTCATCAAAGTCTACCCATGTTTTTCTGAATATCTTATGCTCATAATTTCTTACTACACAACACCTTTCCATTAATGCAAAGACTTCAGTTTGTTTGGTCAATTCCCAATTGATGGCACTATACATGTTTATATTCCTCTGACTTCATTCTTTTCATATAATTTTTTTAAAAATCTATTTTATATGTATGTGAATTTTCCTATGAGAGTGCCTCCTCGAAGGCAAGGGCTATTTTATTTTATCTTCATATCTCCAGTATCCAGCACAAAGCCTGAGTTTAGATATTTAACAAATGCCTGTTGATCCATTAATTAACTTATTACATTCTACTTTGTATGCTCAATTGTTCAGACAAAAAAGAATTATTATGTACCTATCATGTGCCAAGTACTGAGGATACAAAGGCAATTGAAATTGCCTCTGCCTTCAAGGTGCTTACAGACAGTCAGGGAAGATTCTCAATAGAGAAAGAGATAAATGAGAGAGATCACAAAGAGATGGATGAAAGATATATGAAAAATATAGTAATGAAGAGATGATATAAAGTGATAGAAAATAAAGAAAAAATAAAGAATACAATAGATATAGATAGCTTATCTCTTTGTGAGAGAGGACATGAGATAATATATTGGGAAATGAAGGCGATATAAAAACAAAAGGCATTAATATAATTTTAGGTGAAAAAAGCATACTGGATTTGAGAGAGTTGTGTGTATATATGCATACTCTCAAGTATATAAAAATATATACATAACTATAAGATAATTGGAGAGTAGTATCACCAATTAGAGTGGATAAAACTATATTTTTCATATATTTTATAATATATAATGCATTACTTTTATATTATATATTATATAATTTTATTTATTTATTTATATTTATTTATGTATTTATAATATATATTATAATATATAATACATTACTTTTTAGTCTATGACTGTAAAAAAAGACTTAGGAGATCAAAGAGGTTTTTTTTTTTTAATTTTCTAATGCTTCCTGTTTCCATCTTATTTTCCTTATTAGGCAATAAAATACATTGTAGTGTCTAAAAGAAAGGGAATATTATTTTACCATAAGAAATCATAGATTGGAAAGATCTAAGGAGTGCCAAGCACTGTATTAGGTTGTGGGAATATAAGTACAAAGAATGGTTTGGTCCTAACTCTTGATGAGCTGACATCCTAACTATCTAAGTCTTATTTAATCTGATGCATCATTTTAGAGTAGAGTTTACCTATGGTCTTGCAGATTACACTATTGGAACACAAACTCTAGCAGTCCTTTCTAAATGGGCAAGAGCTTCAAGTGCAATACAGTAACAGACTATATATTTGCCTTTGAAGAATCAGCATTATTACATTTAGAAAGGCTCTTTACTATATTGGCCATAATACATTTTCAGTTTCAGTGACATCTAATGACTGTTTTCTACAATGCAGATGAGTTACAATCTATATAAATAGGAGAAGGACCCATATCTCCTTCCACAAATGCTTGAAGTACTGAATTATGATAATTCACATTTTTACAATACTTTAAGGTATATGACAAGTTTTCCTTGCAACAATTCAATAAAGTATATTGTACAAGTAGAATTTAACCTGCATCTTATGGATGAGGGAATTAACTTGGAGAGGTATAATGTCAATAACAATAATAATAACATTTCTACAGTGCTTCAAGGTTTGCAAAGCTATACACACACTCACACACACACACACATACACACAAATGTATGTGTTTGTTTCTCACAACAAACTGTGAGGCAAGTGGTATTATTATTTTCATTTTGCAGATGAGGAAATTAAGGCTGAGAAAAAATAAATTAGCTCATAATCTAGTCTCTTCCTATCTTTCCAATCTTTTTATGCCTAATTCCTCACTACATATTCTTTGATCCAGTGACACTGATTGCTCCATGAACAAGACACTCCATCTCTTGACTTCAGGCATTTTCTCTGTCTGTCTCCCATCCCTATCTCCTTAACTCTACTTACTAACCTCCTTGGCTTCCTTTAAGTTCCAACTAAAACCCCATCTTTTCAGGAAGTCTTTCCCAGTTTTTCTGTTCTAATGCCTTCCCTCATTTAATTATTTCCTATTTATCCTGTATATAGTTTATATATTTGTAGATTGTCTCCTTAGTTTTATTGTAAGCTCCTTAGGGAAACAATTCTTTTTAGCTCTTTTTTGTATCCCCAGCACTTAGCATAGTACCTTGAAAATAGTAGGAGCTTAACTTGCTTAGAAAAATAGTATGTGCTTAATAATTGTTTATTAATTAATTGACTTACCTGGGTTTACAACATTAGTTAAGCATTGGAGACAGATGTGGAACCCAGATCCTCTACCTCCAAGTTCAACACTCTTTCCACTGCAGAGTTCAGCAATTTTATATTGCTCAGGATCAGGCAGTGAATTTTAATCCTGCTGTCTTATGTAAGGTTATTTCTTCTGTTATCTTGTGTAACAGAGCTGCCCAATTCAAGGCTTTATGTAGCCTCATCTTACCTTTTGCCTGGAAACAGAACACAGTCTAGGTGCCCTAAAGTAAATCAGAACTTATGCAGAAAATATTTAGCCAGGAAATCACTTTTTTGTTTCTTTCCCAGAAATCCATCAAACATCTGTGTGTGCTGGTGGAGAAAGCCCAGAGGCCATATTTAATGAGCTGAAGTCCTGCTGACTCATCTAGGGCCCCATGGAAGAAAGAGAGCTCTATCAGCACAACCTGGTAGGGACTGGAGCATGAGACCCTCATGGCTCCTTTGGTTGTACTTTGTAGTCTTCATTGATTCAGCTCTTTTCTCCATTTGGAACCTCTGAACTGGGCTGGCTATTAGTCTCTTATCATCTGAAACCATTGCTTCTAGGGCATATTAGTCCAGTGTCTGTTTCCCAATCCAATGCTAAGGCAGATTAGCTAAGAAGAGCCTAGATCTGAGCCTTTCTTGCTTAGTTCCACTTCCATTTTTATTCCTTCTGCCTTTTATGGGGGCGTTAAATCCTGCAGTTTTATCAGGGTGTAGAATACCTAATGTGAAAACTCTTCCCAATTCTACAAAAGGGCAACTCATCAATAACTTAAAGTCTTTGAAAGTCACCAAGGACACTGAGAAGTTATGTGGCTTGTCAATGGTCACATAGCTTGTATATATTATAGAAAGGACGAGACCACTTAGACTTTCTGAATGCAAGGCTCACCTTATATCCTTTATTCCACATTACCTCTTACTGAAGGAAAACAGTTTTTTATTTTTATTTTATTATTATCACTTAGTAATCAGCCCCAACTTCTAATAGAATTCCATATGCATTTATTAAGCCTCTGCTATGTACTAAGATCCCTTGTAAAAGAATCATAGTTAAGTCAATGTTTCTTTTTTGAAATAACAGTTGGCCATATTTAACATTTTATGTCTTTTTCACTACCTGTAGTAGATCACTTCTTTAGGTAGGAGACATGCTTTACACATTGTTCTCTTCATTACCATTCTGAAAATGTTGTGTTGTTTTGTTTCCTATTTGTTTTCTATATGCTGATCACTGTGCAAAATCTACTGGTTCTGCTTACTTTTCTTATGTGTCAGTTCATATAAGTCTGTCCAAGTTTTTCTGAATTCATAAATTCATCCATTTCTTTTTATATAGTTTTATTTTATTACGGTTGTTATTGTTAATTCACTTCAATCTTGTCTGACTCTTTGTGAACTTATTTGGAGGGTTTCTCAGCAAAGTGACTTGCCTGTCACATGGCTAGTAAATAGCTGAAACCAGATTGGAACTCATGAATATGAATCTTCCTAGTTCCAAGTCCAGTGCTATGTATCTGCCCAATATATCACAATTTCTAGGGGATGAATACATATTTCTTATGTAGTTCTTTGAAAATACAAAAATTAGCACCCGTGTACATGTATGGTATTGTTACTAGCTCTCAAAAATGTACTCATGACACATCTTCAAAAATATCATGAAACAAATTGATGAATGGCAAAGGAGTAGTTCTTTTTGTGTAGCCTGAACTAGAGATGGCCAATGAATAGAAACCAAATTTTTCAAAAAGGTTTTCATTGTGTTGCTTGGGCTTCCCATGAAAGTTCATGGAGGACATGCATAGGAAGAGGGAAATGAATGGATTGATTTGCCATTTTCCCAGTTGGAATACTCATGCCTGTAAGATAACAGACCAAGCAAAATTACATTATATTTTTCATTCAAACGAATTCCCAAAACTGATGCAATCTAAACAATATCCCTCCTCATCTCCTTACCTATCTTCCCTAGATCCCTTCAAGGCTCATTGCAAATCCTGCCTTTGACAAGAAATGGTCCCTCCTCTACTCAACACTATTGTTAGTATCTTTTCTCTGAGATTAAGATCTATTTACATTATTTATCTTTCTCTGTGTTATCTCCCGAGTGCCTGACACATTATCAATATTTAATAAATATTTATTGATAGACCAAGTGATATAAGGTTTGTTTTTTGTTTTTTGTTTTTTTTTGGTAAAAAAAAATATGTATATAATGTATAAGAAAGGTAAGGCAGTAAGTGGGAGGGTATTTGTTGAAATTAATCTAGAAAAGTGTGAAGTTAGGTCATAGATCTAGAACTAAAAAGAAACTTAGAGGTCATCATTTTATATATGGGGAAACTGAAGTTTTAGATATATAAAATGACTTATCCGATGCCATATATAGGTAATAAAAAGAATGAGGGGTTTAAGTCTAGGTGCTCTGAGCTCAATTTG
Source organism: Antechinus flavipes (assembly GCF_016432865.1). Lineage (NCBI taxonomy): Eukaryota > Metazoa > Chordata > Mammalia > Dasyuromorphia > Dasyuridae > Antechinus > Antechinus flavipes. The sequence continues at coordinate 686,881,038 of NC_067398.1, forward strand.
TTTGTGGTTGTCCAGTGGGGAAAAACAGGGACACAAGAGAAGTAGGGAAAGAGAGACAGAAACACACAGAGAGAGACAGAGATAGAAAAGAGATATAGAAAAAAGACTATGAAGGAGAAAAAGAAGGAGGAGAAGAAGAAAGGACAGAAGAAGAAAGGAAAAAAGGAGGAGGAGGAGGAGGAGGAGGAGGAGGAGGAGGAGGACAGGGAGAGGGACAGTGATATGGATAAGGAGAGGGAGAGGGAGAAGGTGGGAAAGAAGGAGAAGAAGTTGAAAGGAAGAAGGAGAGAGGGAGAGGGAGAAAGGGACACACAAGGAGACAGAAAGCGATAGAAAGAAAGGATAGAGACAGAGGCAAAAGAGTAATGTGTTTGACACAGGAACATTATGAGAGTATTATATTAGCTAGTTAACATAGCTAATATAATAATTAGACAGTTTCCTACTTTAAGCCTTAGAGAATGCTGTCTAAAGTCAAATTGTGTATTCAAATTCAAATAGAAATTCAATGAATCTAAAAACACAATCCATTTGTAATGTGGTTGCTAATAGCTAGGAGTTATTAACAGGTACCTGCTATTACCTGTTTTAAACCTTTTTCCTTAGTGATCACTTAAGCCATCCCCTTTAAATTCAATATATACTAATGTTGTAAGGTCAAAAAGATAGATAGATAGAGCATAGATTAAAAGGCAAATCAATTATAGTTTTATTGCAATAGTCCAGGTAAACAGTAATGAGGGCCAGAAACAGAAAAAAAAAAAACTGGAATGGAAAACAGGATAGATGCAAGAGATATTTCTGGGGAGAGAGTGTCATTCAAATTAGCAGGCAGAGGTCCTGAGTTCAAATTCAAATTCTGTTTCTTTTCACTTTCATCACATTTAATAACAATGACAATAATGATGAAGATGGTGAAAAGCTATACTTATATATTGATTTATTATATAAATACAAAATATTAAGAGTGAAAGAGGAAAGATAATTTGCTCTTGAGAGATCCCTTCTATCTCTAAATTCATGATTTTGTGATTTTAGGTAGGATGGTCAAAACTTGAGACATGGTTGCATATAGGGTCTGAAAGAAACAGCAAAGTCAAGGAAGATGCCAATGTTGCAAACCTGGCCAATGAGAACCATAGTGGTGCCATCAATTGAAATGGTGAAGATTGGTGGTTGGATGGATTTAGGTGAAAATATAATCCTGGTTTGATGTTTTGTACCTGAGATGTAGTAGTTAGACTACAGATACCCGCAGTTCCACCATATACTAAGATTCCAGGAATAGAGGGTCCATTTGAGAAGTGGAGAATTTGTCTCCTTGATCCTGTGAGCCACAAGGGTGGCAAGAAGGAATGATGGAGTACTTTGTGGTTCAGATTTCAAAATGTAGTTTCTTGGATGTTCACCCTACTTTTATTATAAGGTAGAACACCTTCTTTCTAGAGCAAAGCTTCTAAAACTATCAGTGGTGATCCCATATGGGATCAAATAACCAAATGTGGGGGTAGCTCAAAATTTGGAAATAGTAAAAAGTACCAAATATTCCACCAAGATTTAATTTGTATAAAAATAAATAAGCATACCCATTTTATTAGTATGCAAATTTGCTTTCATCTTTAATAAGTGGTAACATTATATATATTTATTATCAATATAGGGTGATATAACATATATAGTGAAATAACATATGTAATATCATAATATACTGATAATAAATACATGTTACCATTTATTACAGATATATATAATATATAACATATATTGATGTATATGTATCATCATTAAATGTTTTGTTTATAAATCTATTTTACACATCTATATAGCTAGGGTCACGAAAAAAGGGGTTGCAAATAGAAAAACTTTAAGAAGCCCTGCTCTAGAGCATCTGTGGCAAGTATATGCTGATTCATCACTTTAAAATGGAATAAGACCTCTGAATGCTCAGGTTTCGTATTTACCCATCCATAGCATGTACATATTCTCTGGAGAAAATTATGGGGAGTTCTTTTGCACTAAGAAAGAGGCATTATTAAAATATAAGCTTAGAGTAAAGTTATCTTCTCTGGATTCAAGTGCTGTGTTTATCTCTGAGTAATGAAGCTGTCAGTATAACCTACATTTATTGCACCACAAGTAGGTTATAAAACTTCCATTAACAAATTTAAGTAACTCACTTGTCATAAACAAAAAAAAAAAAGAAAGAAAAAGAAAAAGAAAAAAAGAAAAGAAAGGAAATTAACATTTGGTTCAGCAAAGGTAAATTGTGTGTGCTTTTATCACCAGCCTTAACCATTCACAGATTTTGTCACCTAGAGTTCAGAGGTCAGGAATACAGGTTTATAGCTGGAAAGAACATTGGAAGACTTGATCGAGTTACCTCAGTTTACAAGTAATGAAACTGAGAAAGAAAGATGAAGTGATTTGTTAAAATATACCTATCCTACAGCAAAGGTCTACATTCCTGATTTCCATCACGAGTGGTCCCAGACCTAGTAGGGTAGATAACTATTTCTCTCCTTTGGTTTCTAGGGGATAATTTTAACATTTTCAATTTCTAATGGCATTGCTCACAATAATCATATACAGAGTCATTAAGAAGATAAGCCAAAAATTTTGAACTCAAGTTCAATGTCCTGTGATTCCAAATCTTTTCATATTAGCAAGTTAGCATGTTGAAAATGCATTGATTGATAAAACTGATTCCAATAATAAACTATTACAACCCAATCCAATTTAAAAAGACATTACATAATTCAATTCAATTACACATGCATATCTGAAGAGTTGGCGATTTGCAAGGTACTTAACTGTATTAAATACTTGAGACAGAAAGGGAAAAATGAAGAACCTTGTATTCTAGAATAAAGAGGATATGGATAAATTAACAAACATAACACTTCTCTCAAAAGACTATCACATGGATAGTCCTAGACACCAGAGAGTGGTTAACTATTTTTCTTCTTAATTTCCAGGGGTAAGCCTAAGGCATTTTCAATTTTTAATGTTAAGGCTCACAAGTCTCTCTCCAAGGTGCTTTCATGATATCCATTAATTAGTTGATATTGATTTGCTTCTATGAAAGGATATGTGATAAGGCAGTATAACAAAGACAGAAGTTACTTTATTTTTAAATTCTACAAAGTTCACTTTTCCCTTGGTACAGATTAATCTTTGGAGAGAAAAATTCCATATTTAAAAGGTGTGAGTAATTCACATAGGGACTCTTGGGATAGCTAGGTGGCACAGAAGATAGAGTGTTGAGATGGGAATAAGGAAGATCCAAATCCAAATTTGCCCTCAAACACATACTATCTGTGTGACCGTAGGCAATTCTGTCTCAGGTTCCTCAATTGCAAAATGGGGTAATAATAGCATCTGCCTCACAGAATTGGGAGATTATATTGAGATAATATTTGTAAAGCATTTAATTAAATTATTGATAGTAGATACTTAAGAAATGTTTGTTACCTTCCACCTTCTCATGATCCTTTAAAACTTTTAAGGATCATTCCATTTCTGGATAGTCATCTACTTCAAAATTGTCCATCAAGAGAAATGCTCCAGGAGGAGATTGCTTTTTATTTTTATTTATGTATTTATTTATTTATTACAATGAAGATTGTAGGTCATTAATATTAGAAGGAGAATAATAGCAGAAGTAGCATTCCTCCGGACACAATGTAGATGCACATGGAACCTCTTCTTCCCTTTCCCCCCGCTAAACTTTTTTGGTAGAGAATAAAAAACCCCTCAATCATCTTATACAAATATGACATTGTGGCTTTCATATCCAACCCCCCAAAACCCAATAGAACCTTACTCCCACTCTAACACATTAAGTTCCCATTTTCTCACTTATTTCTCATAATTTTTTCTTTTTCCCTACCTCAGCAGTATGGAGATGGGGATATCCTTGGTCTTGCCATCTTCAACAATGTTCTATTTCCATATTTTGAAATTCCCTAATTTGATCACAATATGTTGTCAGTTCATTTCCCCTTCTGCCCTGAAATCTTGCACTGTCTTCATCTTCACCATGACCTTGAATCCCTGACTTTTTATTTTTTTTCCTAGAATGTAATTTTTTAACTGGCTACGTTAATTTTTCTTCTAGATTGACACCAGATCTACAGTGGCCTCTTCTTTTGAATATCTTGATCTTATCCCATCAACGACCTTGTCCTGCCAAACCTGAGCCTTGAAATATTCTCACAACTGATTTTCTTCATTCCTTCTTAGATGATGCTGAACAAAGCTGGAGAAAACCATGCTGAATGAACCCACAACAAATTGAGTATACATAATTTCAAATGGACCCTCACCTCAGCAAGGCAACCCTTTTGTTCCTCCCTAATTGATTCACCATCCCACTCACTGTAGCAGTTATTTCAATCCTTTTTACTCTTCTCCAAACCTCTTATGAATCCTTCTCTCTGTTCCCTTTCAGATAATAACTTTGCCTAATAATTAACTGGAAAAAAATGAAAACATTCCCTCAGAGCTCCCTCTTTCCTTTTCCTCCTTATTTTATTACCTAGGTGCCCTTTGCCACTATCTTCTGCAATTCTATGTCATATGAAGTAGTGATCATTCTGGTCAAGCAAATCCTTCTTCATGCTTAAGTGATTCTTCTTCAATAGATTTCTCCTTCTCTTATTCCCACACTCTTCTTTACCCTCACATTCTCATTTACCTTGTCTACTGGCTGCTCCTTTACTGCCTTCAAACATGCTTCTGTGTCTCTTATTCTTAAAAAACAAAAACAAAAACAAAAAAACCTTTATTTGTCTATCCACTTTTGCTAGGCATTGTCCCATATCCTCCTTTTGTGGCTAATTTCTTTAAGAAGGCTGAAATTCCTTGAAAAAGCCATCTATAATTGATGTTTCCACTTCTTTTCTTCTCATTTTTCTCTTAATCTCCAATAATCTAATAATTCATAATTTAACAACTCATCATTTCATCTTGTTTCATCCTTCAAATTGTAAACTCTTCCAGTGCAAGGACTGCCTTTTGCTTTTCTTTATACCCCTAGCACTTAGCACATTGCCTGGAATACAGTAGATGCTTATTAACTGAATATCATGGTAAGAAGTTAAAAAAAATCAAATAAAATACCATATGTTTTACCAGTAGATTCCAGTTTCGTTGAGCTGGTTTATTCCTTTAATACAAAAAACTCTGAATAGATTGTAATAGACAGACACAGCTTCAGCTGTAAGCAGAGCTTTTTTTTACCCAATATTATCAAATGTTTTAATGTACTCCTTCTTTGAGTTTTATTCTAGTTTCTAATTGATATATTAAGAAAATTTCCCTCTCTTCTCTCTTCTTTCCTTCTTTCCCTCCCTTTCTCCCTTTTCCCTCCCAATCTCTCTGTATCTCCCTCCCTCCCCTTCACTCTCCCTTCTTTTTCTCTCCCTTCCCCCCTCTTTCTCCACCTCTCTCTTATTTCTCTCAGAAGTAAAACTCTGAGTAATTAAAAAAAAAAAAACAAAAACAAAAACAATGATGTTCCTTGGGAACAGATAATGAACTCTACTCCTCTCAGCTCTGTATATGCTTGCACAATAAGGGCAGAATGTCATGGACATTGTCAGATGTGGTCATTGTGTTGATTAGTTTATCTACCTATTTTTGGTTATAAATAGAATTTATTTGGGGTTGGTTTTGATGGGGAGGGAGGAATTATATCCTTAATATAAAAAAAGTTATCTATAAAATTATTTTTAAAAAACTTTTTTCTTGAGGTGGCAGAAGGCCTTGTAACTGGTATGATCATTTGAGGTTTTTTTTTAAATGTTCTACACATTCCCCTTGATAGTGTAATTAAAGACTTGTCAAAATGATGGATAGATACCTTCTAGCTATAATGTTCTATGATTCTATCTAAGGGACTCTAACTGTAATCAAACTATTATCATCTGAAAAGCTCAAGTATAGAGATAGAACACTGGATTTGGAGACAAGAAACTGGGGTTCTAAGTTTTACTGAAATTTGTTTTACTAGTAAATTTATTTATTTTTAATACAAATTGCTTTACAAATCATGTCAGGAGAGAAAAATAAGAGCAAAAGGGGAAAACCATGGGAGAAATAAAAAAAAAAAAAACAGAAAAGAGAAGTGAATATAGCATGTGTCGATTTACATTCACCATCCTTAGCTCTTTTTTCTGACAATCTATTGAGATTGTTTTGGATTACTGAACCACTGAGAAGAATTGAGTCTTTCATAGTTGTTCATCCTATATTCTTGCTGTTATTGTGTCCAATGTATTCCTGGTTCTGTTTGTTTCACTCAGCATCAGTTCATGTAAATATTTTCAGGTCTTTCTAAAATCAGCTTGTTCATCAGTTTTTACAGAACAATTCTATCCATTACTTTCATATAACTACAACTTGTTCAGCCATTCCCTAATTGATGATCATCTACTTATTTTCCAGTTCTTTGCTACCACAAAAAGAGCTACTACAAACATTTTTACACATGTGGGTCTTTTCCCCTACTTTAATGATTTCCTTGGGCTACAGACCTAGTAATGGCACTGCTGGGTCAAAGGCATTTTGGACATAGTTCCAGATTGCTCTCCAGAATGGTTGGATCATTTCACAATTCCACCAACAATGTATTAGAGCCCCAGTTTTTCCACATCCCCTCCAGCATTTATCTTTATCTTTTCCTGTCATCTTAGCCAATCTGAGAGGTGTATAGTAGTATCTCAGAGTTGTTTTAATTTGCATTTCTCTAATCAATAGTGATTTAGAGCATTTTTCATATAACTGTAGATGGCTTTAATTTTCTCATCTGAAAATTGTTCATATCCTTTGACCATTTATAAATTGGAGAATGATATGTATTCTTTTAAATTTGACAGAGTTCTTAACATATATTTAGAAATGAATTCTTTATCAGAAACACAAGTTGTAAAGTTTTCCACGCTTTGTACTTTCCTTTTAATCTTGTTTCTGTTTGTTTTATTTGTGCAAAACCTTCTTAATTTAAGGTAATCAAAGTTGTCCATTTTGCCTTTCATAATGTCCTCTAGTTCTTCTTTGGTCATAAATCCCTGCCTTCTTCAAAGACCTGATAGTTAAATTATCCCTTGTTATCCTAATTTGTTTATGGTATCATCCTTTATGCCCAAATCATGTATTCATTTTGACACTATTTTGGTATGAGATATGAGATGTAGGTCTGTACTGAGTTTCTAAAATATGATCTCCTTTTACTAGTATTTATAAGTTGTAAGATCTATGGTAATTCATATTACTCTTCAAGGCCCAAGTTTCACTCCCATCAGTTAGAAACAATAACATTTCTGCATCTGTTCTTGAGGCAACTGGTAGCACAATAATGGAAAAAACCCTGGGGCCTAGAGACAGGAGGATTTAGATTCAAATCTAGCCTCAGACTCTTACTAGCTCTCTGATCTTGGCCAAGACACTTAGCCTAAGTTTGCTCATCTGTAAAATAGGAATAATAATAGCATCTACATTCCAGAGTTGCTGTGAGTATCAAATGACATAATATTTGTCAAGTTCTTTTCAACTTAAAACATGAAATGCTAGTTATATTTTGCCCCTCCCCTTTTATAAATAAGAAAATTGAGCCTCAGAGAGTAAGTACTTGGTCCAAGTCCACACCACTAGTCAAGTCTTAGCAGCATGATTTAAACCAAGTCTTTTTGACTCCATGTCAAATTTCTTTACACTTTATGAAACTTTAATATTTGGCTTGTATGTACCTGTTTGTGTCCTGCATCCATAGTCAGTGAGGTTTAATATCATTGCAGCATAAGAAGTCTCCAACAGGTCTGTCTCATCTCATAAATATACCTATTTCCTCCCCAACAGGGCAAAGGTAAAGAAAGGTGTGAATATTATTGGTGTTCGAGCCAGCAACCCACACATATGGGATGTTAAAGAGAGTGTGGATTATACAGGGAAATATGTATGTCAGAGAAAATCTACTACTTCTGAGAACAGGTAAGACCCGATTGAAATTGTGCACATTTAAATCCACTGATATTTCCTTTGTCTCCTTTCTCTCCCTTTTCTTTGCTGGATCCTATCCAAATTCCATTTTTTATCAAAGTATACTTTCCTCCTCTGGTGATAATTCAAAAGCATAGAGACAAAATGGATAATCTCCTACATTTAGCAAGGGTGAGCTATTATTCACAGTAGACTTTAAAAAAAAATGGAGGATAACTCTTGGGCCAGAGCTCCATTCCATGTGTAATCCTAAGGACTCTTTCATGTTCAATGGGCTTTATGTTGTCCTAAGGAGCCGTTTTATTTGATACAATTGCTATTTCAGTCCATTTCATTTATAGCAGACTAAAAGGTATCTGAGCATCTCTCCTACAGGTAATCAAACAGAGTAAAACAAAAACTAAAACAAAAGTCAAACATATGTGGTTATAGCTACTATTTTAAAAAATCAGACTTGCAATTTCAGAATTCTGGGTAAGGATAATTTCATTGACCAGTGGAGATTAAGTTATTTAATAAATTATATTCAGAGAGGATTTGTCTGGGACACTGAGAAATGAAGTGCATACCTACTCTTTATGCATCAAAGATATGACTTGAACTGAGAACTTCTTGATTCCTAGGTCAAGTCTTTCTTCAGTGGCAAAATGCCTTTTACAAGGCTTGTTTCTTGTATTACTGTGATAAAATAAATAGAATTCTGGACTTGGATTCAGGAAGACTCTAGCAGAATCCTACCTCTGCAGGCTGATTTCAGAAAAGCCTGAAAAAACTTACATGGACTGATGCTAAGTAAAGTGAACAGAATAAGAGAACATTGTCTACAGTAACAAGCTTATGTGATGATCAACTGGGACGGACTTGGATCTTTTCAACAATGAATTCAACAAAGCATTTCCAGAGATTATGATGAAAAGTGCTATCTGCATCCAGAGAGAGAATTATGAAGACTGAATGTGGATCAAAGCATAATATTTTCACCTTTATTGTTGTTTGTTTTGCTTATTTTTCCCCTTTGTTATGATTTTTCCCTTTTAATTTGATTTTTCTTGCAGCATGATGAATTTTGAAATATTTGAGAAGAATTGTACATGTCTAACTTCTATCAGATTAATCGCTATTTTGGGAAGGGGGAAGGGGGAAGAGAAAAGGGAAGGAGAAAAATATGGAACACAGGTGAATGTTGAAAGCTATCTTTGCATGTATTTGAAAAAAATAAATACTATTAAAATTTTTTTAAAAGAAAAAAAATTCTAGCTCTGCCATTTACTTCCAATGTCATCAAAAACAATCCACTTAATTTCTTCAGAGCCTCAGTTTCCTCATTTGTAAAAGGTGGGTTTGGATTAGATGGCTTATAATATGTCTTCCAGCACTATGATGCTACTTTTATTACCCTGGATGATTCAATTAATCTTTAATGTGCATGGAGAAAATTCCTTAAGGTCATAATTGCAATCAACAAACATTTATTACCTTCTATGTGCTCTATGTGTGTAGCAAGTGTACAAATAAATCGATGCCAGATTTATGGTTTGAGGAAGGAGAAAACACTTACATTTATGAGTTGGAAAGAGGGACCACAGAGATCTACAACACTTAACAGCTGTGTGACCATGGACAAGTTAGGTAATCCTGTTTGCCTCAATTTTCTCATCTGTAAAATGAGTTGGAGCAGGAAATGACTGACTACTCCAGTATTTTTGTCAAGAAAATCTCAAAAGGAGTCAGGAAGTGTCAGACATAACTGGAAAATAACTGAAAAACAATATGTCAGTCACTGTGTTAAGCTGGCTAGTCTCTTGGACAGTCCTATGTCCAAAATCATTTTACAGAGGAGAAACTGAGACGCAGAGAGGTTATATGACTAGCCAAAGACACATAGGTAGCAAATGACAGAACCTGGCCTTGAACCTAGGTCCTCAAAATCCAAATTTAATTCTTTTCACACCAATATAATTCTCCATCACCTGAATCATGGATGAGCTGTTATGTGCATGGGGAGGTCCGGTTCTCATACTGGAAATCCCCAATGCTACTGAAATTGGAGTGTGAAATGTGTGTTTGTGTGCCAAGATTTGTTGACAATACACTACTTATCACCTACCATAGGGAATAGAGAGGGGATTTTGATTCACTCTCTATAGAAATAAAAGCTCTACCATATCTCTATTACCTATGAAGCTACTTGATAAATGGTGTTGTCAAGGTACCTAATAAATATCTAGCCTAACTATGATTGAACCCATGAACCTCACTGCCTCCCAGATGCCTAGTTGGGCTCCTCAGGCAACATGCAGACGCTGCCGGAGTCAAAGTCTCCAAGATGGAGTCAATGTGACGAGATTGTAGAAATAGCTTTCTGCATCTTGTAGGGTAAGATTTCTCTAGACAACACAGACAATATAATTCTCTTCCTGAATTCTAATAGACTTTAAGCTGGAATATATCTGACTCCATCCTTCAGGAGGCACTGAAGAATAAAATAAATCATAGAGAAAGGAGGGAGGAATGATTGTAAGTGGGGTTGGGGTGCTTTGTTTAACCTCGTCTTGTGATTATAACACAGGCTGTCAATGATATGTTTCTTTGCAAATGGTGGGTTTAAGTATGGAACTTTCAATCAAAAATCAACCTATGAACATTTATGCTTTATGAGGTGAGGGAGCAAGGAAGGTTATTACAGACTGGGAGGATCAAACACTTCCTGAAAGAGTTGGACATTTTCCAATGTTGTTTGGAATGAAGGATCAAATTCCTAATTTGTCCAGATAGTTTATTTTAGTGATTTCTGGTTGTTTCTATTTCCTTCTAAAATCATTTAAAAGTTGAATAGCAAAGGGATGGTCCCCAAAGGGAAGTAATCTACAGTTCCATGAAAAAAAGAGCTAACTTTGGAATGTAAGGAAATGAGATCATATCTTCTGTTATATCCTGCCTGTGTGAGATTTTGGGCAAGCCCCATGATAATGCCTCAGATGGTTGGATTAGATGGTTTTAAAGGCTCTTTTCACTGATATAAAAATATTTGGGTTTAAATCTTGCTTTTGATGCTTACTAACCCTGTGACCCAGAGCAAGTCATATAATCTCATTGGATCTCAGTTTCCTCCATCTAAAAAAAAAAAAACAGTAGAAGGAAGTTAAATCTGATGGCCTCTAAGATTGCTTGCAGTTCTAATGCCAAAACCCTCTGAGTATAATATGCTATAGTTTCTACTATCAAACTGTGGACTCTCCCCACCCCTAACCCTCACCCCAGCCTTAATCTTGTTTTCAGAATACATTTAATTTCCTTATTACCTGAGTGTGATCACTTGTGTAAGTAATGGCTATAGCCTCTAGCCATTAAATTGTATAGTTTATTGACTCAATTTAATTCAACACACATAAAGAGCCTTTCATATGCCTGGTCCCATACTAACTGCTAGGGGTCCAAAGAAATAAATAAAATAGTTCCTACCCTCAAGAGGCTTACATTCCACTCAAGAGAATGTAGCATGTGTACAAATAAATCAATGCCAAATTTATGGTTTGAGGAAGGAGAAAACATTTATAGTTATGAAGTGGACAGAGATCTAGAACAGATTTACTTGAATTGTACCCTCTTTTCTGAATGAACTCTTTCAAACCTTGAGAGTATAGAAAAGTTAAGAGCTGTTGAAGCAGCATCCAGTGATGTCTTCCTGTCAAATGGAAGACAGCACCCACTTTCAGACTAAGGAATAGTTCCAAGGAAAATCTGCACAGAGCATTTAGAGGAGAGAAAGGTTATCTAATCCAGGGCTTCTTAAATTTTTTTCATTTACAACTACTTTTTGCCCAAGAAATGTTTATACAACCCCAAGTATATAGGTATATAAAATAGGTATACAAATAAAATACTTACTGATAATACATCATAATTTTGTGACCTCCCACATTCAGTTATAAGACCTGCTTGTGGGCCATGACCTACAATTTAAAAAGTTTTGATCTAAACAAACAGCTTTGTTTTCAAAAAGAATCTCAGGGACATAGAAATGAGACTATGATTTGCCAAATTGATTCACATTGTATGTAGTGGAGATGGGACTCAAGCTGAGAATCGAATCCTGACTCTGAATCGAAGGTTTGTTCTACTAATCAATAAATCAATTAATGTGCATTTTTAAAATCATTTTCCATATTTTAGACATTCCCAAAGGACACAAAGACAAAGGCAAAGCAGGTCTTGCATTCACGGAACTCACATTCTGCTAAGTTTACCATGGAATGACCCACAGGATAGGCTGTAACCCTTTCATTATATATCAAGCATAATTAAATGTTCAATTAAATTTATCAAATAATTATTAACTACCTATCATGTATATGGAATTGTATTGGGGAAAGAGTATTGACTCCTGAGTCAGAGGACTTATAATCAAATTCTTACTAAATATGTCAGTCAGTCAACAAACATTTATTAAGTGCCTACTATTTGTCAAAGATTGCTAAGCACTAAAGACAGAGAGAAAGGCAAAATTCCCCAGAGAAGTTCATATTTTAATGAGAGAAATGATTATTAATAACCAATATCTTAGAGATATTCAGACTCCACTCTTTTTCTAAATCCCTTATTTTAAAAATTTCTATTTTCTTGAAGGAGAGGAGGATAACAGATGTGATGTCGATCAAGGCTTTTGAAAAAATATGAGAAGATAATCAAGGAGAGAAAATTGAGGGGCACCCCTATTCAGTGAGAATAACCTGGACTCAGATCCAGCAAAGAAGATTGAGAACAGGGAAAAGGAAAACCAGAAGAGAGCAGTGTCATGAAAACCTAGAGAAGGTAAAAATATCCAAGAGAAAAGGATGATCAAAAGGATCAGTAGCTTTAGAGAGGTTAAGAAGGCTAAAAGATGTCATCTGTATTTGACAATTAATAACATGTGAGAGGACATTTTCAGTTGAATGATGAGGACAGTTTACATAGGTATTAGGAAGGAGGAAAAGGAGAGGAAGTGAAGGTTAAGATGATTGTTTTCTCATGAGCAGAACGAGGAGATCATTATACACTTCAACAACAATACTGTATGAGGATGTATTCTGATGGAAATGGATTTCTTTGACAAAGAGACCTAACTCCGTTTCAATTGATAAATGATGGACAGAAGCAGCTACACCCAAAGAAAGAACACTGGGAAATGACTGTAAACTATTTGCATTTTTGTTTTTCTTCCCGGGTTATTTTTACCTTCTGAATCCAATTCTCCCTGTGCAACAAGAGAACTGTTCAGTTCTGCAAACATATATTGTCTCTAGGATATACTGCAACATATTTAACATATATAGGACTGCTTGCCATCTAGGGGAGGGGGTGGAGGAAGGGAGGGGAAAAATCAGAACAGAAGCGAGTGCAAGGGATAATATTGTAAAAAAATTACTCTGGCATGGGTTCTGTCAATAAAAAGTTATTATAAAAAACAAAACAAAACAAAACAAAAAAGATGATCGTTTTCTCACAAAAATAGGTGATAGAGCATAACATAGGGTTGTGAAGAGTTTTGTTGTTTTTTAAATTTAAAAAAAAATGGTAGAGATTGTCCATAGGCAGCAGGGAAACAAGCAGAAGACAGGGAAGGATTAATGTGAATGGGTTAGTGAATTGATTCAGGTATTATTAAACAGTTGCCTTGCTGCAGTGTGTACCCAGATAAGTGATTCAACTTTTTATTGATACAACCAGAGGAATTTCACAATTTCTACAGCTCTTTCAACAATATGAGAAGGGGCAGGAAAATAGCAGGTTGGGGCTTGGCAAGACATGGTTGGCACTAGAATAAAGAATCAAGGAGCTGGAATTTGGAGGAAAATATAGAGCTAAATTGGTTCACCAAAAGTTGAGTTATGGAAACAGTCAATAAACATTCAAGTGCTTACTATATGTTACATACTGTCACTTTGTACAGCTGGCCTGAGGAAGAACTGAGTAGGGGTGGAAGGACTGTAAGTCAAGGTTAGAATAGAGAACAAAATTAGATATGGCAGATAAAGAGAAAAAATGAAATGATCAAAGGATTAGTCACATCAAGCAATTTCATAGCTCGTGATTATGGACAGTGAGATGGCAAAGTGGACAGAGCATCGGACTTAAAATCAGGAGGATTCATCTTCACAAGTTTAAATCCAGTCTGGACACTTATTAACACTGTGACTCTGATCAACTTAATTTACCCTCTCTTCCTCAGTTTCCTCGTCTATAAAATGAGCTGGAAAAGGAAACAACAAATGATTCCAGTGGTCTTTGCCAAAAAATGGGATCATGATGAAATGAATATTGCTGAAATAATTAAACAACACTAATATGATCATGGAAGTGGACAACTTCTTTGAGTTTGAATTTTCTCTCTGAAAAATGAAAGGAATAGATTAGATAATTTTAGAAATCCCTTTCAATTCCATATCAATTAGTCTATATTAGTAACTAAAGGACAAAAAAATAAAAAGAATAATTCCCTGCTCATAAGAACCTTATATTCTATTGGGAGTTGGAGTAGGGCATAATAGTAAAGTCAAATCAGAGTATATATAATAAAAACAAATTTGGGAAGAGGGGGAAAGAGAGAAGAACTAACTACTCTCATAGAATCTGTTTATTCCTTCTACTACTAATCTTGATCTTGAACTGATAGATATAAGATGCTTAATAGGATAATAGATTTAATGAAGTATAATAGCTATTCATTAAATACCTACAACATTCAAGATACCATGTTAGGTACCAAGGATTACATTGATAAAAGTTCAATATTCCTTACCCTTAGGGAATATACATTCTATTCAGGGTGAGGGTCAGTTTATCAACACACCACAGGCTAAATATGTGAAAAATATGATAATTTTTGTTTAATATTTTATTCTTCCTCAAAGGGGTTTTGAGAAGGACTTATTCTCCAAAATCTTCTAGACAGCCTTAAATCAATAATTCCTAAAGATGTATCAAAATGCCCTTATTACCAAACAGTATGAGGGAAGGAAAAGAGAGTAACAGAATTTTATATTATTTTTTCCTGCTTGGGGAATTAGAGGCCCTAAATATTCAGGCCCCATTGCTATGCAGTTTAAATAAAATTTCCCCCTTCACTGGCCAATGGAATAAAATGTAAACTCCTTAATTTGACATTCCAGATTAAGCATCTTTCCCTTTTCAGCCTTATTTCAGTTCTCCCAACAGGCACTCTATGGCTCAATTAAATTGTACTTTTCACTCTTTCTATACCTTGTCCTACTCACTCCAATTACCATGCATTTGCTTAGACTATCTCCTGTATTTGGAGCACTGTCCCTCAACATTTCTGCCACTTGACGCCTTTTTTCTGGGTATCTTTTGCTCAGATGTCTTCCATGGAACCTTCTTTTGTCTCCATTTCTGAATATGATCTTTCCCCTCTTGAAAATATACTAAAATGTATTCACTTATTTCAACATTGTCCTGCTGTTCAGTCATGTTCAGCTCTTCATGACCCCTTGGCAAAAACACTGGAACGTTTTGCCATTTTCTTCTCCAGCTCATTTTATAAATGAGAAAACTAAGGCAAACAAGATTAAACCTAGGGTCAACAGCTAGGAAGTTTATGAGGTGAGATTGAACTCAGGTTTTTCTAACTCCAGACTAGCTGCTGAACATTATTCTACCTTGTATCATAATTATTTTTCTATTTGTCTTGTTTATGGCAAATTTCTGGAGGGAGAGACAATTGTTTTGTTGCCCATTTTTTGATACTTCTGCATTTTTATGACTCTGTTGTCTAGTGCAATAACTGATTCCCAATAAATGTTGGATGGATTTGCCTGATAAATAACTTGCATAATTTCACAAGTACTCAAAAGGGGAGAATCAAAATCAGGAATGCATTTGGGACATATAGTTTAGTAAAAATTTGATACTGAAACACTGATCTGGGTTCAATTCATGCATTTTCTAGATCTAGTCTCTGGGCCTCAGTTACTGCATTTGTAAAATGTAAATAATACTTCTTGCAGTGCTCACCTCTCAGAACTGTTGAGGAAAATAAAAATTAAATTCTTAAAACTTTATACAGGCTGATACTATTTGTCACTTCTGTTTTTAAATTGAGTAAAATACATTTCTTGTAAGATGAGGGGTAATTTGGGGTGAGAAAAGAGGAATCCAACTGATATTTTCCTCTTCTTTCTTAGAGGTGCTATGGGATAGTAAAGAGAGTGTTAACATAGGAATCAAAAAAACTTGGCTTCAGATTCTCTCAGACAACTTATTAGTTGTGTGGTCCTAGTCACAGGGAATCTTCTATTATTTCCCCTTGTGTATATGGTCTCCTCTCTTGACATTATTTTCATTTATCTCTGTACTTTTCACCTATTCCAACATCACTCTGTTGTTGTTCAGTCATTTTTCAGTCATGTTCAACTCTTTATGGTCTTAATCATGTTGGGACTCATTTTTCTCAAGTAGAAAAAGAAGGGATTGGACTTCATGGCCTCTAAGATCCCTTTAACTGTTACAGCTATTATTTCATCACCTCTACTTTGGATATGAAATATCTCATTATTCACATTAAAGTCTGGAGGATAGGGCTTTGGATATTTATAAACATCATTTTTTTTTTCATGTTAAATTTCAGATCATAGTGATGTTTCTTCATTCCTAGTCAGGTTTGAAGAAAAGGGAAGAAAACTAGCAATGGGAATTTATCTTCAATATGTACTCAAGAAACAAGAATTTTTGTTGAGAGATCTGACACTTATTTGAATTCAACTTAACTGTTTTTGAAGTAGCTCCAGCCAAATGTCCTTTGTTGCTGCAATGTTCTTGTCTTTTTAATTTGGTTCCCTCCAGCCTTGGCAGGATTTCCTTATAATGGCATTGTCCCTGAAGAGACAATCATATTATTGCCTCTAACCCCCAGGATGTCCTCAGACTATACTCTCTTTTGAAAATTGAGAGAAGAGGGAGCTTTGTGTTCCCCATTCATTTGCAGTGTATGAGCTCAGTTTTCTTTGTCCCTTGGCATTCTTACATAAAACACATTTTTCTTTTTTTTTTTTTTCATTTAAAAAATATCATTTCATGGCAAAAGAAAGATCAACCCAAATTATATGACCATCAATTGAGGAATGGCTGAACAAATTGTACTCTGTGAATGTAATAGGACATTATTGTTCAGGAAAGAAGGAGAAATTTGGAAAATTCCATGGAAGTTGAGAAGACTTATATGAACTGACCCAGAGGGAAGAAAACTAATTCAAAAGAACAATAAACACAATGAATGTAAAATGTAAATTAATATAAGATTAAAACTAAAAAAAAAATCCCTGACATCAAATGCAATGGATGATGATGGATACAAATTATTAAGATTAAAATAAACATCCTTCCTGTTAAATGATGTTACTAAAATGGAAATGAATACATTTCACAGCAATTTGGCTTAAATATGTTTTAAAGTGAGATTATTGTTTGAGATTTAACTAATGTGCAAAGTAATGTACATACATACATGACTATGGGTAACAGCAATTCCATATACTTTCAAAGATTTGGTGTGTTGATTAGTTTTGCTGAATTGTTCTTTCCCTTCTTCTCTCCTTTCCTTTTTCCTTCCCTCCTTTCCTCCCTCTCTGCACCCCCTTTAATATTTTTCATAACATAAAGCTTGATGGGGAAGATGGGGAGGGATATACTCAGAAGTGACAGCTATATTGTTTTTAAATGGTAAAATATTATATAATGAATCTGTAGCAAAGCTTGGACTGTCTGTAAAGACCCTGACTTGGCAAGGGAGTAATCTATTGTGAGAAAAGAACTGGACAGTGGAGTTCCCTTCTCTATAGACTTGGAGGATTTAAGTGTCTTGAGAAAGAAGAAGTAGAAAAGAAAGATGGTAGTGTAACACATCCCTGTAATATCAACATGGAACAGCAGCATGGCTGTGGTGGTCAGTGATAGACACATGTGTGGTTCCCTTTTTCAAATTCCAAGCCTCCAAGGGAGACACTAAGAGGTGACCTCTAAATAGACATATAGAGAGAGAAACAGAGACAGACAGAGACAGACACAGAAAGAGACAGAGAAAGAGAGCCACAGAGAGAAAAACAGAGAAGAAGGGAGGGAGGGAGGGAGGAACGGAGGGAAGAATGGAGGGAATAATGCTTGGAGGGCTTTTTGTTTGGTTTTTAATGACAGATGTACACTCAGATCTAGAATGGTAAGAGAAAAACAGATCTGAAAAATTAATACTCTTCATCTCTTTAGCCCTTGCCTTTTTTTAGTCAGTTAATCAATCATTAAACTTTGATTAAGTGTCTGCTATGTACCAGGCACTGGGTCAAATGTTGGTGATTAAAAAACAAACAAACACAAAAGGCAATCCCTGCTATCAAGTAGGTCCCAATTCAATGGAAAAAAGTAACATCCAGACAGCTGCGTATATTAAAAAATATATAGGCAGATGGGTATGTAAGTACTTGCTTTTAAGTGTGCCTTTTAACTTTTATTCTAATAAAGATTACATTTGATGTATCTAATCTTATTTTTTGTGGATATTTGTGTTAAACTCTGTTTATGTGTTTCTTGGTGTTTCTTTGCTTGTGGCATGAGAATACAGAACAACTGTGTGAATCGTATTTGAGAGAGTGACCTTTCCTAATTTAGGGCTGGGATCTCAAACCCACTGCCTCCACTACCATGGCCATTGTTAAGAGAGTTGTGCTTTTTGTTTATATGTTTGTTTTTCATTTATTATGAACATAATCACAAGGTACTTCATAACTATACAAACAAGGGCAAGATTACTAGGAACTTAGACTATTTTTTGAAAAAGAAATTTGCCTTTTCAGACAAAGACCTAACTTGTTAAACTGAAGGTTGTAACTAAAATGAGGCACTATATTCTCCCCCCTCCAAAAAAATAAAGATACTTTTCAGTTGGAGCCTAGCTTAAAAAAAAAAAAAAGTTTTGTTAATAAATTTTTTGAACATTGACATCATCCCTCCCCTGCCCCCTATCTTGCACTATAGAACTCGCTTCTGTAATAAAGAATAATAAAGAATATTAAAACCAACCAAGAAAAAAGATTAAACCTGGCAATTCAGGAAATACTCAACACGATTATCTGTTCCCTGTAACCCTACTTGGATGCCACAATTAACAATACTTTTTGCTGAATAGAATTTAATATTTATATTTATATTTAATATATATTTATATTTATATATTTATATATAATATTTATATTTATATTTAATAATATTAAAATGTAAGATTCTATTCTTTTTGCCATGTGGTCATCATCTCTTTTTTCTCTGGTTCTCACCCTAATTTATCCTTTTCTTGGGAAGAAGTGAGATGAAGGAATGGAACACTGGTCCTTTGGAAAAGATGGTCATTTGGGTTTCAATTCTCCTGGTCCTCTAAAAATATTAGTACTGAATATAGAATGGGACACATTCAAATATTACCACCAGGAGTCTTCTCTCTAGAACTGCTTGAATTTATGAATATTCTATCTCATTTGCATAATGTTTAATTACTCTTAAAAATCAGCTACTGATGTCACAAATGTAAAGGTGGCCCTGTTAATTAGCTTGAGAGACATGGCTTTTGTATTATGGATATTTTAACATGGTTCATGAAGTTGTGGTGATAAAGTGAAATTACTGTGACAGGTGTAATTTCACGGATTAAGGAGACTTTTTTTTTGAGCCAGTGACAAACTTCACTGGAATTGAAAGATTTCTTTATCTAAGTGAAAATAGATCACTCATTTTGTATGGAGAGGTTGGGGGCTGCTAAAAGCTTAATCGTAATAGAATTAACATACCAATATTATCACAGCCAGCAGGGTGTTGTTGAATGAATATTACTAGCAAATATTATAGAACAGAAACAGAATGCCTAATTAAGCCTGCCTATCAATTACCATTTTGAGTTCCTGAAGCCTGCCTCATATAGTAACCAGGAGTCTTAGATGATTGGATAAGTGACAGACAGGTGCAGTGTTAATTTCTTCCATTTTTACTCACATAGACAAATATCTTTCTAAGCACCTGTCCCTGGATCCTTATGACTGAAGAATAAACTTGCTAACATCAGCTCCTTCATGACCCTGTTATCTCCCAGAGTCCCCCTGAGTAGACTTACAGCTGTTTTGTTGGCTGGCCTTAGGTTGCATCCATTATCATCTTGCCTTTTTTTGCCTTCACTCTGCAGATATCCTGGAACTCTTACCTCAGAGGAGAACACTTAAAGGATCTCTGACTTTGCTTCCTTGCCTTTGGAGTGAGTCTGGGACCCTGCCCTTTAATTCTCTAATAGGGAATTCTACCATACAGTGTCAGACCTTCATAATATGGGAAGACAACAGTGAAATGAATGCAAAACAAGTTGTTTTTAACCTTTAAAAAAATTAAGTATTACTTTTTGACCCTTATGGTAAATGAGGTATTAGTTCATTGACTTTAATACGGTGCTAGAATTCTAGAATTTGAAGGATTATTTTTACTTTCTTTTGTATATTTACAGTTATTAACTTTTAAAACACATTTTCTCCCTAAAACATTGTCTAAACAGAATTTCAGGACTGGAAGAGATGGAGGCATGATGGGGATACAATTGGATTTGTGTTAAACATAGTCATCTGCTATTTGCATACTGAGTGACATTGGGCAAATTATTTAAATTTTATCATCTGTAGACCCCAAAGACTCTATGTCTCATGAGGGCAGAGTGATTTTTTGTTTTTGTATCTCCTTAGTCTAGCACTTTGTTAGTGGGTAACTATTAATAGGTGCTTGTTGAATAAATGCATATCTAAAATGAAGTCTTAGGCTTAGGCAATTTTTAAGATCCTTTCCACTTAAAATCTATTACTCTATGATATTAGTTTTAAAATGTTAGGTTAAAATAGTTTCCCACGTAATTAAACATAGAAGGCCCCAAAATATGGATTTAATAATGTAATCAATCAATGAAATAGAACTATGTCTTTAATTAGTTTATAAGAATAGTAGGAGGTTGGGATGAAAGCATGATGTCATGCAGGAAGAATCTTATCATTGGTTTAAATAATCTGACATACTTTCACAATTTTATATGTATGAATAGTATAGCCAGGCAGTTGGCAAGCTTGAATTCCTACAATGATCCAGTTGAGTGGTAGTCAAATCTAGCAGAGTACTAATGTAGAACTGACTTTGAGGGGAAGAAAAATGATTTTGCTTTCATTTTTGTTTTTAATCTTCCTCCTCCTCCTCACCATCCTTATCCCATTGACTAAGTGATGATCTTATGAATTCTGAAGTGTCAGGGAATCCATAATTTTCATTATCTTTGGTCAAAATGTACATCAGAGTTCATATCAGTGTTTCTAAAGCAGTGACCTCTTGCCAGCCTGAGATAAGACTGAGGATGAGAAGAGATGAGATATGGACAAGAAGCATAAAAGACTCAGAGCAAAAAAAAAGTTGTATTTTGGATATTTTCACATGGTTCACGAAGTTGTGGTGATAAAGTGAAATTACGGTGACAGGTGCAATTTCATGGATTAAGAAGACTTTTTTTGAGCCAGTGACAAACTTCACTGGAATTGAAAGATTTCTTTATCTAAGTGAAAATAGATCACTCATTTTGTTTGGAGAGGTGGGAGCTGCAAAAAATGGTTAAAGCCAGGGACTCTACCTACAAGTGGGCCAATCCAACAGAAAGCTGTAACTCAGGGGAAATTCATCATGATTCTATAAAGCATTCCCAGCACTGCAAAACTGAATTACCTTTTTGCTACATGTTTTCTAAATATGTACATCAATTATTATTATTATTATTATTGCTTTAAGTTTGAGCTCACATTCCCATGGAGCATCTTTCCACATTTGAGGAAGGGACATTTTTTTTTTGCTATATAACCATAGTTACTGACTTTTCTAAAAGCTAACTAAGTCTGATTAATAGTGGGAAAAACACTGATGGGAACCTATGAGCAACATTTATTAAAAATCGTACCTCTCCGAAGTTACTTCTAGAATTGAGGAAATAGTAATCAGCTTCCATTTGGGCAACCACATTATGTTTTTCTATTCTCTGTGGTCAACTTCCCACACAGAAACTAACAAGGCCCTCCTTGGACTTATTCCATATCTACTGCTTCTGCTTCCTCTGAATTCTTCTGTATTGTCTCCTCTTGCTGTAAATGAAATGTTCTACTAGTTACATGGTTGAAGAGAAAAGGGGGGTGGGGGTGGGGATAATGATGAAAACCATTTAAAAAGTTAGATGAAGGAAGGACTTTTGAGGGCATGGGTAGCCAGAAAAGGAGGTATTCAGCCATGTATTAAGAGGGAGGAATAATATTCAAACTTGCATGTATAAAATACTTCAATGGAGCTGTGATCTCAGTATCACAGATATTTCTGTCATCAATTTAAATACTAACTCATAATTGTCCTTTAATATTTTTCCTAGAGATCTCAACTCAGCATAATGGACATCCTATTCCATGTCTTTTTACATTGGTGTCTCTGTGTGTGTGTGTGTGTGTGTGTGTGTGTGTGTGTTGTCATTCAGCCATCACTAACTTTCACTACACAACTAATCCATCTCTTTTTCCCATCATACACTTTGTCGATTTTGTGTGATTCCCCCCCCCCAATAAAGCAATAGTGGAAATATACTATAGTCATTTTATACCTATCGTGTGAGTATCTCTATTGCCTTTTAGTAAATTGCTACTTGATTCTTTTCCAGAAATGTTGGTATTCCACAGGAGTCCTCAAACTTTTTAAATAGGGGGCCAGTTCACTGTCCCTCAGACTGTTGGAGGGCCGGACTATAGTAAAAACAAAAACTTTGTTTTGTGGGCCCTTAAATAAAGAAACTTCATAGCCCTGGGAGAGGGGGATAAACGTCCTCAGCTGCCGCATCTGGCCCTCACCCGTAGTTTGAGGACCCCTACTAGGGTTTGTAGTCACACAGCATCATAAGGAAAATATTGGTTAGGAAAGAAGGGAAGGGAAAAGAGGGCAGGTAGGGGGGCAGAAAGACAGGAAAGAAGGAAGACAAAGGAAAGAAGGAAGGAAGGAAGTAAAGAAGGAAGAAATGAAGGAAGGAAGGAAGGAAGAAAGGAAGAAGGAAGGAGGAAGGAAGGAAGGAAGGGAAAAACTGATGAATATTTCTTTTTAAAATTTATTTTATTTGAAAAAAAAAACAGTAAGAAAAAAGAGAACATGAAAAAATAAAGCAAAATAAAAGAAAACATTGCCATGTGACCAGCAGAATATCATCAGGAAAGTTCAAAATCAACCAATTATCAGATTAAGAAAGTATACATATATACACATATATATATGTATATATGTACACTTATATATTAGTAGAAGAAATTATATTGATAAATGTCCATGTTTTCTTTATTTCCTTATAAATTGTTCTTTGGTTCTCTGCTATGCACCTTATTTATTTTATTCTTTTTCCCCCTTTCATCCCACTCCCACCTCCCAAGCAAGCTACAGTTAAGAAAAGATATATTTTTACATATGTAGATATATACAAACATACACCAACTCAGATACACACCCCACATACACACACATGTCTTTCCTATCTCTGCTGACTCTTTAATTAATTCTGCTCCATAATTTGTCTTTCTATTACATAACCTCTCCCACCAAAGATCCCTCCCTTGTCTTCTTCCCTCATTCTTTGCTTCTCCATCTGCCCATCACACCTCATTTCTTAATAGATTTTGGAAGGTGCTACCTTTTATTGTATATATGCAATGTTGCATATTGAACCCATTCCTGATGTGAGTAGTTTTTAAGAACTACCAGAGCTCCTCCATTTGTAAAACATTATTATTTTTACCTTAACTATGCCAATCTTTCTTTTTAACTACCCTATTGTTGATGTGAATCTTAAACATACAGTAGATATTTCCCATGTAGAAAAACATAATGAAACTGTCCATGTTTAAACAGTTTGTGCATGTTGAATTTCTTAAAATTGATCTTTGATATTAGCTTTTATAGTTAAATTTCCTATTAAGTTCAGGTTTGGTTGACAGAAAGTTCTGAAAATCTACAAGTTGTTGAATGTCCATCTTTTCTCATCCAAAATTATAGATAATGTTGCTGGATATGATATTTTTGATAATCTTTTGATTGTCAGTAGATATGATTCCAGGACCTGTAATCTTTTATTGTATCTGCTGATAAGTTGTGCACAATTCTAACTGTAGTTCCAACATATTTTAACTGTCTTTTTATTCTTCTTTCTTACAAAATTTTCTGTTTGATCTGGCTGTTTCAAAATTTGGCAATAATATTTCTGGGCGTTGTCCACAAAGGTACCCTTTGAGGTGGTGATTGGTAGATTTTTTTTTTCTATTTCTACTTTCCCCTCATGTTCTATTACTTCAAGACAATTTTCTTGGATTATTGCCTGCATTACTGTCTCAAGGTTGTCTTTTTAGTCACAATTTTCTTACAATCCAATTATTCTTATATTTTCTCTTGATCTGTTCTCCAGATCTATGATTTTTTTTTTGCGTGTGTTGTTACACGTTCTGTTTTATTTTCTCATTCTTTATAATTTGTTTTGTTATTTCTTGGTCTCTCATAGCTTCACTGGTTTCCCTTTGCCCAATTCTAATCATATAAAAAATATCCTCTTTTCTTCTTTTTTTAATTAAAGCTTGTTATTTTTAAAATATACACATGAAGAATTTTCAACATTCACCCTTACAAAATCTCGTGTTTTAATTTTTTTCCCTCTCTTTCCCCCACCTCCTCCCCAAGATGGCAAGTGATCCAATGTATGTTATACATGTTCAATTCTTCTATACACATTTCACAAATTTCTTGCTGCACAAGAAGAATCAGACCAAAAAGAAAAAAAAAATGAGAAAGAAAACAAAATGCAAGCAAACAACAACAATAAGAGCAAAAATACTATGTTGTGGTCCACATTCAATCCCTACAGTCCTCTCTCTGGGTACAGATGGATTTCTTCATCACAAGACCATTGGAATTGGCCTGAATCATCTCATTATGGATAAGAGCCACATCCATCAGAATTGATCATCTTATAATCTTTCTGTTGCCATGTATAATGTTCCCAAACAGATGATTTTCACTAGTCTTTCGTGACTCAAGCCCAGACTCCACAAACTGTGCAGGAGATGAAAGTCACTGTGCTTCCTTCTGAGACTCCAGGCACACCCAGCTAGCCTGAAGGATCCCCACTAGATATTTCTAAGGAGCTAGCCCAGAGATGTCTGCACTTCAAGCAGGCTATTCCCCAGCCTAGGGCCTTCCTTCAGATCTTCTTAGGTTGTATCCAATGGACCCAAATTCTGCCCCAAGTCTTATTGACTTTTCACTAAGTTATGTTCACCCTGAGATGCAAATTTGTTTTATTTGTGGGAGAAATCTGGAAAGCTTGAAATTTACCAACCTACTCCTCCATCTTCCCAGAGTTCTCCCTCATTTAAGTGTTTAGTACAAAAGAAAAGATTGTGAGATCACAATAATGGGAAAAGCAACAAACAAACAAATATGTAAAAAAAACCATTATATTTGTTTTCAAATATATTAAATACATGTATTTCCATATACATATATTGCATAATTTTATGAAAAAAAATGCCTAGGTATCCCCATATCTATTAGAAATGGAATTGTGATTGTTCAGATATTGCTTTTCCAAAATGTAGCACAATGAGCTCTTTGTGACCCTCCTAACTGCTATTGAGGAGCAATTGCACTTTGAAGGCCTTTTATTTTCTTGTTGGGCTCCCTGTGGGAGGGATCCTGCAGAGTTCAATACCTTTTTGTTCCAGCCCCCAAAAAATTCATTTCTAGTACCATCCATGGAAGTAAAGAGTTCAGTTGTGGGTGTCTATCCTTTCTAAGAGTCAGCTGTTGCCATGGAGAACAATAAGGGTAGTAGCAGGAGAGGTTCTCTAGCAGAAGGTGGAAGATGAAATTGTATGAAGTCAACAATAAAGGCATATATTTACCTGTGAAACATCTGAGTACAGCAAATTGATATAATTATTCCTCTTGCTAGACTATCTTATTACTTGCCTGGAAATAATATAATAATACTAAAACACACTAGTCATAATGGATAGACAACTAGTCATTGGAGTCAGAAAGACCATGGTTTAAGTCCTGTCTTGGATCCTTACAGTATGTGTTCCAGACTGTAAGTTACAGACCCATTTTCATGGGTAAGTTTTCTAAACTCTCTGTGCTCTAGATCGGGGCTTCTTAAACTTTTTCCACATGGGACCCCCTTTCACTCAAGAAATTTTTGTGACCTTAGATATATAGGTATACAAATCAAAAATTTACTTATAATAAATCATAATTCATGACCCTCACATTCAATTATGGGCTCCATATGGGAGGATCCACAGTTTAAAGAGATTTGTCCTAGATGATGCTATACAATAAGTTATAGAGCAGATACCATTCTGCATTAATGGAAGGTGTTTCCTTATCAATAAAAACACAAACCCTGGGACACACACATATCTCTATCTCTATCTTAATAGAGATATACAAATACATGAGATTACATGTTTATCAATGTGGGGAACTCCACATGAGTAATTCCTTCTCCTGATTCAGATGGCAATCTTTTATTGACTTTATCAACTTCTAGGGTACCCAGATAGTAAGAGTCTTAAGTCAGCATGGTAAATATTAGTAATTTTTTGGTCATTGTGAATCATCAAAGTCCTTTCTCCATTCATTATGGTTATTGTTATTATTATCTAGGAAGTGAGTAATTCTATATTTATTCAAAGGAATAATAAGTGAAAGTCACAAGAAGAAAAATCAAGGGTTAAAAAGGGAGGGAGGGAGGAAAGAAGGGGGCGGGATCTTTTCCATAATTAGAGCTATTATCTAAAAGTAGAACAGGTTTCATACTATGTTAATAGATTTCTCCCAATCAGAACTCTTCAAACATATTGTGTACCTTATCTATGGTACCTGTTTAATGTGTTTGTGTCACCTTTTTTGAGCCTTGATGATCTATTTTTAATAATTATAACTAATATTTATATAATCACTTTAAGGCTTGTAAATGATTTCATCTACTATCTCATTTGAAACATGGTATTATTATTATTAATGAAAACTTTTATTAATGAAGAAACTGAGGTTTAAGGAATTTAAATTACTTTTCCCAGGTCACAGAATTGGTAGTTGCCTGAGGCAACTCTTCCTCATTCTTTGCCCAGGACTTTATCTACTCTGCTACCTGGTTACCTTCCAATTATATTACAGGTGTAGCTACAACCTTAATGGATCCATTCCATTCCTCCAGGCTTTCTTAACTTGTGTGCAGCTCATCAGCAAAATGTTAATGGTGTCCCCTCCACCTACATCACAGGAGGATCCCATGAAATAATGTATATAAAAATATTTTTGGATTTTATAAGGTACTATAAAGTGCACACTTGGATTATGCTGAATACATGGAAGTGGTCCAAAGACTTTCCATTGCTACAGTTCTAGACTTCATGGAATGACAGAATTATAAATATGTCTGTTACTTCTCAATCCGTGCTTATCATAACTGAGATCTTGGTGTCTCTAACCAACTTGTCCTCCATTTACTAATATTTAGTGGATCCCTATCCTGTACAAGATTGAATGAATAGTCTTCAGCCTGATATTTAAAGCCCTTCACAGTATGGCTCCCATTTCACTTTCTTGTATCCTTTCATGCTATTCCTTTTTTCTACATTCTCCATTTTAATCAAATTGATACTATGGATAATATCCCAATCTTTACCTTTGTGCCTTTGCAAAAAATGGTTCCTAATTTAGGTTGTACTTTATCCTCACTTCTTCCTCAGAGAATCTCTAGCATCCTACAGTCAGTAGTTCTCTAAGCATTTATTTACCATCTACTTTATACCAGGTACTGTGCTTGGTGCTGGGGATACAAAGAAAAGCAAAAGATAGTTCTTGCATTTTAGAATCTCATCATCTAATGGGGATACAGCATGTAAACAACTATGTACAAATAAGATATATGTAGGATCAATTTGAGATAATAAAGGGAGGGCATTAACATTAAAGAGAGATCAGGAAGGACTTCTTATAGAATTTAGCTAAATCTACAATAAAGTCAAGATAAACTGCATTTTTTGCACAGCTCTTTGACCCAGCAATACTAACACTAGGTATGAATTTCAAAGAGATCAACATAAAGGGAAAAAGACCATTTTATATAAAATATTTATAACATTTCTTTTTATGGTGGCAAAAAAGTGTAAGTTAAGAGGATGCCCATCAATTGGTGAATGCCTGAATAAGTTGTAGCATATGATTGTGATGAACTATTTTTGTGCTATGAGAAATGATGAGCAGGATGATTTCAGAAAAAAAACTGGGAAGATTTTAAAAAAAAATTTTTGAATAATATTTTATTTTCCCCCAGTTACACATTTTTGTGTGTTTTTTCCACATCTTTGACTCATTTTTTTCTTATAAAGTTTCTTATAAGCTTTTCTTATAAGCACTTATAAAAGTGCTACTTTTGGGGGGCAACTAGGTGGCACAGTAGATAGAGCACCATCCCTGAAGTCAAGAACACCTGAGTTCAAATCTGACCTCAGACACTTAACACTTCCTAGCTGTGTGACCCTGGGCAAGTCACTTACCCCCAATTACCTCTGGGGGGAAAAAAAGTGCTACTTTATTTTCCCAGATGGTGCAGTTAAGAGTTATTTCCCTCTTCTCAAATTTTCTTTTCCCCACGCAATTATACACTTTTAACAAGCAATTTTTACCATTCATTTTTTAAAAGTTTGAGTTCAACATTCTTTTCTTCCCTCTCCTCCCCTTTTCCTGAGATAGTAACTTGATAAAGGTTATACATATACAGTCATCCAAAACTTTTCCATATTAGTCATAAGGTAAAAGAAAACCTAGACTGAAGTGAAGAAAAAAAAGAAAAAAATGAAAGTAGTGAAATATAATATTCTTTCATTTGCTTTAAGTCTTATCACTTCTTTCTTTGGATGTAGATAGCACTTTTTCATCTGAGACCTTTGGAATTGTCTTGGATCATTGTATTGCTGAGAAGCACTAAGACTGCCATACTTGATTATCACACAATGTTGCTGTTACTGTGTATAATGTTCTCCAAGTTGTGCTCACTTCACTTTGCATGTAAGTTCATCTAAGTCTTTCCAGGTTTTTCTGAAACCATTTTCTGAAATTATGCTGTTCAGCATTTCTTTTAGTAATCCACCACAATTATATACCACAACTTGTTCAAGCAGAAGACTTACACAAATTGATGCAAAGTGAAATGAACAAAACCAGGATAATACAGTACATAGTAACAGCAATATTCTAAGGATTATGAACTGTGAAAGTAGCTACTCTGATCAAGAAAATGTACAAGACATTTTGGAAGTACTGATAACAAAAGATGCTGTCCACTGCAGAAAAAGAACTGATGAACTCTGAATGGCAATTGTAGCATAGCTTTTTAGGTTATTTTTCTGGGAGATTTTATGTGGATATTCTTTATGCAACATAGCTACATGGAAATATGTTTTGCATGATTTCACATGTATAATTGAAATTATATTGCTTGTCTTCTTAAGGAGGAAGGAGGTCCAAAAGGGACAAAGAGAATTTGGAGCTTGTTTTTGAAATGAAAGTTAATTTTTTTTTTTAACTAATGTAACTAGGAAATATTTACAGCAGAGATGAGACATTGGAGGCTTGGAGGAAGAGCTAGTGAAAATATCCAGAGTCAGGAGATGAAGTATCTTATATAAAGAACAAAAAGGAGTTAGATGGCACAAGATGGCAGAATATGTGGTCAATGGAGAAGAAGGTTTAAGAAGACTAGGAAAATAAGAGGTTATGAAGGATTTTGAATGACAGAGGATTCTACATTTGATCTTAGAAGTAATTTGGGCCAGTGGAGACTATTGACTGGGGAAAGGAGTATGAAATGGTCAAACAAGTTTTAGAATGATTAATTTGACAGTTGAGTGAAGTGAACTCGAGTGGGAAGACTTGAGACAAGGAAAACAACTAGCAAGGCTATTGTAATAGTCCAGACATGAGATGATGAGGGCCTGCACCAAAGTGGTGGCCAGAGGAGAAAAGGGGTGTATATGAGAGATGTTACTAAAGGAAAATCAATAGGACTTAGCCACAGAATGTAGGAGTTGACTTACTTCAGAAACACACACACACACACACACACACACACACACACAGGCCAAATTAGCTTTTTCCCCTCTTGAAATTAATATGTATATATTTAATGTTGTTTTTTTTTACTTTAATAGGTGTTATAATTACTCCCTCTCTCAATGGTGGATAACTTGCTTGAGGTCAAGGGCCATCTGTTTTTGTGTACCTACCACAGTGCTTTGCGTACAATAGAATAATCTGATGATCTCAGAGACAATATTTTTTCCAAGAAGGAAGGTGAGATCTCTTCCTTCCTGACCATCTTGAATAATTCTTATCCAGATCTATGCACATGTTCCCCAATATGCAGAAATCTATTCTTACTTTTGATTTTGAAAAAAGGTATTTTGCTGCCCAATAGTTACTCCTCATTCTTGTCATGTGACCTACCATCTTTTTTGAACACCCATTTCTATTATTTATTTACTTTGAATCATCTATATACTTCCTTAGTTATTAGATATTATAACTTAATCTCCCTATCTGTGAGACAAAGAGTATTACCAATGATTTTACTCATTGTAGACATTAGCAAATGTTTATTGTATTGACTTTCATTAAATAGATCTAGTTATCATAAGGTATTATTTTTGAGGAAGAAGAAAATAGACTCAGAAAGTAGAGGTCACAAAGCTCCACAATTAGGCAGAAGTCTTCTAGCCTATTATATTCCAAAGAATCCCTTCTACAATGCTCATAAGAATGTTCATTCTTCCTTTGTTTATAATCAATTCCAATGAGGAGCTTACTAGCTTCCAGGGAAGCTCATTCTTCTCTGGATAGCTTATTGTGATGAAATCATTTTATTATATAAAGTGCAAATTTATTTACTTCATGTTTATCCAATTGCTCCTAACTCTCCCCTCTGGACTTAAGTGGGATAATCCCATTTGCATATGACATCCCTCTAAATACTTGGTAAGTGACTCACCAATTTGAAACAGCTAATTAGTAATAAAAACTAAACTTGAATTCAGGTTTTCTGTACTATGGAAACATGATGTAATGCTTTCTTTCTTTGCTTAAGTGAACTGGAGAGTCCTTGAGATGGAATGAGAAAGAGACAGCTCTAGAGGCTTTGCAAGCTACTCTGAGCTTTGCTTGAGTTAGTGCTCAAAATTCTGAGTGGGTGTGTTTGTGCTGCATCTTTTGGGAAGCATAGCATATGGATCTAATAAGGAGGCAGTAATACTTTAAGATGGAAGCATTGCTTTGGAGGGGAATTATGAGCCCAATTCTCTATGAAATTGTACCCTAGGCTGCCTCATTTAGCATTCCCTGACACTCATCCAGATCCATTATGGAATAGTCTATTTCTAAAGCAAGAAAAGTACAAGTTTTTTGCCTTAATTTACCCTTGTGTTACTTTACTTTTATTATAGCCATATATTTAACATTTAATATTTCCCATTTTCGGGGAGTGTACAGAATTTGGAATTAAATTATTTAATATCTCCTTTTGGTGGGTAACTGCAGTGAGTTACTGCCACCCTCCTTTCCTCGTCGCAGCTGCCATTACTTTTGATGGGATCTCCAGAGGGTCGTAATCCAAAAATACAGCTTTGCTCCCCCAGCCAGAGCGACAGTGGGAACAAACGCAACATAAATAACAATCTAATAGCAACAATAATTAGATTACACTGCTTGCTGGTGTTCATCAGAATGCTTCATAAATGCATGCCTGCACCATAGATCATGGCTAATGTTGGTGGCTGTGGGTTCCGATTTCAGAGCGCCAACCACCAGGCTGTATATTACTTTGAACAAAGATAAAACGCTTCAGCCAGAGGAATTACCAAAATGCATGCAGCAGCAGAAATAGCTAATGGGATTCCTCACAGTCCATCTTCAAGAGCCTGGGCTATAGTTGATCCTAATGCAAATGACTAAGCTTGAAATAGA
Source organism: Antechinus flavipes (assembly GCF_016432865.1). Classification (NCBI taxonomy): domain Eukaryota; kingdom Metazoa; phylum Chordata; class Mammalia; order Dasyuromorphia; family Dasyuridae; genus Antechinus; species Antechinus flavipes. The sequence goes on from NC_067398.1 coordinate 686,913,174, forward strand.
AGCAGTAATAGCAATATAAAAGCTTTTTAGTTCTGAAAAAGATCTTCTAAACATACACAACTTTATCCACAAAAGAAAATCCTACAATCAATAGGTTGTTCCTCCGTCCCTCCCTCCTTTTCTCCTTTCTTTCTTCCCTTCCTCCCTCCTTCTCTCCTTCCCTCTGACCTTCCTTCCTTCCTTCCTTCTTTTCTTCCTTCCTTCCTTTCTTCCTTCCTTCCTTCCATTATTTTTCCTTTCTTCCTTTTTTATTTCCTTCTTTCTTATTCTTAGAAAGAGAAATTCTGATATTGTAATAGGAAATTCAAGTGTACTTTTCTACTTGACATTTATTTGTATGTTTTTTTTTCTTTCCATTTATAGAGTTTTTGTCAACTGTCAACTTTATACAGGTATCTGTAAAGGCACTACAGTTGATAAAAAGAAGTAAAATGTTCAGCAGAGTAGTACAATGGAATCTGTGTTTGGAGAGAGAGGACTATTATTAAAGCCTGGATCTTCCATTTATACCTAGGTAATTAATTAGACTAGGTAATTAATATCTTTGGATCTTAGTTTTCTTGACTGTAAAAGAATGGAGTAGCACGAGGTAATACCTAAGGTTCTTTCCTGTTCATTGTCTATGAGCTTATGCTCTCCAGTCTAACACTTCCATTATGAGCTTTATCCCCAAGTCCCTTGAAATCTCTACATTTCCCTCCTTGCTTAAGAACATGCTTCTAAAACTGAAAGTATATCTCTGTTCCTTCAAGCCATGAAGAGAAGCTAAAAGGATTACTACTATTTCATAGAACATTAAAAAAAATACATGCAGACATACATGCATGCATACACAATCAGAAGAAGTATTGTTCCTGGTGTAGCTATGAACCAGAAAGAAGGTGTTGTTATTTCAAGGGCTGTCATGCAGAAGTGATACTAAGTGTATTCCACTTGGGTAATTAACAGTTAATAGATTTCAGCTTGATGTCCAAGAGAAACTTCCTAAAAATTTGGGCTGTAGAAAAGAGGAATAGAGATGGTGGGAAGTGATGGCTTCTTCTTCTCTGGAGGTCCTTCAGCAAAAACTGGATGGCCACTTGGCAGAAATGTTGGACAAGAGAATTCTTGGTCCAGCATGGATTGGATTATGTGGCCTGTAAGGTACCCAATCTAAAAAGCAGCATGATTCTGCTAGGTCTTTCTGGGAAGTTCTTTCCCATCATCATTTTCTTGAAATTGAGAGTCTTTCCCCTTTGCATCTCTATGTTTTTGTTTGTTTTGTTTTTACGGAAGTAGGATTCTCTAGTTTGACACCTTTATGCTTCATATTGGTCAAGTTTAAGACATGTTCTCAGTGGTGTTTGTCTGCCCTGCCACCATCTAAATTACTTACCTCTGTCAGATACCAGGAAATCTTATCCTGCCATCTCTTTTTTCCAGAGAGATGCTGAAACAGAGAGAGACAGAGAGACAAAGACAGACACAGGAAAGATAAGGACAAGAACAAAGAGAAAAAGATAGAAAGACACACATACAGAGACAAACAGAGAGACAGAGACAGAGAAAAAGTGAGACAGAGAGAGAGACAGAGAGAAAAAGAGAAAGATAGAAACAGAGAGACAGAGAAATAGTGAGACAAAGACACAGAGACAACAAGACAGAGTGATAGAGACAAAAAAAAAACAGACAGAGAAAGAACGACAGAGAAAGATTAAGAAAGAGACAGATAGAAAGACAGAGACAGAGAAAGAGGTAGAGAGACAAGGAGAAAGAGAGAGAAGAAAGACAGTGTGGATAGAGACAGAAACAGAGAGAGATAGGCACAGAGACAGAGGCAGAGAACATTATAAAAAAATCTAAAGATCCCTCTCCTGATGTAGGCTTTATTCTAGAAAGACAGCTATTTGTTGCTTAGCACCAATTTCAGGCCCGCAAGGACCAAGTCAGGGCATCCCTTTGTGCATTAGTGACTCTTGTCTTCTTTAATTTGTATGTGATGGGAGTCTCCTTTCTATTTTTTTTCTTTCCTTGTGATAATCAAAGCCAAGGTTAATTTTTCAACAATTAACAACAAATGGGAACAAATGAACCATTAGCCTATAACTATGAAAGGAAGACGTGATCAGAGATCCCTTTCCTAGATTATTTCGAAAATGTATTATTTGAACAGAGAATTGCAGTAAAAAAAAGCAATAAACAAACACACACAAAAAAACTTCACAGATGTGTACTTATTCTTTTAATGTCTCAAAGGCAAGCCAGATTCTCTACCTGGCACATTTAAAGAAAGTAGCATGGAGCATGTAAGCTATTACAGAAAGGAAGTGCTCTGTTCTGTGGAAGTAGGTAGAATGCTAAAAATGTGAGGAAAATTTGGGTTCAAGTCCAGCATCAGATATTTGCTAACTCTAATCTTGGGCAAGTCAGTTAACCATTCTTTGCCTCAGTTTCCTCCCAGATTTATGAAGATAAAATGAGATGCTATTTATAAAGCACCTTTAAAACCTTAAAATGTTATGTAAACAGCAATATTGTAATAATGATCAACTGTCAGACTGAGCTACTCTATTCAATATAATGATTTAAGACAGTTGCAAAAAACACAATGAAAAATGCTATCCATATCTAGAGAGAGAATCAATGAATTTCTAGAACAAACTAAAACATACTTTTTTTTGCCTTTTTTTTACAACATGGATAATATGGAAATACATTTTGCATGATTTCACATATATGAATGATATCATATTGGTTGCCTTCTTAAAGGATGGGGAGAGAGGTTATAGGAATGGAGAGAGTTTGGAACTTAATTTTTTCAAAGATTAATATTAAAGTAAATAAAATGTATATATGTGTGTTCTACATAAATGTTGGCTACTATTAAAGTAAATTTTTAGATAGTCCAAGAAAGAAAATATTGATCATATTCATAATAGAATTTCTTCATTTCTGGATAATGTGGTGGAGCTAAAAGAGCTCTCTATCTGAAATCACAATACATGGATTCAGTTCCTGACTGTACTTTTTAGTACCTTTCTAAATTTGGGCAAGCTGCTTAATCTTACTGTTGCTCAGTTTCCTTATCTTTAATTTGAAGGGTTAAACTGGGTAGTTTCAGAAATCATCTGTTTCATGAAATTACTATCTTGAAATACAATGTCAAGCAATGTGCCTGGAACATAGTAGGAATTTAATAAATAGTTATTGATCTTATACCTCTCAGGTTGGATAAGATGACAGGAAAAAATAATGATAAATGTTGGAGGGGATGTGGGAAAACTGGAACACTAATACATTATTAGTGGAGTTGTGAAATGATCCAACTATTCTGAAGAGCAATCTGGAACTATGCCCACAGGGTTATCAAATTGTATATACTCTCACCTGTATCCCAAGGAAATCATAAAGGAGGGAAAAGGACCCACATGTGCAAAAATGTTTGTAGCAGCTCTTTTTGTGATAGGAAATATTGGAAAAGGAGTGGATGCTCATCAATTGGGAAATGGCTGAACAAGTTGTGGTGTGTATTCACAAAGGTATTGGAATATTATTGTTTTATAAAAAATGATGAACAATCTGATTTTAGAATTCCTGGAAAGATTTACATGAACTGATGCTGAGTAATACAAGCAGAACCAGGAATACATTGTACCCCAAAACAGCAAGAATGTGTGATGATCAGCTAGGAAAGGCTTGGTTCTTCTCAGAAGCTCAGTGATCCCAGGCAGTTCCAATAAACTTTGGTCAGAAAATATCATTTGCATCCAAAAAAAATGTAAATCAACACATTCCATTCTTTTTTCTGTTTTTTTTTTTTGTTGTTAGCTCTCTCAAAGTTTTTTTTTTCCCTTTTTGTCTGATTTTTCTTTCCCAACATGATTCATAAAGAAATGTGTTAAAAATAAATTTACTACAATAAAAAAGAAAATAAATTAATAGTTGTTAGTGGATTGAATGATCATATAAAGAGAAAATTCCCCCCAATTGGTCTCTTATTCTTGAGACTCAGATTCTAGTTTTAAATCTGCCACTAGCATTCTATGTGAATGCTATACGGTGTCAACTAGCAAACAGACCAAGAAAAAGAGATAGAGAGATAGACAGAGAGAGATGGGGAGGAGAGAGACAGACAGAAAGGAAAAGAGATAAAAAAGAGACACAGAGACAGAGACAGAGAGACAGAGAGAGATAGTGATTTACTAAGGGTTTACTTTGTATTGGTCACTATACTAAGCACTGAAAAAATAAATGAATAAAAACAAGCCAACCATTCCCAACCTTCAAGAAACCTATCTTCTAGTGAGAAAAAAATCATATAAGGGGAAACTATGGACTTGGAAATTCATATTTCAATAGTAACATTGCTGGAGATGTCCAGCAAAATGAGTGGATTGAATTCAGTTATCTCTAAGATCCTCTCTAACTTTGATTATGATCAGGTTCATTTTAAAATAGATTTTATTGTTTATTCTATTATACATACACTTATGTATGTATATATTGAATATATATTTCATGATTCTAAGTTAGTAATTTGAATGAGGAAAAAAGTATAAGCATACCTTAAATACAATAATGCATTTTTTCTATATTAATGTTGTTGTTTTCCTTCTAGTAAATTTCATTACTATTGCTTCTAAGATCTTCCAAAGCCTTGAAATCCTTACTTTTGTTAATTTAAGCAAAGAAGATCCCTACTATGTGCTAGCTAATGTGATAAGCCCTGAGGATAGAGAGACCAGAGCAAAAGCAGCTCATGAAAGCAAAAATGTATTATAAGTACATCATGAACATGGGCAATATCAGTACTTCGTGGGGACCATTGCCCCAGATCTGTGGGACTGGATTAATAAGCTATACTTTAAATATTCTCTGTAGAAGAACATGATTCCAACAACATTCATTGGTGTTCTCCAAGTGCTTTGGGGATATGAATCAAGCTTCAGTCGGTCAGGAAAAGTAAGTGTTTCTTTTGAGAACCAGAAAAGAGAGTAGGATGGGGCTATGGATGAAGGGGAGGAGAAGAATGCATTTATTTTACACTAGAGAATATGGATACTCTTATCCTATAAAGTCTGACAGCTGAGAATTCATTATACCTTCTTAGTAACCAATTATATTGAATGAGATGAAAGAAAAAGAATTCTGTGGGAAGAACTCCAGAAAGATTTGCTTCATTCACATGATTTTCCTCTTATCGTTTATCCTTGCCAGAAGTCTACATTACTTAAGAATGACCAGATATAAACAAATACTCTATTTTTTTGTATATATATATGTATATATATACATATATATGTATGTATATGTATATATATGTATATATATATATATTATAAATATCCCTCCGTAAGCAAATGATACAATGCAAAACTTCTATTGTTAGTTTAGGAATGGTGATGATGGGAATGGAGGAGTTATTTGCCTTATGTAAATATTATTTTTAATAATTCTCTTTCTTAAAAGTTGTCATAAAGAAACAAGGTGGGAAGCAAACCCTTAAAATACAAACCTGATGACATGCACAGGCACAAGTATACAAAGGATCTGCCATTATGTCAGTGCAGAGAAAATCTAACCTGAAACATTTATAATCTGTTAATATTATCATGTAGTGAAATCCTGGTATAACAACTCCTTCCACAATTTTTGCCTATGATATAGTAGAATATGAGATCATACAGTAGTGACTTAGTAGATTAAAGGATCATAGGTCTAGACTTGTAATGGATTTCAAAAATCATCAGATCCAACCCAGTCATTTGATAGATGAGAAAACTGAAACTCAGCACAGTTAATTTGTCAAGTTGATTTGTCAAAGGTGACTTAGGTCATTGCTCTGGAGCTATTAGGGACTTGAGAGGTCATCTAGAGCAACCTCCTCATTTTAGGACTCAGGAAACTGAAACTCAGATATGGCAGCTGACTTGCTTAGGTCAGAGAGATGGATTGCATCAGAAATCAGTTTTGAACCTAGGTCTTTTGACTCCATCTGGTTCTAATCCCATGGCTCTGTTCTGGAATTAGCAATTAAATGGTTTGCTCCAACTAGGCTGTGGGCAATATATAGTAATATATATAGGAAAACTTAACCCTATTTGCCTCAGTTCCCTCATTTGTAAAGTGAATTGGAAAAGAAAATGGCAGATTAATCCAGTATCTTAGCAAAAAACACATAAATAAAAAACCCTCCAAAATTGGATTATAAAGAATTAAGACACAACTGAAACAACTGAACAACAGCCACAACAAAGTTATAGACTTTTCACTTCTAGAGATGAGATTTGAACTCTGTGCTTCCTTACTCCCTATTCAGTTTGCCAAAACTTACAAATTAGACTTAAAGGGTCATCCTTGTGCTTTGATGAAATTGTCAAATAGCTCAGAAATAAGATGGTACTCTGACCATTCTTGAAACACAATTGTGTTGGTGATTGTCTTCTGTGTATAGTTATTGTTCAAATGCGAACAAACTATTCCGCCACCCCCCACTTCCATTGAATAACCACATTCTGATTGGCTTTGAAGGAGGGAAATATCTTTCTTTATGAGTCTCAGAATATTCAGTTATTCTTGTAAGAGGCGTGAGAATTTGCAAGTTATTATCTCACATCTTCAGATGGCCAAATTGAAGCCATACTCTGCATTTGGGGAATATCCATAACTGCTGATTCATTGATCCAACAATAATTGGTGAATATTTTTTCCCCTTGTAAGCATCAGTATCATCAGAGCCTATGTATAATTTTCTCTTATTCTCATTCAGCTATGATGACATTGGAGGCAACCTCGCTCAATCTCTCTTCCATGACCTTGTGATGAGGTTAGGAGCCCAAGGAATTGAAGCAAAAGCTTCAGGCAGGATTTATGAGAAGATGTGAATTGAATTTTTCAGGGGAAAAGAAACTTTCATTCGTTTCATATTGCCTAGCAGGGGTGAGGATTTAACAGGGCAATTACCAACACTCAATATTTGAAGATGCTTTGGCACTTTTCTCTGCCCACTTTTGCCCATCAAGTGATTATTCAGTTCAAACAGAAACATACATTTATTAAGCACCTCTTCTGCCCACCAACTGATTATTCAGTTCAAACAGAAATATACATTTATTAAGCAACTCCCCTGCCCACCAACTGATTATTCAGTTTGATTCAGAAACATACATTTATTAAGTACCTATTGCATTCAAGACTCTGTAACAAAGATCAGGAATTCAGAGGAACATGGGAAGATTTGCATGAATTCATGCAAACTGAAATGACCCAACTTAGATGTGCAGTATTCTTGACCTTTCTAGGCTTTTTCCCCCCATGACTGCAATAATAACATTAAAAAAATTATTGAAGGGAGAATAAATTCAAACTGAACAGTCCAGTAATGGTTCCATGGGATAGATAATGAAATACTCCTTTTTCTTTTGGAGTATTTAAACTCAAAGATCTGACTCCAGACTCACTATTCTTTCTACTATGGCATCATGAATTCAATTCAATACTGTTTAGTTCTTAAGTGTCTGATGCAAAATATGTTTTGTACTAAAAAGGGGTACACAAAAAATTAAAATGAATCTCTGATCACAGAGGTGGAGGACAATGATGGCAGAATGTTACCTCTGTGGCATACATTGCTTTTACTTAATTATTTTTCTTTGTTACAAAGAAGGGATCGGTTCAGAGTGGGACTGAAGGCATAGTCACATAGAGTGCTAAGCTTGAAGTCTGCATCCTGCCTCTGACACTATCTGTATGACCCTGCTCAAGTCACTTAACTTTTCTGAGGTTAGTTTCTTCCTCTATGAAATGGGGATACTATTTATTTTTACCTACCTCAAAGGGTTTATATGAGGATCAAAAGAGGTAATATATGTAAAGAACTTTTCTCATAAAAATTTAAAGCACTTTATAAAGGGTATGGATAGGCAGGATTTGACTTGACATAGAGAATTCCTAGATGAAGAACTTTACTCCACTGATGCAGGTCAGAATATTCGTGAAATGTATAAGCTTACAGAGATAACCTGCTTGGATACTTACATACTTAGAATATTCAGATATTAAGTGGAGTTACAGACTCATGAATGTTATTATTCTTATTAAGAATCAATAATATTATTATGATTATTAACATTGATTTTTATCATTCAGTTCTTTCAGTCCTCTGAATATCTATGACCTCATTTGGGATTTTCTTGGTAAAGATAGTGGAGTGATTTGCAATTTCCTTTTCCACCTCATTTTACAGATAAAGAACGGAGGCAAACAGGGTTCAGTGACTTATCCAGAGTCACAGGGCTATTAAATGTCTTGAGGCCAGATTTTAAGACAGAAAAAGGAGTCTTCTTGACTTCAGGCCTGATGCTCTATCATCCATTTGCCTTAATATTGATTAATAATCATACTAATTGCTAGCTTTTATGATGCTGGACAAGCCACTTAATGTTGCTTATTATTGATTAATAATCACAATAATTGCTAGCATTTGTGATGCTGGGCAAGCCACTTAATATCAGAATATTCTAAGTAAGTCAATAATAATAATAATGCATTATTTTTGCCAATGACAAAAACAACAGGGATCAATAAAACATTTTTAAAAATTTAAAGCATTAGATACCAGACATATTGACAAAAATAAAGCACCCCTCCTCAGGGAATTTATGGCTTATGTTTTTCTTTCTTTCTTTTTTTAGTGAGGCAATGGGGGTTGAGTGACTTGCCTAAGGTCATGCAGCTAGTTAGTATTAAGTGTCTGAGATCACATTTGAACTCAGGTCCTCCTGACTTCAGGGCTGGTTTTTCATCTACTGTAGATACCATCTAGCTGCCCCTATAGTTGACTTTCAACTTGTCCTCCGATAAGAGAATTCAAAGTGCATCCAAAGTAATCCAAAATGATTTCAAAAGTAAGGACTTTAAGTACTGCGGGGGCAGGAGGGATGAGGAGAGCATTTCCTAGAAGGGGACAGGGGAGCTGTGCTAATTTAAAGTGAGTTCAGATTGAAACTATTTGCTTCTGCTAAGGAGGTGTAAAAATAAGCCTGAGACTGCTCCCCACTGAGTTGAGTTTAGCCCTTGCTGACTTGGCTTCTCCAAGAGAGTTAAGGTCATAACTATTTGTGTCCCTTGATTGCCTTCATTTCTAGGTGTTCCGGCAGAGATTTTTTAATATCTGCTGGCTAGTTTCTTCTCTTTGAAATTATTGTGCATGGTTTTAGCATCTTTTTCAGAAACACTGAAGATACAGACACAGTGAGATGAAAAGACCTTATACCTTAATTCAGTCCACCCTCCAGGCCCCAACTCCTTCCCAGCATTCTGGGTTCTGTCAAGTTGGGGAAGTTACAAATCAATAACTTTCAGGAAGGCTTCAGCTAAAATTCCCCATGATAGCTTTGTATTTCTTTTCCTTTATTTTCTTTATTAATTCTTAAACAGTTTTGCTTGGCCCAATTCTTTTGCAAACCAAGTACAGAGGAACAGAAAATACTTGATAATTCACAAAGTCCAAGATATTATTTATGATGGGTCCTTTTTTCACTTAATAGCAATGATGATGATGATGATGATCATAATACCTAGCATTTGTATAGCATTATAAAACTGGCAAAACTGTTTGCAAATATCTCATTTGATCCTCATAGTAATGCTATGAAGCAATAATAATAGTATTAAAATAAATAACATTTATATAGCTACAAAATTGTAAGCTTTGCAGAGCTATGTACAAATATTATTTTTCTTTTGATCCTTATAATAATCTGGAGACAATAACAAAAACAATAGTAATAATAATATTAATAATAGCTAATATTTATATGGGGCAACTAGGTGGAGCAGTAGATAGAAAACCAGGTCCAAAGTCAAGAATACTCATCTTTCTGAGCTCAAATCTGTTCTCAGACACTTATTAGCTATGTGACTTTGGATAAGTCCCTTTACCCTGTTTGCCTCAGTTTCCTCATCTATAAAAAGAGCTGGAAAAGGAGCTTTCCAGTACTTCTCCCAGGAAAACCCTTAAAAGGATAAAAGTCAGACTTGAATGAATAATTGAACAACAATATTTGTATAATGCCCATTATAAGTCTATCACTTTGCTAAGCAGTTTAGAAATATTTTCTCATTTGTTCTTTACAACAATCCTGTGAAATAGCCACTCTTACTATCTCCATTTTATAGTTGAGGAAAGTGAGACTGAAAGAATTTAAGTGGCTTATTCAGAGTCACATAGCTAGTAAGTTTCTAAGGTAGCATTTGAACTCAAAGACTTTCTGATTCCAATCAAGTCCATATGTATCCTTGACAGCACAAATTGCCTTGCTTTTTCCAGCAAGCTAGGTAGTGCTGGAGATAGATGGGGTGGACCTGGAGTCAGGAGAACCTCATGTCAATCATTTCCCACATCTTTAAAATGGGAGTAATTATAGCGCCTACCTCCCAGGGTTGTTGTAAGGATCAAATGAGATATTTGCAAACCACTTTGCAAGCCTATAAATATGAGTTATTTTTTGATCATTAGAAGACAGTAAGTACTTGATAAATACTTTTTATTCATTATTTCAATTGCTATTTTAATTTGTCTGAGCTCAAGATGTTTTAGAATGTATAACCTTGAAGCATTTTCAGCAGGCTTTGGATAATAAAGAAAAAAAAAGATAGGTTATAGTGATAGGGAGCAGCTTGGAACTATTGAAAGCACTGTTCTCTGATTCAGAATAGGGAAAATGATGGCATTTCTTATTGAATTTGACATCAAGGCCAAAGTATTCCTTTCTCTCTTTTAAAAAAAAAAAGTTATTTATTTATTTTATTGTTTGGTTTTTTTTTTTTTTTTGGTGAGTTTTGAATTCTGAATTCTCTCTCTCCTTCCCATCCCTTCCCACTCATCAAGAAGGCAGGAAATGTATTATCAGTTATATATGTAAAATTATACAAATCATATTTTCATACAAAAAAACAAGAAAAATAAAGTAAAAAAGTATGCTTCAATATGTACTAAGAATACTTCATTTGTTTTTCTGGAAGTGACAGTATTTTTTTTAATCATAAGTTCTTCAAAATTGTCTTGCATCATTGTATTGATCAGAATAACTAAGTCGTTTACAGATAATCAATGATCATCATGTATTATTGTAGTTATGGTTATATAATGTTCTTCTAATTCTGCTTACTTTACTTTGTATCAGTTCATATTGTCTTTCCACATTTCTATAAAACCATCCTGTTCATCATTTCTTAAGACATAATAATATTTCGTGAAAATCATGTACCACAACTTGTTCATCCATTCCCTAATTGATGAGCCTCTCCATTTCCAATTCTTTATGGTCTTAATGAAGAAGCTATTACGTATCATTTCTTTCTGTCTTTTTTACCTTCCTCTACCTATCACAGAATCACAGAGTTTAAGGAATCTAAAGCACCATCTAAACCAGTCTTTTCATTTTACGGAAGAAAAAACTGAGACCTGGAAAGACAAAGGGATTTGTTCACATATGTAATAACTATCAGAGGCAAAATTTGAACCTCGCTCCTCTAAATTCAACTCCCATCCTCCTGTTAGGTTAATGTCCTATAAATGATGGGACTCAAGAGTTCAAGGCTTGTTTCTGTCTCCTTAAGGGAAGTCACAGGCAATCTGGGTTTAGATTCCAATTCCTGCCCTGGGTGATCATGTCAGCCAACTGCTCATTCTTTTTTCCCTTCATTCAAAGAGTATTTATTTGAAACCTAGTGACAGTGCTACAATCTGGGTCTTCTAATTTCCAGGCTGTCTTTCACGGGCCTTTTTGTATAGTCCAGGATGGATTTGGGGTTCCCTAGCTTTGCTACCATGACCTTGCTCTCTGATAAGGCATTCTCTGAGTGTTTCCTTTGGGCAAAGACTTTAAGAATTGGCCAACATGCTAAAAGAGAGGATCCTAAAAAGAGTTTTCAGATGAGAAATTAACACAAGTTCTGGATACTATCAGCATTCCCAGCAAGGGAAAATTGCTCAGGGCCTCATCAGGCTTGTTTCCTGCCCTCCCACAGGCTTTGGAAGATTGGATATGAGGGATGTCAAGCTCCAAGTTGGTTCTACCCTGCCAACTCCCTTTCTCACAATCTAAGCATTATCTTGATTCCCTTCGACTTGGTGAGAAGAATTCAGCATTAGCTGTCATCTTAAATTTGAATTTCCTTTTGATGCACAGAGCTTTATTGCAATTTGCACTTTTTTCCTGGAATCTGGAACTTTGATATTTAATTCTGATTTTTTAAAATGTCTGAGTCAGGCTTTGGAATATGCCAAAAATGGCCCATATGTTTTCATCTTATTTAGATGTGAGGTGAGGCTATTGATGGGATAAATAAGACATATATCTGACCTCATAGTTTAGATCAGTAGGAAATCTATTTTTTAAGAGTTATAATATAATATATTAAGGGATCATTAGATTGTAAACTACTTAAAGCAGAAACTGTTTTTTTTTTTGCCTGTTTTTGTATGTCCAATGCTTAGCACTTAGTAAATGTTTATTGATGAATTAATTGGCCTTAAAGGATATAATGTCCCAAAGCATTATTTTATAGAAGACAAAACTGAGGGCCAGAGAAGCGAAGTTCTTTGTTCAGGAATAAGTGGCAGAATCAGAATCTGAATGCAAAATGGAACAGTAGAAAGAGTGATGGGAACAGAGTCAGGAAGACTAACCTTCATGAGTTCAAATCTAGCTTCAGGCACTTACTAGCTATTTGATTCTGAGCAAGTCCTTGAATCTGTTTGCCTCAGTTTCTTCATCTGTAAAATGATGTAGAGAACAAAAAAGACAAACTACTTCATTATGCCAAAAAATAGTAAATAGAATCAAAAAGAGCTGGACACAATTGGACCATAACAATCTTTGATTATTCAGATCCAATCCTCTTTCAATAAGCATCTATCAAGAATCTATTATATGCCAGAACTGTGCTTTGGAAACACTCCCCCAATTTTTAAAGTTATTCTTTCATGAGTCCATGCTGTGTTTCATTCAGACTTTCAGGTCCTATGATAAGGGTCCCTTGTAACTCCATAATCAAATGTAAACTCTGTTTAATATTCAGAACCCTTCCTAACTTTGTCCCCACCCCCACCCTCATCTTTCTAATCTTAGATTTTACCCCTCTCCCATCTACTCTGTAATATTGTGATATCAATCTCCTTGCTGTTGTTTGAACATGACACGCCATCTCCTGATTGGGCATTTTCTCTGGTTGTCCCCATGTCTGGAATGCTCTCCCTCGGCATCTTCACTTCCTATTCATCTTCCATCTTCCTTGGCTAAATGCAAGTAACAGATACATTTCTACCTAACATAAGAAATCTTTCTTGACTCTGTGCCTTCCCTCTCTGCGTCAGTTCTAATTTTTCCTGTCTATGATGTGTTTCTGCATAATTGTTTGCATGTTATCTCTCTTATAACACTGTACTCCTTGAGGAAGGAACAGTCTTTTGCCTTTCTTTACAACCTCAGCTGAGTGCCTGGCACAGGGTAGGAACTTAATTCATATACACTGATTGATGATCAAATTGAATACTGCATCTGGGATCCAGGGTCACCTGAGCTTTGGTTTTAGGGTGTAGATCAGGAAGGAGAGTTAGAGTTCCTCTTGTCCAACAAGATCATTTTGTAGAACTAGAGACCCAGAAAGATGCAAGACCCATAAAAAGTAAGAAACACAACAGGAATTTGACCAGAGGTCTTTTAATTGCAGGCTTATCTTTCTTTCTAACATACCATATTGTCTTCATTCAATATGCAAACAAAATGGTAGATGCCATTTCCGTAGCACTGAAAGATTGCAAAATGCTTCATACATACTTTATCCTTTGATCATAGAATATTCATTTTAGAATTGGAAAGGACTTCTGAGATCACATAAAAGCAAAATACCTTCATTTTACATATGGGGAAACTGAGGCACAAAGAGCACTGAATGGCTCTTTCCTAGATAAACTCAAGTATCAGCCACAACTGTAGAAGATTTCAGAAGTTGAAAGTGCTGTTTATTGTAATGCATTTATTTTACAAGAAAGGAGTCTGAGACCCAGAAGAGGCAAGTTGGGCTTTCTTATTTCTTGGGTTTTCTTGAGGTACTTGACCTCTTCTTTCACCCTTCCCCATATTATACTCTTCTGGTCATATGCTATATTCTCCCAACAGAAAGGAAAATAAAGAGATTATAGATCTAGAGTTGAAACATATGAGAAGGGTCATCTATTTCAACCCCTCCATCTGGTTTTTGACTGCACTAATGAGGGGAAGAGGGCATGTGTGAGAAATGCTGTGAAGAAAGAAAAAAACATTTGGTCCCTGACTGGACATGTGGAGTGAATGTGATTACCTAGTCAAAGCTCATTGGGAACATTAAAGAGCTATAAACATATTAGCTATCATCTCATCATTATTCCACTGAAGAAAGTATTTACGTACTTGAGATAGACATCTCCCTAATCAGTGACAGATTTGAGGCCTGCTGATGAGAACAATTTGTTCTAAGGTCATGAAAGTGACTGAAACAAGCACTGTGGAATATTTTAAGCTTGCTGACACATCAAAGATGCTAAGGTCAGATTGAGGGAATGCCCAACATTTGGAAAATGGCTAAATAACTTGTGGTATTTGAATGTAATGGGGTATTATTGTATAAGAAATGATGAGTAGGCTGACTTCTGAAAAGCCTGGAAAAACTCACATGAATTGGTGCAACTGGGACTAAATGGAATGAGCAGAACCAGAAGAATATTATATACAGTAAAAGCAAGATTGTGGGATGATTAACTTTGGCAGACTTAGCTCTTCTCAGGAATACAGTGATCCAAGACAATGCTGATAAACTTGGGATAGAAAATGCCAGTTACATCCAGAGAAAGAACTATGGAGACTGAATATAGATCAAAGCATAGTATTTTCACTTTTTTTCTTTCTCATGGTTTTTCTCTTTTGTTTTAATTTTTCTTTCACAATATGACTAATATGGAAACGTGTTTAAAAATGATTGTAGATATATAATTTATATTGGTTTGCTTTCTTGGGGAGGGAAGAAGGAAAGAAGAAAAAAATTGGAAGTCAAAATTTGACAAAAGTGAATGTTGGAAACTATTTTTACGTGTAATTGGAGCAAATACTATTCAGTGAGGAAAAAAGAAAGAAATTTGAAAGTATGCTAAGGTCATCTATTGCATTCAAGGCCATCACCAGTCATCCTGACATTTTTCCTGCCGTTGGACTTTGATGATTCTGGAAGAAAGAGTAAAGCTAACAACTTTGAAAGATGAGATTGGGTTTACATTTGGATTTCCATATGTATTTCAGTGCCTCATAATGCCTCCCAGTGTTTTTGTGAGAATTAAATGAGGTAGTGCCTCCATGTGCCTTCTAATTAGACAGCTAAATTACTTAGATTTTTCTCTGTATCTTGGACGATTCCTGCCTCACTTAAATCCAATTTATTCACAAGTCAAGTCTCTTTGAAACATGAAGAACAAACAACAAAATCATCAACATTATTATCTGTTTTATCCAAAGTTCCTAATGATCTCTTAATTACCAAATCTAATGGCCTTTTCTCAGTCTTCTTGACTTGTCTGTCAATTGACCAGCATTTTTAAGTGCCTACTATGTGCTAAGTTCTCCTAACCCCAAAAAAGCAAAACCATGATCCCTGCCTTTAAGGAGATCAATTCACTCAAATAATATGGACAACCATGAACAAAGAAAGTTTATGCAGGATAAATTGGGAGTAGTCTCAGAGGGAAGGTACTAAGAATAAGGAAGTCCAGGAAAGACTTCTTCAAAAAGATTGGACTATAACTGAAACTTGAAGGAAGCCAGGAAAGTTGCGAAAATAAAGATGGAGAGTATTCCATCTACAAGGGATAGCTTGGGACAAAGCCCCAGGTTTAGATATGGAGTGTTGTATTTGAAGAACTGCAAAGAGGGGGTTATCACTAGATCACAGCATACATTTAGCATTATTGATGATGACCTTTTCCTTATAGGGTATTCTCTCAGAAGAAGGTAAGTAGTATACTAAATAGAATACTAATTCTAGTCAGGAAGACCAGGGTTCAATTGTAACCTCAAACACTTATTAACTGTGTGACTCTCACTTAGCCTGTTCTGTCTCATCTGTTAAATAAAAATAAAATAGCACTTCCCTCCCAGGGTTGTTATGAAGATAAAATGAGAAAATTCATTACATCTTTGCAAGACTTAAAGAATGATTTAAATGCTAGCTACATTATTCTCTAAATTTTCATGGCATTCTTTTCTCTTGGTTCTTCTACTTTTCTAATCATCCTTCTCAGTCTCTTTTGCTAAATCTTCACCCATATCTAGCTGTAGATCCACCACAAGGCTCTGTCCTGAGTTCTCTTCCCTATCCCCTCTATATTCTTTAACTTGGTGATCTCATCTACTTCCATAAGCTCAACTATCATGCTTACCCTTATGTTCCCCAGATGGTATCCAGCCCTTTCCTTTCTTCTGAGAGCTAGTCCCACATCATGGTACCTAGTGGACATGTAAAACTGGAATTTGCATATCAAACTCAATATATGTAAAACAGAATTTGATATCTTTTCCCCAATCCTCTATGTCAGACTTTTCTATTATGGCTATAGACACCAGCATCCTTACCATTACCCAAGCTCACAACTTAAGTATTATCCTCAGCCTCTCACACTCATTTACTCTTCGTCTCCTGTCACTGATCAAATGTTGTTGTTTTTTTTTTCTGTCTCCACAACATTTCTCTCCTTTTCTGACTATTCATGCTGTCAACATCCTAATCACCTCTCACCCAGACTACTGCAATAGCCTTCTAATGGGTCTTCCAGCCTCCAGTGTCTTTGTGCTCTAATCTATTTTCCACTCAGCTACTGAAATCATTTTCCTAAAGTAGTGTCTAGCCATGTCACATCTCTACTCAGAAAAAGAAAAAAAAGAAAACTCATGTATAAAAGGAACAGCTCCCAATCTCCAATATGTCTTATTGCAGGGAACTTACTCCTAGACTTTCAGGTAAAATCTTCCCTGCCAGTGTGTTAGACCATTGAGCTTCCTCCTGGTGAGTTGTGTCTCCCACCTGCCATGATTCACATGGGCAATGCTTGAAGATACTTATCCAGAAGAAATGCTGGCTAGCACATTTCATTTTCAAGCTCCCCAGGTGTTGCTGACTTTGAATTCAGCAGGAGGAAATGAGCCTTGGATGGGGCAAGGGTTGTAGAAATGATGACAGATTTTAGAATTATTCAACTTTATTTATTATGAAAGTAAGGAAAAAAGCAATTAATTAAATTTGGGAATTATTCCAGCAATTAATAATTAAGTAACAGGATGATTTAATGTGTAGATTTGGGTTTTACCTGAAATTTCCCAATTCAGGTGGTATGAGTTGGCTCTGGCTCCTCATGCAGCACAATATGTAAATAGCAAATTTTTCTGTTTGGCCAGAAATCCTGAGGATCTTGCTCTCTGAAATTGATTACTTCTCTCTTTTTTTGACTATGTAAAAGGCTATTCTTTGTCTCATTTCTTTCTTATCCAGCCTTAATCACTGAATAGGTCATATTAGTCAAACTGAGACCTGTTAAAGACCTTGGCTTAAAAAGGCTCATTGTGTCCATGTCCAGTAATCCTGATCTATATCTGGCCACTGGATCCAGATGACTCTGGAGGAGAAAGTGAGACAGGTGACCTTGTACCTCCCTCCCTCAAATCCAGTTCACTTGAATGTCAAGGCATCATCTCCCTGGTATCATGATCCTCTTCAAGAATGAAGGACAAACAATAGATTACCCCAAAAAGCACCTCAATATACCTATTACCTCATAATAGTCCCAGGAGCTTAATTCATTTTGTTGAATCTCATACCTCTTTGGAATGTTTCTGAATTTAATTTATTTTTAAAGTTAGCCTGCTTGCCTTAGTGAAGGATGAGATTGGGCAAACATTTAGATTTCTGTATTATTTCAGTGCCTCCTAATGCCTCCCAGTGTTTTTTTGTGAGAATTAAATGAGGTAGTGCCTCCATGTGCCTTCTAATTAGATAGCTAAATTACTTAGACTTTTCTCTGACTCTTGGAAGATTCAGGTCATACAGTGGAATAAATTTGAAATACTCCAAAGCCCAAGAATTGGAGTTCAAATCCTATCCCTGATACTATCTGGGTAGTTCTATCAAGGTAGCCTTCAGCAAATTATTTTTACCTTGTTTTGTTACATTAGATAAAACATTTATTTAATTCTTGCTATGTGTCACATACAATAATGAGCATAGAGAATAGAAAAATAAGAAAATATGATGGTGATTATTATCAAGGAATTTATATTCTAGTAGAAGACAAAATAAAAGAGAAATGGGTATATTGTCAGAGAGAGGAGTAGCCCAGATAGTAGGTGGAAGGAGAATGAATAAAATAGCTAAAATTTCTATGGTTAATCTGGCCAAGGACTCACCAGTCAATGGGTCAGCTTTAGAGTGAAGACATCCTCAGTGGGGCAAGATAACCACTATGAAGCTGAAATAGACTGGATGTAACAGGAAAATCACTTGTTTCCTTCTCGTAGAAGGAGAGTGTGATTTGATGACCTCTAGGTCCTGTCTAGCACTGAATTCATGATCCCATGATGCTCCAGTGAACCCTGGTGAACATATTCCTTTTCAGTCTTATCAAATCAGGTTTGTTCCTCAGGAGAAAGACCTTAAAAGTTTGGTGCTTTTTGTTGTGTTCATTTTTACAGCAAGGTGTAACAGAAAGATAGAATAATGTTGTTACTCCAAAAGCTCATCTTTTTTTTTCTTTCCTCCCATATGAACATTTCCTTCATTCTAAGTTGCTTATTACCATCTTTGGCACACTTCCAAAATTCATCCTTACCTTGATCATTATTCATGCTTGAAAAATTTCCCACCTCATCTATTGTAATTTCCTCTTTTATGATCTTCTTATGTCCTCACTCTTTAAACTTCAGGGGGTCTAGACTGAGGTAGCCAAACAATTCCCATTCCCCAGCAAATGAGTTTTGTCATTTGTACTGATTTCTCTGTCCTCTCCAAACACCCCCCCCCCCCATGCACTGAGGGGAGAAAGTGTTATAACTTAGTATTTATTCCTTTCCCCACCTTGGCAGGATGTACTGCTTTTTGAGATCATAAGCTCCCCATATCTCTTTCTAACACTCATTTTACCTTCTCATTCTTCTTTCTGAATTCTTGCAGATTGATTAAGTTTTTCTTAGCAGTCTACTATTATAAAAAACTTTCTTCAAAATACACTCATGAAGGAAGATAAGATTTGGAATCAGTGGCCCTGACTTTGGATCTTATCACAGAGTGCTTATTACCACAGAACCATAGATCAAGAGTTAGAAGGGATTCTACTTCTAGGTTCCAAGATGACAGAGTAAGCATTGAATTGCTGTAATCCTCCAGGCAACCATAAAACAGGACCACAAGGTAAGTCCTAGAATGGCAGAAACAGTAAGAAGATAGAGTGAACCAATCATTTATCCCAGGAAATTCAAAAAATTCCCGACAGTTGGGGAGTGGGAGGGGGGGTTCTGTCTCAGGTAAGGTGAATTGGCTTTAGTCCAAGACAGTAAGCTCCCCAGACAGCAGCCAGCCCTACTTCAGCAAATCAGCAGATTTGCCCTCATCTGATGGAGCAGGTGAATACCAACATCAGGACCTCCCACATGCTTTGGCAAAACTAGGCGAACCTGCATATTCCAGCTCTGGGGAATCATTACGTGTTTCAGCATAGTCCCATGCAACCAGGCATCCTCAGGCAGCCAGACCTCCATCTGCCTCAGTGTAGCCCCAGGGAAACACAAAAACACCCCACCTGGACTCAGCACATGCCAGACACTACTACTAGGATTCCAGATAAGCAAAGGATAAACTGTTAGACTCATACAGCCTCTAGCAGCACCAGCCACCCTTCACCCCACCCTCTCAGCCAGTACCAGATGCTAGGATCCTCCATAGGCATCAAGGCAACAAGTGTCATGCCAGATAAACAGTCAAACCTGTGGCTATATAGGCACATAAAGTCTAAGAAAGCACTCTTACTAATGAAGGAGCAGAGCTCAAATTTAAAAGAAAGGAAGAGAGAGAGAAAAAAAGAGAGACAGAAAGACAGAGAGAGACAGAAATGAGCAAAAAAATAAGAAAAAAATCTGACTATAGAAAACTATTATGGTGACAGGGAAAAACAAGACACAAATTCAGAAGAGGAAAACAATGTCAAAATCTATGGGCAAAATCCTAAAGAAATGTGGGAAGAGATCTCAAACCCATAAAGTACTCATGGAATATATGGAATAGCTCAAAAAGGAGCTAAAAGAGGTAGAAGAAAAACTGGATAAAGAGATGAGAGTGATGCAAAAAAATTATGGGAAAAAAGGTCAACATCTTAGAAAATTGTTTAAAAAGCAGAAGTGACTAAATGGAAAAGGAGAAACAAAAATCCAGTGAAGAAAAACAACTCCTTAAATAATACAATTGGCTTAATAAGGAAAAGAAAGCATTAAATCTACTTGAGGGAAAAAAACACATTGGGCACATGGAAGCTAATGAGTCCTCTATGAGAACTCAAGAATTAATGAAACAAACTCAAAATGATGAAAAAAGGAAGAAAATGTAAAATATCCCATGGGAAACCATAGATTTGGGAAATAGATCCAGGAAAGACAATATCAGAATCATTGGACTACTTAAAAGTCATAATCTCATTCTGCCAAGAAATTATCAAGGAAACTAGTCCTGAGGTTCTATTACAAGAGGATAAAATAAGCACTGAAAGAATCCACTGATCACTTCAGGAAAGAGATCCCAAAATCAAAACTCCAAAGAATGTAGGGAGCAACTTCCAGAACTAACAGGTCAGAATAAATACTATAAATAGCCAAAAAAGAAACAATTCAATATCAGGGAGCCACAATCAGGATTGCACAGGATCTGGCACCTGCAACATTAAAGGATTATAGGTCATGGGATATGATATTTTGGAAAGCACAGGATCTAAGACTACAACCAAGGATCACCTATTTGGTGAAATTAAGTATAATATTTCAAGATTTAAAATGTTCATTCAATGAAATAGAAGGATTTCAAGTTTTCATAACTAGATCACCAAACCTAAATAAAAAATTTGACCTACAATATTAAGATTCAAAAGAAGCATAAACAGGTCAAAAGGGAAAAGGAAATATAAGATATGCAATATAACTAAATTGTTTATAGCCATACATGGGAAAATAAAACTGGTAATTCTTAATAATTGTATCACATTAGTAAGCTAAAAGCAATACATATAGATAGAGAGTATGAGTATAAGATGAGTTTGGAGGAATGACCAAAAACAAAAAAAAAACAATAATAATAACTAAGCAATGGGAAAGAGAAGCACACTGGGTGCACAGGAAAGGGAGAGGTATAATGGTGTAAATTATTTCACAAGCAGAGGCACAAAAAAACCTATTATAGTCGAAGAAAGCATCGGAAGGTGAGTAATGATTATCACTTGGACCTTGTTTTCATGTTTAACTCAAAGAGGAAATGATATACACGATCAATTGGATATAGAAATCTATCTTACTAGACAGGGAAATAGGCAGGAAGGAGATTAAGTAAAGAGAGGGAACTGATATAAGGAAGGGCAAATCAAAGGAGGTGGTAGACAGGAGCAAAGTACTGCTGAGGAGTGAAAGGATGAAAGGAGAAAGTGAACAAACAGGAAGAAGAATAGAATGGAAGGAAATGGTATTAACCATAACTGTAAATAAACATAAATGTGAACATGATGAATCTCCCATAAAACAGAAGCAGATAGCAGAGTATATTAAAAATAGAAGCCTGCAATGTTTGTTTACAAAAAAAAACATATTTGAAACAGAGAGCTACACAAAGCAAAAATAAGAGACTGGAGCAGAATTTATTATGCTTTAGCTGAAGAAAAAAAAAGCACGTGTAGCAATCAGAATCGCAATTCTGATTTTAACCAAAGCAAAATC
Source organism: Antechinus flavipes (assembly GCF_016432865.1). NCBI lineage: Eukaryota > Metazoa > Chordata > Mammalia > Dasyuromorphia > Dasyuridae > Antechinus > Antechinus flavipes. Next base: position 686,935,199 of record NC_067398.1, read on the forward strand.
AAAAATAGACCTAATTAATAGAGTAAAGAAACTGCATCTTGCTAAAATGTACCATAGACAATCAAGCAATATCAATATAAAATATATATGTACTAAATGATATAGCATCAATATTCTTAAAGAAAAAGTTAAGTGAATTACAGAAATAGACAGCAAAACTCTACCAAAAACTATACCAACTGTTCTCTCTCAGAACTTGATAAATTCAACAAAAAAAGAAAGAAACTGAGGAGGTCAAGGGAATATCAGAAAAGTTAAATAGGTCAGACCTTTGGAGAAAACTGAATAGAAGCAGAAAGAATTATATCTGTTTCTCAGAAACCCATGGCACCTACACAAAAATAGACCATATAATAGAACATAAAAGCCTAGAAATCCAATGGAAAAAAACAGAAATATTAATTGTATCCTCAAACAATAATGCCATAAAAATTACATTCAATAAAAGGCAGTGGAAAGATAGATTAAAAATTAATTGGAAATCAAATAATATAATCCTAAAGAAGAAATCTGGTAAAGAAGAAAACATAGAAACAATCAATAATTTCATTAAAGAAAATGACAACAATGAAACAACAAAGCAAAATTTATGGAATGCAGCCAAAACAGTACTTAGGGGAAATTTTGTTTCTCTCAATTCTTATATAACAAAATTTAAAAAAAAATCAATCAATGAATTATGCATGCAACTAAAGGAACACTTGGGAAAAAAAAAGCCATTCAAATTTCTCCAATTGAGCACCAAATTAGAAATCCTGAAAAATTAAAAGTGAGATTAATAAGATTAAAAGAATAAAAAACAATTGAACAAATAAATAATCTAAGAGCTGTTTTTTGTAGGAAAAAAATTGAGATAGATGAGTTATTGGTTAATTTGATTTTTTAAAAAGAAAAAAGAAAACTAAATTTCCAATATCAAAAATTAAAAGGATGAAATCACCAATAATGAAGAAGAAACCAAAAGAACCATTATGAAATATTTTCCCAGTTATATGCCAATAAATCTGAAATAAGTATTCTAAATTTTTTTTTTAAAAATACCTAGATTAACTTATTAGGAAATAAAATGTCTAAATAATCCCATCTTATAAAAAGAACTTGAAGAAATCATTAATAAAGTCCCTAGGAAAATGTTCCCAGGGCCAGACAGATTCACAAGTGAATTCTTTCAAACAGTTAAAGACAATTAATTCCAATCCTATATAAACTGTTTAGAAAAATAGGCAAAGAAGTAGGCCTACTAAACTTCTTTTTATGAGACAAATATAGTGCTGACACCAAACCAGGAAGAGCTAAAACAGAGAAAGAACATTATAGAGCAATTTCCTGAATGAACATTGATGCAAAACTTTTGAATAAAACACTAGCAAGGTAGTTACAGCAATATGAGAAGGATTGATTTATTGCTTTGTTAATTGTCTAGCCTGAAGAAAGTAATGCAGCAATACAATAATCCAAGACAATTTTAAAAGATTCATCATAGAAAATGCTATCCATATCTAGGTAAAGAACCATGGAGTCTGAATGCAGATCAAAGCATATTTTTTCACTTTTTTTTTCATTTTTTATGGTTTTTCCCTTTTGTTCTAATTCTTTTTTCAGAGCATATGAGAGTGGAAATTTATTTGACATGATTATATATATGTAGACTATATCAGATTGCTTTGGGAATAGGGGAGAGGAGGAAAAGGCTAGAGGGAGAAAAATTTGGAACTCAAAATCTTATAAAAATGAGTGTTGAAAGCTATTTTTAAATATAATTGGAAAAAATAAGATACTATTAAGAGACAAAAATAAAATTCAGACTAAAAAAAAAGAAAGCAATGGAAACATTAATTCATACTAAACTTAAGATTGTTTAGCAAGTAATTTTTTCCCCTGGAAAACTCATTATTGAATATTTACAGAACAACTCTGATTTGAATTTAGTTCCTTTTATCCCAGTAGCAGCTGTTTTTACCACCTGTGAGACCTTGATTGGACAAGTCATTTAGTCTTCAATGTCAAGAGAAGTCATTGTTCTTTTTTTTTTTCCATCTGTACACTTAAAATAGGTGGTCTAAGTGATCTCTTAAGTCTTTTGTGAGTTTTATATAAAAATAAATATCTAAATGCCCAAATAAATGTGATTCCTGTAGTGCTTTAAAGCTTATAAATGTGTTCCTCACAACAATCTTCTGGCTATTGTATATGAATTCCTAGCATTTATGATCACACCTGGCACATAGGAAAGAATTAGTAGATCCTCTGGTTTTGAGGTTTTGGGGGAAGTAGTTGGGGTTAAGTGACTTGCTCAGGGTTATATAGCTAGTAAGTATTAATTGTCTGAGGTGGGATTTGAACTCAGGATCCTTCTGACTTTGGGAATGTCGTACTATCCACTATGCCATCCAACTGCCCCATAGTCTGTCTATAAATATTATTCCCCCATTTTACAAATTTTTACAAAGCCTCAGGGAGGATGATTAAATCTAATATGTATTTATCGATCATATATATGGGGGCAGGTTATATAGTAGGTGCTGAGAATACAAAATGGAGAAATAAAAATGAAAGTCTCTGCCCTCAGTAAATTTTTGTTCTGGATTCTAGGAAGATGGTAGAGTAGGAAGGAAAATGTTAAACTCTCCAAATTTCCTGCACAAACAGAATAAATTTGTACCTCAGAGTGAACATAGACTGGGGGAAATAAAGACTTGGGGTAGAACAGGGGTCTACAACCCAAGAAAACTAGAAAAAAGACTTAGAGGATTGTGTTTAACTGGTATGAAGTGTAAACACCTCCAGGATAGCTTTATTGAAACAGTAAATGGGGAGCCCCAAGGCTAGCCTACTTCTGACAGAGCAGCTGTAAGTACAAAAACTTTCATCTCTCAGATCACTTGGAAATCTAGGGTCTGAGTCTGGAAAGCCTGAGGGAACCTCTGCTGATTAGGAACTGTGGGCTCAGCTGCACTGCAGAGACAGGCCACAAGGAACCAGCATACAGGATGAGTGCAGAGCAGTAGAGTAAAAATGCTGCTAGCTTCAGAAATTTGCAGGAGAGTGGAGGTTTTGGTTTGGGATTCCAGAGAGCTGAAATGAACCAGAGGAACCATTTTCCCCCACCCCAGAATTAGAGTTGCTTACACTAAGCGTTAGCATTAAAAAAGAACAGACAAAGAACAAATAATCCAACTATAGAAACTTACTATGGAAATAGGGGAAACCAGGGTTCATTTTCAAAGAAAGACAGTAAAGTAAAAAAAAAAAAGCCTCTTCTGCCCCCCAATAGCAATGTTAGATGGCTCCCTGCACAGAAAAAAAAAAAAGATAGAACTCAAAAAAGACTTCAAAAATTAAATGACAAGGATTGAGGAAAAGCTAAAATAAAAATAAAAAACATCCAAGACAAAGAACATTATGAAAAAAAAAAGTTAACCAATTACAAAAAGGAGATATAGTCTTAAAGAAGAAAGTAATTTTTTAATTTGAAAAATTTTATATATATATATATATATATATGCAATAAAAAGAACTAGGCCTATGGCCAAAAATATCATGTCCAACAAAATTAACTATAATGAAAAAATGGACATTCAACAAAATTACAGATTTTCAGAATTATGTTTCAGACAAACCTGAATTTAATAGAATATTTAACATATAAGTCAAAATCAAAAAAAATTAATTTCAAGGAACTCAACATGCACAACATAAACAAATTGTTTATGTTTTTCATGGAAATATATATCATAGGTTTAAGATTGATATCAGTAATTAGAAAGTTCAAAAGAAATATTGGGACAGAGTTGAGTATATGATTCTGAAAAGCAAAACTGACTAGGAAAAAGTAAAAATATTACTTATGTTATCTGAATGAGGTGCAGAGGAAGAATAGACACAGAAACATTGAGGGGAAAAGGTGGTAGTTCTGAAAACCAACTCACATGTGGAATGGGTTAAATAGGGAACACAATATACATATACACACATGCATGCTTGTGTGCACATACTCACATGGTTATTTAACAGATGAGGGAATTGAAATAAACAGGGTTAAATGACTTATTTAAGATCACACAGATAGTAAGTGTCTGAGGCCAGAGTCGAAAAGGAAGATGTGTCTTCCTAACTCCAGGCTTGGTGCCTATCTTCTGTGCCATCTATCTATCCTGACTTAGAATTTAGAGACCTGGAATGAAGTCAGAAAGCACTTTGTTTGCATCCTGTTTCCAACACCTAATAGTTGTGTAACCCTGGGCAAATCATCTAATCTTTTTGGGTCTCAGTTTCCTAATATGTACAAATAGGATGTCAGATTAGAATTACAAAACACTTCTCATGCAAATAAAATCAGATCTAAATAACTGGAAAAATATGAATCCCTCATGGGTAGGTTGATTTAATATAATAAAAATGACAATTCTCCCTAAATTAATCGATTTTTTTCAGTACCATACCAATCACACTGCCAAAATTTTTTTTATAGAAATAGAAAAAATAATAACAACATTCATCTAAAAGAACAAAAGGTCAAGAATATCAACAGAATTAATGAAAACAAATACAAAAGATGATGTCTTAGCAGTACCAAACCTAAAACTATTATAAAGCAGCAGTCATCAAAACTATTTGGTGCTGGCTAAGAAATAGAGTAATGGATCAGTGGAATAGATTAGAAACACAAAACACAATAGTCAAGACCTATAGTAATGTAATATCTGAGATACCCTCAAACTCCAGATTTTGGAATAAGAACTCACTAATTGAGAAAAATTGCTGGGAAAACTGGAAAATAATATGTCAGAAACTCAGCATAGACCTACACTATATCTCATACTAAAACAAAGTTAAAATGGGTACATGATTTGGTCATAAAAATGTTAGATACTGTAAAGCAATTAGTAGAGCAAAGGATAATTTACCTATCAGATCTTTGGAGAAAGGAGGAATTTTTGACCAAGAACTAGAGCTCATTGTTTTTTTGTTTGTTTGTTTGTTTGTTTTTTAATAATTACTTTATATTGACAGAATCCATGCCAGGGTGATTTTTTTTACAACATTATCCCTTGCACTCGTTTCTGTTCCGATTTTTCCCCTCCCTCCCTCCACCCCCTCCCCTAGATGGCAAGCAGTTTTATATATGTTAGATATGTTGCAGTATATCCTAGATACAATATATGTTTGCAGAACCGAATAGTTTAGAGCTCATTGTGAAAGGCAAAATAGACAACTTTGATTACATTAAATTAAAAAGGTTTTGCACAAACAAAACTGACAGAAATAAGATTAAAAAGGAGGTACAAAGCTGAGGAAACATCTTTACAGCCAGTGTTTCTGATAAAGGTCTCATTTTTAAAATATATAAAGAATGGAGTCAAGTTATTCCTCAGTTGATAAATGGTCAAAGAATATGAGTAGACAATTTTCAGATGACAAAATTAAATCCAATATAGTTATATGAAAAAAAAATGCTCTAAATCATTTTTGATTAGAGAAATGCAAATCCAAACAACTCTGAGTTACCATCTCACACCTCTCAGATTGGATAAGATGACAGGAAAAGATAATGATAAATGTTGGAGGAGATGTGGAAAACCTGGGACACTAATGCATTATTGGTGGAGTTGTGAACTGATCCAACCATTCTGAAGAGTAATCTGGAACTATGCCCAAAGGCTACAAAACTGTGCATATCCTTTGACCCAGCAGTGCCATTACTGGTTCTATATCCTAAGGAAGCCTTAAGGGAGGGGAAAGGGCCCACATGTGCAAAAATGTTTGTAGCAGCTCTTTGTGTGGTAGCAAAGAATTTGGAAAGGAGTGGATGCCCATCAATTGGGGAATGACTGAACAAGTTGTGGTATATGAAGTTAATAGAATATTATTGTTCTATAAAGAGTGAAGAACAAGCTGATTTACAAAGGCCTGGAAATATTTATATGAACTGAGTCTGATTGAAATGAGCAGAACTAGGACTACATTGTACACAGTAACAGCAAGAACAGTGATGATCAACTATAAAAGTCTTGGTTCTTCTCAGCACTTCAGTGATCCAAAGCAATCCCAATAGTCTATGGACAGAAAATGACATCTGCAACCAGAAAAAGAACTAAGGAGACTGAATGTAAATCAGCATATGCTATGTTCACTATTTTTCTGTTTTTTTTTTTAATCTCTCCCATAGTTGTTTTCCCTTTTGCTCTGATTTTCTCTCCCAATATGATTCATTAAGTAATGTGAATTAAATAATAATAAAATAAAAGTAATTACAGTAACAACAAAAAATGATGTCATAACAAAAAAAGAAAAGGATGTCAGATTCCCCCATTTCTAAACATTTTCAGCAATGTTGAATGTACCATCATTGTTTCAGTCAACTTAGCTCCCAACCTAGATAGCTTCTTTCTCTCACATACCCTTAAGACAATTGCCAAAATCTTTTCATTTTGTCTTCCTAACATTTCTAATATGTCCATTTCTTTTTTTTGACATTATAACTAACAAGTCTGACCATGTCTCCTCCCTCCTCAATAAACTCCAGTAGCTCCCAATCAATTCTAAGATCAAATATGAAATTCTATTTTTGATATTCTTCATAATTCACCTTCCTCTGTTTTTCCAATCATCTTTCACCACCTCCCCTTCTACTCCTCCCCCAAACTCTGGGATCCAACGACACTGGCTTTTTTGTTATTCTTGAACAAGATCATTCATCTCTTGGTTCAGGGCATTTTCACTAGTAGTTCTTTATGTCTGAATTGCTTTTCTTTTTATTTCTATACCTTGGTTCCCTGGACTTCTTTTGCTAAGATCTACCTTCTACAAGAAACTTTCCCAACCCCTCTTAATTCTAATGCCTTCTCTCTATTTGTTATCTCCAATTTATCCCATATATAGATTGTTTGTATGCAGTTTTGGCACATTGTCTTCTCCATTAGATTGTGAGCTCTTTGAAGACAAGGACTTTTTTTTTTTTGCTTTTCTTTTTATCTATAGCACTTCTCATAGTACCTGATAGGTAGTAAGTATTTAGGTGGCACAGTGGATAAAGTGGTGGATCTGGAGTCAGCAAGACCTGAGTTCAAATTCTGCCTTAGACACTTAATAGCCATGTGACCCTGGGTAAATCACTTCACCCTGTTTGCCTTCATTTCCTTGTGAAAAGAACTGGAAAACAAATGACAAACTACTATAGTATCTTTGCAAAGGAAACTCTAAATGAGATCATAAAGAGTCAAAAATGACTGAAAAATTATCAAGCAAAAAATAAATATTTATTGATTGTCAAATTTGTAAAATGTTAGTGTGAAGTAGAGATAAGAACTGGAAAAGATCCTTTCTAAACAGTCCTTTAAAAGAATGACCTCCAAACTTTTCTCTCATATCTTTGTTAGTTAAATAAAATAAAATTTTAAAAAATTAGCTTTTCAACATGTATTCCCTAATGAGGTCTGGGGATAGGAATAGGGCCTGTGATTTCGTTGCTACAGGAAACTACTAGATGAAGAAACTTGTTTTACCAGTGTTGTCAGCCACTTTTAAAGCAATTTAGAGATTTAAATATTTGCCTGGGTCAATTAGAGATTGAGAGGATTGCTTAGGATCACACTCTAGGTGAGTCAGAATTGTGAGGAGAAGCCTAATTTACCTGGCTCTGAGACCAGCTATGTATACATTTACTTAATTAAAAATTTTATATTGTTCTACTGTATTACACTATTGATATAATGTATATTAATTATATATTATATATGTGCAATTAATATATTATTAGTATATGTTATACTATTTAGAATATACTATACAAATAATATATTATATATTCTAATACATACAATGTATATTTATACTAACATTTATTTTATTAATATGATGTATACATTATAAAATTTACATAAATTGGAATTAGGAAAGGGTTTCAAATGATGAAATAAAATTAGATTCTAGCGTCAATAGGAAATCACTAGAGTTTATTGAATGGGGTAATGATATTGTCAGATGTGTGCTTTAGGAAAATTATTTTAGTGGTTCTGCATATGGATGACAGATTAGAAAGGGGAGAGATTTGTAGCAAGGATACTAATTAGGAGATTATTACAAAGGGGGGGTCAAAAAGTGCAGAGGATAGGTGGTGGCGATCACTTGAGTAAAGAGAAGAGGACAGATGTGGGTGATATATAAATGACAATATTTAGCAATTGATTAGATTTATGGAGTAAAGAACATGGAAGAGTCAAGGATGACATCAAGGTTGCTAAACTGAGTGACTGGGAAAAATGATGGTGACCCTGATATAATAGGAAAGGTCGGAAGTGAAATTATCTGGGGCAGGATAGGAGGAGAGAAGGAGAGAACAGTTAGAATGGTATCCTCATTCTATTCCAACCCACCTATGCCTGCACACACTATACAATTATTTTGTCTAGCACTTAGAATAATACTAGAAGCTTAATAAATGTTTGTTGATTGATTGCCCCATGGAATGAGGAAAGGGAGAAGGAGCTCTTATTCCCTTGAGCCTGTCTTCTGAATGCCTTGAAGCAGCACAAGGTGATTTAGGGGTATAGAGATATTGGGGAGTGAGTGAGGGGGAGGAAGGGAGGCACAAAATGTTCCCTTTGTAATAGTTATGGGCTCCTGAATTTTAACTTACAATTACCCCCAAGAGATCAAAGCCTAGAATAAGTGGGGGAGGTCAGAGTCAGGAGGCCATGGAGTGGAGAACCACTGGATAATGATGGATGAAGACAGTAGAGTTGTGTTAGAGACATGCCCACTGTGGTACTGGGTAGAGAATAGGAAGAGTACAATCTCCCTACCCTTTGAATGTTTGATCTCACTCCCCTTGGACTAACACTAACAGACTATTGAGATTAGGACATAGCTTCAACTTTGGTCACTGATCTAAAATATGATTCTACAGTAATAGATTATTCAGATTTTTTCTACAACTTTAAGGGAGATAATAATTCTGTCATAAATATTTATCACCTAAATATTTTCCTTACAACCACTCTGTAAGAAAGTGAGGGGACACAATGGATAGAGCACCATGCTTGAGGTTAGGAAGACCTGAGTTCAAATCTGGTCTGAGACTTAATAGTTATAAGACCTTGAGTAAATAACTTAACCTTTTTCTGCCTCAGTTTTCTCGACTATTAATAGAAACAATAATTATACCTACTTTGCAGGGGTATAAGGATGAAAGGAAAAGACATTAAAGTATTTGCACAGTCCTTGCTGCATAGTAGATACTTTTAATAAAGGCTTTTTGAAAATTTTATTTTCCCAATATGTCCCTCCTGTATGGTAGGCAAATGGTGGGAGAGTTTCTACATCCCTTTAACATTTGAGGAAATCCATGTATAGAGAGGTTTAACGATTTTACTAGAGTTAGTCAGTTGGTTAACTGTCCAAATTAGGACTGAAAGCCAGGTTTCTCCTGATTTTAAACCCAGGATTCTTTTACTTTGCCCATGTATGTGATTCTTTCTGATGGAATCATAGGATCATAGAATTGAGTGAGAATTTAGAGATCACCTAATCTAAATTCTATAAATAAGAAAAATGAGACTTCTAAACCCATTTATTTCTAATTTCCATTTTATATTATTTTACATAATATGCACAAATTTGTAAATCACTTTATAGCATATGTGCTCATGATGTTAAGAATCAAAAATTCTCAAGGTGAGAATAGACCTCAAAAGGTCATCCTTTCCAAAGTATATCAAGACTGATGTAAAGAAAAGAATGCTAGATTTGGAGTGGGAGACTCTGAATTTAGATCCCAATTCTGCCATTACTACCTGTGCTGTTGTTCAGTAATTTCAGTCATGTTCAAGTTTTTGTGACCCCATTTAGATTTCCTTGGCAAAAATTTGCATAATTTGCCCTTTCCTTTTTCTGCTCATTTTACAGATGAGGAAACTGAGGCAAAAAGGATTATGTGATTTTAGGGAAATAATTTCACCTTTCTACCTCAGTTTTCTAATTTATGAAAAGTAGTAGGAGAGGGTGGACTATATCATTTCAATAGCCCCTTGTGCTCTGAAATCCCTGATCTGACTACCTGATCTCTGTTTGCAGAAATACTCAAAATGCTATCAGTCCAGCTTGAGGCAGTCTAGTCTGATACTGAACAGCTCTCACTCTTAGGAAGGTATTCTAGACATAGAACCTCTCATTGATACTGGCTCTGACTTCTGGAGTCAAGCTGATCCAGTTGTTGGAAAAACCTTCTTTGTGGGTCTACCTGACTCATCTTTCTCTACTGCCATCCATTTTCCACACATTTGTCAGAAAGAGCTTCACAAAGTAGAAGTCTGTGTCCTTTTCCTGTTCCAAAAAATCCCAGATCTTATCTCTATGATAAACTCCTCTGACATATAAAGCCCTTCAAAATTTGGGATCATCTTATCTTTCCAGTCTTACTACATAGAATTCCACTTCCTACTCCCTAAGGTTTAATGAAACTGTCCTTCTTACTATTTTCAACCCACAACACTTAATTTCCCACCTCCACACCTTTGTACTAGTTGTCTCATACCTGGAATGTCCTTTTTCATCCTCTCTTCACCTTAAAATCCTTAGCCTCTTTTGAGACTTATCTGAAGTACCCACTTCTACATGAGCCTTTTTGATGGCTTCAAATGGTTGTGCCCTTTTTCTTAAAACCCCTTGTACTGATTTTGTACACATTACAAATAATCTGTCATTTAGAACACAGCCTAGCATTTAGTCAGCCCTGGAAAATTGCTTTATCTGTCTATATTTACATGCTCTCTCGTCTCAGCATAATATAAATTCTTTGAGGAAAGGGACTGTCTCACTTCTGTCTTTTTATCCATCACCCAATTCAGTGCTTGGCACATAATAGGCATCTAAATGCTTGCTGACTGATTTAATGAATGCCTTTTCTACTTGATAATGTTCATTTATTTGACTATAGTTACCACACCCATATCTCTATCCCATCACCACCCCCAAGCATTTATTTTTTTAGAATTTATCTTTAATTTATGGAATAAAACAAGTATTTCCATAACATGTTACAATAAAAAAAATGATTGCACGTGAAACTGCAAATCTATTAGGTACAATTTTCTATTCCTTTTAAATATATAATAAAGTTATCATTTAAATTTCTTGTTTTTCCTCTTTTCTTTTTAGGCTTCTCTTCTGCAGAGTAGAAATAGAAAACTCAGGCAAGAACAATACCAAAAAAAGAGAATATACATATACTCCTACCTATGAACAGGTCATTACAGTTTCTGCAAAGTACATTAAGAAATAAAAATGAATTTCAAAATAGGAAAGTACCTTAGTTACCATCTATTCCAAATATACCCCACAAAAATCCACTTTCTGATATATCCAAACAAATTATTATTCAGTCTTTGCTTGAAGGTCCTTAATGGGAGGAGGAGTCTCATTAACTCTCAAGGCATCTCATTCCACTTTTGTTCAGCTCTGTTGATAAGTCAACCTTAATCTGCCTCTTTATTACTTTCAGTCATCACGCAGTTCTGTTTCTGGATCTAAACAGAATAAGATTAATCCTTTTCCCAAATAACAACCTTTCAAGCACTTGAAGACAGTTATCCTCCGAATTTTTCGTTATCTGGGATCTTATCCATTCCCCATTCCTTCATTGTGTGACAAGAATTGAGGAACTTCTTCATCCTAATCATTGTCCTGTGAACACTCTCCAGCTTCTCAATGCACTGAATATTGACTTAATATATTTTGGGTGTCCTTATTTTGTCCATTTACAGAATCGTCTATGACAGTTTGCCCAATGATGGTCACATTGATACCTTTCTTTTTCCATTGCCAAAAATGAGAGGTGGAGATGTTCTGGGCAGAGTGAAATGGGTGGAATTGAGAAATGCAAAGCTACTAGAAACATGCACTCCCTGTAGAGAAACTTAGTGCTGTACTTGTCATTCTGTTCCCACATATTAGATTATGTGATATGTAATTATGTGAGCTCTACTGTATATTTAAGGATAGTTATTTCCCATCACTTTTCTAGGCCAATTTCTTCCTTGATTTCTTGGCTGGGTCCTGAAAAGCTCTTGTGTTTCCTTAAAATAAAAATTAATGGCTTTTCAGAAAACTCCATAAGGAAGATGATGTGTCTCACAGGAAGGATTTCATAATCAGTCAGTTTCCAAGTACTGCATTTGTTACCAAAACTACTCTTAATTGGTGCTTATTGAGATTTTTTTTTCTTTCTAATTTTGGGCTTGTTCTAAAAAGAGAATCAAATTAAAACCCTGAAGTTCCTAGCACCAGGGGGTTTTGGTTTGAATTTGGTTTTAATTCATAACAAGCATCTTATTGGAGGGCATGAATGCTTCCAAAACCAGTGAGAGAGAACTCTTTCCAGGTGAATGGAAAGGTTTCTGTCATTGGACTGGAGCATCATATAGTCTAGGAGATGATACTAAGTGGCCAAGAAATTCATCTGAATATCATTCTCTTTGAAGTTTGAGAAGCATCAGTCATGTCTATGTAAAATTTAGTTCAATTTAATGAAGCAAGCAGGTTTTTAAAAATATATCTAGTTTTTGCCAGGCACTGTGTTAGGTCCTGAGGACCCAAAAATAAAAGACCATCAGTTAGTGAGTTTCTGAGGACTAAAGCTATTTTTTTGCCTTTAAAAAAATTAGTCCCAGGACTCTCATACTTAGCACAATGCCTGAAATATAGATTAATAAATGGTCACTGACCAGATTTGACCAGCCCAATTTTGTGTTTGAAGAGGTCATATTCTATTGAGAAATATAGCATTTAAAAATAAGAAAATGTAACAATATCTTTGAGGAGGAAGGTACATTTAAAGTTGCCCATGATCCCTTTTCCTTGAAAAAAGGGAGGGATATTAAGGGACATAGTGAGACAGGGGGAAGAAATACCAAGCATGGGCCATAGACTATGAGAACTAACAGGGGAATAACATGAGGAGAAGAAAGTAGTAGAGGAAAAGGAGTAAGAGTAGTTGCAGTAACACAATAATTTTCCTATCCTCTCTCTCTCCCTTGCTCCTTCTTTTCCTTCCTTCCCTCCTTCCTTCCTTCCTTTCTTCCTTTTTTATCCCTCTCTCCTTACTTTATTCCCATCAATTTCATATTTGAAAAAAGAGAAGTGGTAGAAAGAACAACAGGTTTGGGATGAGAAAGGGGAGACTCATTTAAGCTTTCCTTTTCTCTTTCTGCTACTTATATTATACTAGAATAACTTTTGATGGAGTCAGAAGAATGGGTATAATGTCTGATTCTATCATTTGATTCAGTTTGAATGGATCTTTAGTTATAAAATAAGCAGTTGGACTAATGTATATTCCTGCTCTAAACTATGATCTTAGAATCTTCTACACTTTCCCTTCAAGACTCAATTTTACTGAAGTGGGTTTCAGCTAAGTTAAACTTAAACCAGATAAAATGTTATTAAAATTAAAATTAATTAGCTACACAATAAGAGGAACCAAGATACTTAGCATATTGAAGAAGGCAACAATGTGATATAATAGAAAAGATACTCAATTTAGTGTCAAAAGTCTGGTTCAAATTTCAGTTATTCAGCTTTCTACTTCTGTAATCTTGGACAAGTCATATAAATTCTCTGGACTTCAGTTTCCTTACCTGTAAAATGACAATGTTGGATTGTGATATCAACCAAGCAATATATTTATTATTTACCTTTTATATGCCAAGAAATGAGGAAATAAAGATAAAAATGAAATACACTATCCCTTCAAGGAGCTTACATTCATTTTAGGTGGAGAACATGTATGTATTTAAGTGTATTAAGAATTAGACAGATAGATGGATAAATAGAGCTCCCATATATAATGCTTACAACTAACAAATAGTCCATTGTTATTACGTCTATGACATAGTAGCTTCGTTTGTGGAATCTGATGGTATATGTCTGTCTTTGGTACCGGAGGAAATTCCAAATATATTTGCCAACCACAACAATCCTAAAGCCAAGTGACCTAATGCCAATTGGTAGCTGTGGTTCCAATTCAGTCCCTAGACTTCATTCTACTTGGATTGTTTCCTTGCCTAGTTTATTCCTTATGAGTTTCTTTCTATCTAAATCTATGCTCATGATTCATATACTTTTTCTCTGGGTTCCACAAACCTCTTCCTCCTCCCCAGCTTCTGCTAAAAAGGGAAGCACATCTCCTGCCTCTTTAAAGATAGATCCTTTTTTTCCTTTTCCCTCTCCAGATATTAGCCACATAAGACAGGGTTAGTGAAAAGGGTCCAGCTTTTCTTTATATCAATGAGATTCAAGATATTACTAAGGAAATGACAGACATCCACTGGTGAACAAATTGTTTGGAATGTCAGCTCTCTTGGGCTGCCAGAGAAAGGGAAGAAAGATTTTTCTCTTCATTACATCTCCTTTTTCAGTAGAGCAGGGAACAAAGTGTTACCTGGATAATTAATGGAGCTGAGTAAGCATAGAAAAGAAGGAAGAAGTCATATGTTGAGTTTTTGTGTCTATGGGTTAATACTTTATCCAGTATTTGTGCTACTCTCCCCCCTCCCATCTGACTCCCACGGGCCATCAAAAGGCTTCCTCTGGGATCTTCTCCAAAGCTTTTCTTCCATCCTGCTCTTCATTTGCCTAGGTAATACAAACCCCAATATCCTTATCTCTTCCCCATTGTCTTCTTTCAATGTTATGAAAGAAAGGTTCATAAAACACACAATGGTACATAAAATGGCAAAGAGGAACAAACAGAATATTCAATGGGAGTAGGATCTCACAGAAAAGTATTGCACCAATTAGTGATATTCTGATCACAAGGAGCCCAGAGTGGATATCCACCTTGAATACTGAAGAGGGTTAATTCATCAGTCTCTCCAAAGCTCCCAAGAAATGGTCATCCTGAAGGATGACCTTTAATGATAATGAATCTTTAATGAGAATTCACTTCATCTTTTCTTTTTTCCTTTATTACTTATTATCTTCTCCTTATACAACCCCTTCCACTTTCAGGATATTTCTTTTAATTTATGCAAGCCCTTCCTTTACTAATGGTCTCTTATTTGCTGTCACTGGTTACTCGTAATAATAACAAATAAAATTACTGATTTGTCATAGTCTAACTTTCACAAAGCACTTTTACATCATTATCTCATTTGAACCTCTTCTTCTGTGGCAGTAATTCTGTAAATATCAATATCCCTGTTTTATGAGAAAACAGGCTCAGAAATGGAAGGAAGGAAGGAAGGGAGGGAGGAAGGAAGGAAGGAAGCAAGGACAGAAGGAAGGAAGGGAAGGAGAGAGGGAGGAAGGGATGGAGAGAGGGAGAAAGGAAAAGAAGGAAAGTTAAAGGAAGAAGGAAAAGAGAAGAAAGGAAATAAGACAGGAAGGAAACACTTTTATTGTGACTACTGTGCTAAGTGATTATGACCTCATAACAACCCTGTAAATAGGTGCTATTATTATTATTCCCATTTTATAGTTGATGAAATTTAGCCTAATAGATATGAAGTAGTTTACCTATGGTCACACAGCCTGTAAGTGTCAGTGGTAAGACTTGACATTAGACCTTCTAGACTCTGAGGTAAAGTCTCTTTTAACTCAACCACATTTTCTCAAAAAAAGCAGCAAGGTTTGTTCAGTGGGTAGAGTGCTGATTTTAGAGTTAGGAAAACAAGTTCAAATGCTTCCTTAGACACTATATGTATGGCCATAAGAAATCATTTAATTTCTTTAGGCCTCAGTTTCCTTATCTATAAAATGAGTAGATTGTACTTTGTGGTTTCCAATATCCATCCCAACTGTGAGTCTCTGATTCTGTGAATAACAACCACAAATTTAACAGGTCATGTTTACAAAGCACGCTAAGGTTTTTAAAGCAATTTCCTCCTGATAACCCTCTGAGAGAGCCAATGAAAATAATATTTCCCCCATTCAAGAGAAAAGAACATGAAATTCTGTGAGATTCTATCCAACATAGGATTTTAACCCAGGTCTTTCTTGAGGTCTCTCCTGATCAAGCATGTCCACTGTGCCAGAGACTTCTCTAGCCATCCAAGGAACAAAGGAAATAGTTGATATGGTTCCTTTGTGTTCCACAAAAATGAAGAGCAGGATGGAAGAAAAGCTTTGGAGAAGATCCCAGAGAGAACAAATAAAAAACATGATAGAAAAGTATTTATCCTTTGTCTTTCTAGTCTAGAGGGAGAAAAAAGAAAAAAACCAAGACTGTCTCTCCTCTAAAAATGTTTGCAGATTTTGTAATACGATAACAACAACAATAACAAAAACGTTTGTGGGCAATGCTCTAGTGCA
Source organism: Antechinus flavipes (assembly GCF_016432865.1). Lineage (NCBI taxonomy): Eukaryota > Metazoa > Chordata > Mammalia > Dasyuromorphia > Dasyuridae > Antechinus > Antechinus flavipes. The sequence goes on from NC_067398.1 coordinate 686,951,507, forward strand.
GCATTTCCCTGGTAATGTTGTAAGTAAGAAGCGACATCAAAATGACATCAATGACATGTAAAGAGAGTAGGTTAGCCATGTTGCTAAAGTAATACTAGGGAACTGTCAAGTTCCATACTGATACCCAGACAATATTAAGATTCACATCTCTGGACTTAGAAGATCCAGGTTCAAATTCTGAATTCTCTACATAATCTCTGTGACTCCAAACAAGTCATTTTCTTTTCCTGGACTTCATTTCCTCATCTCAGAAATAAAAAGATTGGCAAAGAAATACTAAAGAAGGGAAAGGGACCTGTATGTGCCAAAATGTTTGTGGCAGCCCTGTTTGTAGTGGCTAGAAACTGGAAATTGAATGGATGCCCATCAATTGGAGAATGGCTGGGTAAATTGTGGTATATGAATGTTATGGAATATTATTGTTCTGTAAGAAATGACCAGCAGGATGAATACAGAGAGGCTTGGAGAGACTTACATGAACTGATGCTAAGTGAAATCAGCAGAACCAGGAGATCACTTTACACTTCGACAACGATATTGTATGAGGATGTATTCTGATGGAAGTGGATTTCTTTGACAAAGACTCAGTTTCAATGGATAAATGATGGACAGAAGCAGCTACACCCAAAGAAAGAACACTGGGAAATGAATGTGAACTATTTGCATTTTTGTTTTTCTTTCTGAGTTGTTTTTACCTTCTGAATCCAATTCTCCCTGTGCGACAAGAGAACTGCTCGGTTCTGCAAACATATATTGTATCTAGGATATACTGCAACATATCTAACATATATAGGACTGCTTGCCATCTAGGGGAGGGGGTGGAGGGAGGGAGGGGAAAAATCAGAACAGAAGTGAGTGCAAGGGATAATGTTGTAAAAAAATTACCCTGGCATGGATTCTGTCAATATAAAGTTATTATAAAATAAAATAAAATATTTTTTAAAAAAAGAAATAAAGGGATTGGGCTAAACAATCTCACAAGTTCCTGCTAATACTAAGTGCTACAGTATTAATAAATGGTACCTCTTTCCCAAAATGATTAGAAAAAAAGAAAATAACTTATGTGTTTTAAAATAATTATAGCAGCTCTATGATGGCAAAGAACTAGAATTTAAGAGGATGTCCATCAATTGGGAACTTGCCAAACAAGTCAGCATATGATTGTGAAGGAATATTACTGAACCACAAGAAATGATAAGCTCTATGACCTTAGGAAAAACATGGATAGACTTACACAATTAGAAGAGTGAAATGAAGAGAATCAAGAGAATGTTGTATATAATAACTGCAATATTGTTTTTAAAACAACTTTGGGTGATTAAGTCATTTGACCATGATAAAAACTCAAAATAACTTAGAAAGTCATATGAAGGAAGATGCTATCTGCATCTAGAGAAAGAATTGATCAATAGAAATACTGCAATGGTTTTATATATATATATGTATGTATATATATGTATGTATATATATATATATATATGTGCATTTACATATATATGTATATACATTCACATATCCACACATATATCTTTGTCTAATGGTAGCCATTTGTTGGGGAAGAGGGGGAAAAGATACTTTTTACAATTACTGCATTATATATATATATATTTTAAAATAGCAAGTTGTGCACAATAGATTAGTTCCATGCACAATCATTTTTTATATTCTACTAAGCTATAGAAATACCTGTTTTATTTTTTAAGTTCAGAAGAAAAAAATAAATAAAATTTAAAAAGAAATAATGCCTTCAGGACTTGGATAGTGCCTTCCCAGCAAATTTATTTATAGAAAGATCTTTAGCAAGAGAGTTGTAAGGAATCAGGAGGCATGAGTGGGTTATAATCTGCATTAGTGCTTAGAGGACCTATGCCAGTGGAACTCAAGATCCATCCAAGTATGGAATCATTTGTAACATGGATAGCTTTTGAATCTAATGCTTTATAGCTCATGAAGCATTTTCTACAAATTATGTTATTTGATCATCTCACCCTATAAAATATGTAGTGCTTGTATTTGATATACTCATTTTATAGGTGACAAGACTGAGGAGCAGAGAGGCTTAATTAATATTAAGCCTCATTTATATTTACATATAATCTGTCTCCCCCCCTTCTTCTCTCTCTCTCCCTCCCTTTTCCTCTTTCTCTCCCTCTCCCTCTTTCTCTCTCTCTCTCTCTCTCTCTCTCTCTCTCTCTCTCTCTTTTCTTCTTCTTCTTCCCCCTATCTGTCTTTCTTCTCTCTCTCTCTCTTTCTCTCTCTCTCTCTCTCTCTCTCTCTCTCTCTCTCTCTCTCTCTCTCTCTCACACACACACACACACACACACACACACACACACACTTTGTACTAGGATCTCAGATACAAACACAGAATAGCCTTTGCCCTTAGTAAGCCCATGATACACTGTAATGAATTACTGTAGATGTAAATCAAAAGTTCTTTAAGGATAGAAACTTCCTTTTTGTATATTCAATACTTAAAGAGTGGTCTATATGCATATAGTAGATACTTAATGAATGTTTGTTGATTGACTTATTTGTTGATAGAAATTCACAAAATCCTTCTTTAGATGAGTTAGTTTGGGGGTGACCCTCTGTTCTTGAACCTCTGTCAGTGGAGTTCCAACTCTAATGTGATTGAGAGGTCTTACCAAACCAAATAGGTGTCAAGTAGTATCATTGATTCATCCAGTGACTCACCCAATCAATCAATAAGCATTCATTAACCCATATTATTTGTGAAACACTATGCTAAGCATGAGGGAAGATCTGGAAAGACCTCATGCAGAAGACAGAATTTGAAGGAAGCCAAGAAAATGCCAGTCACTGTGCTAAGCACTGAAAATAAAAAGAAAGACAAACTCCAGAGATCCCATATGCAGATTTCACATACTAATAGAGAAACAAAATGCACACAACTTTGTATATAAGATATATAGAGAGGAGATGGAAGGTGATTCCAGAGAGCAGAGACTAGCAGTAGGAAGAGAATGGGGGAGAGACTGGAAAAGGTCTTCTGAAGAAGGTAGTATTTCAGTTGAGCCTTGAAGTTAAGTCTGTGTCAATTATCTGGAGTCCAGCTGGGCCCAATATGGAGAAGGATGATGCTAGACAGTCAGCTAATAAGACAAGGATCTGTAATAGATTGTCAGCCTATAACATACTGGCCAGCTCTGACCTTGGAATCAGAGGATCTGATGTTTCCTACCTATATAACTCTGGGCAAATCACTTACCTTCCCTTTTTCTCATCAGCAAAGATGGTGGGTGGGGTAGCAGTGGAAAGAAGCATCTACCTCTCAGGATGGTTAAATGACAGACCATGTATAAAAATTCTTTGCAAAACTCAAAACAGTAATAGAAGGAGATGATGGTGCTCTGAGATTCTTTTAAGTTCTATGCTTATGATTCCATGATCCTATTTAGAAGAGATATTCTCTTTAGCTGAAAACTTAATGATACTATGACTCACTTTAGGAATTATACTGGTTAAAAACAAGTTTTCTTATCAGCTTATTTTCTTGTCATTTGCTCATTTCCCCCTCCTCCTCATAAGTTTGAGTGAAACAAACAAATTTCTTGTAGAGATTCACTATCCAGCCAATGGCAGTGCATTCAGTTTTGTTCCTGAGGTATATGCTTCCAATATATGACCCCAATCTCCCATCCCTAAACCTCATTCACATATGTATAGACTCAGAGAGATGACCAAATCTTCTCCCTCAATAGTTAAGGCAACCAGAAAAAAGTGAGTTAATTGTTTGATGGATAAGTGTGGGAAAGGATCATCATTTTTAAATAAATGCTGAACCTGAATGAAGGCCAAAAAGGTAGATCACTGATCTTCAGAGGAATCAGTGAGAGAATATACAAATCCCTCAGGAGAGAATGATGCTGATCTACTTAGTAAATTTTATTCTCTAAGTGACTCTGAAATTGACAAATAAATTCTCAGATATTGATCATCCATGGACAGAAGCTAGTTCATTACTGGGGTCTAATAGGGTAAAGAGAGAAAAAAGATTGGAGTCAGAAGAACCTAAGACAGATTCTTATTCTCACACTGACCATTGGTGTCACCCTAAGAAAGTCATTGCTGCTCTCTGGCCCTCAGTTTCCCTTTTTCTATAAAATGAAGAATCTCTAATGCCCTATTCAACTTAAAATGAATAGTTCTAAGATGCAATTTTCAGAAATCAGTTTCTAGATACTAGGATAGCTTGTATTCTAGAGCAGAGACAGGAATAATAATGGGAAATTTTGGAGTTAGGAGTTTAAATCATCAGTAAACTTATAATGAATAAAAATTGAATGTGGTCCCATAGTTTGAGAGAGAGACACATTGAGACAGAGAAAGAGAGAAGAGAAAAAGGAAGAAAGGAAGAAAGATAAAAGGAAGGAAGGAAGGAGAGGAAAGGAAGAAGGAAGGAAGGAAGAATCAAAATAGAGGAAAGATAAAAAGAGACAGACAAAGAAGAGGGGTGAAGGAGAAAGAGAAAATGAAAAGGAGAGAGAGAAAAGAGATACAAGGCAGAAGAGGGAGATAGACAAAAACAGAGAGAAGAGGTGAGAAAAATAGTAGAAGAGGTAGAATGTGTGTGTGTATGTGTGTGTGTGTGGTGCTTGGAGAAAGAGACAGACAGAGGCAGAGAGAGAAAATAAGAATTTCTCTGGCCTTTAAGAATTGCCAGTCAGAAAAAAGGATAGGGAATAGAAAAACCTAATATGCTTAGGTCTGATTTCCAAATGAAATTATCTTCTGCCCTTTCTTAACTTTCCACAAGATGAAAGGAGACTTCAAACAGCTAGCCATGGTAGGTTTTAATTTATTCTGCAGATGATTTCTTGTGCCTAATTCTCTCATATCCATGAAACTGAAGCAGGAACAGAGAGGTGTTTGAAATTTTAAGACTCAGCATCAAATTGGAGATGATATACTCTGGGATAAACAGAGGATAAGGGAAGACTAGTAAGAAAACAATGGAAGCCAGAATGAAGTGCCTTTTCTTGAATGCTTCAATTTATTAGCTTTTCTCACTAGTGGTATACAGAGATGGTAATGTATTGCTGAGGAAATAAAGATGGGTGATTGTGATTCGATGGACAGTGCCCTAGATTTCATATCAGAGGATATGAGTTCTCATCCTGCCTCAATAACTTGTTACCTGAGAGGCCTTAGGCAAATCAATTTCAATTCCTTTCTCCTCTAGAAAATGAGGCAAATGGCTTGTAAAGGCTCTTCCAGCTCTGAATCTTTGACCACCTAATGCTTTTTTCATATATTTCACATAGTGTGTCTTTGTAAGGCTGTTTGGAACATAAAATCTCTTGGCAGCTTTTCTCCCTTTATGAAAAACAAAAAATAAAACATATGCATCATTTGGTGGGATCATAGAATACCAGAATTGGAAGAATGAAATCATCACTGGAAATCATGAAATCATCTCATATAACACAATCTTTTTTTTTCTTTACAAAGAAATTGGGTAATTGAATGGGTAATATGAGAGGGCTAGAATAGAAACCAAGAGAGAGGTGTCCACACCTCTCTCCTAATCATATCATCTTGGAAGCACCAAAATTTCCAGAACCTCAAAACTAGATGTAAAAGCAGGAATGCAAAAACACCTGAAACTTCAGGGAGTGCTCCTCCTCTTCTCTTGCTGGAAGATAACCTAACATTTATATAGAATTCTAAATGAAGGACTAGGGTAGAAGAATAAGTAAACAATAATAGCAAAACAAAAAGGAACCTTGCCATAAAAAGCTGCCATGATGATAGGGAAAATAAAGACAGACACTCAATAGAAGATGATGAGGTCAAAACAGCTACAAGCAAATCCTCAGAAGAAAAAAAGAGAGAGAATTGGATACAAGCCAAACAAGAATTTCTGGAAGAGCTAAAATTTATTTTCAAAATCAAACAAGAGCAGCAGAAGAAAAATTAAGTGAAGAAATGAAAGCAAAGGGATAAAGTTATTAAAAAAAGACTGGTAACAGAGGCATAAAAATACAGAAGAAATTAACAATTAAAAAGCAACATTGGTCATACAAGGGAGGAGGGGAAGGAACAAAAAGCTCACTGAAAAAAATAATTTCTTAAAAATTGGATTTGTGGGGCAGCTAGATGATGTAGTGGATAGAACATGGCTGCTGAAGTCAGGAGAACCTGAATTCAAATGTAGGTTCAGACATTTATTAGCTGTGTGACTCTGGACAAGTCACCTAACGCCAATACCCTTGCCAAGCAAAAAAATATATATATTTGGACAAATGGAATCTAATGATTCCATGTGACATCAAGAAATAAGGAAACAAAGTTAGAAGAAAAAAATAGAAGAAAATATGAAATACCTTTTTGGAAAATAATTAACCTGGGAAAAGTACTGAGGAAAGATAATTGAAGAATTATTAGAGTATCTGAAAGCCACTTCAAAGAAAGAGCCTACATATCATCTTTAAGGAAATTTTAAAAACCAACAAACAAAACAAATTCTGTGATATCATAGAATAGGGTAGAATAGAAATTGAAAGAATTTTCCAGTTCCAACAATCTTGAAAGATATCTCAAAATGAAAACTCCCTGGAATATTATAACCAAATTCCAGAGCTCCCAGGAGAAGAAAACATTGTAAATAAAAAGAAATAAACCACTCAAATACCATAGAATCATGGGCAAGATTACATGATATTTAGGAGCTATTAAAAGATTAGCGGGCTTGCAATATGATATTCTGGAAAGCAAAGGAGTTTGGGTTATAACTAGAACCATCTATATCATAAAACTAAATATAATTTTTCAGGGGAAAATAGATATTTAATGAAATAGAGGATTTTCAAATATTCCTAATTAAAAGACTAGAGCTGAATAAAAAATTCAATCTTCAGAGACAAGTCTGAGAAAGATAAAAAGGAAAACAAGAAATAAGAAAAAGAAAACACAAGAGATTCACTAAGATTACACTGTTTATATCCTTATATGGTAAGATGACATCTGTAACTCTTAAGAACTTTATTGTCATAAGAGCAATTAGAAGGAGTACACAAATACAAATGACTGTTAAGAGATGATATTCAAATTAATTAGAAACTAAATAATGTAATCCTAAAAGAATAAGTTTTAACTATAAGGGTAAGTGTTGTCTCCAGTAGGGATAAGTTGGAAGCCTCAATAAAATCAGAAGTGAAGAAAGAATGCTTATTATCACCACTGTTATTCAGTATTATACTCGAAATGCCAGCTATGGCAATAAGAGGAGAGAAAGAAATGGAAGGAATTAGAATAGGCAATGACGAAACAAAACTATCACTCTGCAGATGATATTGTGGTATACTTAGAGAATTCTAGGAAATCATCAATATCAACAACAACAAAAACTGAAATAATTAACAACTTTAGCAAAGTTGCAGGATACAAAATTTACCCACAGAACTCACCAGCATTTTTATATATTGCCAACAAATTCCAGCAACAAGAGATAGAGAAATGCTATTTAAAATAATTATAGAAAATATGAAATACTGGAGCATCTATTAGCCAAGACAAATCTTGGAAGTGTATGAACAAAATTTAGAAACACTATTCAAACAAATAAAATGTAGATCTAAACAAGTGAGAAAATATTAATTGCTCATGAGTAATATAATACAAATAAAACTTCTATCTGAATTAAATTACCAAAAAATGTATAGAGCTAGAAAAATAATAACAAAATTCTTTGGGAAGAATAAAGAATATCAAAGAAACCAATTTCAAAAAGGGTGAAAGTAGACTAGTTGTAAGAGATCTCAAATTGTATTATAAAGTGGAAATGATCAAAACCATCTTAGAAAACATAATGAATGTTAAAATTGTTTTATGTTATCAGGGAAAAAATATATATATTTTGCTGAGGCAATTGAGGTTATATGACCTGCCCAGGGTCACACAGCTAGGAATTGTTAAGTGTCTGACACCAGATTTGAACTCAGGTCCTCCTGACTTAAGGGCTAGTGCTCTATCCACTGTACCACCTGGCTGCCTCTAGGAAAAATATTTTTTTTTTAAAAAAAGAACTAGGCTTCAGAGAAGTGAATTGACTTGTACAAGGTCACACAGGCAGGAAATGTGGAACCAATATTTGAATAGCTGCATTCTTTCACTGTAGCAACCACTCTATGCCTCAGGTTCTCCCTTTCTAATAATAATACCTACCTTAAAATATTGTTATGAGGAGCATATGAAAAGTTTAAAATGTTTTCACAAACCTTAAGGTACAGTATAAAAATCACTATTATGACTATTAAATGTTTGTGTCAGCTTGAGGAAGTCGCTAATATTCTCCTGGCTTTTCTTGCCTTGTTTCCTCTACAATGCCCTTGACTAGTGCTCACCCAATCCTCGTTCCAAGATCTTCAGTGACAGCAAACCCATCCCCTACAGCAGCTCATTCTGCTCTGGTTGCTAGGAAGTTTTCCGTTAGACCATGCCAAATTTTTCTTCTCTAAAACATATCTATCGTTCCCAGTTTTAGCCTTCAGGACTAAGCAGATCAAATTTCTTGTCACTTCCTTTGAGAGTTCTTCAGATATAGAGCTGGGATTGGCTGACTCCGAAACCATTGCCCTTTTGGCTACAGTTCCACAAAAATTTAATATGTGCCTACCCTGTGCCAAGCATTGTGGCGGTTACTATCGATATAAGGGAGGGAAATGAAAAGTAAAAGAAGTACAGCTTCATTTCAAGGAGCTTACATTATACTGGATGTGTGGAATGCACCATGGAGACATATAAAGAAAAAAAGATCCTTTGAGAAGGGAGGGAGCACATATTCTTCTATCTTTCCTTGCCCTATTGTGTGGTTTGTTTATTCATTTGGTTTATAGTCCCAATTTCATCCCAGTGTAGACAACCTTTTTATTGGAAATTCCATCCACACATGCAGATAGATAAGATATATCTATCTTAGGAAGGGGGAAACTTGGGGACTAAATGGTTCAGTGGATGGAGAACTAGACCTGGATTCAGGAAGTTATGAATTTAAATCTGGGCTCAGATATTAACTGTGTGATATTGGCCAGGCTATTTAGCCCTTACCTGCCTTAGGTATTGAATTAGGATAATAATAGCAACAATGTTTCATGGTTGTTATAAGAATAAAAATTATGTATTATTTATAAAGCATTTTTGCAAACTTTCAAGCTCTATATTGTGTTATTTTTAGTAGAATTATAATGTGATTTGCTCCCGGTAACACAGCCATTATGTGTCAGAGGCAGAACGTTTTCCTAATTCCACAGCGTTCTCTCTGTGATGTGAGATATAGCACATATCTCTCTTTGAAGAGGGGGAGAACAATACATTGATTCTGAAGTCCAAAGACATGAATTCGGATCCTGTCCCCATCCTTACCATTATGATCTCAGACAAGTTATTTAAGCTCTCTGGGCTTATTATCCCCTGTGTAAAATGAGCTTGGTTTCTAAGGTTGGGTTAGATGGGCTTTAAGGTAGAACTAGATGGTTCTAATGTTGGTTTAAGTGATCTCTAATATTAGACTATATGCTCTCCAAGATTGGGCTAAATGGCTCTAAGGTTAGGTTAGATGGGTCGACTGATTTCTCAGCTTGGGGTAAGTACCTCTAAGGTTGGCTCTAAGATTTGGTTAGATGGCTTTAAGGTGGGGCTAGATGGACTCTGGGTTGGTTTAAATGGTTTCCAGCTTGATTCACAGGAACACTTTGAACCTTGCAAAACACTCATGGATTATAAATACAATTGTCATTCTTCCTCTTCCACATTCCTATAGTTGCTTTCATATTAAAATACTATTATTTAGTTTGTATTTGTAAGTTCATCAGTGCAGTGCATTCTTGAGATGGAAACTATTTGCCAATTCATCTCTGTACTTCTTTAAGTTACAGTTATAGAAATTTTCCTAGACGCATAGACAGTAAGTGAATTATCCAGTCACATATATAATATGTAGCAAAGGCAATATTTGAACTCAGGTCTCCTAGAATCCAGAAGATGACTATTTTCCCTCCAGTATCTGTATGTATTTCATTTCTACATGATCTCCTTTCTCTCCTAACAGACTGTGAGCTTCCCAAGGGGTAGGGACTGTTTGTTGTGAAAAGTGTGTGACATATAGCAGGTGCTTAATACATGCTTATTGACTGACTGACTGCATCGTCCTGCTGCTTGGTTAATAAATGTCTCTTTGCAAAACTCCTTAAAGAATTGACCTTTTAAATGTTTGCCATTTCCCCAATGGTAAGGCAGCTTTGCAACTGTCTTGGAAGCTTTATGAAGGACTGGCTGTTCAAGGGCACAGCCCTCCCTCATCCTTCTTTGCATTGTTATCCAAACGGATTGCTCTTGAAGTTAATAAGGCAAATGTATTCATCTTCAATGGCCATCCTCACAAAAAAACAAATCTCCTCTACAGTCAAAACTACAAATTTGGGCCTTAATCAATACTGGCCTTTTATGGGCTGTCTATAAAGAGCCCTGGAGATGTAGCATTGCTTGATTGCCTGGGAATAAAGATTGATCAGTCCAATATATTCTCCTCTATAGATTCTGGGCTGATTCACATACTGTCTGCAAGCTGATCACCCACACACTATCCCTCTTTAAAATTATATCATCAATATCTCTTCCCCTCTGTGTTCCTGGAAGGCCTTGAAGGAGACTGTGACCCCTGCAAATAGAGTTTGGAAGGGGTTACAGGTAATGTTTTGAATTTGACTTTGCCTCAGGATGCAAGTTAGTCTTTTTTATTTTTTTTCTTCCAAGATTCATGAGGTCATAGCAGAAAATATTTTATTTCTTCCTTGTGGAATATAGGAATTCATCTGGTTTTATTTTGCGATGAGTGTGTGTGTGTGTGCATGTGTGTGTGTGTGTGTGTGTCCTTACAGTGCTAAGGTATCCTAATATTTCTGGTTTAAAGCAGGTAAGGGACTTCAGAGACCATTTCTTCCAACCCTCCTATTTTACATTTGAAAAAACTGAGACCCAGAGAGAAGTGAGAGACCCAAGTTTTAACAGAGCCCGAGAGTAGAGCCAGATATTTTGACTCTGAAACCAGTATTTTCTCCACTGTCTTAGTAGCAGTAAGAAAGAAGAGAAAGCTGATGTGCTGGTAATGATGTATATTTTAAGCTTTTCCCACTTCTATTCTTTTAAGAGAAAGATCAGAATACCCTGGGCGATGATCTGGGCATTAGCCCATTTGAGGACAATTCAGCATGTATTTAGTAATTATTCCATTTATCCCTCTGCTAAATGCTCAGTTTGGTAATAGATGTATCAAAGATGATGGAAAGAGAAATTGAACTGGGTAGTTGCCCTTAGGGATCTTGTAGTCTAGGGAAGGAGACTACTTTAATGTATGGTAGAATGAGAGAGTAAAAAAGAAAACTGCAAATGAAATGTCCTCAATATTCTAGAGTTTTTGCGGGGAGGAAGAGATAAAAACAGGGGCAGAGAGAAGGGAGAGAGAGGGGAAAGAGTGAAAAAGATGGAGAGAGAGAGAGAAAGAAATAGAAAAAAGAGAAAGGGTGTAATAAGGGATAAGGTGAAGAGAGACAAAGATAGATAGATATAATGGGAATGAAGAGGAAAGAGTAAGATGAAGAGGAGACAAAAGAGAGGGAAATTTGCGCTTAAATTCCATTTCAGGTACTTCTTTACTAGGTGATCCTGGGCAAGTCATTCAAGATGAAGAGAAAGAGGAAGACAGAAGGAAAAACAGTAAAGACTAAAAAGAGATGCAGATAGATAATTTCTCAGACTGCATTAAAGTTCTTTTTCTTGTTGTTCAGTCATTTTTCAGTTATTTTTGACTCTTTGTGACTCCATTTGGGGTTTTCTTAGCAGAGGTACTATAGTGGCTTGTCATTTCCTTGTCCAGCTCATTTTATAGTTAAGGAAACTGAGACAAAGTTAAGTGATTTCCCCAGAGTGACACAACTAGTATGAGGATGAATTTGAACTCAAGTCTTCATGACTCTAGGTCCACCATTCCATCTACTGCATCATCTAGCTGCCCTGCTAAAGTTCTTAGTAGAATCTCCATTCCCTGTGTTTGGCAATAGAAGACTTAGATTCAAGTCTTGCCTCTGAAATTGGCTGTGTCATCGTGGTCACTTAATTTCTCAGCCTCAATTTCTTCATCTTTAAAGTGGGGATAAAAAAGACTACCATGATTTATTTCACAAGGTTGTTGTAGAGCAAGTATTTTGTTTATCTTAATCAAAACTGTACCTGAGGACAGCTAGGTGATGTAGTGCATAGAGTATTGAATCTGAAGTCAGGAAGATTTCTCTTATTGATTTCAAATCTTACCTCAGATACTTACTAATTGTGTGATCCTGGATAAGTCACTTTATCATGTTTGCCTCAGTTTTCTCATCACTAAATAAACTGGAGAAGAAAATGGCAAACTATTTCAGTGTCTTTGCCAAGAATATGGCAAATGGGGTTATAAAGAGTCAGACATGACTGAAAATGAGAGAGAACAACAACCAAAATTGTATATCTTGTATCTTTTCATCATTATACTATCATTATAGGGACTTGAGGATTTCCAAGTTCATTGCTATAAAGAATTCTGAATGATGATATCCCCTTGAGTAATGGGGAACCACATCTGCTTTCTAATTTATTTACAATCTCTGGGAGATCCCTAGAGTACTGAGAGATTTGGTCACTGGCAGAGTATTATTATAATGTGTGTCTCAGTCAGGTTCTAAATCTATATCTTCCTGGTTTCAAGTACAGCTTTTTATGTACTATGCCATACTGCATCTATTAGTTCTTATAAACAAAAACCTGTGATAACAATAATAGTCAATAAAATTATTAATTTAATATAATTATCAATATATTCAATATAACAATAAATAATATAAATTCTTAATTTAATAATTATAAAGTAATAATTGTGAACATTGTTAATTATGTTATTATTCTTGTATACAACAAGTTATATACTATGAATTAGTTAAAACTAATACTTTTTAAAATCATTAATTGAATCATGGGTATTTTAAAGAACTTCATATCATTTAGTTCACATGTGTTCACATACGGAAGCTAGATGACTTATGGATAGAGTGCTGGACTTTGAGTCAGAAAAATATGGGTTTAAATTCCATCTTAGATATGTTTTAACTGGGTGATCCTGGGCAAGTCATTTAACCTCTCATCTATAAAATGTAGATAATAAAAAGGAAATGCATATCTCTAAAGGGCTGTTGGGAGGCTCAAAAATATAAATATATGCAATGACTTTTAAGTCCTATATAAAATGTAAACTATCATAATTAGGAAGAAGGGTGCCTTCTTGTATCATTAGAGAGATATTCCTTTGCCAATGAAAGCATAGTTCTGGGCCAAAAAAAAATCTTCTTGATTGCCACTGTTGGTGGTGGTATTATTGATGTTTTCAAGAAGCTTCTGGTTTCCATGGATGCAAGTTCATTTTATCAAAATGAAAAAAGAGGAAAAAATAACCTAGTGCTTTTAAAAAGGTAGGCAAATGACTACTGTGTTAATTGAAGGTAAAAATGAATAGTATTCTGTTGTTCCCCCCCTGGAAAGAGGGCTGGATTTAAAATCTGAGGACCTGTAGCCAATTATTGGTTGTGACTTTTAATACCTGTTTCTACATGGCCTTGGGCAAATGATTGACTCTCTGGATCCCATGTGTAAAATGAGGAAGTATATACTAAATAATGTCTAAGGCCCCTTTTAATTTAAAAATTTGGTCCCATTATGAAGTATGTTATTCAAGGTTAGTGAGCTGCATACAATGTCATCTTTAGGTCTTAAGTATACTATTCTAACTTTCTGATAAGAAAGAAATAGAAATCAAAGAAGAAAAGGAACTCTCTCTCTCTCTCTCTCTCTCTCTCTCTCTCTCTCTCTCTCTCTGTATATATATATATATATTTATATACTTAGATCAACTCTTTTCATGATGGGAAAAAAATCCTGGAAACTTAAGGAGTACCTTTCACTTGGGGAAATACAATAAAAAAATTAATAAAAGTGATAACTCAAGAGAAATCTGAACAAGTTGTAGTATGTTTGTGTTGGAATACTATTGTGCTATAAAAAATGATGAGCTCAGTGATCTTAGAAAAATGTGTTGCATAAAATAATGAAAAACAAAATCAGCAGAACCACAAGAACATTTTTATAGTGACAGCAATACTGTTTTAAAAATGATTTTGAGCAAATAAGTCATTTTGATTATTACAAATATCTAATATTAACTATAAAGGACACATGAAGAAAGATGTGATTTGTATCCAGAGAAAGAATTGATAAATAGTATGTATAGAATAATTTTATATATACGTGTATATATAAACAGCTTGCTGTTTATGTATATATATATGCATATATATGTATATATATATATATATACACACACATACACACACACATACGTGTGTATGTATATGCACTGATTTATGAATAAGTTTGGCCATCTTGGGCAGGGTGGAGGTGAGAGAAGAAAAAAGGGAAAAAATAATTTTACAAGATCATATTATTGGGTATTTTAAAAACACAGTAATTTATACAAATTAGATTTGTAGTTTCATATACTCTCATATTTTCATGTTATGGAAATGCTTGTTTTATTCCATAAATTAAAAATAAAATTAATTTTTAAAAAGAGAAATCTGGGAAGATTTGTCTGAACTGATACAGAGAGAAGTGAGCAAAAAATGGCAAAACAAATTTGTACAGCTTAAGGAATTCTCATAAACATACTGATCAATCATCATTCCAAAGATTTAATGATGAAAAAATGTTAGCCAGCTCTTGACAGAGAGAAAAGGTACTTAAAGATGTTGAATGAGACATATAATTTTTGAACGTAGTCAATCTAGGAGTTGATTTTGCTGGATAGGGCATATTTACTTGACTGGGGAGGATTCATTTTTTCTCAACAATATGAGAGAGAGTGTGTATGAAATGGAAAGAGAAATCTTTTCTCAGTATTTGAAAAAAAAATTGAAAGGGAAAGAAAAATCTTTTCTCAGTATTTGAAAAAATTCAGTGAAAAAAAGCTAAGTAACACAGAAAAATATTTCAGCATTTCCTTAAATGTAGGTAGTAGTAGTAGGAATTATGGAAATACATCCAGCTCAGAGATAAGACACAGGAGAAATGTCATTTATTTACTAGACAACCTATCTCCCTTTGGACTTTTCCTGGACGAGGCAGCATTGCAGCCTACTCCATCTAGAAAGCCAACATCTGTTTCAGTATAGAAGAGGCCAGATTTTAAAGGCATGACATTAACATTGATTTATCTAATCATAAAGATAAAGGAAAATAAAATGCAGCAAATACCCTTGGTGTGGAGTGATCAGAATATATGGCCATGGAGGAGAAGCGTGGCTGGTGAAGCATTGGATGTAAAATATTGTTTTATGAAGTGTGAAGAGAGCAAGAGAGCAGCCTGCCAAGGAAGGGGGTGGGGAGAGGTGGGAGTCAGAAGGAAGAAGAAGTAATCACCAAAATAAAATGGATGAAATGTTTATGGATCTACTTGAATTTTGATTCATGTCTGTTTTATGGCTTTCATTTTGAAAATGGTGTTGTGGGGGGAATAGATGGTGGCTGAAAGTCTTGAGGAGATGGCAGCTCCCCTGAGACGCCCTGAGGACTAAGGAAGAAAGCAATACTCTCGTTGTTCTCCCTTGAATGCAAGAGTGATGTATGGGTGGCATTTTCATCCGAATATTTCAAATCTTCTTTGTAATAATGCATGTTAATGCGGGTGTCAGGAGAACGACATTGGGGATTAGGCTTTCTGTCTTTCATGACTCCTGGCATCATAATCTTATTAGGGGTCAAGGTATGATCTATGGAGCAAGGGTCCAATTTCTTGGCTTTTGCATCCACTACCCCACTTCTTAAAACCAAATCTAGTACAATAATAATGAATGATCTGAAGTATAAGTCAGGGGCTACAACTTCATCTTCTAAGCTGAGTATATGCATGGAACATGTCTATTTGGTAAATAGCAAATACTGATTTAACACCTGCTCAAAACATTTGAGTCCTGGGCATTGGGGAAACATGCAAAGTTTAGTTAGGAAATAACCTATCTGACTAGTCTAGTCCTGGACATTGAGAAAACATACAGAGTTAGTTAGGAAATAGCCCATCTGCCTAATCTAGTCCTGAATATTGGGGAAACATACAGGGATAGTTAGGAAATAACCCTTCTGACTAATCTAGTCCTAGAAATTGGAGAGACATACAGAGTTAGTTAGGAAATAGCTCTTCTGACTAATCTAGTCCTGGACATTAGAGAGACATACAGAGTTAGTTAGGAAATAGCCCTTCTGACTAATCTAGTCCTGGACATTAGAGAGACATACAGAGTTAATTAGGAAATAGTCCTTCTGACTAATCTGGCCATGGGCATTGGTGAAACATACAGTTAGGAAACAGCCCTTCTGAGTAATCTAGTCCAGGATATTGGAGAAACATACAGAGAGTTAATTAGGAAATAGCCCTTCTGACTAATCTAGTCAAGTCAAATCAACAAACATTTATGTTATGCACCTATCCTGTGCTAGAAAGTGCTAGAAATATCCACAAAAAAGGTAAAAACAGTGCTCTCAAAGATCTCATAGTTAAAGGAAAAAGATAATCTTCAAACAACTGTAAAAGCAATTTTCATCTGGGATAAATTGGAGACAATCAATAGAGAGCTGACACTAGAATTAAGAGAGATTAGGAAAGGCTTCTTGTAGAAGGCAGGATTTTTATTGGGAATTGAAGTAAAACAAGAGGTTAAGATGAGGAGGGAGAACATTCCAAGGATAGGGATCAGTCAATGAAAATGATTATTGGGAGATGGAATACTTCATTAAATTGGATGGATGTAGAGGATAGATTGTAATAGGGATAGACTATTGTGGAAGAGAGACCAACCAGTAGTCTGTTGAAGTAGTGTCCAGGTGTCAGATGTTGAGGGCTTAACCAAAAATAATAGCTAACATTTTAATAACGTGTTGATGTTTGCAAAACACTTTTCACATAGTATCCCATTTGAGGGCCCCATTGGGGCTTACAGTGTAGTAAGTATAATTCCCAAAGGACAAGTGAAGATATTGCAGGATAGGGATTCCTACCTCCATGACATTGTACAAGCTATTTCCCATGGGTAGAATGCTCTGCTTCTTCATTCCCATCTCTTGGAAACTTTGGTTCCATCCAAAGCACCTCAAGTGCTATATCCAATATTAGGGCTTTTCTCACCAATTATTAGGGCTTATCTCACCAATCACTCCCCCTAAAAACTGTATACTATAAGTTCTTTGAGGGAAGAACTGCTTTCAGTTTCCCCAGGATGATTCCCACAATCACTCATAAGTTGGGGTCTTGAGAGAGCAATTTGCTACTCCTTACCTCAGGGATCTGGGAGTAACCCCTAAAGTGTTAAATTTCTAATACTGTCACACATGAGCTTCCTCCAAAATGCTTCTCACTAAAATCAGTCACTCAGATTTAAGTTGGTTTTAATTACAGTTTTTACTCAGATGTTATAATAAAAAACTTGGGGGAAAAACATGACCTGGGGAATATTCTTCAATAGAAATATATAATATTCATCAGGAAAGTGTGTTTTAATGTAAAATAAAATCATAGCAAGGTGCTAATGTAAGAAACATATGTGGCAAAATGTTAATTCTGAGCTCTTGGGTGCTAGGAATCGTATCTTGAGTCAATAGTTGCCATTCTTTTACTGATACAAATGTTCATACTGAAGCTGTTTCTTCAGAGAGGTAGGGAAGAGAGGTACTATTTTACATACATTACATATATACATTTATATGTACATATATATTAAATGTAACATAAAATCAAACAGAACAAATATAAAAAAAAGAGGTACAAAGAAAGAAAGTACCAGCAAGAAAAGTCATTGCTAATTAGGAAATGAGTAAAAGCTTTTTTTGTAGAAGGACATTCAA
Source organism: Antechinus flavipes (assembly GCF_016432865.1). Classification (NCBI taxonomy): domain Eukaryota; kingdom Metazoa; phylum Chordata; class Mammalia; order Dasyuromorphia; family Dasyuridae; genus Antechinus; species Antechinus flavipes. Next base: position 686,969,501 of record NC_067398.1, read on the forward strand.
AATGATAATGATTCCCCAAAATGCTCTTGTTTTGTAACTTGTCAAAATGAGTGCTACAGCCAAAAGCTAATTTTTGTTATAATTCCAAAGAGAGCACATCAGCTGTGATTTGTGGGTGAATATTCGTAGGTGAATAATTTGCAAATATCTAATCAGTCTTCTTGTTCAATTAGAACAATATGCTATCAGAGGAGAATTAGTAACATCTATAGCTCTGTTCAAAGGTGCTTATGTCAAAGGAAAAAAAAAACTGTTTACTAGCCAGTGATTTTCCTTCTACCAGTCTAGTCTGATCTTTCCTTGGATCTTCTTGCTGGATCTTCTTCCATATTGCTTACTGTACTTGTGAGTGCTGCATTAGTCTCTGTCCTGGGGTCCCTTCTTTGTTCTTTCTATATTGAATTATTGGGTAATTCCATTAGTTTCCATTGGTTCAATTATCTCTTCTATTCAGATGATTAGTATATAATCTATTTATTAGAGCTAAACACTCTTTGGACCTACAATGGCACCTCAACAACTCCTTGTTGAATTCTCAAACCGAATCTCCTCTAGACACCTAAAACTCAACATATTCAACATTGAACTCATATCTATCTCCTAAAGCCCTCCCTTCTTCTTTCTACTATCAAGAATGCTATTATTCTCTCTAGTCACTCAGGCTCATTTTCAGTGTCATTATCAATTCCTCACTCTCACATGCTGCAAATGTCCAACTTGTTACCAAGTTTTGTTATTTATACCTTTGCAATTTTTCTCACTTCCTTTTCCACATGAATGCTGCCATAATACAGACTTTCACCCTTCATTCTAGAATATGGCTACTTGCTAATCAGTCTTCCTGCCTCAGTTCTCTCTCCTGCTCCTGTCTGCTCTCCACTCAGCTGCCAAGTGATCTCCCTAAACCATAGATCTGACCTTGTCACTTTTCTACTCAATAACCTTCACTGGCAAATTCTCAATTCCATCCTCTTTTTATATTTCCAGTATATTAAAAGTATATTAAACTCCCCTTAATGTACAATTCATTGACAATATATCATCCCGTTCCTCAACAAGAGACTATAGCACTTCACTCCATGGTTTTTCACTGAATCTCCTCCACATCTGGAATACACTCCATTTTGTCTTAGACACTGAGCTAAAATTCAACTACTCAAACTTTTGAAAAAGGTTTTTCCTTTATCACCAAACTCCTTTCCTATTTATATCTTTTGTCTGAGATTCCCTACCATTATCCCTGTATTTATCTTGTATATGAGCAACTTTGAAAAGGGTTTGATAAATCCTCACACCAGAGAGGCTAGTTCTCCCTGAACATCCCATACACTCCAGGGCTGCTCATCCTCCTGTCCCCCAACTCTCACTTGGGCCTCTAAGAAGCAGTAGCATACACAGAAGGTACACTCTGGTAAAGCTGTCTCAACACATGGGCTGAACTAGGTTGAGAATAACTGCTTCAAACCCATCGGTGAGTTATGGAGTTGTCTACCCCAAGCACATGAACACTTCCTCCAATGAGATGGGTGAATGACAGAAATTTGTATGAATGGCCATGAAAACAGCTGATCTGTGGAGTACTTATGGCTTGATCAGACAAAAGATATCAAGGTCAGTCACTGCAAATAGGTGGTTTTTTTTTTTTTTTTTTTTTTTTGTCCTGCTGCTGGACTCTGATGACTGTGAAAAAGAAAATGAGGTTGATTTTTGTGCAACTCTGCCTCACCTAAATACAGTTAACATTAAAGTGAGGTGAATTGATTTTCTTTGAAAACAAAGGACAAACAATATCATATGTGTGTATATGCATATGTTGCATTATATGTGTACCTTTATGTTGTATAAACATATATGTAAAAACATAAATTGCTGATATTTTGTCTCCTCCTTTAGGATATAATTTGGCTGTGCACAGGAATTGGGTTTCTGCCATTCTTAATATCCCCATTTCTCATTGCAGTGTCTGGAACATAGTAAAAGTGGCTTGATGAATGCTTATTTTCTGACTAACAAGGAAGCAACTCAAAAGATGTAGAGTGGTTGTGATGATCTACACTGATGTGTCATAGATCCATGATCACTAACTTGGAGGATCTCTTATTTTCTGGCAGAGACATGCCTGAGAGAACAAATTCATCACACCTGTCTTAGGAAGGCAAGGTTTAATCAGGCATTCAGTCATGAATGCCTTTGAAAAGAGGAGTTGTATACAGAAAGCTGAATGCTCTGTTCCATCATCCATGGGATGTAGCCAAAAGACTCCTAGATTTAGGGGCCAGAGTTAGTGTCCTGACTCTGATTTCCAATAACTATATGGCCCAAAGCTGCTAACTTTGTCTGAGTATCTGATTCCTCATCTGTAAAATGGGTACAATGATATTTGCAGGATGGCATAGCAGTGGAAAGCTAGTCTCAGTGATATTCACACACATACTATGTGTCTCTGGCCAAATAATTTAGCCTTTCAGTGTTCTAAAGAACTTGCTAAGACTAGAAGGAGGAGAGGAGATGACAGCCTGTTTTTAAAAAGTTCCCTTCTTGGGAGCTTACTTTACCAAGGAAATAAATTATACATGCAGTCCCTATCTCTAGAACTATTTATCTCCCAGGTTATTATGAGAGAAACACTTTTTAAAGGCTCTAAAAGTTGAAAAGTTGAAGTTTGATGATGATGAAGATGACGACAACGACAGTAATAGTTTATTATCAATAGTGATTTTGCAAATAATGTAAAAAGACATCAGCTATATATTGTTTGATTTGAAAATAAGTGAGTCTGTCATATAGCAAGAAATAAATGGATAGCCCATTGACATTAGTACCAATGTTAGAATACTTAGAGGAAGTCCTCTAGAATGCTGGATGTACCACTTTTAGAGAATACAAGGGAAGATATGTTTGTGAGTTGCATAAGATAGGCAGAGAGGTTTGGTTGAAACCATGTTTTTGAAAGCAGTGGTGGTGTTGGTGATAATAGTGGACTGGTAATGATGGTGTGACAGTGGTGGTTGAGGTGATAGGAGAAAGAAAACAAGGAAGAGGAAGAAGAGGAGGAGGAGGAGGAGGAAGAAAAGGAAAAGGAAAAGGAGAAAGAAGAGAAGGAGCGAGACAAAGAGGAGGAGGAGGAGGAGGAGGAGGGGGAGTAAACAAATAGGATTAGGAGGAAGAGCCTTAATGGAAATCACATATAGTCATATAGCATTTTAAATTATCCAAATTATTTTACACATTTGTTTCCTTTAAACTTAGGTTAGGGTACTATTGTATTCCCCATCTAGGTTTATTTTTATTGTCATTTTGCAGATAAGGAAACTGAGGTACATAGAAAAGTGACTTGCCTTTGACCATAGAGCTGGTGTTATGTGAGTCTAAGTCATCTTCTAGCCAACCACCATACATACCAATTCATCCTCTCCTCTCATCTCCTAATTCATCTGTCTTAATATAAGCTCCTTAGGGGCAATGGCTACTTCACTTCTTTATCCCCAGCATTTAGCATAGTGTCTAGCATGTAGTCAACAGTTAACACAAGGTTGGTCTTTTTGTTTGTTTATTTGTTTTGTTTTTAATTCATTTTTTCATTCATTTCCTGCCTCATTTTGGGGGGCACTTATCTAACAAAAGTCTTTTTTCCTTCATGTTCTCCTTTTTAAAGGACTTTTGTCTTCACAAAACCTGTGGTAACTGGTGGATTCTCTTATTGTAAAGAAAAGCTTCTAGTAGGTGTGGTATCTGGGTCACCCCTGGTCCTGGGGGAAAATTCTAGATAACTTTCTTCAGCCCTTATTCCCCACCTTACCTGGAGCCTACTTGTAATCAATTTCAAATCATTAATTGGACAAAAGAATTCTCAATCACTACTTCCCTAGGGTAGTTAAGATTTAATTTGCCAGAGACTTGTTTGTGCAGGCAATTTCTGTTTCACAAAGAGGAATATTTAGTGCTGTTGTAAAATTAATTGGGTGTGTTCAGCTCCGACCACCACAATGGTTGAAGGGTTGCAAGAGTGGCAAATGACTGGTGTTTATAAATCACAAACACTTAATAATACTTGGCTTTTTGAGAGACACACCCGGTTCCTTGCCAAGTATCTTGTTATTTCCCATTTATAAATGGAAGAAAATACGACTCCAAAAACTTGGTCTTAACCAGAAGCAAACGAAAGAGATTTAAACACAACAGTTTTTTTTTAATGTTTTTTAACCTAAACTCAGCATCTCCTTGTCTCGTTTCTTGCCACTATATTATTAACCCTGTGCTCTCAATAGACTTCATCTTGAATGATGAAACCTCTGAATCATATTCAGTCATTTGTATGATTTGGAAATTGTCTTTAATCATTTTTCACTTCAATGTTAAAATCAAATGTATCTTGCCTATGCTTGAGTCCTCATCACTTCATGAGGAGTGAATGATCTTATTTAGAGCTGTGGCTGGAAATTCCAGTCACTGCAGCAAATTCAGTTAAGAATAGAAGAAAGAACCTAAGGTAAGGGGCATGTTAGTCTATTGTTGAGGTAGAGAAGAGGTCATAAGTCATGGAATCTTAGGAAATTGAGGGTATGGGAGATTAAAGAATTAAAGAGGGATGTATAAGGGTAGAATAGAAGTCCTTACAGGTATTGAAATCAGTGAGGAGAATCATCCTGGTCTATACTGGAACAGCATGGATTTAGACAATAGGACATGAATGTTAAAGGAAGAAAGAATGATTTACTGAATGAAAGTTACACAAAGAAGCACTGAAAATAGCAATGGGGGAGCAAGTTTCTCTACCTGACCCTGTGATCCAGGCCCCCCTAAAACTCTTCCCTTAAGAAAAGTATTAGCTGCCTAAACAACTCATTAGCTCACTTGCTCCTTGGGAATTATAGGTAATTTTTGGAAGTAATAATCATACAGAATGAGAGAATAAGGTGTCCATTCTAGAGAAGGTACCAAGAGATATGGCATCTTTTTAAAAAAATCATTCCTTCCTTCCTTCCTTCCTTCCTTCCTTCTTCCTTTTTCTTCCTTCCTTCCTTTCTTTCTTTTTCTTCCTTCCTTTCTTTCTTTCTTTTTCTTCTTTTCTTTCTTTCTTTCTTCCTTCCTTCCTTCCTTCCTTCCTTCCTTCCTTTTTTAACTTTGAGAATATAGCAGTTGTATTTGGTCAGAGTTCTAATTTTTCTTTCATAAAGGCTGTTAGTTGCATAGTATATAGAGGTCAGGCCTAGAATTGGAAGACCAGAATTCAAATACAACCTCTACCATTTACTAGTAGTATAGCCCTGGACAAGTCACTTAACATCTGTTTGCTTCAATTTCCTCAACTGAAAAAAACAAAAACAAAAAAAAAAAAAAAAAAACTAGCATCTACCTTGCAGGGTTGTTGTCAGGCTTAAATGATATGTTTGTGTTTTAAAAGCATTTAACAGATTGCTCAGCACATTGTAGGTACTATGTAAATGTTTATTCCCTTCCCTCTCTCTTCATGTTGATATTTTCTACACTGCCTAAGTCATTATATTTATTATTCTTTTGCCTCTGTTCTCATCAGTCCACATCACTTTATAACATTTTTCCTGTGTTTCACTGATTTCTCCACATTTATCATTTCTTAAAATGCAGCAAAATTCCATTACATTTATATACCAGAATGTGTTTAGTCATTCTCCAATTTGGGTCCAATCTTTCATTTTGAGCTTTTTATCACAAATATTGTTGTTATGAATATTTCTCTCTATATGGATCTTTTCATGCTGTCAACTTTCTTTCTTGGGCTATAATTTAAATGGTGGGATATCCATCAAAGAGGTGTCTTGCTTCAAATTCTGTTTCTGATACATCCTGGTTATATTGTTATCGTTGTTCAGTCATGTCCAGCTCTTCATGACCCTTTAAGAGCAGGGGTCCCTTGGCAAAGAGCAAAGGGGAATGGTTTACTATTTTCTTCTCTAACTTATTTTACAGATGAGAAAATGGAGGCAAACAGGATTAAGTGACTTGCCCAGGGGCACACATCTAGTACATGTCTGAAGCCAGATTTAAACTCAGAAAGATGAATTTTCATGATATAAGAAACAAAATATCTTACCAAGAACTCCACTGACTCACAGATGAATGCTGGAAAATTTTGATTTTGCATTCTTGCAAGAATGAGTATACCCCAATTCTGTAAAATGGGATTATACCTACTGAGGCCAGATCAAGTCTTTTTATGGGATTTAGTTAGTTAGCCCTACTTCTCCTTCAGGATCCTTATTGGTCAGAATCTTTTTCAGGTTACAATTCCCCCTTATAAGATGAGTAATATACCCAGTTTTAAGCAAAATGTGACCAGAGCAGTTCTTTCTTTGGTTCTTTGAGCTTCTGTTATTAGTCATCTTTCTACTCCTTAATAGAAACCTTATCACATTCCTTGGGATACTTACTCTTCCTCAAGGACACCTGTGGAAGCAAAACAACCAAAGCCTAAGAAAAGCCCATTTCCTACAATGATCCCAGGCCTAGTGCTCCATCTACCACACCACCTAACTGCCCTGGATCCAAGGTCCTAGGTAAAGCCATTTATCCTCTCAATATTTCAGGCTACCATTTGAGATTCTAAGATACAGATCACTTTACCAGCTGCCTTCATGGCAGTTCAGGAAATGAGGGTGTTTAAGAAAGAGAAGAAAAGGCTAGGGAAGAGCAAGATAGATTGAAAGGAAATCAATCACATGAAAGAGGGAGTAGACTTGTTTTGGTTGGCCTTAAAGGGCAGAAAAATCATCAATAGTTGGATGTTACAGAGAAGCATGTCAGAAAGAAACAAAAATATATAGTGCTGTCCCAGAAGGCCTCCCTCAGAGACCCTGAGCAAGTCACTTAAGACTATTTGCCTCAGAGATCTTTGAGTAAACACTGAAAGGCCACTTGTCCCTCCACTTGTAATACGTTGTGAAATATGTTGTAAAGATTTTTTTTCCTACTCTGATAAATGACCATCGTTTCCCATTCCAACTCTGTGATATTCTACAGTCTGCAAGTGTTCCTCTGACAACAGGGCAGGGAAGGAAACCGAGACTGAAAATCTAATCACAGCCTCAGAATAAGTTAGAGGGAAATGTTTTCTTTCAAAATGAATGTGTCTCTAGTCTAGACTCATTCAATTATAAACTTAAAGTTGGAAGAGATCTTACATGTCTTCTAGGCTAACCCCTTCATTTTTTAGACAACAAATCTGGAGGGTTAAGTGGTTTTACTAGGGTCGAATGGATTAGAAATAGTAGAGAGAGGATTCTAGCCTAGGTCTTTCTGATTCTGAGTTCAGTACCCTATACACTATGTCAATAATCCTTACAAGCTAATCTGGGTGGATTGAAGAGAACCAGTCAATCTAGTGTGGGACAATTATCATTTGATGGGCTGTCATCTATTTTGCTCCAAACTGAGCATATCTTTGTCTAAACTGATGAGCTCATGCACTTATTTCAAATGACTCTACCTTTATTCCTAACTTCACTTGAATAGACATGATGACCTAGGACTCCTCTAGGGAAAGTTTCAATTCTCCCTGCCACTGACTTCAAGGTCTTACTCCACCTCAGAGATTGTAAACTTCTATCCTCTGGTGGCCTGGTTTCATTAGCTTTCTTTCTAGACCTATTTTTCTCTCAGTGTGATATCCAAAGTCTCACTGAGTAATTATCCTTATCCCAATGTATCTGATTAAAGCATTTCACTACTTCTCCCAGCTGAAGGAGCTTTAGTTGAAGTCTGATTACTTTGTTGTACACTCGACCCAATGATCCCTTTACTTCCTGGTTAGCTAGATAGACAGATGGACACATCATAAATGGCACTGAATAAAACATTGGGCCTGGAATCAAGAAAATCTGAATTTAAATTTAGACCTTAGACATCCATTAGCTATGTTACCCTAGGCAAGTCATTTGACCTTCTTTTGCCTAAGTTTTTTCATTTTAAAATTTTCAATTTAAAATTAATAATATCCCCACTTACCTCTCAGGATGGTTGTAAAGAAGAAAGGAAATAATAATTATAAGGCTTTTAGGTCAATGACATATACTAAGCATTGTGAAAATTGTTTGTACTATTGTTTTGTTGATTGATAGAGATAGAAAGATAAAGGTACAGATAGATAAATAAAGATGGATAGGTAGACAAATAGACAGATAGATTGATAGACAGGGATGGATAGGCAGACAGACAGACAGATTGATAGATCATTGATGATATAGTGGATATACTTACTGTATCTGGAATCAACAAGACCCAAGTTCAAATCCAGCCTCAGAAAATTACTAGTTGTGTGACCTTGGGCAAGTTACTTAATCTTCATTTGCCTCAATGCCCTCATCTATAACATGGACATAATAATAGCATCCAACTCTCAGGGTTGTTATGAGGTTCAAATGAGAAAATGACTATAAAGTTCTTAGTGCAATGCTGGCATGTAATAGGTGCTATATAAATGTTAGTTATTATTATTATAGAGAGATGGAGATGGATCAATAAATATCCATAGATTTCTCCAATACCTATTTCTGCTGTACCAGAGATAGTGGTTGTTTTTCCTTCATTCTCAATGAGGACCGTGACATCAGGGAGTGATGCTGTGATATGAAAGTAAATTGAATTTAATTGAGGGAGAACTGTACAAGGTCAACGACTATATCTCAAGTCCCTAAGTTGTATTTTTTCTGTCATATTCTATGCAGCCTGGAGATAGAAAAGGGGGAGAGTCACCACTAATAGACTACTCTTGCTTACATGTCCTCATTTCTTCCTCTTGATGTGGGAAACAGATGCTTGAGGCTGCCTAAGACAAAAAAAAAATGCTCAGAAATGCTCAGAAGAGGCGGTTGATCTGTTTGGATGTATCTGCCACTTTGGCTTATGGAAGATCACACTTGAGCTGTCATTTCTTACATGAACCAATCGCTGTTCTTTTAGCAATCTAATTTTCCTCTTAGAAACACAGTGGAAGAGCAGAGCTTTTCTGCCAGAAGAGACTGTTGATTCCCCATGACGTATTAAGTTCTGATATTAGAGAAAAGAATCTGGGGGCTTGCAATTTAGGGGTTTGTCATTGTACACTTCAAGGATTTATTGTCCAGCCTATTTCCTCCTCCTCCTTCAGAGGAGAGATTTGGGTTCTTAGCATAATCTTATTTCTTAAAACTTTAAGGTATACAAAGCCCACTGAATATATACATATAAAATAGGAGGGTGGTACTACTTATGAACAACTACCCTATGCCCTTGTCATATACAGACTTGAGCTACATTCCTATTGACTTAACATTGAAGGTGCAGGTTTTATAATTATCTTAAATTAAAGAGGTAATATGAAATAGATATGGCCAGATAAGTTGGAACTTTAGTGTGAAGGACCTTAAACGCTAATCACACAGTTTGTATTTTATCCTATAGCCAATTGGGAGCCACATAATGTTTTTGATCTGGGGAAGACATGGTTTTATATCAGTTTTAGGAAACCAGACATTTCTTTTTTATTTAAGAAAGCCAGATCCTGACTCACAACACTTTTCCAGTGACAACATTAAACAAGTTATTTATCTGCTACACCTGGACTATTTGTACCTAAAATGATTTAACCCTTCCTTCCAGTCAGTTGTCCTCTTCTTCTCCCAAAACACATAGAATTTCTAGCATAGGGATATCCACTTAGATCTAAAAATGGATCTCATATTAAAGAAGGGAAAAGAACCTATATGTGCAAAAATAATTGCAGCGGCCCTTTTCATAGTGGCTAAAAAACTGGAAATTGAATGGATGCCCATCATTTGGAGAATGGGTGAATAAATTATGGTATATGGATGTTATGGAATATTATTGTAATATTATTAATATTATATTATATATCATAATAATATCATAATAAGTAATAATATTAATAGTATAGAATATTATTATTCTGTAAGAAATGACCAGCAGGATGAATTCAGAAATGCTTGGAGAGACTTATATGATCTGATGCTGAGTGAAATGAGCAGAACCAGGTGATCCTTATACACTTCAATAAAGATACTGTATGAGGATCAATTCTGATGGACATGGCTCTCTTCAACAATGAGAGGATCCAATTCGGTTCCAATTGATCAGTGATGAACAGAACCAGCTACACCCAATGAAAGAACACTGAGAAATGTGTTGGACTGATTGCATTTTTGTTTTTCTTCCCAGGTTTATTTTATTTTTCTAAATCCGATTTTTCTTGTGCAACAAGAGAACTGTGTAAATATGTACACATATATTGTATGTAAGGTACTTTAACATGTTTAACATGTATGAGATTGCCTGCCATCTGGGGAGGGGATGGAGGGAAGGAAGGGAAAAATTGGAACAGAAGTGATTGCAAGGGTCAGTGTTGAAAAATTACCCATGCATATGTTCTGTCAATAAAAACTACAATAATAAAAAAAAAAGGATCTCAGCGTTTATCTGTTTATCAGAGGAGGAAACTGAGACTCAAGGTCAGATGGAAAATAATTATCAATGGTGTAATTGGCAGAAATTTAAACCCCTGAATCCAGAGTCACATCTTTTTCCACTCAACTAGATTGCTTTCCATCCCCACTATCAACTAATTACTCTAACTTAATCTAAGAATCTATTTATCATCTGTTTCTACCATGGAATATTGTGTCTGTAAATATTGACAGCAGGAATACTTTGAAGAACAAGCCTTCCTCCCTTTTCTCAGCAGTAACAGGAAGCAACATCTCCAATCAAGGATAGGAGAAGGCAGCTGTAAGAACACCAGAAGATTCAAACCAGCTGTTTAGCAGTTAGCATCAGTGGAGTCTGGAAAGAGTCCAGGACACACTAGGTACTCACAGCCCAATAAAGACCAGAAATGCAAAAGAATGAAACACAAGACAAAGAGTATTGTACCAAAAAAGATAATCGAACATGAAACTATAATTTACAACTTGTTAACCCTTTCACATATACAACAAAATTGTTGTGTAAATTACATTTTGCTTCTTTCCCCTCAACTTAAAGATAGCTATATGATATATATATATATATAATTTTTTTTTTGGGGGGGGGGTTAATTGACTTGCCCAGGTTCACACAGCTAGGAAGTGTTAAGTATCTGAGACCAGATTTAAACTCAGGTCCTCCTAACTTCGGGGCTGGTGCTCTAACCACTGCACCACTTAGCTACCCACTATATAATATATTACACACATGCATGCATATATATAAATATACACACACACACACACATATACACAAATATATATATATATATATATACACACAAATATATATATGTAAAGACATATATATATATATATGTAAATACATGCATATATATATAAAATTCTCCATATACTTCTATATATCAATCCTTTTCCTGGATGCAGATAGTCTTTCTTCTTATGTTTTATAAAGTCAATTTGGATATTCATGATAGACAAAATATCTTATTTGCTCAATCTTGTTCTTAAAACAACATTGGTGTTACTGTATACAATTTTCTCTTGGCTCTGCTTATTTCCCTCTTCATTATTTTATGCAAGTCTTTCTATAGTTTTCCTAAGATCATTGAGCTCATCATTTCTTATAGCACAATATTATGCCATTATAATCATATAATACACTTTGTTCAATCAGTGCCCATTTGATGGGCATCCCAGAAATTTCTAGTTCTTTACTATCACAAAAAGAACTACTATAAACATTTTCAAAGATACAGATCCTTTCTCCCTAATCATCTTTGTAAATGGACCAAATAGTAGTATTGGTAAGTCAAAATAGTGATATTGAAATAGAACTGTATGCCAGAAAATTTGGACACAAAGAATTAGATTGTATACATGGGGAAAATTACCAAATGGCATGATGGTATAATATAGTAATGATAGAAGATATTTTAGGTATGTGGACAACCTATGTGTAACCTTATGAAGTCTGTACAAAGGGAAAAATAGAATTCTAGTAACAGTAAGTTATAAGGAGGTCCTTTGTCATATGTGTTCTATATCCATTTGCTTTATTGACATTTTACTATAAATTTAGATCTATTTCCCCAAGGATTTTGTACAAAAGAAAAGTATATACCACATTTGAGGGATTTATTTTGATAACATTTGTCTTTTCTATACTTGCTTTAAAATACCTTTCTTAAAAAAATATTAGTCAGACTGGTTGATAATTGCTAGACAGTTCACAGATTGAGGCTTCTAAGCAATGGTACTAAAAGCCCCAATAACCCAGAGAAACTTGAGGGAGCAATAGCAATTGTCCTTTGGACCCAGTCCATCAATGAAAAAGATATCTCTGGAAGGAGTAATAATCATATACAATAACCATTCTCTGGCATATGCTTCTACCCAATATTTGATGTGGGAAGGATCAAAATTTGGCTCCTATCAATCTCCATAACAAAAGAAAAACTATTTCCAGCTCCAATGAAAGCACTTAGATCTACAAAACAGCAAATATGAAATAAATAGATGGAAACCTATTAGCCTCTAAATAGACAAGACAGCTCTCTCAGATTAGCCTTTACTTTCTCTGGACTCGTCTAGTCTCCTCACTTTTGCCTTGCAGATTCCCTTATTCATTTTAATACATAGTTTTGATATAATGTCTTTCTTGATTCTCCCCCCACCAAAAAAACCTGCTAGTACCCTCCCAAACTGCTTTATGTTTGGCTAACATATTTATTTGGTAATCATTATGTTTATATTTACTTTCTATACACTCATATATGTCTATACATTTTCTTCAGATAGAGTGTGAGCTTTTTGAGGGATTCTGTAATTCTTTGTATTTGTATTGTATTCTTTGTATTCACCTAGTATTTGTCACAAGTAGGCTTTTAATAATGCTTGCTGAAGGACTTCTTGATTCCATACTTATGTTACTATGCTAAAATTATTTTCCCCTTTAAAAATAAAATATTCAGATTTGCTAAACAATCAAACAACTCTCCTAATGAACTATGGGTGGATAACTTGGTGAGAGAGATAATGTGCTTGATTTGGAATCAGGAAAACCTGGATTCAGATGCTACCTTTGCCAACTAACTACTTGTGTGTGGTTATAAAAAAGTCATAACCTCTTTTAGCTTCAGTTTCTTCATCTGCAGAAATTGAATGATAATACCTCTATCAACTAGCATACATAGTTGTTGTAAAGCTGAGATGAGATAAGTTACAAACTTTAAAATGCCATGCCAGTATCAGTAATAGTTGTTGTTGTTCATCCAATGTTCTAAAAGGATTATCAGAGAATAAAAATAATACTCAAATATTAATAGTTATTATTATTAACTATATAATCTGCATTCTCAGAAACTACCTGGAGCACAACTTGTGTCATTGTTTTCCCTTTTAAAGACCAAGACCAAGAGTAGAATCCAGAAAGGCACATTCAGTTGCTAACCAGTTGAACCCCTTCTCTAAATATTCCTAATCAAAAGGATGCTGATAAATGTTAAATAAATCACTCCAAAAAATACATGACACAGTTTTAAGATTAATATGCATTATTAGCATTTCTCCATCACTTAAGTCTAAGACAGTCAACTGAACAATAAATCAAATCCTGATTTGTAGTTTGTGGCAATTTCTGAAGTTTAAATGCTCAATCTGAAAATTTAACCATTGACTCTCAACAGTCAATATGAACTCCAGGACATCTTCTTCATAGCCTATATAATTTAAAATGATTGTGAAGCATGGAATTCACAGTAATTTTTCTATATCATGATGTTTTCTCTCTTCCCTTGCTCTTCCTTATCTCTGCAATCTGTTTAACTCAGGAACACTACAGATTGGTCTCACAACTTAATATTGTTCACGATCTTCCTCTATTTAAAAAAAAATGAATTTTGTTCTGTTGGCTATAGCCACTGCTGTGCTTCTGGCTTACACTCCTGCAGCTACTAGTCTAGTTTAGAAATGTCTCACTCCTTGACTGCTGTCATCCCTGGGATAACATGGTTTCCTAAAAGAAACACATGGCTGCACAAGTTATTCTTTAGGAAAATCTATGTCTGACCAACATCATCTTCTCTAACCCTCCCAGATCCCATTCTCCATTTGTTCCTTGTATTATCGCTTTCCCTTTTAAAGACCAAGTCCAATAGTATAGCTCAGATATATGAAATGATTATGAAGCAATCGTTCATATTCAATGTGGTATCAACTGAGCCATAAAAGTAAAGGGAAGGAATTTATACCTTGTCAATGAGTTAATTTTGGCAATTGAATTTTGCATGTTGTTGCAGAATATAATCCGTGTAATTTTTCTAGCAGAAAAAAAAATTCTCACTGATAGAATTTTTCACAATTTTATATGATGGACACAATCAAATGCAGAACACTGTACTCATCAGTAAACAACTGGGCTTCATAAAAATATAGACATAAGCAAAGGTAGAATAGAGGATGAATATCAAGTACCAAAGTGTTCATTAGTCTTCTAAGAAAAGATGTAGAAGTAAGAAAGGTCAAAATGAGCTTAGCTTCCTTTTACAAATGAGAAAACTAAGACTTAGAGAGGTTAATTGACATTTGTCCATGGTCACTCAGCTAGTAAGTGTCAGAGGAGTCATTTGAACCCAGGTCTTAATTTGAAGTTCAGAGCTCTCAACATGATACCTTGCTGGCTCTCAGAGGCAGGAAAGGAATTTATAAGTACTCCAGTTCTTATTTTTGCTTTGTTTTCTGGGGAAAAGAAAGAAGTTCGGCTTCTCTACTAAAGTCTTCAAAATGAAACAGATAAAATATTTTCCCCTTAGGTGAAGAGACAGTAAGAGAGCCCTTGTCTGTCCTGAATGTGTTTAAATTGTTAGTCCCAAAGCCACTACAATCCAGGGTATTTGAGGGGAAATGGTGAATATAATTTAAGAGGTATTGTCTTTGGAAAACATATGAAAAGAGGTTGGAACAATTAATCAAGAAGAATTTATTAAGCATTTTCTGTGGACTAGGCATTATTGTATATATAAAAATATAACGGGGGGGGGAGGGGAGTAGCTAGATGCTTCAGTGGCTAAAGTGCTGGACCTAAAGGCAAGAGGACCTGAATACAAATGCAGTCTCTGACACTTAATACTTACTAGCTGTGTAACCCTAAGCAAGTCACTTTACTCCAGTTACCTCACCAAAAAAAATATAGTGGGAGATATAAATACTATAAGTAAATTGATATATAAAAACTGGGGACTGAAATACAATAAATAAAATTACATCTGCTATCTAGAAGCTTGTTGTTACTGTTCAGTTCTTTCATTTTTGTCTGACTCTTTGTGATCCAATTTAGAGTTTTCTGGGAAGATACTAGCGTGATTTGCCATTTCCTTCTCCAGAACATTTTATGAGACTGGGAACTTATGCAAACAGGGTTAAAGGGTTTGCCCAGAATCACACAACTAGTAAATGTCTGAAGCCATATTTGAACTCATGAAGACGAGTCTTAGATTAGGCACTCTGTACCCCCTAGCTGCCCCAGATGAGATACTTACACTGTAATAATCAAGAAGTTGTTAAATGTCTATGAAATGCCAGCCAATTTGATTAAGTTCTAGAGATACAAAGACAAAAACTCAAGGTTTTCCTATTCCTGTCCCATCTTAGGGAAGATGAGAGTGAGAGATGGGTAGAAAGAGAAGGAGGGAAAGAGAGAGACAGACAGAAACACAAAGAAGGTAGATACAGAGACAGAAATTTGTATGTATGTATGTATGTATGTGTGTATATATATATATATATGTATATGTATATGTATATATGTATATATATATAATTGCATGTATGTATATACTTATCCATAAAAATCTATTTTTGGAGAGAAAATACTAATTGATAATGAGAGGTTTGTAGGATCAAGAATGATCTTATGTAGAAGGTGAGTTGACCTTTGAATAAAAGTAAAGATTCCAAGATGTGGAGATGAGGAAAGAGCAGATATGAAGGATATGCAAAGGCATGAAGATCAGATAACAACAATATGAGTTATGAACAGTTATATGAGTTATGAACAGAGTCTTTGAAGGAGAATAATAAAGCAATACAACTAGACATGTAAATTAGAATCAGGATATCAAGGACTTTAAATACCCAACAGAAGGTTTTATATATGGTTCTAGAAATAATAAGGAAATATTAAAGGAATAAATGTATATTCAGCAAATTATAGGTCTGTGAGCTTGACTTTTATTAATGATCAAATACTAGAATGCATCACTAAAGTTATTGTTTATGGGCTTATGGAGCTTAGAAAGAGAAACTGAGAGCCACAAAAAGTAGTCTATGCCAGATTAATCTCTTTCCTTTTCTTGAAAGCATTAGGAAATTCATTACCATTCCATTCTATATACTCTACATCTAATGGTGATTTTCCATGTCTGAGAAAAACTCTAATGATTTATATATTTTGTTTGTAGAATTTTTTTTAACATATTATCTTTCCCTTTTCCTATTAGAATGTAATCCCCTTGAGAACACAAACTAACATTTTTGCTTTTGTTTGTATCTCCAGCACATGGTTATTTTTTTTTTAGCTATGTCCAATTTTTCCTGACCTCTTTTGGAATTTTCTTGGCAAAATTACTGGAGTGGTTTGTCATTTCCTTCTATAGTTCATTTTACAGATGAGGAAACCAAGGCTAAGTGACTTTCTTAGGATTATATAACTAGTAAATGTCCAGATTTAAACTCAAGATAAGTCTGCCAGATTCTAAGCTTGGAGTTCTATCTACTGCACCATTCAGCTGCCCACTTAACACATAGTAAGTATTTAATAATTGCTTATTGATTTGAATTATTAGATACCTACAATGACCCAGGTATGGTGCTAAGCAATAGCAATGAGAAGACAAAAAAAAAAAAAAAAAACAGTCCATAATGGTAAGGAAGCTTGTATTCCACATTGGAGGTTGAAGAATAGGGAGGGATACAATATAGAGAGAAAAGTAGTAAATACTTTAAATATACTACAAATTAATTTCAGTGAAGCACTAGACCAATTCTTTCTTATTAATTCTTTCTTTCCTGCTCTCCTGCATCTGGGAATGGATTGAGTGACTGAACCTAAAAAGTAGGCAATAATAGGTTGACGTCACCTTGGATGGTCATCTATAATGGAAAAATCCACATGGAGAGCTATCCTTTGTCCTGTTCTGCTCAATATTTTCATCAGTGACTTGGATGGAGGCATAAATGGCATACTGATCACATCTTCAGATGACAGGAAGTTGAGAATAGCTAATAAGTTGGAGGATTGTGATAACCAAGCTCTAGATAGGTAGGAATAATGGGTTGAATCTAATGAGATGAAATTTAATAAAGATAATTGTTAACTCATACTAAAAAATCAGTCTCACCATTACAATATCTATAAAGTACTGCAAAGTTTCAGTACATTTTAAAGATTATTTTGGGGAGATTAGTATACATGCATATGAATTTAATTGTATGATGTGTTATACATATATAGAGAGACACACAGAAAGAAAGAAAAAGATAGAGAGATAAAATTTATAATTTCATCAGTGTAAAGATTTCCCAGAGAGAATACAATCTACCAATTCCTGTTAACTGTCTGCAACTATTCTTAGATATTTCCAGGGGGGTTGTGAGGGAGTGGTTCTTGACTTGCCAAGGATCCTGTTACTTTGAGTTGAAGACTAGCCTCTATTCAATAAATCTCATAATGCTCTTAT
Organism: Antechinus flavipes; assembly: GCF_016432865.1. Taxonomy (NCBI): domain Eukaryota; kingdom Metazoa; phylum Chordata; class Mammalia; order Dasyuromorphia; family Dasyuridae; genus Antechinus; species Antechinus flavipes. Next base: position 686,987,193 of record NC_067398.1, read on the forward strand.
GATATATTCAGTACCTCACTTGAGAGAGGCAATGGTCCCATTGTTTTCTCTCCTTGTCATACAATATGCGGAATATTTTTACTTGCCTGTATTCAAAGTTTGGAACCTTAGAAGATAAGATTCAAACACTTCTCAACTCATTTTACAAATGAGGAAACCGAGACAAGCAGAGTTAAGTGATTTGGCCAAGATCTTACAGCCAGTAAGTATCTTAAGGCAGATTTGAATTGACTGCAGGTGTGGACTACCTACTCTGCCACCTAGCTGCCCTGGAGTTAGGAATAATTGAGTCCAAATCCAGCCTCAGATACTCGTTGACTGTGTGATCTTGGACAAATCATTTGACTTCTGTCTGCTTCAATTCTCTTCCTCCTCCTCCTCCTCCTCATCCTTTTCCTCCTTCTCCTCCTCCTCCTCTTCCTACTACTACTACTACTACTACTTCACAAGATTGTTGTAAAAATCAAATGAGAAATTTATGAAGTACTTTGCATATCTTAAAGTTTTGTACACCCACTATTATTGTTATTAGTATTATTATTACCTCATAGGATTGATAGAAATAACAAAACAAAATCTACACGTTCAATAAAAATATGTTATTATTATTCCCCCCCCTTTTTTTGTTATCTCACAGTGGCCAAAGTCATATATCATTAAATCAATCAACCACCATTAGATGCATTTAATATATGATTAGCACTTATTAGCTTTATCACTGAGGTAAAGAATAGGGATACAGAAAAAAGTGGAGGATTTAGTTCCTGCCTTCAAGAAACTCACAGTCTAACGAGAGATACATGGGAAAAAAATGGCAAGATAGAGAATAGATAAAAGGTGACCTAAGAGGCGAAGGCTCTGGAATCTATGAGTCAGTCAGGATTAGAACGACTTGGAAAATACTTCCTGAAGTGTGTGGCATTTGAGCTCAGACTTGAAGGAGTTCAGGATCCTAAAAGCAGGAATGAGAAGGAAAAACATCCATACATGCATGGGGGACATAGTGCCAAGAACCAGAGGTGGGAGACAGAGCATCTTGTGGAAGAACTGTAAGCCAGTATATCTGGATTGTAGAGTATGTTCAGGAACTCAATATAGAAATTCACTCCATAATTTGTGGTTTAAAGTATTAGAAAGGTACTTAAGTCTCAGAGAGGTTGTGTTTTTTCTCAAGATCACATAGTTAATAAGTGTCAAAGACAGATAGGTTTTCTTTACTCTTAGTTAAATACTCTATCCATTAGGCCAAATTGTCTCTAATAAAACCAAATAAAATAAGAATAGCTGTCAATCTGATAACATCTAAGCCATATCCTTACCATCCTGTCTGTTCCCTAGCCATCACTCTCACCTTTCCCCTCCCCACCCCAGATTCCAGGAACCAGATCTTTAAGCCACAGTGATTATCTTTACCACTCCTTTCCATACCTTTGTATGCCTAGAATGCTCTTCTGAAAAAGAAGACTTCTGAGCATCCCCTACTTTTTTCAAAACTTAGCAAACATGTAACTTTTTATGGCCATCTAAATAACCATATATATAATTTATTTGTATTATTATAATTAATAATAATAATATATTCATAATTAATAATTAATGTTATCAATGATATGATTTTATATATATATATATAAATATAAAATTTTCCAGTTCTAGAATCTATAACAGTGTCTTGAACATAATAGGTGTTTAATAAATGCTTGCTGGATTGTATTCTAAGTCAAAAGCACTAAATATTTCAATTGCTTTTTATTTCATTCTTGATGGTAATTCTTCCACTCATGCAAACTCCAATCCATCCATATCTTCACTGTCCATGTCCTTCCATAATTCCTCCATAGAGAATCTCTTCATTGACTGGAGATCTTACTTTCAGTCTTTCCATATTGCATGGCTACCAGTGCAGAATTAAGGCTGGCTAACTATAATTTTCCCTTAACATAGAGGATTGTACAAGAATAAGGCCATAGAGAGAGTGGATGATGGAGATTATATAGTCCAATGTACTCATTTTGAAAAGGGGGGAAACTGAGGCCCAGACAAGGTAAGTTATTTGCTTAAGGTCATACAAGTGGTAAATGGGGGTGGTAGAGCTGCAATTCAAGTACAGATACTAAAAAGAGAAATATGATTCTCTTTCTGCTGCCACCAATCCAATGGGCTCACTGCCTTTTCTAGTTATTCATGTTATTGATCATTTCTTTTGAAATGGACAAAGGACTGGCCTCTCCTTCCCTCCCCTCCCTCAGTCTTAGGGCCTGGGGCAGAGAAGGGTCTGCTCAGCTAGATTAGGGAACTTCTTTTGTACTTCAAAGTGCCAGATCAACAATGCTCCCAAGGATATCTGTTCCATGAAGGTGGTCACCTAACCCTGATCCCTATCTATGTTCAAACATCTGCCATTGTATCTTTCTTCCTGTAAAGTTGAGTTACTGTTTAATGTCAAAGATGCCAGCAAGGGTGAACAAGAATGCTTATAAGGCTGTCCTTACTTCAGTTGGGCGCAGAACCATGCCAGAATCCTACTGGAGGTCCGTCCTGGCCACGCACACCATCTAGGCCAGTTACAAATAAATTATTTCTAAATTATGAATTACTATGGCCGTCTTGAATTTTATTGCCTGGGCTATTTCACTTTTATTCTACTTTGTTTACTCTGTTGGTGATAACTGTCACCCATTACATTGTTATCATTATTTCCTTTGATCTTCAGAATTGATATGGTTGAGAATCCACATTTTATCTTGGTTTTCCCCCTATAAATCTTGTGATTCTAATGGAGAAAGAAATGGGGAAAGAAAAAGAGAGAAAGAGGAAAGCAGAGAGAGGAACAGTATGAGATAGATGGAGGGAAAGAGAAGAAAAAAATGGAGGAGGAGAAAGACAGAGACAGACAGAGGAAGGGAGGGAGGGAAAGTGGGTCGAAGAATAAGAGGACTGAGAGGGAGAGAGAGGGGGAAGAAAGGAGAGAGTGACAGAAAGAGAGAGACAGATAGAGATAGAAAGGCTGAGACAGTGAGAGTGAATGAAAGAGGGAGGAAGAGGGATAAAGAGAGACAGAGTAGAAGGGAATGAGAGAGGCAGAGAAATACAAAAGGAGAGAGAGGGAGGGAGAGAGAAGGTAGATAAGAGAAGGAAAGGAAGGAGGGGAAGGAGAGAGAGAGAAAAAAACAGAAATGAAAAGAAGGAGAAAGAGATAAAAAGGCAGAGGGAGAAAGAAAAGGAAAGAGAGGGAAAGAGAAAAGAAGGAAGAGGGAGGAGGGAGGGAGAAAGAAAGGGAAGAAGGGAGGGAGGGAGGAAGAAACAGAAAGAAAGTGGAAAGAACAGATAACAGCAAAGTCCTCTGGTATTAATCATAGCTCACCAAGCTCGGCTTCCCCCATCCCTTCCCATCTTTATGATCATATGAAAGAGCAATGGAAGGCATTTATGTAAGACATCATACAGAAGCTTTGCTCTTCAAATATTAGCTTAGTAGTACCCACAGGTTTACATATACTTGGCTAGAGCAATAGATAACCTCAAGGATCATGATAAGAAACCTTATCCGTCTTGGAAAACATTTGGATGAATGGGTATTTAAGAGTCAGAAGTGCCTGAAACCAGAAGCTTAGAATCCCAATCAGGCTTCATGCCCCCTGGGCTGGTGATGTCTTAACCTCTATAGGATAAGTAAGTACCTGCCAGAAAGGAGAAGCCACTAGTCATTCTGAAGTGTCAGTCACTCATGAGTACATAAATAGATCCCAATAGAATGGCAGCATCCTCAGGCACTGAGAGGAAATGCCTTATCTGTAACCTACTTTGAGAATATAGTCATTTTTACCAGCCTTTCTACTTGTCATTGGCTGCTTCCTGTGTTAGTCAGGGCTCTCTCCCTCCTCCTCCTAGCCAACTATTAAGCTTACAGAAAAGAAGTGTGGGTAGGGATAAAATGTTGGTTTTGAATCAAGAAGACTAGGTTCTGATTCCCCCTCAACTACTTATTAACTATGTAACACAGGGTACCTTCTGCGTCTCGGTTTCTTCATCTATTAAAAAAAAAAAAAAGAATGGGTGGATCCATTGATTTCAAAAGTCCTCTTCAACTTTATATCTATGATCCTATAATCCTATAGTCTTAAGAAATTTGAGACTTTTTTCTTTTTTTTTTACATATTATGTCATTATCTTATTTTCACATCACTTTCATTTCTTTTTGTGTGATTTATCTTATTTTTTTATTGTAGTGAGTTTATTTTTTAAATACATATTGCTTTATGAATCATATTGGAGAAAAAAATCAGAACAAAAAGGAAAAGCCATGGGAGAGATAAAAAAAAATCGGGAAAAAAATGAACATAGCATGTGTTGGTTTATATTCAGTCTCCTTAGTTCTTTTTCGGGATGCAAATGGCATTTTCTGTCCAAAGACTGTTGGTATTGCTTTAGATCACTGAACTACTGAGAAAAACCAAGCCTTTAATAGTTGATCATCACATATTCTTGCTATTATCATGTGCAATATATTCCTGATTCTGCTTATTGAACTCAGCATCAGTTTATGTAAATATTTCCAGGCCTTTCTATAATCAGCTTGGTCATCACTTTTTATAAACCAATAATATTCCATTACCTTCATATATCACAACTTGTTCAGTCATTCCCCAATTGATGCAAAAATGTATATACATGTCCTTTTCCTTCCTTTAAGATTTCCTTGGAATACAGACCCAGTAAATGGCTCTGCTGGGTCAAAGGGTATGCACAGTTTGATAGCCCTGTGATCATAGTTCCAGATTGTACTCCAGAATGGTTGGATCATTTCACAATTCCACCAGTAATGCATTAGAGCTCCAGTTTTCCCACATGTTCTCCAGCATTTATCATTATCTTTTCCTGTCTTCTTAGCTAATCTGAGAGGTATGAGGTGGTACCTCAAAGTTGTTTTAATTTGCATTTTTCTAATCAATAGTAATTTAGCATTTTTTCATATAAATATAAATGACTTAAATTTCATCATCTGAAAATTGTTCTTATCCTTTGATCATCTGTCAATTAGGGAATGGCATGCATTTTTTTTATAAGATTGACACAGTTCTTTATATATTTTAGAAATGAGACCTTTATCAGCAACACTGGCTGTAAAGATTCTCCCCCCGCCCCAACACACACACATTTATTCTTCCCTTTTAATCTTGTTTCTATCAGTTTTGTTTTTACAAAAAACTTTTTAATTTAATGTAATCAAAGTTGTCCATTTTGCCTTTCCTAACATTCCTTATTTCTTCTTTTTGGTCATAAATTCCTTCCTTCTCCAAATATCTGATTGGTCAATCATCCCTTGTTCTTCTGATTTGTTTATTGTATCATCCTTTATGCCCAAATCAAGTATTCATCTTGGCCTTACTTTGGTGTGAGGTGTGAGATGTAGGTCTCTGCCAAGTTTCTGAAATATTATTTTCCAGTTTTCCCAGCAATTTTTGTCAAATATTGAATTCTTATCCCAGAAACTAGAGTTTGAAGGTTTATCAGATTGCTATAGGTCTTGGTTATTGTGTTGTGTATATCTAATCTATTCCACTGATCCGCCATTCTATTTCTTAGCCAGTACCAAATGGTTTTGATTACTGCTGCTCTATGGTATGCTTTTTGGTTTGATACACTAAGCCACTATCTATGTATTATTTTTCATTAATTCCCTTAATATTTTGATCTTTTGTTCTTCCAGATGAATTTTGTTATTGTTTTTTCTAGTTCTATAAATTTTTTTGGCAGTTTGATTGGCATATCATTGAACAAGTAGACTAATTTAGGCAGAATTGTCATTTTTATTATATTAGCTCAGCCTAGCCACGGACAATTGATATTTTTCCAATTGTTGAGATCTGATTTTGTTTGTGTTAGAATTGTTTTATAATTGTGTCATACAGTTCCTGGGTTTATCTTGGCAGATAGACCCCCAAATATTTTACTTTGTCTACAATAATTTTAAATGGAATTTCTCTTTCTATTTCTTGCTGATGGGCTTTGTCAGTAATGTACAGAAATGTTGATAATTTGTGTGGGTTTATTTTATATTCTGCAACTTTGCTAAATCTGTAAATTGTTTCCAATTGGTTTTTGAATGACTTTCCAGAATTCTTTAAATATATCATCATATCATCTGCAAAGTGATAGTTTTATTTCCTCATTGCCTATTCTAATTCATTTAATTTCTTTTTCTTTTCTTAGTAGTAAAGCCAATGTTTTTAGTACAATGTTGGATAACAGTGATGATAATGGGCTTCCTTATTTCCCCTCCCCCTGATCTTATTGGGAATGCATCCAGCTTCTCTTCATTACACATAATGCTTGATGTAGGTTTTAGATAGATACTACTTATTATTTTAAGTAAAGTTCTCTTTATCCCTATGCTCTCAAGTGTTTTTAAAAGGAATGGATGCTGTATTTTGTCAAAAGCTTTTTCTGCATCTATTGAGATTATCATATGATTTCAATTGATTTTGTTATTGATAAGGTTAATTATGATAATCGTTTTCTTGATATTGAACTGCATTCCTGATATAAATAAATCCCACTTCATCTTAGTGAATTATCCTGCTGATAAGTTGAGATAATGTCTTTGTTTAGTTTTATTTAAATTTTTTTGCCTCAATATTCATTGGGGAGATTGGTCTATAATTTTCTTTCTCTTTTTTGGCCCTTCCTGGTTTAGGTATCAATGTCATATTTGTGTCATAGAAGGAATTTGGAGGTACTCATTCTTTACCTATTTTTTTCAAATAATTTATGCAGTATTGGAATTAATTCTTCATTAAATGTTTGGTAGAATCCACTTATCAATCTATCTGGCCCTGGAGAATTTTTTTAGGGAGTTCATTAATGACTTGTTCAATTTATTTTTCAATTTTATTTCCTCTTCTGTTAACCTGGGTAATTTATATTTGTATAACTATTCATCCATTTTGGTGAGATTATCAGAATTTCTGCCAGAGAGTTGGGCAAAATAGCTCATAATTATTGTTTTTATTTCCTTTTCTTTGGTGTGTGGTAAGTTCACCCCTTTCATTTTTGATGCTGGTAATTTGTTTTTTTTTTTTTTCTTTCCTTTTTCTGATAAATTAATCAAAGATTTATCTATTATCTTGTTATTTTTTTCATAAAACCAACTCAGTTATGTTTATTAATTCAATAGTAATAATACTAACTTTATTAATCTCTCCTTTGAGTTCCAAAATTTCTAATTTGGTATTCAATTCATTGATCTCTTTTTTCTCTATTTTATTTATAAAACTATTTAGAAATACAAAATTTCCCCTAAATACTTCTTTGGCTGCATCCCATAGATTGTCTCATTATTGTCATTTTCTTGGATGAAATTATGGATTGTTTCTGTGATTTGTTATGTGACCTGCTCATTTTTTAAAATTAAATTGTTTAATTTCCAATTTGCTTTAGTCTATCTTTCCCTGACCCTGTATTGAATATAATTTTTATTTCATTGTGGTTTGAAAAAGAAGCAACTTCTACTTCTGCCTTTTTGCATTTGATTGTGAGGTTTTAATGTCCTAATATATAGTGATTTTTATATAGGTGCCTTTTAGTGCTGAGTGAATTCTGTATTCAATTTTCTCCACAGGTCTATCATATCTAGGTTTTCTAGGATACTATTAATTTCCCTAGTTTCTTTCTTGTTTATTTTCTGCTTAGATTTTTCTGATTCTGAGAGTGAAAAGTTGAGGTTCCTCACTAGAATAGTTTTGCTGTATATTTCTTCCTGTAACTGGCTTAAAATATTCTCTAGGAATTTCCCTGTTCTATCACTTGGTGCATACACATTTAGTATCAGCACTACTTATTTATTTATGGCATGGTTTTATTAAGATGTTTCCCTCCTTACCTCTTTTAATAAGATCTGTTTTTACTTTTGCTTTATCTGAGATCAGAATTGCTACTCGTTTTTTATTTGTTTGTTTGTTTGTTTGTTTGTTTTTTACTTAAGCTGAAGCATAATAATTTCTGTTCCAGCCTTTTACCTTTACTCTGTATCTTTCTCTCTGTGTCAGATGTTTTTCTTGTAAACAGCACATTGTAGGATTCTGTTTTTTAATCCACTCTGCTATTTGCTTCCATTTTATGGAAGAGTTCATTTCATTCACATTAACAGTTCTGATTAGTAGCTGTGTATTTCCCTACATTCTATTTTCTCTCCTGTATATACTTTTGTTCTCTCTTTCCACCTTGTCCTTAGTAATGTTTTTTTTTGTTTGTTTTTTTACCCATTCCACCCACTACCTTATCTCCTATCAACCCTTGTCCATTCTCTTACCTTTTCCCCTGGTGCTTCTGCCTTCCTTTCTATCTTGTCCCTCCCTTTTCTTTTCCTATTTCTCCTCCTACTTCTTTATAAGTTTAAATAAATTTCTATACCCAACTAAATAAGTAAATTATTCCCACTTAAAGCTAAAACTGATGAGATCAAGCTTCGGACATTGTTCGCCCTCCCTCCCTTCTTTCCCTAGATGGTAATGGGTCTTTTTCACCTCTTCATGTAAATTAATTGTCTCATTATACCTCCTCTTTCCTCTTTTTCCAGTACAGATCTTTTCCCACTCAATTTTTTTTTCTTTGAAGTTCATTCACAACCATACTCTCAGTTCAAGTGATGCCACCTTCTGTCTTCCCCAGTGTCAGATACAGTTCTCAAGAACTGTTTTCTTGATAATGTTTTCTTGTCTAAAGATGTAAACAGTTTAACCTTTAAATATATATTTTCTCCTATTTACCTTTTTATGGTTCTCTTGAGGCCTGTGTTTGAAGATTAAATTTTCTCTTTAGTTCTGTTTTTTTTTTAATAGAAATGACTTAAAGTCTCTTACTTAATTGAAGTTCCATCTCTTCTCCATTGAAAGATGATTCTGAGTCTCATTGGTTAGTTAATTCTTGATTGTAACCTCAGGTCACTTGTCTTCCAGAATATAGCATTCCAGGCCCTCTAGTCCTTTATTGTAGAAGTTGCCAGATCCTGGGTAATCCTGATGGTTGCTTCTTGATATTTGAATTGTTTTTATCTGGCAGCTTGCAATATTTTTTCCTTGAAATTATAGTTTTGGAATGAATGCAGAGAAGATTAGAAGGGAAGAAATAAACTAGGAAAATATTTTTACATTCAAAGGTTCTGATAAAGGCCTCATATCTGGGATAGAATGTTCTTTGATAGAATCTCAAAGTGAAAAAAAAAAAAACCTCAGAGATCAGCAAATTAATGATAGAAGGAATCATGTAGCCATCCAATCTCCATCAGATGACTTTCAATGAAAGAGTTCCAAGATAACTCTTGTCATTGTCATTCAGTCATTTCACTCTTGGCACGATATAGGAATGGTTTGCCAGTTCCCTCTCCTGCTCATTTTATGGATGAAGAAACTGATGCAAACAGGGTTAAGTGACTTGCCTAGCTAAATAAATGGATGAGGCTGGATTTGACCTCAGGTATCCCTGACTCTAGGCCAGGGGTTCTATCCACTGCATCACCCAGGTGCCCCAGGGAATTCTTAGAATTTTCAGTTTAGAGTTAGAAGAAATCTGAGAGTAATCTCATCCAACCACTTTATCCAGATGTAACTTCTCAATATTCTTCTTGAAGCCAAGTTATAGAAATGGCAGGAAGAAGGAAAATAACTAGAAATTGTTGAAATAATTGTTTTAAATCACTCAAATTAATGAACATAAAACCCCCCTAATTCAATGGGAAAATGTATGGATTAAAAGAGGAAAAGGCTAGAATGCAAGAAACAGAAATACCAAGATTAGAATAAACATTATAACAAATTCAACAAAATGTATAATAACACTATAGAAATTAAAGGAAGAAATAAAATTAGTACAAATATAGCAAGATAAAATGAAGAAAATGATTGAGACTAAAAAAAAATCTGACAAGATAATATGATGATTTAGTGGTTTAGATATAGCTGTAAAAAATATTTTTTAAACATGAAAAAGTTTTCCTGGAAGGCAAGATAGGAGAATACTTGGAAACAAAAACAAATTCAGAAAATTGCTTAAGTAGAAAAAAATATTGAAAGATGCATATAGACATGATAGATTTGGAAGGAAAGAAAATTTAAGAATCATCCAATTTAGTAATTTCAAAAAAGTATGATAAAAATAAAGAATCTGACCACTAATTTCAGGCCATTGCACATGAAAATTTCCAGGAAATATTAACAACAAGACTAGTTTACAGACCAATAGAATCAACAAAACAATGGCAGATATGTCATCGGAGTTCACAAAAACATATCATTACCAAGCTTTAAGACTTCAAAAAACAAGGAGATAATATAGGCAGTCAAGAAGGAAAATATCACCAACCCTTCATTTAACATTTAACAAATGAGAAAATGTTGAGAAATTTTAAGTAAAGAAAAGGTATAAGATTGCCTCTTAGTTTACTTTCCTATGCTTTTTATATTCTCTGGCACAATCACAAGGCTCTCCCTTCTCAAGACTCTCTGGATCCTGAATTCCTCATTTACTGAACTTAGAATCTATTGCTACAATATTGTTGGACTTGCATAAAATCATTATACATAGTTCCAGGAATGTGTCTGATTCTCTTAATCAATCACAAGATGTTTTTAGTGTGGTAGTATCATTTATCTTCATCCAGTGTTCAAAGATTTAATTTTTTCAATGGTTTAAGGACTTCCCAACATACATTGTTGCAAATGTAAACAATGTAACATATTGTATAATATATAATATGGTATAATGACATAGCATAACAATGTATAATGTGATATGATATAATACAAAACAATACAATATGACACAATATAACATAGTACACATAACATATAACATAACATACACAACACAAGACAATGTAACATAACATAATATAGTATAGAATCTTTGATTTGCAAGATAATTCAAAGGTCATCTAGTCTAACTCATAACCACTAACATTTAATAATCTTTGAATTATCTTTGGTAGTCTTCAAGGCTTTTCTGGTAAACTTCCACTGAGAGGAAATTCATTATCCCCTTAAGCTGTCCAGTTTATTTTTATGGATAATTCTAATTATTATGGGGGAATGTCCCATGACACTTCAGTCTAAATCTTCATCCCTTTGACTTTCCTTCATTATCCCTAGTTACTTACTCTGCGCCCAACCATAACATGACTCTTCCTTTACACATTCAGGTATATGAAAACAGCAGATTCTATTTATATTGAGAGAAACAGCAGTCATGAAATAGGACTAGAAACTGAAGGTTGATAGTGCTTTGAATGCTAGGTTAAACAAATCAAGCACATTAAGGTTTGCAAAGTATTTTACAATGTATCATCTCATTTGACCACCACAACAGCTCTGGAGTTAAGTGCTATTATTACTCCCATTTAACATATAAGGAAGCTGAAGCTGAGGGAGATTATCTATAATCATTCTTTCCTAGTTAGTAAAATAGCGTGCGCGGGCGCGCGCGCACACACACACACACACACACACACACACACTATTTGAACTGGGTCCTCCTGATCAATTGAAATTCTCTATCTACACCCTAGATATCTCTTTTTTTTTCCAGCACAAAAGAATAAAACTCTTCATCTCAATACAGGAAACAAAAGGACCACATCACTCTTCTAGTAAGGAACACTCTCCTCTGACATGTACTGACTATATGATTATGGATAAGTCACTTATTTATACTCTCATATTCCTAAGATTTAAAATTAAGGCCTTTTAAGACTTCATATGAGAGAGTATTTGCTTATTTTTGTTAGTAGAAGGAATTTCTTCTTAAGAAGTTTCCTATAACAATGGAATTGTTGGTCTGTTTCCAAAAAAATTAATGTTCATTATTGGATGACTAAAGCAGAAAGCACTGACAATATTTTAATGACTTGGTATCTCTATTATGAGCATCACTGATTTTATTGAACAGTATATAGTTCCATGCTCACAAGGACTCATAATGTGTACAGGAATATTTGCCCTCACACACAATGATCCCAGAGAGCTGGCTATCTTTGAAAGATTCTTGGGTCTGCTTTTCAGAATCTTTCCTTCTTGTCCTTTGCTGCCCATCTGTTACCTGTGCCTGTTTGCTGTCTACAGTCGATTAAGTCACATTTCTTCTTATTCCCATCTGCCAAGTATCTATTGTTCAAAAGTATCAGAACAGGAAATAATTTCACATGCAGTTTCACTCCATGCCATAGTAGGTATATCCCATACAACATTCTTACCAGAAGACCTCCAGAAGAGGTGATCTATCCCTGGTTTATTATTGAATAGCTCTTAAATTATTAATTTTATTTTTTCCTCTTGTTGCCACAAAAAACACATAGAACCAGGGAATTTGGAAGGGACCTCAAAGCTTATCAAGGCCACTTCATTCCCACCCCCACCCAAACAGGTATCCCCTCATCTAGGACTTCTTAAATTTTTTCCACTTGTGACTCCTTTTCACCTGAGAGATTTTTACATGATCCTGGGTATATATGTATATAAAATAGGTTTATAAATCAAACATTTATTAATAATAAATCATAATTTTGGAAATTCCACATTTAGTTGTGGGACCCCATTTGGGGTTGTGACCCACAGTTTAAGAAGCTGAGCCCTGAATGGTACTTTTCTAGTCTTCAACTGAAACCTTTCATAGATGAGAAAATCACTGTTTCTTTCTTTGTTTCTTGGTGAGGAAATCAGGGTTATGTGACTTGCCCAGGGTCACACAGCTGGGTAAGTGTCAAACCATTACTTGAAGTGGTCCATTCCATGCAAAAATACTTTTCATTGTTAAGAAGTTGGTTTTTACATTCAGCCCAAATCTCCCACTTTTTATCTTCTACACACTATTGGGTTCTTCTGAAAGAAAAAAAAATAGTTAAATCAAGTCAACAAGCTTTTATTAAGATTAAGTAACTTATCCACAGTCATATGATCAATAATTTAAGCTAGATGTTCCTTACTGAGAACATGGTCAGTCCCCTTTTTCCTGCCTTAATAAACATTGGAAGAACTATGATAAGATATAATGAAAGGAAAAAAAAACCTCCAAAAAACAGTCCCTGTCCACAAATTTACAGTCTAAGTAAGGGAGAAGGAAAAGATAGAACAAAACATGTCTAAACTCTTATACTTGATGGTCCTTCAAATATTGGCTGCATCTAGTATGCTATGGGCTAGATAACCCAGATAACCAAGATTCCCTGTGGCTTAATTACTGTTTTTAGAAACAGCAAATGTACTGCATGACAATGATGTTATTCTAAAGCCAAATAGGAAAACTTAAAAAAAAAAAAAACCTTTTCCATAACTTGAGTTTAACCTAGTAAAAAAAAAAATCCACCTTGATCTTTGTTTTTAAAATATATTTCATATCCCAAATCTTGCTGCAGTTTCAAGTTCTGTACTAAGATTTTTGGGAACACTATCACTAAAAATTGCATAATTTCAGAATTGAGAAGGGAGCTCAGAGGTAGTTTAATATAAATAGTTTATCTACAAGAATCTATAGCATGGTATTATGGGGAAAGTAATGAGCATGGAGCCAGAAGACTTGAGTTTGAACTTTAGCTTAAGAATTCACTTAAATATTTCTGAGATTTCAGGGCAGCTAGGTTGTGTAATGGTTAGAACACCAGTCCTGAAGTTGGGAGAACCTGAGTTCAAATCTGACTTCAGATACTTCACACCTCCTACCTGTGTGACCCTGGGCAAGTCACTTAACCCCAATTGCCTCAGATATACATATATATATATATATATACATATACATATATATATACATATATATACATATACATATACATATACATAGATGAGGAAGTCAAATCTCAGAAATATATTTCTGAGATTTGACTTCCTCATCTCTAAAATAAGGGACTTGATTAGCTGGCCCCTGAGATCACTTCCAGTTCTATGTTTATGCTTTTCTTTACGTTTTTACTGAATGACTTTGGAGGAAATATGACACTATAACTTCTGGCTTCCATGGCCTTCATGTAATCACCAGGTCACTATTTCTAATCTAATAATCTAATCTAATTTCTACTCAAACAACTCTTTTACCACTTCACATCCACTCACCATTTTGGCTTTGAAGCCGTTGCCTGATACTGACACTTTGTAGACATAGTCTGACTATTCCTATATGTGTCTATTTACTGATGAGGCTCGTATTTTTTTAGTATAATTAGTACTGCTGATTTCCAATCAGTAAGTTCTGGGTAAAACCAAGAGAAAAATAATTAACCTAATTCTGACTCTCCTGATCAATTCTGCCCTAACAACAATCGTAGTTCTCATCGCCTTTTGATTACCACAACTCTACCTATACCTAGAAAAATCTAGCCCCTTATGCTTTTATATCCAGGTAAGTAGTTTCATGGATGATATGAGTCAGGCAGACCTGAATTCAGTTCCTGCCTCAGACATTTGCTAGCTTTATAATCCTGAGTAAATCACTGAATCAGCCAGCCTCAATTTCCTCATCTAGTAAATTGAGGATAATATAGTATCGATTTCACAGGGTTGTTGAGAAAATCAAATGAGATAATACATGGAAAACATTTTGTAAGCTTTAATGAGCTAAATTTATTATTGTTGCAGTTGATAAAAATAATTAATCCCATGAAATTATGTAAAACACAAACATCCATTTACATATGCTAGATGACACAATGAAAAGAGCAGGAAGTCTGGAATAAAGAAAATGTCAAAAAGATGAGTTCAAATCCATCTTGCAACTCTTATGTTTGTCCCTAGGCATGTTTAAGCCTCATTTTTTTCATTTGTAAATTGGGGATTAATCATAGCACCCATTTCACAGAGTTGTTGTAAAGATAATGAGATGATAAATCAAGAGTTTTGCAAGCCTTATATCAATATACAAAGGTAATTATTGTGTTGTGATTGTGGTTTGGGATATTATCCTCTGAAGTTTTCTAATGAGACAAAACCACTGCCTCCTTAGGCAGCCTATTCTACTCAGTCCTAGTTTTTATCTGACATCAGTGAATTTCCTTTCAATTTCCAGCCACTGGTCCAGATTCTGATCTCTGAGACTAAGCAGAGCCATTCTAACCACTTTTTCCCCCTTCATGATAGTTTTTCAAATCATTGAAGATCCAAATTATATACCCTTGCTACCTTCCCTTCCATAGAAACTAAGCATCTCCATTTCCTTCATCTGATTCTCACAGGGCACTAAGTCAAGTTCTCCCACCATCTTGGTTGTTTTCTAGATACTCTTCAGATAAACAATATCTTGCCTACAATCTGGATCCCACCATTCAATAGCAGCAGCCAGATGTCACTTAACCAGGACAAATTTTAGTGGAAACTGACCATGGCTGATATGTCTGCACCCCCAAGAATGTAGAATTTATCCCATCTACAATGAACCAATCTCAAGCTTATTATAGTTTACCCAATCTCCCACTAATAAAGCATTTCATGAAACCTTGACCAGGCATTACAGAATAAGAAAATGGAAAGGGGAAAAATGTTGATCTGAAGTGTGAAGTTCTTCAGCCTTCATCATTTAAGTTTCACATTTGGGCTCTTGGAAGCAGTTTCCAAGTGTTTCTTTTGCCCACCTCTCCACTAGGGAGTAAAGGTGTTTCACAATGCTTTATTAAGAAGACTTTGTCCTGTATTTTGATAGATTTAAAATGCATACCTGGGTGTTGCTTTATGAAATTTAAACAGAGATTTAAAATCACGCTGTTAACAATTAACATAAAAGAAACAGCTTTCTTACAGAATCATAAATCATGTTTGACCTTCTATCCTCCAGTTCCTTCTCTTTATTCACTGTTCTCTTTATGGCTTTTTTCTTCTTTTTTTGCCTTATTTTTTTCTTTCATCACACAGATCAAAACACTTGTTATCAACATTTCCTTATAGATGCTAAGGAGCCCACCACTGTGTCTTTAATAATCCAAAAGCAGTTTGAAACTAGTGAGCAAGAAAAGCAGAGGAGGGAAGGAGGTTGTCATGGATCAGCCCAGCATGGCTTGAGACTTAAAACCCATAGAATTTAATACCCCAATTAAAATGAAAATGCCTCTTTAAATAAGATTCGGAATGAGTACCTATTGTCTCCATATATCTCCTGGCCTACTATTTGCAATTTTCTTCTTGCCAAAAATTAGAGATTGGTATTGTGGATAGGGCGTTGGATTTGGAAGTAATGAAGACCCAAATTCAAATCCTCCCTTATACACATTTTGGCTATTTGATATAAGGCAATCTATTTTGCCTCTATCTGACTCAGTTTTGTTATTTACAACAAAGGGTCTTTCAGGTATAAATTTGGATCCCATAATTTTTCAATAGAAGGGGCAGGATTAGTTTTAGAAACAAGATTTAGCTTAAATTCTATTTTTTTAAAATTTATAACCTATATGCCTTTGTTCTGTTTCTCAAGGCCTCAGTCTCTTCATTAGTAAAATGAGGTTGTACTCCATGATATTCTCTAAATGTGAGTATATATACAAATGCATATGTATATATATACACCTCTGTATATATAGGTATATATGCACATATATCCATATAATATCCATGATCTTTTGTAGGATTTATGTAAATTCTTTCAGATGGAAGGGAACATAATTATTTTCAACCTTTTATTTGGGAAACTAGAAACTATATTAGATAAAAGTTGTTTTTTAAAAAGGACCAACTGGATGCCAAAGAAATCATAAAGAGAGAGCAAAGATTCACATGTATATATGTGATTTATAATGATTCTCCTTGTGGTGGCAAAGAGTTGGAAATTGAATGGATGGAGAATGGTTGAACAAAGTATGTGGTATATGAATGTAATGGGAAACCATTGTTCTATAAGAAATGATGAGCAGGCTGATTTCAGAAAAGCTTAGAAAGACATGAACTGATGATGAAGTGAATAGGACCAAGAGAACATTGTACACAATTACAGAATACCCCCTTAGAGTTGGAAGACCTCAGATTATCATTCCATCTTGGTTATAGACATATACTTTGACCTTAGTTAAGTTCTTTTACCACTTGGAGCCTAGAAAATTATCATTTAAGTTCAAATCCCATCCCAAAAATCTAGCTGTATGACCTTGGGCAAGTTAACTTAATTTCTATTTGTCTTGGAGGCAGTTGGGTGGTTCAGTGGGTAGAGTGCTGTACCTG
Organism: Antechinus flavipes; assembly: GCF_016432865.1. Taxonomy (NCBI): domain Eukaryota; kingdom Metazoa; phylum Chordata; class Mammalia; order Dasyuromorphia; family Dasyuridae; genus Antechinus; species Antechinus flavipes. The sequence continues at coordinate 687,004,370 of NC_067398.1, forward strand.
GAATCAAGAAGAGCTGAGTTCAAGTCTGACTTCAGATACTCATTTGCTGTGTGAACCTGGACGAATGACTTTTTTGTCATTTTTATTAAAAAGAAAACTATACAGGGTCACAGAGAGTCAGACATGATTGAACAACACCCATGATAGGAGAAGTAGAATCAGTGGGATTTGACAAATGATGGGACATATAGGTGAGAGAAAAAAAAGTCAAGATTAACACCAAGATTTTGAACCTAGATGACCAGGAGGATAATAGCATCCTCAGAAGAAATAGAAATGTTTGGAGGAAAAGTATTTTCTGTTTCTTTGATTTCTGTGTTTAGTTTTGTACAGGAGAACAAACATACGTAGTTTTTTGAGGGGAAGGTTTAAGTTTTGTTTTAAATATTTTGTGTTTTGAGCTTGAGATGCTTGTAGAGATATTCATCCAGCAGATGGTTGACAATATATAACTAGAGTTAGGGGAGATATTAAGACCAGGTACATAAAATTTTTAGGGTCATTTGAATAGAGAAGATTATTGAGTCCATAGGAACTGATAAATTCAATTATCATTTCACAAGTAGATAAATGTAGAAATAAAAAAGAAAAAGACCCAGGAGAGAGCCTTGGGGTAGATCCAAATACAAAGTAGGTAAAATATGAATTGATAAATCAGTAAACATTTATTAAAGAGCTGCTATATGTCAAGTGTTATACTAAGTGTTAAGGATAAAAAAGGACAACTTGCCCCCAGAAGCTTAAAATCTAATGGAGAAGACAACATGCAAACACATATATAGAGAAGGCAAGTTATATCCATGATAAATAGTAAATAATTAAGAGGGAAGGTGCTAGAATTAACATTGGTAAGCCTTCCAGTAAAAGATGATGCTTTAGTTGGGCCTTAAATACAGGGAGCAGAGGAGGGAAACCGTTTCGTGCAAGGAGGGCAGTCAAAAAAATGCCCAGAATAGAGAAATAGAGTATCTTCTTTATGGACTAGATAGGAGACTAGTATCACTGGATCAAAGAATAGGTGTTGGGGAATAAGGCATAAAGAAAATGGAAACTCAGAAATGCATAATATATATACACACGCACATATATAATATTGTATTGCATAATATCAACCCAAATTTTACAATAAAGTACCTGTAAATATCCATAAAAGGAAAAAAAACCCCACACCTCCTCTGGTACAAAGGGAGGGCAAAAGTTTTTGTGCAGATTTTCTAGATTGAGAGGGTGCCAGGCTCGTATCCCTGTAATATGGAGATTAGGAAAGGCACAATCTTTTAAAGGAAAATAGATGGAATTAGGTCACTTGAACAAGTATAGGAGTTAGTCTTATTAAGGAGTAAAGCTACTTCATCATGTAGACAGAGCTTAGGAAGACATCTGAATGATAGGAGGTAACAAAAAGGGAAGAATATGAAGTTCTTGATGGATGATCTCAATTTTTTTTCTATAACATGAGGCAAGGTTCTCAGCTGAGAGAGTGGAGGAGGGAGAGTTACGGGTTATTTGAAGAGGGATGAAAAGGTTTGGAAAAGTCTCTGTGGAGAGTGTAATAGTGAGTTGATAGTGATAGTGATACAAAAAGAAAATGGAGTATACATAGGAGGAGAACTATCAGAGAATACTATTTCAGGAACCAAGGGAAGAAACCATGCCTAGGAGGTGATCAAGCTGTTGAGAGGTCAAAAAGGATAAAGGCTTAGAGAAGACCACTGGATGTAGCAATTAAGAGATCACTGGCAACCTTGGAGGGAGGAATTTCCATAGAATGGCAGAGTCAGAGGTCAGATTGCAAAAGACTAGGTAGAAAAATTATTGGAAGTAAAGTAGAAAAAATAGAGAATTCTTCCTAGTTTAGTACTGAAAGAGAAGAGAAAAGAGCAGGGTTGTATGAAAATCGTTTGGTACCTTTTTTAGGTTGGATTCATTCGTCAATTATTCTACTTTTCTGTCTGTTGATTCTAGTACTCAATAAATGCTTTTCTCACATACCCATTACTAGGAAGATTAAAAATTTGGGGCATTAACTATGCTTAGTGAACTATTTCAACATGTTCAGTAATCATCCCTAGAAGTATCTATGTATACAATAGACATTTAAGTGATGTTCTTCTTCTTACTTTAATATAAACAAATGGCTTAAAGAAGTTTTCCTCATTTTCATTCTTCCATTATGATATAGCAGAAAATTCCCTAGTTTGAACTTAGAGATCCTGGATTCAAATTTTAGTTCTTCCATTTGCTTCCTATGCGACTGTGAGTAAGGCCATGCACCTCTCTGGGGCAGGTAGGTGGTATAGAGGACAGAGCACTTGACCTAAAGTAAAAAAAAAAAAAAAAAAAAATCCCCTTCCTAGATTCAAATTTGGCCTCAGATACTTCCTGGCTGTGTGACCCTGGGCAAGTTACTGAATCCTATTTGCCTGTTTCCTCATCTATAAATTGGAGAAGCCAATGGCAAACCACCGCAGTATATTTGCAAAGAAAACCCCAAATGAAGTGTTGGAAATGATGGAACAGCAAAACTTTATTTCTCTGTTGCCTCAGTTTCCACTCTAAATAATGGAGCTGGACTAGATGGACCTATCTAATCTTCTAATCTTAAAATGACTAATTTATTACCAGCTGGTGCTGCCTAAGGAGAACTTTTCCCCAAAGTGCATGCAATTGGGGATTCAGACAGTGGTCTGGCTTAGGCTGCCGAAACTGATGAGCTGGAACCATTTCATTATGAAAGGTAGAAAACTTGGCTTTGGTGACATTAGCTGAGCATTCTTGCCCCGAGCTGTGGTAGATTGCAGTTTCAAGGCTTTAGAAATGATTACAAGTAATAACTGATGTGGATCTGTATGCTGAAGGTTATTATGAAATTTTTTTTATTAAAATACTCAGATTGGTGTTTGGGGTGTTTCTATTCTTTTTTTTTCTTACTTTCTTTCTTTTTTTTTAACTGTATGAATACCTATCAATGAATGTCTGTCTTTCAAGAGACTGGGAAAGGGGCTCACTTGATCTTCAGGCATTGACTATCTGAGACAAACCTTGTCCTACAATAGTACCTGTACACAATCAGAGGTGATTATCCATCTTACAATTGGAAAAAAAATTCAAAAGCCATCTGGTCTATTTTACTTCAAAAAAAGATCCCTTCTACAAAATTCCAAACCCATGCTTATGTATCCTTATTTGATCTCTGATGAAGAGGTAATTCATTGCCATCTCGGTGACTCCCATCTCATTTTTCAATAGCACTAATTGTCACTCGGTTCTTTTACTTTCCTTTCTTAAATTCCACAGAAATTTCCTTCTATCCTGGGCTTTCCAGGTATTTTTAGTTTTGTCCTTTGGGCAAAGCAGGACAAATCTAGTTCCTCTTCCATTTGACAACTCCTTAAATACTTAAAGAAATCTAGCAGGTACTAATTTCTAATTCTTTTTTTACCAGCTTCAATATCCTCTGTTCCTTCAACTGATACTAATATGATTTGATATCAATTCCCTTATTCTCATGTTTGGCCTCCTCTGAGCAAGCTCTGGGCAACTGTCCAGCTTATCTCTATCCCAGTTATTAATGGAGGGATCTATGAACTTTAAATATATATATTTTGATAACTATATTTGAGTATGATTGATTTCCTTTTTAATCCTCAGAATTCCACTGTGTGTGTTCAAAATAATATATTTTGAGAAGTCTAGAAGCTTCATCAGACTACTAAAGGGGGCTATCACACAGAAATGGTCCAGAATCCCAGAGTCAGCTTTTTTCATTGTGGAACATAATATTCCAGAAGTGATATGAACACGACAGAATACTGCTCCCTTGCCTTGGATATTACACATGTCACTGTAAAGCAATCATTTACATCATTGTTATAAGACCAATGAAATAAGCATATGTAAAGTACTTTGTAAGCTTTAAAGTGCCATATAAATGTTGTCTATTACCATGACCTCTGGGGTCTGCCATTTCATACTGTTGACATATATAGGTTTTGCAGAGCACTAAAACTACTAGCCCATACCCTAATTCTAATTTTTGGGTAGCTAGGTGGCACAGTGTATAACATTGGGCTTGGAATCAGGAAAACTGCTCTTCCTGAGGTCAAATCCAGCCTCAGAACTTACTAGTTATATGACTCTAGGGCAAGTCACTTAGGCCTGTTTGCCTCAGTTTTCTCATCTGTGAAATGAACTAGAGAAAGAAATAGCAAACTACTCTACTCTCTTTGCCAAGAAAACCCCCAAATGGGGTTACAAAAAAACAAACATAACTCAAATAACTAAATAACAACTCTAATTTTATCAGACAAACCTGTCATAAATCATGTACTTAAGGGGATGATTTTCTTTAAAAAGCTGTAGGATTTTATGCTTATTTTTATTTAATTCTAATGTGTCAGATTTGGCCCAAGATTCTACCAAGGCAAGATTTTTTTTGGATCCCACCTCTATTATCTTGTATGTTAACTATCCCTCCTTCCTGTCATCTGCTAATTTAATCTGCATGCCAACTATGCCTTTTTCCAAGTCACTAATAAGAATGCTAAACAGTGTAAGACTCATCCCTGTGGGTTCCCCCTGGAGAGCGCTTTGACAGAGTGATTGACATCACACCAATAAGGACTAATTAAATCAATTAGTTCTAAATTGTTTTAAATGAATTATCATTTAAAGAGACTAATTTCAGAGAAATCTAAAAAGATTTATATGAACTGAAGTAAAATGAAGTGAGCAGAATCAGGAAAAAATATACTATGACATTTGAGAGGCAAACAAGTTTGAAAGACTTAAGAACTGTAATCAATGCAGGGACCAACTATGATTCAAGAGATCATAAGATGGGCAATATTGGTTATTTCCTGAAAGAGATGTGATGGACCAAGGTGCAGATTTATTTTTATATATGTATACATACACATATAAATACATGTACATATGTGTACACACACACACACACACATTTGGATATGACCAATGTAGAACCTTCTGTGAATATGAAAATTTGTTTTTAGTTACTCTGCCTGTTTGTTACAAAGATATTTTTGTTCTTTCTTTCCAGTGACTTTTCCACTTTATTTCATTTTCACAGTCAAATATCTAGCTCGTTGTTTTCTTTTTTTTAATAGCTTTTTATTTTCAAAATATATGCAAAGATAGCTTTCAACATTCATCCCTGTAAAATTGTGTGTTCCAATTTTTTCTCTCTTCCTTCCCCTAGACAGCAAGAAATGCAATGTAGCTTAAAGATATGTGATTCTTCCAAACACGTCTCCACATTTATCATGCTGTACAAGAAAAAATAGATCAAAAGGGAAAAAACAAGAATAAAACAAATAGTATACAACCATCACAAAGGTTAAAATACTATATTATGATCCATACCCATTCCCCATAGTCCTCTCTCTAGATGCAGTTGGCTCTTTCCATCACAAGTCTATTGAGATTGGCTTGAATCACCTAATTGTTGAAAAGAGCTAAGTCCATTACAATTGATCATCACATAATCTTGTTGCTATGTACAATGTTCTTTTGGTTCTGCTCACTTCACTCAGCATCAGTTCACATAAGTCTCTCCAGGCCTTTATGAAATCATCCTACTGATTATTTCTTATAGAAAAGTAATATTCTGTTACTTTCATATACAATAATTTATTCAACCATTCCCCAACTCCAATTCCAGTTCCTTGCCACTAAAAAAAAGAGCTGTTGCAAACATTTTTGCACATGTGGGTCCTTTTCCCTTATTTTATGATCTCTTTGGAATACAGGCCCAATGGAGACACTTCTGGATCAAAGGATATGCCCAGTTTGATAGTCCTTTGGGCATAATTCCAAATTGTTCTCCACAAGGGTTGAATTAGTTCACAACTCCATAAACAATGTATTAATGTCCAGTATTCCCACATCCCCTCTAACATTTATCATTATCTTTTCTTGTCATCTTAGCCAGTCTGAGAAATGTGGAATGGTACCTCAGAGTTGTCTTAATTTGCATTTCTCTAATCAATAGTGATTTAGAGCATTTTTTCATATGACTAGAAATGGTACAAGAGTATTTTTAAAGGGGAGAAAACAGATTTTTTCTTTATGGAAAACATAAAATAACTACTGAAAAAAGTCTGACTATCATCTAAGAATAATTCTCTATATTTTCCCCATGACATTAGCCTTAATCCATCAATAAGCAAAAACTGTCTACTATTATGAGTCAGTTATACCAGTGGTGCTAATTTTCCCTTGGCATCCCATATACCTAGTTAGTAAATGTTTGAAACCAGATTCCAATTCTGAAAGATGAGTTTTCCTTTTTCCAAACCCAGCACTGTGCCATTTTGCTCAACAGCTATATATATGTAAAATAAAAAAAATAATTCATAATTTGAGCTTTTGTGAAAATGTACATCTCACTCTGGATAGGTAGTTCATCACCTTTCTGTCAAGAGATGGGATGCACATTTCATCATTAGCTTTCTGAAATTGTAATTGGTCATCACATTGATCAAAGTTTTTAGATCTTGATGGCATCCTTGGGTTTTTGTAACTCCCCACCCCTTTCATATTATGACTAAAAGTGATTGTACAAACTGCTCCCCAGATCCTGTAGATTTTACTTGGCATGAATTCATACATTTTTTCCTGAGTTTCTCTGAATTCAATCCTTTCATCATTTCTTAAATTGAATTCTATTTTACTAGTAACTAAAATAGAATGTGTTAAATTATTCCTCAATTGAGACATATCTACTTTATTTTCAGTTGATACAAAAGGGGGGACTATTTACATTTTTGTACATATGGTTCAGTTTCCTCTTTCTTTGATCCCTTTGAAATAAATCAAAGAATATCCACAATTTAGTGACTCTGGAAGGTACACTTCTAATTGTTTTCCAGAATGTTTGGATCAATTCTCAGCTCCATCATGCACACTAATGCATTAGTGTGCTTGTTCTCTCATAACCCTATTAAAATTATGATATTTCTTTGCCAGTCTGATATGTATGAGGCAAATCCTTAATGTTTTTTTATGTGCATTTATTTTATTATTAGTAATTGGTTATATTTGATATGATTGCTGATAACTTGTATTTCTTCTTTTAAAATCTGCCTATTCATATCATTTACCTACTGTGGAGTAACTCTTATTCTGAAATATTATTAAGTCAATTCCCTACATGCCCAGAATAGCAGGCTCTTACTAGATGCTGACAATATATATATATATTTCCCCTCGTTAAGGGTTCCTCTTCTAATTCTAACTGAATTTATTTTGTTTTTTCCTGGTGCAAAACTTTTTAAAAATTTCATATAATTTAAATTGTGTGTGTGTACGTGTTCATCATTTAACCAAGCTTGCTTGGTTAAAAACTATATCCTTATTTATGGTTGCAAAAGGTGTCTCCTCTCCTACTCCTTTATTTAATTTATGATATATGCCTTTATATAGGTTACATATCCATTTAGAGGCATATAATGGCACATACTGTGAGATGTTGTGCTAAACCTAATTTCTCCCAAACTGTTTTCCAATTTTCTTAGCAGTTGTGTTGAATTTTAAGTCCATAGCCCAGTAGTTGGTGTCCTTGAATTTATCAAACACTGAAACTATTTTTTATACCTTATTCAGTTGTTTCGGTGGTTGACTTTACTGGTTTTTGATCATTATAAAATAATTCTGGTGATTACTATTGTAATATATTTTGAGATCTGGTACTACTAGACTTCCCTTTATCCATTTTTTTTCTTTTCTTGTCTTTGAGACTCTTGATCTTTTGTTCCTCCAGGCTATTATTTTGCTTGATTCTGTAAAATAATACTTTAGCACTTTAAATAGAATGGCATCAAATCTGTAAATTAATTAGATGGTAATATCATTTATTAGTACTGCTAACAAGGACCAAAGAATATCTCCAATTACTTACATCTGCCTTTATTTCTGAAAAAAATTAAGTCCCTGTGTATCTTGGTAGGTGAACTCCCAGATACTTTGTACTTTCTGCAGTTATTCTGAATGAAATTCCTTTTTCCTATGCCTTCCTGCTGGGCTCGCTTTTAAATATGCAGAAAGGTTGTTAACTTGCATTAGTTTCTTTGTAACTTACTACTTTATTGATGTTACTAATAGTTTCAATTAAAATTTTAGGTGAGCTCTGGACTTTTTTATGTAAACTATCATATCATCTATAAAAATGAAATAATTTTCTTTGTTTTTGCTTTTGTTCATCTCAATTTATTTTTTCCTCATTTTATTGTTGAAACCAACATTTTTAGAAAAAGGTCAGATAATAGTGACAATAATGAAAATTACCTTTAATCTTTCTAGAAAAACCTTTAACATTTCTCCTTCATAGACCATTTTAGCTCCTAGCTTTAAATAGGAATTGTTAACAATACTATGTTTTTATCATAAAATATATTTTTCCAAAACTCTTTTGTATCTCTTGATACACTTTTGTGGTTTTATTATTATAAATATAGTCTGTTATGTTGGTGTTTTCCTAATGAACCGACTCTGAATTCCAGGCATAAATACATTCCAAGTTAGAGATATAATCTTTTTAATATATTGCTGTAGCTTATCTAATAATATTTTCTTCCTTACTTTTTCATCTTTTTTAGAGATATCAGTGTATAATTTTTTTATTTATCTTTCCTCCAATTAATCATAAAGACCATGCAAAATGGGAATAAACAATCACAAGGTTATTGCAAAGATCCAATAATGAAACACTTCCTAAAGTGCTTTGCAATCTATAAAGCATGATAGAAATGTGACCTGCTATTATCATTATTATTATTGTTTTTATTGGAAATCAATCTTGTTTTTATAGAATTTAGATAGAAATGATCCCGGGGAGGTTGTCTTATACTTTTTCTTTAGTATTTAATGTTCTGCTAACCACTGGCTGAATAGATAAAATGTCTGCTTTTTGAGAGGGAGAGTGGAAGAGGAATAATTGAAAGGAACTTTTAGATTATGAGATCATCTTCCATAGGCTCTTTGAAAGCCTATATTCAACTCGAGTATCTAAATAAGTTGATCTTTTTTCTCACATGATTTTTATTTCTTCTGCCATGTTTCTGTATTTTGAAAGCTTTTTTTTCACCCACTGTTCAAATATTACAAATATCTGGAAGAGCAACATCTATTAAAAATGTACTAAAGTATTTGTATTCCTATCTAGTCAGTTGTAGGCCAGATATAATTATGCTCCATTTCCCGTACATTTTCCATCTATGTTTGTGGTATGGAGATTTGTTGCTTGTCTATCCATGAAAAAGAGCATGCTTTTGATATATTTGTTATTATCACTTAGTGTTATTGTTATTAGTGTTATTGCTTAGCCTTATTCCATAATTTCTACTCAAAGTCACATGTGTCAACATCCCAATATGTTCATCCTAGGGAAAGGAGGGGGAAAGGTAAGCAGAGAAAGTGGACAAATGATGAAAATTCAGGATTTAAAAATAACTCCTTGAAACATCCCCTTAAATAACAGGACTGGTTCTGGATTTCAGATGTCAACACAAGAGAAGTTTTTTCAGGTGGCAATTATCTCATATTATTTCAGTTGGTAAGAGATCTTAATGTGGAGTTTGAGAAAAGACAGGAAAATGAGAGTCTAAATTAGAAGCTTGTGTCAATTCTCAGTTGGCTGTTCAGTGCCTAGGGTTGGCAATACTTTTGACAACCGGGCTAATAATCTACATTGCTTTCCCATCACTAGTCACCACACCATCTTCATATGTACAAGTTTCCCATGTTTGTTTGTGATGGGGAAAACAAGGCTAATGTGATCCAATGAATATGTTTTCCTTTCTATTATTTTGGTGCCTCATCTGGCTTTCTCCCCTGATGTTGTTTTTATGTATATGAAGCTTATTTTAAAAAATGAACCATTTGGGGTATTTTCCTTAACTGTTGAGAAAAAGCTGCTAAATTATTTAGGTTGCAGGGAAGGCAAGTTCCAATTCATAAGCAGGTGTGTCTGTGTGTATATATGTATGAGTGTGTGTGTAAATGTATGTAAGTGTATGTGAATGTATGCGTAAGTATTGTCTGTGTGTGTATGTATGTGTACAAAATGCAAAAGGAATAGTAACTCAGACTGTCTTTCCCTGCTTACTTTACCTGTCTCTAATGCGTTAGTCTTTTGCCTAAACTATCTGAATCCCAGTCTCCTCACCCTGTTCTCACTCTCCAATTATCTTCACCCCACTGAAAATTAGGACACTACCCCTGGCGCCACCAAATGGATATTTGACTTATCCAACTGGGAACCAGGCCTTCATTCCATTTCCTGCAATCTTCTCAATATGCATCAATATAAGTATCTTTCCTTCCCTTTTTTCCACCAGTTCTTTATCTCTTCTCTCTCTAGTCTTAGAATGTTTGCTGCCTGACAGCCCGGGATTGTCCCTTCCTTTCTTTCTATCTGTCTGTCTATCTATCTATCTGTATGTCTATTATCTGTCTGTCTCTTATTATGGAGGGGGATTGTGAGGCAATTAGGGTTTGTCTATTGTCTGTCTATTTAGTTGGTCAGTGCTTTCCATTCTCAAAGAGGACCAAAATGTTATCAGTACATTGGGGTCAAAATAGAATGTATTTAACTGTGACTAATCAGACTAATATGAGCTCGAAAGGCTCTGCCACTGGTTGGGCATGAACAGTCCATATGAACATTTGGAATACAGATGCCCCTCAATTTGTGCATCTTATTTTTCTTTAGAGCTATTGTGATTCTGTTTTACTCATAGAGTTTAGCACTTTCTTTTATGAGGGCATGTGCACATTCCATGCTGTAACATTCTTTCCAGTATTTCCCATGTGTCACAATTTATTCCAAAATTCTTCAGAGTGAACTTGAGAGTATCCCTATATCACACCTTCTAACTTCCATGTGAGCATTCCAATATATGAATACATAATATGTATACTACGATTATAGATGCATATGTAATATATAAAGATATATAGTATAAATAAGAGATAATAAATATATATAGTATATATATTACAAATATATGTATATTTAAACATACACATTTATACACATATAAACATTAGCATTTATGTGGATAGAGTATGATAAATGTATATGTAAACACACAAAAACATATGTCCATTTCTATGGATATGTATACATAATAAATAGGTATGTATATGTAAATAAGATCAAAAGACATTTAAGTGTAGATGCACATATATTCCCAAATTTACACATTATAAGATACTCAATAAATGTGTTGCATGTCTTTCTCTCTGTCCATTTTTCTATTTATCCATCCATCTGCCTGTGTTGCTTACCTTTCTAATTGATTTTCTTTTTTTTAAATCTATCTTTTCTTATCTGTCAGCCTGTTTGTCTTTCTAGCTAGCTTTCCCTGACACTGTAGAGTCTGCTTTTGTGGTCCAGCAGTATTTATTTCCTGTTCTTTCACTCCTGTTAATGTCTAGTGAACACTGATATGACTGTCCAAAGAACAAAGGTCCTTCCTTTTATCTTCTTTCCCTATATCTCTGAAATCACATGCTTACAGAATACTTTCTCCAAATAAGTTTAGAGAAGTTTATGTGAGCATAAACCTCTCTGAGTTTAGCTGAGCTGGTTCTTGGATGACAAACATACAATCTATCATTGGAGCTATTGATATTTAAAAATTTTTATTCTTGTTTAGACCATCCAGAACTTGTGATCTGTTAGGATTGCCCCTGAACAACCAGGATTCCCTTCACTCCATGAAAATGTATAAGAGAAGGAGAACTTCTGTGAAGGATAATAATAGTTTACATTAATCACACATTAAGATTTTAAAATTTCTTTATATCTGACATCACATTTAATCCTCACCATCCATAATGCTTTGGGGGAGTGTGTGGGGGGGTGATCATAAGCTCTAGAGTTAGAAGAGACCAAACTGAGACTTAGAAAGCTTCAGTGACTTGGCTACTATCATACAAACAAAATTTATACACACACACACACACACACACACATATATATACACAAATACATATATACATAAATATATTTCTATATACATGTGTATACACACATACATCTTTACATTTTGCAAAGCACATTGTATATATCATCTCATTTGATCCTCATCTATACCACCAACACTATACTATATATATCTACACATACATATATGTATTATATATCTACACACTATACTGTACACACACATATACTATATATGTACATATATATGTACTATATATGATATGTATATATACCATAGTGGTGTGTGTGTGTATGTGTGTGTGTGTGTACATATATATATATATATATACACAAAGTTTTTAAAGGCCCACAAAACAAAGTTTTTGTTTTTTCTATAGTCTGGCCCTCCAACAGTCTGAGGGACAGTGAACTGGCCCCCTATTTTAAAAGTTTGAGGACCCCTGTAACTATACTATACATACTTACAATATATCACCTACCTGCCTAGTAGAGATTTGATTTGAATCCAAGTTCTCCTAGAATTAACTTCATTTTATAGATGAAGAAATTTGGAGTTCAGAATGTATTAGTGAATTAACTAAGTTTCGACTAAGTAGATTCAGTAGATTCAGCATGATTCCAAGTCTACTGCTTAGTCCACATAATATGTACAATAATCAATACCTCAGGTCTATAACTGACCAAGGTATTGACTAGAAGCAGTAGGCTATTTCAGAATCAAAAGTCAGGTTGAATCTTGAAACTAATTCCACAAATATTAATTAGGTGCCCCTGTAACTGTGGAAGGGCTTGGTGATACAAAGATAAACAGTGAAATAGGCCCTGCTTTCAGGAAGCTTACATCTAATGGAATGTAGAACTTAGTTGTCTAGTCTAAAGAGAGACTAACAGGAAGCAAGATCTGAGTTTCCCATTTCAGGGCCTCATTTATAAAATGCTAAGCCACATGAAGAGTATAAATTCAATTTCTTGCCCTCAAGGTCACATGGTTGCCTTAAGACCAGGGCAAATGGCCAGTTAAATCCCTCAGCATTTGCCAAAGCTCCATACCACTACAGAATTTCATCCACTACTCCCATCATCACCTTCATTAATAGAATCCTCAAGGCAGCCAGTAGTCCCAGAAAATAGATTATCTTGCCTCATAGACTTCTAGTGGGAATGAATCATGGGATTATTGAGGAATCAATTGTATAAATATGTTTAAAAGAGACCATTTCCAATAAAATGTTCATGGGCCAATCACTGTCGTTGTTCAGTCATTTCAGTTGTGTCCAACTTCATGTGATCCCCTTTGTGGTTTGCTTGTGAAGATGCTGGAGCAGTTTGCCATTTCCTTCCCTGACTCATTATAAATAGCAGGAAACTGAAGCAATCAGGATTGAGTGATTTGCCCAAGGTCTGAACATAAATCTGGTCAGAGGCCAGATTTAAAATCACAAAAATGAGTCTTCCAGATTGTATAACGTAGGAGACACTGGCACAGGACAGCCTGGTATGGCATGCCTAGCTCAGAGAAGGCACAACAGGTACTCTATGACCAAAGCAGAACTGAAGGAGCTCAGAAGAAAGAAATGCACAAAGTTAGAGAAGTTACCCCAAATGCTCATGGGGATTATTTGTGTCCAACCTGTGGACACAGGTTCCAAGCTCATGTTGGTCCAATCAACTACAATTAGACACAGTGTACTAGACTTTAACATAGTGATGTTATTTTTGTCTTCTTCAAGAAAAAGGACACCCACCAACTAACCTACTATGATACTCTATCTGCATACCACTTAGGTGCCCTGCTAATCACTAAGCTTTGCCTGTAGTGAACTAGAGCATGGCGTAGTATCAAAATCACTGGATCTGAAGTTAAAAGACATGAATTCAAGTCTTAGTTATGCTTGCTTACTATCTCTATGATTTTGCTTTCTCATTAATCATAGCTGACCTTTATATAACACTTGAATTTTTAAAAAGGTTATACAATTCAATTTATCATTTCATCTTTAACCACCTTTATGAAGTAGATCCTATGATTATTACCCACCCCACTTTTGTTAGTTTTTAATGTGTAACCTGAAACTGAAAGACATTAAATGATTTCCCAAGGATATACAGCTTGTAAACATCTCAAATGGGACCTGTCCTTGGTTATCCTCACTCCAAGTCTAATGCCTCATCTATTATACCACAAAGTCATTCGTTATATTCTTATTGACAAGATGGAAATGACATATGAATGATCATACAGTGTGGTGGCTATGAAGGTCGAATGGGTTCTCTCCTTCCTAACCAAACCCAAAGAGCATTGGTTTTGCAATCCTTGAAAGTGAGCTTAAATCCCAACTCTTTTACATAGAAGATTTTGGACAAGCCATTTTCCTTGGTATCATTTTCCTTATCTATCACACAAGATAGCAAACTATTTGGACTCTGATGCCCCTTTGTAATTTAAATGGATAATTCTATCAATCCCAGCTCTACTTTTGATCTATCTGTATGATTTTGGGCAGATGATTTCCTGTCCTTGAGCCTCAGTTTTCTCATCAGTAAAATGAGAGGGAAGAATAGACATGCTGGAGAGAACCATCTTCATCCAGAGAGTGGACTATGGAGACTGAATGTGGTACATAACAAAATATTTCATTTTTGTTGTTTGTTTGCTTTTTTCTTTCTCATTTTCCCCCTGATCTGATTTTTCTTGCACAGCATGATAAATGTAGAAATATGTCTAGAAGAATTGCACATATCTAATCTATATTGGGATATTTGCTGTCTAGGGGAGGGGGAGGTAGGGATAGAGGGAGAAAAATTTGGAACACAAGGTTTTGCAAGGATGAATGTTGAAAACTATTTTTGTAAGTATTTTGAAAAAAACTGTTATTATAAGCAAAAATAAACAGAGGGAAGGAATAGGTAGTTTCTGAGATTCTTTCTAACTCTACATTGATCTGATAATTACTAAGATCCTTTCAATTAAATCTAAAATCCTAATTATTCTGGCCTACTGAATCTTCTGTGATATTATCAAGTGCATTGGGATGATTTTTTTTCTTAAGGAATGAAATAGAAAATGTCCTTCTGAAGTACCTGTTTCTGTCTTTGCCTCAGTCAACAAACATGTTTTATAAATTAAACATTTATTAAATATGTGTATATATATGTATATACATATACATGCATATATATGTATATCATGGCATCTAGATGGTTCAGTGAATAGAGCGCTGGATGAAATCAGAGAAATCCATCTTTAGGAGTTCAAATCCAGCCTCAGACACTTACAAGGTCAATGACCTTGTAAATCACTTAACCCTGTATGCCTCAGTTTTTTCATCTGCAAATGAGCTGAAGGAAATGGCAAACTGTCTCTGCCAAGAAATCCCCAAATGAGCTCATGAAAAGTAAGAAATGACTGAACAATTAAGAAGCATCTACTGTGTGTTTTACTCTATGCTAAAAACTGGGCATACAAAGAAAGCAAAGAGATGGTCCCTAGTGGGAAGGAGCTGAGATTCTAATTAGAAGATAAGATGCAAACTGTGTACAAACAAGCTATATACAGGTTAAAACACATATAGGATAAGCTATATAGAGGATAAAGATAAATTAGAGATAATTGAAAGAAGAAGGCACTAGCATTAAGAAGGATTGGGAAAGGGTTTTGTGGAATATGAGATTTTAACTAGGTCTTAAAGGAGGCCAGAGAAGCCAGAAAGCATTCAAGAAAAGGGAAAGAATTCCAGGTATGGGGACAATGTGGGGAAAATGCATGTAATCAGCAGTGCAAAAGAGAGTTTTCACCTGTTGCTTCCTCCCAGATGGAAACAGTATTCTCATTGTAAAAGCATTTACTAATTCTCCCATGGATATCAACTTTTGGGTCGATAGATACCTTCCTCCTCTGAGAAGCAGGGGACTTTGGTCTTTGGAAAAGCACTCTTTGATATTTGGCTCATCACTAGCTTTTGTTCCCCACAATCAGATCCCTTTCAATTTGAAGGTACAAAGCCATGCTGTTCCCTTGATTTTTGGCCTTATTGAAGCTTCTGGAAGATGTAGAATAAATGGAGAATCAAGTTTTTCTATTATAGAGAAATGGATAACTTCTAGACAACACTTTTCAAGTACAGATCCTGTGGGGAATAGAGGAAGAGTGTCATACAGAGGAAGCATCTAGTGCTTTCATCCATGTACATGTGTTAATCTACATTAATAGGCTTATGGAGCCAGAGGCACATGTGGCTTGGTTGCTAAGTCCTGGCTACCTGAATAACAATTGAAAGTCATTTAATCCAATTAAACATGTATTAATTTGATGTGAAAAGTAGGACAGTTAGATGATACTGTGGATAGAGTGTTAGGCTTGGAGTCAAGAAGATCATTCTCATGATCTCAAATCTATCTTCAGACACTAACTAGCTGTGTAACCCTGGGCAAGTCACTAAACCATGTTTGCCTCAGTTGCCTCATCTGTAAAATGATCTGGAAATGGAATTGTCAAACCACTCCAGTATCTCTTCCAAGAAAACCCTAAATGAGTCATGAAGAGTAAGATACAACTGAAATGACTAAACAACAAAAGCAATGTGTAAGGTAGGTGCTGAAGATATAGAAAGGAAATAGTCCCTGCCTTCCAGAAGATTATGTTCTAGTGAGAAGAGCAGTTAAATAGAGGTACCACTAATTTCTGGGGTCACTATCTCCAATGACATTTATACCACCTATTGGATCCCAAAGAATATCTATTTCTCCCTTTGGAATTCTAAGGGTAACCCTGGAGAGGTGAGGGTTTCATTACTATCCCTAATGATTCTTCATCTGGTGTGGTTCCTCCTAATATCACTCATTTAAAGTTAGGAAAAAATAGCACCATAAAGTAGATCCATGCATTTGAGGCTACGATGGCCAGTTTGGAAGATAATATAGCTGCTGTTGTCAAGGCTACTGTCATTGCCAAGACTTCTTAATCAACCCAGAGGCTTATAGCAGTTCTTAACTCACTTAACTCAAGATGGGTTTAGGAGTTCAAACTGAAAGGTGAGAATGAGAGACAGAGAGACAGAGAGAGTTAGAAACACAGAAACAGACAGAAAGGAATAGAGAGAGATAAACAGACTGGGATTTTTTTGGTTTGTTTGTTTAAGCCTTTTATATCCATATTCAGTTAAAACAAAGTAACCAGTTATATGGATTCATTACCACAAAATAGGCCACTAGAAAGAAGTCATTGGATGATCCTGCTCCTCCATCATGTACTTCTATTTTTTTTTTAAGTTTTTTTATTTAATAATTACATTATATTGACACTCATTTCTGTTCCGATTTTTTTTTCCCCTCCCTCCCTCCACCCCCTCCCCTAGATGGCAAGCAGTCCTTTATATGTTGGACATGTTGCAGTATATCCTAGATACAATATATGTTTGCAGAACCGAACAGTTCTCTTGTTGCGTAGGGAGAATTGGATTCAGAAGGTATAAATAATCCGGGAAGAAAAACAAAAATGCAGATAGTTCACATTCGTTTCCCAGTGTTCTTTCTTTGGGTGTAGCTGCTTTTGTCCGTCATTTATCAATTGAAACTCAGGTCTCTTTGTCAAAGAAATCCACTTCCATCAAAATATGTCCTCATACAATATCGTTGTCGAAGTGTATAATGATCTCCTGGTTCTGCTCATTTCACTTAGCATCAGTTCATGAAGGTCTCTCCAAGCCTCTCTGTATTCATCCTGCTGGTCATTTCTTACAGAACAATAATATTCCATAACATTCATATACCACAATTTACCCAGCCATTCTCCAATTGATGGGCATCCATTCATTTTCCAGTTTCTAGCCACTACAAACAGGGCTGCTACAAACATTTTGGCACATACAGGTCCCTTTCCCTTCTTTAGTATTTCTTTGGGATATAAGCCCAATAGAAACACTGCTGGATCAAAGGATATGCACATTTTGATAATTTTTTGGGCATAATTCCAGATTGCTCTCCAGAATGGTTGGATTCGTTCACAACTCCACCAACAATGCATTAGTGTCCCAGTTTTCCCGCATCCCCTCCAACATTCATCATTATTTTTTCCTGTCATCTTAGCCAATCTGACAGGTGTGTAGTGGTATCTCAGAGTTGTCTTAATTTGCATTTCTCTGATCAATAATGATTTGGAACACTCTTTCATATGAGTGGTAATAGTTTCAATCTCATCCTCTGAAAATTGTCTGTTCATATCCTTTGACCATTTATCAATTGGAGAATGGCTTGATTTCTTATAAATTTGAGTCAGTTCTCTATATATTTTGGAAATGAGGCCTTTATCAGAACCTTTAACTGTGAAAATGTTTTCCCAGTTTGTTGCTTCCCTTCTAATCTTGTTTGCATTAGTTTTATTTGTACAAAGGCTTTTTAATTTGATGTAATCGAAATTTTCTATTCTGTGATCAGTAATGGTCTCTAGTTCATCTTTGGTCACAAATTTCTTTCTCCTCCACAAGTCTGAGAGATAAACTATTCTATGTTCCTCTAATTTATTTATAGTCTCGTTCTTTATGCCTAGGTCATAGACCCATTTTGATCTTATCTTGGTATATGGTGTTAAGTGTGGGTCCATGCCTAATTTCTGCCATACTAATTTCCAATTATCCCAGCAGTTTTTATCAAATATTGAATTCTTTTCCCAGAAGTTAGGGGCTTTGGGTTTGTCAAACACTAGATTGCTATAATTGACTATTCTGTCTTGTGAGCCTAGCCTTTTCCACTGATCCACTAATCTATTTCTTAGCCAATACCAAATGGTTTTGGTGACTGCTGCTTTATAATATAATTTTAGATCAGGTACAGCTAGGCCACCTTCATTTGATTTTTTTTTCATTAGTTCCCTTGAGATTCTCGACTTTTTATTGTTCCATATGAATTTTGTTGTTATTTTTTCTAGATCAATAAAATATTTTCTTGGAAGTCTGATTGGTATAGCACTAAATAAATAGATTAGTTTAGGCAGTATTGTCATCTTTATTATGTTCGCTCGGCCAATCCAAGAGCACTTAATATTTTTCCAATTATTTAAGTCTGACTTTATTTGTGTGGAGACTTTTTTATAATTTTGCTCATATAATTCCTGACTTTCCTTTGGTAGATAGATTCCCAAATATTTTATGGTATCAACAGTTATTCTGAATGGAATTTCTCTTTGTATCTCTTGCTGTTGGGTTTTGTTGGTGATGTATAAAAATGCTGAGGATTTATGGGGATTTATTTTGTAGCCAGCTACTTTGCTAAAATTATGAATTATTTCCAATAGCTTTTTGGTAGAATCTCTGGGGTTCTCTAGGTATACCATCATATCATCTGCAAAGAGTGATAGTTTGGTTTCCTCATTGCCTACTCTAATTCCTTTTATATCTTTCTCGACTCTTATTGCCGAAGCTAGTGTTTCTAATACGATATTAAATAATAATGGTGATAGTGGGCAACCTTGCTTCACTCCAGATCTTACTGGGAAAGGTTCCAGTTTTTCCCCATTGCATATGATGCTTACTGATGGTTTTAAATATATGCTCCTGACTATTTTAAGGAAAAGTCCATTTATTCCTATGCTCTCAAGTGTTTTTATTAGGAATGGATGTTGGATTTTATCAAATGCTTTTTCTGCATCTATTGAGATGATCATGTGGTTTTTGTTTGTTTGGTTATTGATATAGTCAATTATGCTAATAGTTTTCCTAATATTGAACCAGCCCTGCATTCCTGGTATAAATCCTACTTGGTCATAGTGTATTATCCTGGTGGCAATTTTCTGTAATCTTTTTGCTAATATTTTATTTAAGATTTTAGCATCAATATTCATTAGGGAGATTGGTCTATAATTTTCTTTCTCTGTTTTCAGCCTACCTGGTTTAGGTATCAGTACCATATCTGTGTCATAAAAGGAGTTTGGTAGGACTCCTTCAATCCCTATTTTTTCAAATAGTTTATATAACATTGGAGTTAATTGTTCTTTAAATGTTTGGTAGAATTCACATGTAAATCCATCTGGTCCTGGGGATTTTTTCTTAGGGAGTTGATTGATAGTTTGTTCTATTTCTTTTTCTGAGATGGGACTGTTTAGGATATTTACTTCTTCCTCTGTTAGTTTGGGCAAGCTGTATTTTTGGAGGTATTTTTCTATTTCATTTAAGTTGTCGAATTTATTGGCATAAAGTTGGGCAAAGTAACTCCTAATTATTGCTCTAATTTCCTCTTCGTTAGTGGTGAGTTCTCCCTTTTCATTTTTAAGACTAACAATTTGATTTTCCTCTTTCCTTTTTTTAATCAGATTTACTAAGGGTTTGTCTATTTTGTTGGTTTTTTCATAGAACCAACTCTTAGTTTTATTAATCAATTCAATAGTTTTTTTACTTTCAATTTTATTGATCTCACCTTTTACTTTTAGAATTTCAAGTTTAGTGTTTGACTGGGGGTTTTTAATTTGTTCCTTTTCTAGCATTTTTAATTGCAAACCCAATTCATTGACCTTCTCTTTCTCTATTTTATACAAATAGGCCTCTAGAGATATGAAATTTCCCCTTATTACCGCTTTGGCTGCATCCCATACATTTTGGTATGATGTCTCATTATTATCGTTTTCTTGGGTGAAGTTATTAATTATGTCTATGATTTGCTGTTTTACCCAATCATTCTTTAGTATGAGATTATTTAGTTTCCAATTATTTTTTGGTCTACTTCCCCCTGCTTTTTTGTTGAATGTAATTTTCATTGCATCGTGGTCTGAAAAGGATGCATTTACTATTTCTGCCTTACTACATTTGAGTTTGAGGTTTTTATGTCCTAATATATGGTCAATTTTTGTATAGGTTCCATGAACTGCTGAAAAGAAAGTGTATTCCTTTCTGTCTCCATTACATTTTCTCCAGAGATCTATCATATCTAGCTTTTCTAGTATTCTGTTTACCTCTTTGACTTCTTTCTTATTTATTTTCTGGTTTGATTTATCTAATTCTGAGAGTGCAAGGTTAAGATCTCCCACTATTATAGTTTTACTGTCTATTTCTTCTTGCAGCTCTCTTAGTTTCTCTTTTAAGAATTTAGATGCTACCCCACTTGGTGCATATATGTTTAATATAGATAGTGCTTCATTATCCATGCTACCCTTTAGCAAGATATAGTGTCCTTCCTTATCTCTTTTAATTAGGTCAATTTTTGCTTTAGCTTGATCTGAGATCAGGATGGCTACCCCTGCTTTTTTGACTTCACCTGAAGCATAGTAGATTTTGCTCCAACCTTTTACCTTTAACCTGCATGTATCTCCCCGCTTCAGGTGTGTTTCCTGTAAACAACATATTGTAGGATTCTGGCTTTTAATCCATTCTGCTAACCGCTTCCTCTTTATGGGGGAGTTTACCCCGTTCACATTTATGGTTAGAATGACCAATTCTGTATTACTTGCCATCTTGTTAACCCCGGTTTATGCTTTCCTCCCTTCTTTCCCCTTTCCCCCCCTTCCAAGTATTAAGCTTGTGAGCACCCCTTGTTTCTCACAGCCCTCCCTTTTTAGTGTCCCTCCCCCCGCCTTAGAGTTCCTCCCCCTATCTTACCCCTTTCCCTCCCAGTTCCCGTATTCCCTTCCGCTTAGCTTATTCCTTCCCTTTCCACTTTTCCCTTCTCACTTTTCAATGAGATGGGAGAAGTTTCACCATAGATTGAATATGTCTTAAGATTTTTCACTTAAAGCCAATTCTGAAGGCAGTAAGATACCCACTATATTCATCCCCCTCCATTCTTTCTCTCAGATATAATAGGTTTCCTATGCCTCTTCATGAGATGTACTACCCCCACTTTACCCTTTTTCTGGTACAATGTCCTTTCCACATCAATTTCTAGAACAAGGTATACATGTATTCTTTATGCATCTATATAGTCAAAATATAGTTCCCAAGATTAATCTTTACCTTTTTAGATTTCTCTTGAGTTCTATATTTGTAGATCAAACTTTTTGTTAAGTTCTGGTTTTTTCATCAGAAATAGATGAAATTCGCTTACTTCGTTGAATGTCCATCTTCTTCCCTGGAAAAAGATGCTCATTCTCGCTGGGTAAGTTATTTTTGGTTGCATACCAAGTTCCTTAGCCTTTCGGAATATCATATTCCAGGCCCTTCGATCTTTTAATGTGGATGCTGCCAGATCCTGGGTGATCCTTATTGTGGCTCCTTGATACTTGAATTGGGTTTTTCTAGCCGCTTGCAATATTTTTTCTTTCATCTGAGGGTTCTGGCATTTGGCCACTATATTCCTTGGTGTTTTGATTTTAGGATCCCTTTCAGTGGGTGATCGATGAATCCTTTCAATGTTTATTTTTTCCTCTGTTCCTATGACTTCTGGGCAGTTCTCTTTGATAATTTCCTGGAAGACAGTGTCCAGGCTCTTTTTTTCATCATGTTTTTCTGGGAGTCCAATGATTCTCAGATTGTCTCTCCTGGATCTGTTTTCCAGGTCTGTTGTCTTCCCCAGAAGGTATTTCACATTTTTCTCCATTGTTTGATTTTTTTGGATTTGCTTGACTGATTCTTCTTGTCTCCTCGAGTCATTCAATTCCACTTGTTCAATTCTGATTTTCAGTGAAGTATTCTCTTCACTCACTTTTTTAAAATCTTTCTCTAATTGTCCAATTGAGTTCTTTTGTTCTGTGGAATTTTTTTCCATTTCGCCAATTTTGTTTTCCAGTTCACTAATCCTATTTTTCAAGGATTTTACTTCTTTATCCACTCTCTCTTTAACTGACTTCTCCAGGCTCTTTTGCCAAGCCTCCCTCTCCTTTTCCCAAGCTTCCTTCTCCTTTTGCCAAGCCTCACTCTGCTTTCCCCATTTTTCTTCTAGCTCCCTTGTGAGAGCCTTTTTAATCACTTCTATGAGGTTCATCTGTGCTGAGGAACAGACGATCTCCTCCTTTGGGGAATCACCTGGGGACTGCCTGTTTTTAGTCTCCTCAGGATTTAGAGTCTTCTCTCTATCTGTGTAGAAGGTGTCTAGGGTTAAAGTCCTCTTCAGCTTCTTGCTCATTCTGTCTATTAATCAGAGACAAACTACCAAAGAAAAACAGAAAAAAACTGGAGTCTTTCTTTGGGGGGGGGCTGGGTGTGTTATCGAGCTTCCTCTACAGATTGCAGGTGGCAGCAGTGAGGCACTAGCAGGACTGTGCTGCGCCTGCGCTCTGAGATCCCAAAGCGTGCTGAGTCACTGAGGGGGGGAAAGGGGGGGGCGGCCAGGTCCTGAGAGACTCCAGCTGTTTGCGGTTGTGTTCTTCAGCCCCGGTGTTTTTAGCTTCTCTGCTGGGCTGTTGACTTGCTGCGGGTTCCAAACCTGTAGTGAAGCTCTCCCCGCAGAGACAGCTGCGATCACTCCCCACCCCCTCTCCAGTCTGCTCCCGTGCTCTCACTGCCGCTGCCCACCGCCTGCGCCCGATCTAAAACCGCCCCAGCCCTCCAGTAAAGACAGACCTTTCTTGGCGGATCTCAAGGATGGCTTCTCTTGGTAACTATTTGTGGGTTTTTTTCAGTCAAGCATTGATTCAGAGGCTTGTAATGAAGTGGATAGTGAGAGAAAGCGCGGAGCTTATGCAACTGTGAGCCTCCTCTCCGCCATCTTAACCGGAAGTCCCATCATGTACTTCTAGAAATCACTTCCATGCTTCCCAGCTGCCATGTGGATTACAGATCTTGAACATCCTCTTAGGGTTGGTACCTCATTGGTCAGCTTCTCTTGTATATAGATAAGTAATTACAATAAATTCTACACAATATTTCAATGTGAAACAACTGTTTCCAGTACCAGATAATATTAACAGCATCACCTGAGTTATTCTAAAATTAAGAATGACATTTTGAAAAAATACCCCATGCCTTAAAAGAATTTCCCATCTAAAACAGTATAATCTGATTGTCATGGATTTGTAACTTGAAAGAATTTCAGAGGTTTTCTAACCCAGTCCTCTTTTTCAAGGGCTGAGAAATACCATGGTTATATGACTTGAACAGGTTATCCAAATAGCAGATGGCATACCTAGGACCCAGGTCCTTTGAGTCCAAATCAGCACTCTTCCCACCATACTAAAGGGTTTCTAAATAAATCTCCTTTGTAAAATAAAGGACTTTGGACCAAATGATATCCCAGCTTCCTTCTGTCAGGAATGAATATGTTCTTCTGTCAAATAAATATGTTTGAAGGGCATGGAAATAGCCTCGAAAATATTGGTTTTGACATATAACCCAAAATATTTAGCTCATCAACAGCTTAGTTTCCTGTTAATATCACACATTCGAAGAACACCATCAGCTTGCAAACATATCTGTGTAGAAATCAGAATTCCAAAAGAGTCAGGCCAAATACTCCTGGCTTCTCTTTTTGAAAAAAGAGGAATCCTAAGCAAAAAATAAGAACTCTTGCTCTGTTCATTGATATTGTCTGTTTTATATTTTGTTGTTAATCTTTCTGCTAATCCATCTCATAGACATTGAACACCCAGACAAATGAAATAAATACATGGTTCTAAATTGTCAATCTTAGAGAGATTTTGAGTTCTGAATTTAAGGAACTAAGTAAAATTCTCCCTTAGGCAATTTTCTATTCTTTACATTTTCTCCTATTACTTCCCATTGCAAGTTATCAGATCTACTCTGAAAATAACCCTTTTCATTCACATTACAAAGCTACCTGGCCATTACTTAGGAGCAGTGAAAAGCACATATTGTGACTTTCCTCTTTTTCATACTAAATTTTCAGTTGTTTAAGACATTCGCCTCTTGGGAATGGCTGACAATGGTCTTTCTGTGTTGCAAGATAGATCAGCTGAGGAAGTGATTATCATTAGCTGGTACCTCTTTCTAAGATATCCTCTAAAAAGGAATTGCTGCTTTCATTTCAAAAATATAAGATTCCCCTCTGTAGGAATAAACTGCAAATAAAGATTAACATAATGCATGTGTGTGAAAATATATGCATGCATTATCATAACTGTCTTACTCAATAAAGGTATTCCCTAGCAATGCTATGGAAATACAGATTTAGCAAGATAATATAACATAATACACATCTTGTGAGAAAGATTTGGGTTAGAACTTCATCAAATCCTAGTTGCATGAATGTGAGCAATTAGTCAATCAACAAACATTTGTTAATCCCTTACTGTGCTGTAGATTTTGTGATAACAAATGAGTGTATGGAGACAAAAAGTGCAGCTCTCTTTGCTATTAAGGGTGGGAAAGAGTGAGCCACTTAATAAATAGTTGCTGGGTTCCAGGCATTGGACTAAGTGCTAGGGATACAAATGCAGCAAAAAAGGACAGTCCCTTCCAGGGGAATGCTGGTAAATATTAATCAGCTGGTTCTCCAAACTCACAATACAATTTCACATTTAATTTGTATTATTAACATTTTCCTCATCATTCCCTTAAGTCTAGATGATCAACAAAACAATAAATCGAGCTCTGATTTGTAGGATTTGCTGTTTTCTATGGGTTGTAAATGATCACATTGAATACTTAATGAATGGCTCATGAGTATGTTCAAGTGGAATTCACATGTTTCGGGTCCTACCTTGAAGGAGCATTCTCACACAAAGGATCAGAAAAAAAGGATCTTTGTATGCCTTGAGGGGCAGTAGCTATTGGGCAGCAAGATGAAAAAGGTCAGAGGGAGAAGAGAAATAGGAGAGAGGAGAGTATGGATGGCTTGGGATCTTCATACCTATGGTACATCCAGCTGGAAATGTCCACTGGTCAACTCATGATGTGATGCCAGAGCTCAAATGAAACTAAAGCTCCACATATAGATCTGGGAGTAATAACAACAACAACAAATCATTTATTTGCATAGCATTTATTATGTGTCAGACACTATGCTAAGTATTTTACAAATATTATCTCATTTTATCAAAAAAGGTGGGGAGAAGACCTATTTGTATAAAAATATTTACAGTAGCTCTTTTCATAATAGCTAAGAATTGTAAATAGAGGGGTTGCCCATCAATTGGAAAATGACTGAACAAGTTGTGATATATGACTGTAATGGAATAGTTTCATGCTATAATAAATAAAAAGTAAAATAATTTCAGAAAAATCTGAAAAACTGTATATGAACGGATACAAAATGAAATGAGTAGAACCAGTACACAGTAACATTGTACACAGTAACAACAATACTGAATGATCAACTGTAAATGACTTGGCTATTCCCAGCATTGCAGTGATCCAAGTCAAAGTCCAAAAAAACTTATAACCAAAAATGCAATCTGCTTCAAGAGAAATAATTGATGCTGTTTGAATACATACTATTTTTCTTTCTTCCAATTTTTTTCTTTTTTTTTTTGTTCTTCTTTTCTCCCCCTCTTCCTTCCTCCTTCCCTTCCTTCCTTCCTTTTTTCTTTCTTTCATTTCCTCTTTCCTTGCTACTTCCTATTTTTTTTACTTCCTTCCTTCATTTCTTTCTTTCTTCCCTCCCTCCTTTCCTCTCATCTTCCTTCTTTCTTTCTTTTCTTCTTCTATATTTCATTCCTTCCTTCTTTGTTCCTTTCTTTTTATTATTGTCTTCTTGCACTAACTGACTAATATGGAAATATTTTGCATGATTTCATATGTATACTCTGTATCAGATTGTTGTTTCAGGACAAGGTAGGAAAGAAAAAGAGAGAAAAATTTGGAACTCAAAACTTTTTGAAAGCAACAATGAATGTTTAAAAAATTGTTTTTATGTGTAATTGGGGAGAATAAAATATTATTTTTTAAATGGGCAGGAAAAAGCTAAATGTTATGTCATTTGATCCTCATAACAACCTTAGTAGTAGGTGCTATTATTTCCCCCATTTTATAGATGAGAAAACTGAGGCAGAGGTTAACTGACTTGCTCAGGATCATGCAGTTAGTAAAACATATGCATAGAGATGGTGACTGATGAGCTCTCAGAAACTGATGAGGTGAACAGATTCAGAGTGTTGATTGAAAAGAGGAGAGACCAAGACAGTGTCAAAATTAGTGACAGAGATGTTTGAGTCAGTAAAAGAGACTGTGGAGAAATAGAGAAGTATGGAAAGAACTAGGGGAGAGCAGTTTCCTGAACACTCAGAGAATATCCAGGAGTGGAGGGTACTCATCAGTGTTAAATGAAGCAGAGAGATCAAAAATAAGGAATGAGAAAAGGCTATTAAATTTGGCAGGTGAGTCCATCGGTTGAGTTTAAAGAGCACTTTCAGTTGAGTAATGAAGTCAAAAGCCAGATTTCAGAGTTTAGGAGAATAAGGGGAGAGTAAGTAGAGACATCAAGTGTAGATTTCTTTTTCAAGGAGTTGCCTGAGAAAGCTATGAAAGCTAACAGTGATGGTAGTCATGAGAGCCATTTAAAAAATAAATTGGGAATATTTAGAATGTCAGGAAGCAGCAAGAAGAAAAGTAGTAGAGAGGGAGAGACTGAGACTTAGGCAAAAGATTTGATAGTACAGGCAATCTGCAGAAAGGCATGAAATGAGAGAGAGACGAGAGAGAGAGAGAGAGAGAGAGAGAGAGAGAGAGAGAGAGAGAGAGAGAGAGAGAGAGAGAATCACTGATTGGTGTGAGAGAGGAGAAAGAAGGTAGATGATAATGTCAAGTGATTATCCATGATATGAGGAGGGTAGAAGAGAGGTCTCAGGAAATGGCTTTTATTCCTTTTCAGTAAATGTAAGGTTGGTCCTCAGATGAGAATATGTGGGCATGGTCAGTTGTGGGATGCACAACTTGAAGAAAGAACTATTTTAGAGAAATCATAATGGTGAATGGAACATTGAATTTGGGAGGAGTAAAAGATTTTCTTGCTGAAGATAGAAATCAAATAATATACATTTATTGTCAATATACACATAATCAATCGTTTCTACTTTCATAACATTTCTCATAATAGTCCTCTTATATCCTCTGATACTGTTATTGCCTTCATTTCCTATGCTTGATGTTTTTATTATAATAGTCTGCTGGTCAGTTTCCCTGTCTCAAGTCTTTACTTGCTCTAATCCATCCTTCATTCCACTGTCAAATTGATCTTCCTAAAATACAGGTCTAATCATGGCAATTCCCCTCCCCTTCCTCATTTGATGAACTCCAGTGGTTTCTTATCTCTAGGATTCAATATAACATCTTCTATTTGGCTTTTTAAAACCGTTCATAATCTGAAGCCATCCTATCTTTCTGTTCTCATCTCCTACTTACCCCACATACTCTATGATACAGTGATACTAATCTCCTTGTTATTCCTTGAACAAAACATTTTATCTTCCCATTCTAAGCATTTTCATACACATTGACTCCTGTACCTCCTCATCTTTGTCTTCTGACTTCCTTCAATTATCAGCCAAAATGCCACTTTCTTCACAATCTCTTAATGATCCTTCTTAAACTTAATACCATCCCTCTGAAATTATCTCATATTTAACCTACATATCTATCTTCAGATCTATAGATCAATCTAGATGTCATATCTGTAGAGGACCACAGATAATAGGGGAATGCTCGGTGAGGCATAAGACCCTTCAGCCCAGAGGGAAACTTTTGGCTCTCCATCTCCCCTAAGGACCCTCAGTCTTCCTTAGAAGTCAGGGGGCAGTGACAACCTGTGTTGTAATTGAAGCAGACTGATACCAAGTGGCAAAGAGTCATCTACATACAATAGCAAGTTGTTTATGTGATCCCACATATCCAGTATATAGTTAGAGCATGCACAGTGTTGCTTTGGTTATATAAGGGTATTAGGTTATATAAGGGTGAGAGAATTTGGAATAAATGGACTCCATGTTTGACCATCTACATGAGTCCCACTTCATCACTCTTCTTCTAAGACTTGGGTTGGTACCAAGGTCCTCCAGAGTACTGGTCCAGACATAATACATACCATATCATATGTAGTTATCTACAGACCTATGTCTATATTATAGATCTATAGATAGATAGATAGATATAGATATAGATATCAAAGGATCTATAATTTAATAGATAAATATAACTATAGATAGCTATTAATATATTGATCTAAATCTGTCGAGCAATTATCTTGTTTGGACACACAGGTGTTTGTATGCTGTCTTCCCCATTACGATGTGAGCTTTTTGAGGGCAAAGACTTAAAAAAAATCTATCTTCAGTATTTACCACAGAGCCTAGCACCAAGCACGTGCTTAATGAAGCTTGCTTATTGAATGACTGACCTAGTCAATGAGTTTTCAGAGTTCCTATTCAACAGCATGTAAATTAGGAACAGAAAAGGTGAATGGCTTGATAAGATATGAGCTTTGACAGAAGAAAAGAATGAGAGATTTGAATGTAGGAGAATAGGATAATGTGGTTCTCTGGGAAGAAAAGACATTGGAGATGCATTAGTGAAAGTAGAAAGGGTTTTGAGAGATTGGAGATAAAAGCCTTTAGTTTTGCTGTAAGAACTCTTCAAGTTTTCCAAGCCAACATAAACACAAGCCTTCTAATTTCTAATTGTCAGCAAGGAAATTTTTTTTTAAAAAATCCTGTTCTTGCTCAGTTTGCTTTGTTAAAGAGAGTTTTCCTTGCTTTCTGTTAAACCAGTTAAAATCCAAAGCAAAGGAAAGAAAATTGATGACTCCTCTTATGTGAAGACCTTTTTCACTAACAGTTACTAAAAGTAGATAGATTTCTGTTAAGCTATAAGCCTATGAATCTCTCATATACCTTTTGAATAAATGCATGCTTTTTATTTGCATAGTTTAGTCAGAAAATAAGTTATCAAATACAATGCAATTATATATATGTATATATAGCATATATATAATTTAAACTGCATATATACACAATATGAATATACTGAGATTTTTTTAAATTATCCCAATGATTCTTTAGTCAACATTAGATTCCAAATATTTATCTAGTCTTTTCCTATACTTATTGTTTGATGGAAGCTATGAACCCATACTGGATGAAAACTGTATACTTCGATCCACATGCAGTCTCCATAATTCTCTCTCTCTGGTTGTAAATGGCATTTTCCATACAAAGTTTACTGGAATTGCCTTGGATAACCGAATTGCTGAAAAGAGCCAAGTCTATCATTGTTGATCATCACACAATCTTGTTTGTACTGTGTATAATGTTTTCCTGGTTTTCTTTGCTTCACTCAGCCTCAGTTCATTTATTTTGCAGATTTTTCTATTTATTATCCTATTTATTACCTTATTCCTAAATTAGAAAGGGATACTCAAAATACAGTCTTAAATCTTAAGGTGACTCTATCTGCCACAAGAAGTTGCCCTGATTAAAAAAAATCATACTTACAGTGCAGTGGATAGAGCAGCAGGCCCAGAGTCAGGAAGATGTGATTTCAAGCATTGGGCTTGAAATCAAGAAGATTTATCTTCATGAGTTCCAGTCTCAGACACTTACTAGTTATGTGACCCTGGACAAGTCACTTAACTCTATGCGACTTAGTTTCTCATCTATAAAATCAACTGGAGAAAGAGATGAAAATCCACTCTACTATCTCTGCCAAGAAAATCCCAAATGGAGTCATCAAGTTTTAGATATGACTGAAACAACGCATGAATAAACCCATACAATAAAAATGTGATGGATCACCCTTCCCATCCTGTAACTGTAGATCAATAAGAATTCCTTTTCACAGATCCAGTCCCAAGGACATACTACAAAGTTAAATGTTAAGTTTGGCATCTGATCCCATGAGCTCAATGTGGTCTGGATTCTGAAGGAGGAAATGGGATAGGAGTCTCCTAACTTCTGTGAGGCAGTGAGACTCCCTTTTGTTTAAAAAGAAAGAACAATGTCCCATGTTTAGACTGATGTGAACTTGTGGTACCAGTTTACTATACATGGGATCAGAAATAGACCCAAAGATTGATGCTTGTATACAACCTTTCCCATCCCACCCGACTCTGAGTTTCTGTGAAATACAGGAATCTGGAATTAGGATGAATCAAGGGAACTTAATATTAGTCATCCTTAGTACTGAGAACCTATGAAATTCTTTATTGGCAAAGTTTGATATTTATTTCTTTGCATTGCAATAAAGAAGTTTGATGTCAAACATTTTAAACCAGGCTTCAACAGAGTAAAAATCAAGGGAAATATGGTTTTATGCCTCTGGATTGGAAGTTGTCTGACAGACAGAATATTGTCTTTATCTTTTATATATAACTGTGCACTGTTATGGCCTGGATGGTCAGAGCTTCCTCCTCATGCAGAAGGTAACATATACTTTCTACTTTCTCTATTCTTCCACTCTTCTCTTTCCTGCTGTGCTAACATCTTCCAGGTCTTGGATTCTATGAGTGCATAGAACATTCTATAAGGTATGATTCTTTATCGGAGTGTCTGGAAATAGCAAATTATAGAATAGTTATAGAGGGAATCCAGCAATTAGGCATGTCAGCCAGTATTAAGCACCTACTATGCACCAGCTCTATACTAAGTTCTTCACAAATATTGCTTCATTTGATTCTCACATAATCTTGGGAGGTGGATGCTATCATTACCTCCATTTTGCAGATGAAGAACTGAGGCAGACATAAGTAAAGTAATTTGCCTGACAACTAGGAAGTGTCTGAGACAGGATTTGAATTCAGAACTTCCTGACTTCAGAATTACAACTCTATCCACTGAACCGTTAAGTATGATTTCTATGAAGGCAGCTTGTGACAGAAAAAAAGTCAACTTAAGACTGTATTTTGAGTGTGGTATTCTAGATGCCATTATTTAGGAATAAGATAATAAATAGGAGTATCCAACGCTGATTGTAGAAAAGCCTGCAAGGATTTGAATGAACTGAGGTTGAGTGAAACAAGCAGAACCAGGAAAACATCATATATCGTAACAGCAAGATTGTGTGATGATCAACTATGCTAAATGTGGCTCTTCTCTGAAATTCAGTGATCTGAGGCAATTCTAGTAAATTTTGGATGGAAAATGTCATCCATATCCAGAAGAATTATGGAAATTGAAAGTGGATCAAAGCATACTGTTTTAACTTTATTTCCTTCTTTTTTCTCTCTCTTGGTTTTTCTTTTTTGTTCTGAGCTTTCTCTCCCAACATGACTCATATGGAAATATATCTTTAAAAGAATGTACATATGCAATCTAAAAAAATAAAATTTAGTTTCAAAAGTGAAATAAAATCCTTCAAAAAATGGGGGTCTACTCTATCCTGTCAGGATTAAATTATGCTCTTTTCCTGGGATTATGTCTTGTCCATCCTCCCAGTGTCCTTGCCATCCTTATCTGCCTTTGTTTCCCCAAAAAGATTGTATGCTGAGGTTATGTATTCTGTTTGCAAACCCTGGTTAGCTAAAACCCTATATAAATTCCCTGCCTTGATTTATCTAGATTGAATGTTTTGGGCAAAAGTCCCATTAAGTCAGCTAGCCTAAACTCTCCACATTAAAGATTAAAAACTAATCTCTGTCTGCCTCAGTTTCTCTGGTATTATAATATGAGCTCTATTAAAGTTTTCTACCATTTTAAAGTAATTATTTGCATATTACATTACTTGATAACTATTATTAGTAGTGATTTTTCCTAAGCCTTCACAATTGTATACTTGAGGTTGAGGGGTGATAAGTTACCCTGTAAGAGATATTTACTAGCTAATTTTGGAATAGAGTAAAAGGTGATTAGAAGGATTTTCTGTAATTAGCATCTAATTATATTCCAAAGCATAATTAATTGGATATCTATGAACCTCAAAGGAGAAAAATATCAAAGATGATGAACCTATAGAAAATAGAAGGGTTCATGAGGGTAAAACTGAATGTAACTGACATAAGGATTGTCATGTCTTACATTCTAACACAACCAATTTATGCAATGAGAAAAAGTAGAAACATCATTTAAGTTGATTAAATCTGGCTGAATGAAGTGAACAGAACCAAGAGAACACTGTACACAATAACAAGATAATGTGATGATCAACTGCAATGAACTTGTTTCTCTTTAACAATGCAGTGATTCAAGGCAATTCCAAAAGATTTAGATTGGAAAATGCTATCCACATCCAGAGAGTATTGTGAAGACTGAATGTGGATTGAAGCATAGTGTTTTCACCTTTTGCTGTTGTTGTTTGCTTTTCTTTCTTGTGTTTTTCCCTTTTTATCTGATTTTCCTTGCATAACATAACCAATATGGAAATGCATTTAATAGAATTGTATAATCTATATCAGATTGCTTCCTGTCTTGGGGAGGAGGGAAGCAATGGAGAGAGAGAGAGAATAAAAAATTTCAAATACATAGCTTTTCAAAAATGAATGTTTACATGTATTTATGAAAATGAAATACTATTGAAATGTAAAAAGAATAAAAATCAAGATGAATGAATCAGAAAAAAATTGGCTAAATAAACACAGAAAACAAAAAAAAATTGGGGATCCAGAGGAAGACAGTTAGGATAATGAAGGGTCTCACAATCATGCATAGAGGGATGGATGCAAGAAGGATCTCAAAATGTTTAACCTTGGAGAAAAGAAAACTTGCATGGGATGAGGATGGGGAGAGAGATGGATTTGGGGAAGGAAGTTAGTTCTTCTTAATGTTATAAACCTTTTTTCAGGATCCTTGAAGGCAGAAGATTTGAACTCATCTTTTTTGACTCCAGGTCCAATCTATCCACTGGGCTACCCAGCTACCTGTTAAATTGACATGTCGGTGTAGGTACAATAACAGTGTCGGAAAAGTAACTTTAACAGAATAGAACCTTCTTGGGGTCATGGACTATTGCCATTTAAAAAAAATTATTTTTATCCTCATGATATTAAAAACTCTTTACAGAGCATAGTTGCTTTATAAATAGTTTTCAGTTGAATTGACTTGAAATGAGATTCGTGCATTGATCCATACATTGGCACAGATTGTTTACTTAGTATGTCAGTATGTAAAGAAACATTTTTGTTTATTTTATTTTTTTAGAAGTCAGAACATTACAGGATATCTTCAGGAGACCTGATGACAACTTAGTTTCTCAAATTGCTGAAAGTGATAATTCATAATTCACGCAAGTATCTCCCGTACCATGTTTGCGGCTTTCACAGAATAAAAATGCCTCCCATGTGATGTTTCACTGCTGGCACCAAATAACTAGGAGTCGACAAAAAGCATTTAAATTTTACCCATGACACTTTCACAAAGGGAAATGCAGCTTCTGTAATTCTTGCTGGAAATTGAGCGAATCTTCCTTTTCTGTGTGTGTCTCTTCTCATTCATTCATTCAACAACATTTAGTCAGACAGCCAATAAACATTTATCAAGTGCTTACTGTGTGACTGCAAATGTTCTAAGTGCTGGAAATACTATAAGGGGCAAAAGACAAGTCCCTGTCCTTAAGAAGCTTACAATCTATTGGGGGAGATAGCATGCAAACACATTTATACAGAGCAATTTATATGCAGGATAGATGGGAAATAATAGAGGGAAGGTACTGGAATTAATGGTTGGGAAAGGCTGTCTCTAGTAGGATTTTAGTTGGGACTTATTAAAGGAAGCCAAGATGGCCAATAGATTGAAATAAAGAAATAGAATGTACTAATTATGGGAGTTAGAGAAAATACATGGAGTCAAATTATGGAGTTTCCTTAATTGATTAGCATATATGAAGTGCTTACCATATATATGCCTGGTACTATGCTAGGTAATAGAGATATAAAAAAGGGTGAGGGAAGAAGGAAAAAAGATGGTCCCTTACTTAAGGAGCTCATATTCAAATGGAGAAGACAACATATAAATAATTGGGTGCAACAAGGAATAATCACAGGAAATGGTAAGTCACCCCAGAAAAGGTTTTAGGAGTTGGGGAAATGAATGCCTTGAGTCTTAAAGCTCTACTGTGTAAAGAGTCCTGTGTTAGTTACTGAGATGGGGGGAGCAGTTACAAAGATAAATCAAATCACGGTTCTGTTTTCAAGGAGTTTATAATTTCTCCCTCTTTGCTCTCTTTCCATTTCCTTCTCCCTCTATTCCTTTTTCAAACTAATTGCCAAGTATATTATTGTTATTTAGTTATTTCAGTCCTATCTGACTCTTCCTAACCCCATTTGGAGTTTTCTTGATAGAGATACTGGAGTGCTTTGCCATTTCCTTCTCCAGCTCATTTGACAGTGAAGAAACTGGGACAAACAGGACTAAGTGACTTGTTCAGGGCCACACAGCTAGTGGGTGGCTGAGATTGGGTTTGAACTCAAGTATTCCAGATTCTGTGCCTGGGGCACTATGCGCTATGATGCCACCTAGCTGCCAGAGTAAATGTGTGCCAAGTTACAAACTAAAATCTTTAGAAGGTGGTCTTTATCTTGGAGTTTACTGGTGTTATTCACAATAAGGCTCAGGGAGTGTGTCCTATTTATTCTCTTTTGTGTGAGCTGCTTTTAAGGATACAGAAAAAAGGCCTTTCCCCCAGGATTGTAATGATGGGCCTGAGGAGATTTATTTAAATAACCAGCATTCATTAAATGGATATTTTATGCCTGGTAATGTGGTAGGTCCTGGAGATTCTGAGAGCTAAATATTCAGCCTCCAGAGTTTCCTGAACAGGAAGGTGACAAGGATATCTGTGTAGATAGACCTGTGTATACATAGTCCATCAGTCAGTTGATACACATTTATTAAGGGCCTACTATGTGCCAGGCACTGTGTTAAGTGCTAGGGTACAAAAAAATGCCCTTTCCTTCAAGGAGCTCATACTCTAATGAGCCTATGTGTTTGAATGTATTTGAAACATGTCATTTCCAAAATCAATATATATATATTATATACATTCATCACATATATGTATATGTATGTGTATCAGTAGATAGGTACGTATATATCCAAGGTTCACAGGACAGTCCTTTGCATATGCTAGGTTAAATATATATCTGTATAAACATAAGTATGTATATTCATATATGTATAACATACATACATGTGCATATATATACACATGCAAAACACCGCCCTGTGCACCACCCTGTGCATGGTAATAATTATAATTCGAGATATGATGATAATAATAAGAAAAGTTCCAGCAAAATGCTTTGGAAAAATTTGGAGGCAGAAAATACTTCCAGCTGGAAAGATAGGGGAAATCTAGTCAGATAGTGGTTCTTGAAAATCATGACCACTGAAGGGATAGAAAGATTATGAAAGGTGGATATCGTCCATACCTCAGTATTGTGTCAAGGGGCCAAGCACTGTCTGGAGCTCTTGGAGATACATGGAATAAAAGCAAAACATTTTCTATTCTTCAGATGTTCATCCTTATCCTCTCATTGAGGGAGATAATATATAAAAGAAAATTCAATTGTAGAGATGAACAGTAGTGGAAGTTCTAATGAGACAATTGTGGCAGTAAGGCCCTGGAGGTCCTTAAATTGTATCAGTATTTCACATTACAAATAGAGTGAATGAATAAATATAGCACATGAAACAACTGCCTTTTTACATCCTAATGCTGGAGACAGCAGGTATAGCAGTCCTGACAAATCTTCTAGAGGCTATCTTACAAAGAGATCTAAGTTACTCAAAACTCTGAGAATTGTATTTCTTGCAAACTCAGAAAGACAAGAAGCTAATTCAAAGTCAGTGCCTAAGGACAAGGTTTTTCATCTAGGGGTGACCTTGTGTCCCTTTGTTCACTGTATGATGATGTAGGACGACTCTGGGAACGATCCAGGAGAGGATACAGAGCAGGGAAATCAGCTTCCAGTCCATTGTTAACAATCACAAATCATTTAGAAGTTTTATAATTATGCTTGCAAGGGGTAGGATTACTGTAAGTTTAGGGTCCTTTAAATCTGTTTCATTAAGTCATGAGCCTAACATATCAATCCCTAGGGTTCCATAAGCAAATACAGACTAAATATAAAGAGAATCAACACAAATAAATACCAGGGAATTAAGCATAAGGCAGCTAGATGGTAACATAGTGAATGGAGACGTAGGCTTAGAATCAGGGTTCAAATCTGGTCTCAGACACTTATTATTAACTGCGTGACTTTGGACTTGGTTTTCTCATCTGTAAAATGAGCTGGAGAAGGAAATGAAAAAAAAAAACTATTCCATTATCTCTGCCAAGAAAATAGCAAACAGTGTCATGGAGAGTTAGGCATGACTGAAATAATGTGAATAAGTTAAGCATGAGGTTCACATGAGAAAGTTTGGGGGAATTAGGAAAGGCTTCATGTAGAAGGTGGCGTTTGAGCAATGTCTTGAACGATTCAATGAGGTAGAAGTAAGGGGGATCACATTGCAGTGGGATGGGGGATAACACAAAGGCATGAGATGGAAGATGGAGTCTTGTATATGAGGAACAGAAAGAAGGTTGAATTGGCTAAATTGTAGAGTAAGGTTTGGGATAGAGGCAATAGAGGCACTATGTTAATAAGCCTTTTACAATTATTATCTTATATGATCTTCACAGTAACTCTAGGAGATAGATGCTATTATTATTCCCATTTGAGTTGAAGAAAATAAGTCAAAGTAGCTAGTATTCATTCAGTCCAGAGCTGAACTTGGGTCTTACTGACTTCAGACTCAATGTTCTATTCACCAAACTAACTAGCTACTAGATAATGGAAGGGTAACATCCAGTGAGGATAGAAAGGCAGGATAAGAACACGTTGTGAAGGGCTTTTAAAGCTAAACCAAAAAAAAAATTTTTTTTTGCTCCTAGAGGCAATAGAGAGATACTTGAATTGATTGATTAAGTGAGTGACATGATCAAATCTGCACTTAAGGAAAATCATCTTTTATTTCAATGTATAAATTGCATAGCTCAAAGATGGCCTGTGATTTGAGAATGCCTGTATTCAAGGGCTAAGTGTGTAGTGGTTTCTAGAAATAAATGTTTTGAAGCTAAGGTTGAATCTCTTCAAAGACATAAATGCCTTACTGAATTCCTGTCACACCCAAGTTTTGGAAAGATATGTAAACATACAGTTACAAAGAAAGATTGTTTCCTTTTCCATTCTATACTTTTCCCCCTTGAACCAGTAAATAGCTTCCAGAGGACTTTTCATTGTTGAAATCAATTCATCTTGGCTATAGACTGATAAATGAAAGAAGAACTGTTTGAGATTTCCTTACCTTCAGGCAAAAATGTTTCAAGATTAATGAAGAGAAATATCTGTTATCTTTCATCCAACCTGTGAAATTGTTTTCCAAAGGGAAGGATGAATCTGACGATGTCACCATAGTTATTTGTAAGAGGGAGGAGACCTGAGGAGGCACGATTCAGGAAATCAAATGTGGATCTCTTGTGATATTAACAAATTGTTGAAATTTCTCTGCCCTTGGGAATTTCTTCCTTTACCTGAGTTCTATTCTTGGAAATTCTCAATTTTTATTCACATTTTATAGATAGTGACTCTGAGATGGAAAGGTCACATTGTGATTTGTTAGGAGTGTTGTGGATAGGAAATGAATTCAAGTCCTAGTTGGATGAGATGGATGATCATAGGATCATCCTCAGAGATTTAGAACTATAAGGGTCCTTGGAAATCATTCAATCTAACCCCTTTATTTTGCTGATGAGGAAACAGACCTACAGAAATTAAATTCCTTGCCCAAGGTCACAGAGATAGTATATATCAAAGAAATGATTTGTATCAAGGTGCCCTCATTCCAGAGCCAGGACTATGACAGAATTCCTAGGTTCAGTGGCCTCTGAAGTCCATCTTTGAGATTTTATGGTTCTAAATGAAGGAATCATAGGATTTAGACCTGGAATATATCATAGTATCTAGATCTGAAAGGGGACATTTCAGATCATTCTGTCCAATTTCTTCATTTTTATAGATGAGGTAACTGAGACCCAGAAAAAAAAAAGAAGTAACTTCACTAGTCATCCAGGTAGGAGTTGTCCTGGTCTATATCTGGCCATTGAACCCAGATGACTCCAGAAAATAGAATGAGGCTGGTGACTTTGCACCGCCCTCCTCACTGAAACCCAATTCACTTGCAAGTCATGGCATCACTCCCTGATGTTATGGTTCATTTCAAGAATGAAGTACAACAACAACAAAGTCTTTCTGGAGCAAGGGTAGCTCTTATTTTTTATTTTCCTCAGTTACATGTAAAATATTTTTGTGTTAAACATGTACATTCATTTTTTACATATTTCCATATGAATCATATTGGGAGAGAAAAATCAGAACAGAAGGGGAAAACCATGAGAAAAAAAAAAAAACAACAAAAAGATGAACATAGTATGTGTTGATCTACACTCAGTCTCTGGATACAGGTAGTGGTTTCCATCCAAAGTTTATTGGAATTGCCTTGGATCATTGAGCCACTGAGAAGAACCAAGTCTATCATAGTTGATGATATTTTGCTTTATTGCTGTTCACAATGTTTTCTTGGTTCAGGTCATGTAAATCTCCCTCAGCCTGTCTAAAATCAACCTGCTCATCATTTTTATAGAACACAAATATTCCATTACATTCATATACCATAACCTATTCAGCCATTTCTGACAATCCCTTATTGAGTATTTTCTTTGTCCTAGACACTGTGGCAAGCACTGGCTAGACAAATAAAGGCAAAAACCCTGAAGTTTCAGCCCTCAAAAGTTCACATTCTAATGGGGGAGATATATAAGCAATTAAATATATTTAAGATATGGACAAATGGGGGGTCCATGATGTCATAGGGTGGCTGAATAGAGTAGGTTGATCAAAAAACTCCTCCTATAAAAGGTGGGATTTGAATTGAGTTTTGAGGAAGCCAAGAGATGAAAGTGAGGAGGGAGGAATTTCTCTGATGCTCAGAGTGGTTAAGCAGCTTACCTTAAAGCATATAGCCTTAATATCAGAGTCATAATTCCAGACTCTAGACTCCAAATTTTAAATCTGGTCATCATCCAATAGAGTACATATGGAATAGAGTATCTTAAATGTAGACTGTCCCCTGAAGAGACATTTCAGCTGGCTGAATACCTAATTAATTGCTCTAGTGGCTAATATTTATATTGCACCTTAAGGTTTGCAAAGCTCTTTATAAATATTAATTCATTTTATCTTCATGATGGCTCTGGAAGATAGGTGCTTAAATATTTCCATTTTGTAGAAATAACTTCATTAGTTTATTTTTGCATTATTTTTTTTCTAAAAAGAAGTCCATAAGTTTCATTAATTTACATGACATAGATGAAAAAGATAAAGAACTCGAACTACTGGGACTGTCTTTGTATTATATTTATAAGAAGAGTGAAGACTGAAGAGGAAATATTATGCTAATTTTGTTAATTATTGTAACGGCCAGTTGTCTACATTAGACATATCTCTACATTAGCTTAGAAATTCATCTTAAAGACTCTCTCACCCCCCTCCTCCCAAACAATAAAAAAATGAGTGTCTTTGCTCTTTTCTTTGTCTTTATTCATGAATCATAGATTTTGAGCAGAAAAGGTGCTAAGAGGTCATATATAGTCTAATGTTCTCATTGAAAGAATGAGGGAACTGAGACCTTAGAAGATCATGTGCTCAAAATCATATAGGTAACAGAACCAGAATTTGAACCTGGGTCTTCTGACTCTTTAAATTCCTGCTGCTTCCATATGGAAAATATTATGAAATCTGGGAGTTAGACTTACCTCAAAAGACATCCTTTACATGAAGTCTGAATTTGTTGGTCAGTCAATTCAATCAGATCCAACTTTTCATGCTTCCATTTAAGGTTTTCTTGGCAAAGATACTGAAGTAGTTGGCCATTTTCTTCTTTAGTTCAATTTACAGATGAGAAATTAATTCAAATGGGATTAAGTGACTTGCCCAGGATCATACAACTAATAAGTATTTGAAGCTAGATTTGGATTTGAGCCTTCCTATCTGTAGACCTGGCATTGTACCATC
The DNA here is from genome assembly GCF_016432865.1 of Antechinus flavipes. Classification (NCBI taxonomy): domain Eukaryota; kingdom Metazoa; phylum Chordata; class Mammalia; order Dasyuromorphia; family Dasyuridae; genus Antechinus; species Antechinus flavipes. The sequence goes on from NC_067398.1 coordinate 687,045,189, forward strand.
TAGCTGTCCCTTTGAAGCCCCAATACTTGCTAGAAAATTTTCAACAAGTGATCATTTAGTATTTACTCAAAAACTTCCAATGATGGGGAGCTCACTAATTTAAAATAGCCCATTTCACTTATCTCTTTCTATAGAGGCAACATCTACCTATGTTCAACTCACTCCTTTGGTTCTACCCTCTAAATAAAGTCTAATAAGTCTTTGTAGAGCATTTCTTTAAATATTTGCAAGGAATGGAGTACTAGAAGAAGCCAGATATCTTCCTCTGAATCTTGTAGAACTCTAGTTAAATGTATCCTAATTCTCCAACATATCTAATAACTTAGCTTTGAATCTTTTCCCCATTACAATTGTATCTCTCTGGACCTTCTCCATCTTTTCAATTTCTCTCTCTTGCCAAATGAAGATTTGGGGTGAAGATCATATTCCTGAACTAGAAATAATTCTGCAGATGTTGTCTGACCAGAACAGAAGATGTGGTTATCACCCATCTTAAAGGACCAAAAGTTCTAAAGCTGGAAAGGATCTTAGATATAATCTACTCCAACTTCTTTGTTTCATTAATTAGGAAAAGTGTGTGTGTGTGTGTGTGTGTGTGTGTGTGTGTGTGTGTGTGTGTGTGTGTTAATAGAGAACTAGGCTAATAATCAGATAGATGGTGATAAATGGCTTGCAAAAGGAATGGAGGAGAGGAGGAAAAGAGGGAAGAAGGGAAGGAGGGAGGAGGAAAGGAGGGAAAGAGGACAGATTTGATACAATAACAACAAATTATATATATATATATATATATATATATATATATATATATATATATATATATATATACACACGAGTGAGAGAGAGAGAGAGCACGACAGAGACAGAGACAGAAGATAATGAGTTCAAGCCAGAGTCAGAGATAGCTTGGTACAGTAGATGAAGAGCTGACTCCAGAACCAAGACCTGGGTTCAGTTCTTACCCCTCACCCATCTTAGATTTATAATCCTGCTCAAGTCTCTTAATTGCTTAGAGCTCTAGGCAATTTTCTGAGATTTAAATTAAGGAGAAGATTCTACCTGCCTTGATGTATGAAGCTTCTCTAAGAGTAACAATGAAATAAAAAATCCAGACTTATCTTAGTTTCCTTCTAGCCACTCTCTCTCTCTCTCTCTGTCTCTCTGTCTCTGTCTCTGTCTCTTTCTCTCTCTCTCTCTGTCTCTCTTCTCTCTCTCTCTCTCTCTCTCTCTCTTTTTCTCTCTCTCTGTCTCTCTCTCTTTCTCTCACATACACACACACTTATCATTTATACTCATATATCTGTTATATATAATAAACATATAATTGTGTGTCTATGTGCATATGTACTCGTGTGTGTGTGTATATATATATGTATGTATACAATTAAATATGTTTATATTTGGGTGTATATGTATGTATGTATGCACTTATTCCTCACAGTTTCAGTCTCCAAAGTTGACAAAGAAAACAAGACTCCTAAAGTACCTTGTTCACCCCGGGAGCTGTCTAGTGAAATCCTCTTTCTCACTGTGTGAGGATTATGGGTCTAAATGGAAAGAAGCACCCTCTCAGCAATTCCACTCCCATGCTAATGCATGACTGTCATTCCCTTAGCATCCCATGGACACTTCTTAATGCTGACATGAGCATTTGTCATAAAGGAACAGGTTGAATGCTTCCCATTTATGTTCCATACATCAGAAAAATCACATTTTTCTTCCCTGAGATCTTACAGAATCATTTAGAAAATCAAACAAGAGATGGAGTGGGGTTGACCTACTTTTGTCATAGTAGAGAAGCTCTTCCTGCTATAATGGCAGAACTCTAGGTGAATGCCTGGAAGATTGCCTGGGGAAAAGGGAAGAATTGCTGAGATCTTGAGATTGTACTAAAAGAAGCCATATGTTTGAGAGAGGAAGCTGGAGCTCTGTTGACCTCTGCTCTCATTAGAACACTCCAAGAAAAATGGGTTTAGTTTAGGTTGCTGCCTTTCAAAGAAACATGGAAAAGTAGAGGGTAGCCAGAGGAAAGTAACCAGGATGATGAAGGGTCTTGGAATCATGAAGGAACTGTGAATGTGGAGCCTGAAGGAAAGCAGAATAAAGCGTGGGAGGGCATAATATCTTTCTTTATATATCTAAAAGGTTGTTATGTAGAAAAAGCAATGTCTCTTGTTTGTCTTTGCTCCGGAGGGCATAATAATCAAGATTACTAAGAAGTAGACATCATGTCAACCTGGTATGGAATCTTAAATGGTAAGATCTGTGCAAAAGTAGGATGGACATCTCTTGGTGGTGAATTCACCATCAGTGGAGGTCTTCAAAGTGAGAGATGGATGACCTTTCGTTGGAGGTGGTTTTTGGAGAGTTGAACTAATATTTAAAAATTAATAGCTAGCATTTTTAAAGTGCATTAAGATTGGTTAAATACGATGTATTTGTTATTTCATTTGATCCTCAACAATGCTGTTGACATTATAATCCAAAGTTGACAAACTTTTATATAATTATAAATTAAATTATAACTCCATTGCTCAGAGGAAAAACTGAGGCTGAAAAAAGTGGAGAAAGTGTTTGAGGTGGGATTTGAACTCTCAAGCCTCCCTAATTCCTTACTCACTGCACCACCTAGCTGACTACTCTAGGTGATTAGATGAGAGATCCTTTTCAATTCTGAGATTCTCTGATAAGATTATAGACTTTAATATTAGTCAATGACTAGATCATTTTAGATTTTCACTCTAGTTTTTATTTTGTTTTGTTCTATTCATTTTTTTTGTATTTAAAGTGGGGAGTAAACCTAGAAACCCTCACATGACTCCACAGGGGACTGTCAAAAGCATATAAACTCCAAAAAAAAAAAAGATGGATGTCAAGCTTTATTACTATTTGAAAGCCAATTTGTAAACCAGAGGCTTCTGTCCCAAAAGAATGTAAGATCCTTGAAAGCAGGTGTGTTTTTTGTTTTTTTTTATTTTGGCTTTTTGAAAATCTCCCAATGTTTAGCATTCTGCATTGAAAATAGTAGAAAATTAATAAATTTGTATTGTATTGATTTAATTGGATTTAATGGATTTAATTAATTGGGATGATGAATTCATTCCAAAAGAATTTATTAAGTACCTACCATGTGCTGGTAGCTATGCTGATGAGACAAGAAGAGAGGAGAAGAGAGAACAGGGTCCCTTCCCTCAAGAAGGTTCCATTCTAATGGGATTAAAGGTATAATATTTTTATAGGTCAATAAATATAAGGAGTATTAATAGCTGTGCATGTAAAATTCAACACAGAGAGAACATTATAACTCGGGGGATAAGGAAACACTGGATGAGGTGGCACTTGCACTGTGTTTTCAAGGAAGAAAGACAGGAATTCTGAGAAGTCAGATTGAAGATGGACTATAATCTAGAAATAGAGTTGTCCTATGTAAGAGATTGGAGATGGATATCATATATGGTAAACTCCAAGAAGGCCAACTGGACTCGAACATAGAGTACGTGAAGGGGTACCCTAGGTAATCAGTTTAAGAAGGTAGGCTGAAGTTAGATCATGAAAGATCACTCAGATGAGGGAGTCCTGGACTGATGAGATTCTGAGAAAGCTGGTGAAAGAATTCCTTGGAAGTTCTATGTCAAGCTCAGAATCATCTCCATGTTTCCTTTCTCTGACTCACTCACGCTTCTCATTTCAAGGGCATGCTCATTAAAACAGAAAATGAAAAACTCTGAATCAGAAGGAATTGATCGAAAGCCTTCTGGCTGGCTCCCAGCACTATATTTCATTTGGTGTTATGGCACTGGTTAAAAAGGTTAAACAGTGGTAAACACAGTATCATTAAGGTTGGATATGATTGCAAAGATCATGGCTCTTCAGAACTGTGATTAAATTCAGGATCTAACACTGAATGACAAATGCCTAAACAGTGTGAGAGAGAGCCATACCCCACTTCTCTGCTTCTGAGTGCCCACTGGGGAAGGGGAAATTCTTGAGAAAAAATATTTGAGAAGTCAGTTGCATCCTTCAAGTATTCTGTACTAAAAGAAGCAAATCTGTTGGTTGTTAGCAAGAAGATGGTAATGCCCAAGCCTAGGGGACAACTTTCTCATTAGCCCTTCAACAAGACTAAGAATTGGTTGGTAAGATAGTTGACTTTCTGCTGAGAAGTGTTTTCATAGGATCCCAGTTGTGAAGAAGTTGGTAAGCATTCTACCAATCCCATGCCTCCAATATGACCAGCAGCTCTATTGAAAAGTATGTTTTGGGGGCAGCTAGGTGGTGCAATAGATAAAGCACCAGCCCTGAAGACAGGAGGACCTGAATTCAGATTTGAATGAATACTTCCTAGCTGTGTGACCCTGGGCAAGTCACTTAACCCCAATTGCCTCAGCAAAAAAAAAAAAAAAGTATGTTTTGAACATTCAGGTTTATAATAACACAAACAGTTTCTCTAAATCCACTATCATCCCTTAGCTTCATTTTCCATCACCTTTTGATTAAATTTTCCCAACTCAAGGCAAATAACGATGCTATTGTTATTTCTTTGATATACTCCATTCTTGACCAGAAGCTGATCATTCCATTATCGTAAACTGTAGTCTAGAAATCCAAAACCCATTCTGAGACATTCATCACTCAAATCTGAATATCTTTTTTGCTCTTTTCTTCAAAGTATATGTGTCCTTGAGACAAGATATGATCAGAGCAAATTCTTGGAAAATTTGAGGTGAGAGAAAATACTTTCAGTTGTGGAATTGAGAGAACTTCACTGAAGGGAATAGCACACAATCCTTTAAGGAATAGAGGGATTTTGACAGGAAGAAATGAGAAGACAATGTCTTCCAAAGGGAAAAAAAAACTTGCAAAAAAGGTGAGGTGAAGTGGGAATATAGGAAAAGTCCAGGGGTTAGCTAGAATTATAGCTTGGCTTAACTATAAAATAGCATGAAATAAAGCTGTAATGGTAGACTGAAGGCAAATTGTCGAAGGCTGTAAATGTCAGGCTGAACAATTTGTATTTTATCTTATAGACATAGGGACTTGATGAAGGTTTGTGATCAGGGAATGATGTGGTCAAAACTATGCATTAAAATTATTGTTTTGGCAGCCATGGGAAGGTTGCCCAATCTTAATGGACTCTCTCTCATACAGGATTGGCATTTCCTATCCTTACAGAAATAGGTTGCAGGAATGAATGCACTATGAACACTTCCATCCCTTCCCGGGGCTTATCATTGACAGTAATGCATGTTAAGTATAGATCTCAGGGGGTCTGGGAATTGGAATCTTTCTCAAATTGTTGCTCAAGGAAATATATAGATTGATCAATGGCTCAGCTTTTCTAGCTAGTACCTCATATAGTTCAGAAATGCTATATATAGAACCACTTCTTTCATTAGAGACAGCATGGTGGAGGGGAAAATGTCTCTGAATGGAGTCAGTGAAACTGCATCCAAATACCTATGCTGACAAATGCAACTTTTGGGACTGTGGACAAATCATTTAACATCTATGAGCCTCAGTTTCCACATCCATAAATCAAGAAGGCTGTTCTAAATGACTTTTAGAATCTAACCATACTTTGAAGCCATATGCTATGATTCAATAACAGTCCTCCACATATGCTTATTATTTGTTCTTTTATCAATGTTGTCATTTCCTCCAAGGATACAGATCATAATTCATGCATGCCTTCTAATTCTGCATAACTTTCTCATCCCATAAATTATCATTCTTATTTGTTTTAAAAGACAGTCATATAAAGGGAATATTCCCCACCCAATCTCACCCCCAGTGCCATCCTTAAGTTACCAAGTCCAATTTATTGCATATATATTGTAAGTATAGTGTTATTTGCATCTTGTCTCCATTATTAAAATATAAGAATCCTATAGATAGGGGCTGTGTTGCCTTTGCATTTGTCATCCCAATACAGCCCCATTCTTGCCACATAGGAAGCACTTAGTAAATCTTTTGTTTGTTTCCTTTTTTTCTTTCTTTTCCTTTTATTTCTTTCCTATCTTTCCTTCCCGTATCACTCCTTTTTCTTCTTCCTCTCTCCCTTCCTTTCTTCCTCCACCTTTCTTTCATTTTTTTCCCTTTCCTCCTTTCTTTCTTCCCTCCCTTCCTTCTTCCTTTCTCCTTCTTCTTTTTTCTTTGCTTCCTTCCTCCCTCTCTCCCTCCTTCCCACTCTTTATTTTTTCCTTCCTTCCTTCCTTCCTTCCTTCCTTCCTTCCTTCCTTCCTTCCTTCCTTCCTTCCTTCCTTCCTTCCTTCCTTCCTTCCTTCCTTCCTTCCTTCCTTCCTTCCTTCTTCCTTCCTTCCTTCCTTCCTTCCTTCCTTCCTTCCTTCCTTCTTTCCTTCTTTCCTTTTTCTTTCTTCCCAACAACTGCCAGTATCAGTCTTTCCATATGGACAATCAAATGTGTTTTCTGAGATACCATGGGAACAGTGAGTAAATTTCAAACTTTGCACTTACAAGTCCCAGGGGAGAGCTGAAATTCCATTTTCTGAGTGCTGTCCCAGATTTTGACTTTTGTCCATATGTCACCATGGGTTAGGATGTGTGGATATGTGTCGCTGAGTGATGGATGCTCACAGAGAGAATGAAACAACATCAATTTGACATGAGCTATTCTGTGAAGTGTTTGCACTCAGTGGCCTGTGATGATCTTTAGCCAGAGGAAAGCACTCAAGAAGATTTGACAATAGCCCTTTGAAAAGTTGATGATGACAGAGGGAAACCACACAGGTGATTCCCTATACTTAGCTCCATATCAGAAAAAAGTTAAGCAGATACAGTAGTGTGAATAGCATACTGCCACCAGAAAACTCTAGAGCCCATAGGTGGAGAGGCTCTGGAAAAAAAGTGAGAAGTGGCTGATGAGATAGTATGATACAATAGAAAGAGTAATTACAAGCACTGGGAATTCTTTTCCTGAATAAGGGAAGATTAAGGGGAGAGATGATGGTCTTTTCAAGTAGGTAAAGGGATGTTATATAGAATTAGACATTAAAGTCACAGATCTAGAAATGAAAGAAGAATTGGAGGTGATTTAGTCAAGCCCCTTCATTCATGAGAAAATTAAGAACAAGTTGTGGAGTTGGGGAGGAAGGATTTAAATGCCTTATCTTTATCTGTCTTGTCCCAAAGAGTAGAATGAGAGGGTAAATTGCAAAGAATCAAATTTGCATATGATATCAGAACCCTGCCCCCCCATACCAGCAATTAAAATCTGTTTAGAAATGGGATGTGCTACATAAAGAACTAGTGGATCAAGATGCTATCTACATCTAAAACAATAACTGATGGAGTCTGTTGAGGCATATAATAGTTTCATTTTTTTTCTTTTGACTTTCTCCTTTCTTTCTTTCTCTTTTGTTCTGATTTTTCTTTCCCAACATGACTAATGTGGAAATGCATTTTAAGTGATTCCATATGTATAACCTGAATCAGATTGCTTGCCATGTTGGAGAAGGAAGAAAGGAAGGAAAGAAAAAAAAATGAAACTCATTAAAGTCTTTTAAAAGTGAATGTTGAAAATTATCTTTACACATAATTGGAAAAATAAAATATTATCTACATTAAAAAAGTAACAAGTGGGATCTCCCTCACTGGAATTCTTTCAAGATGAGACTGAATGACAATTTAATAGGTATATCATTGTAAAGATTCGTTTCATGAATAGGTCAGACTATATGGCTGCCAAAGTCTATCCCAAATTCCAATTGCTATGATTCTATTAGGGATAAATTATAAATATGCAGGAAGTTGGGCTCCAGATGTGATTTATACAATCTTTCATTCTCTTTAACTCAGTTTCTTTATTTGTAAAAATGGACCCCATGATATGGAAGGCAGATACAAAGGAGGACGCATGGGCTTTAGTAAATGAATATAGGCTAACAAGCAAAGGGATTTCTTTCCCTTACATCCTGGAGTGTCTGAAATCCTCATGTAAGAAGAAGGATTAGGAGATCATGCTTTTCTTAAAACCATTTGTCACACATATCTGTTCATCAAAAACATTCTGCAAAAGCTGTTCTTCCTAATTGACTAGTTTGTGGGGAGAAAGGATCAGAGGAAAGAAATGGTGGTGATGGGAAGACTGAAAGAATATATTTCTTTGTGCTGGCTACAACATTCTGGTAGAAATTAATTAAGAGATTCTCCAACTCTTTCCCCAGTTTATTTATTCTACTTGGGCCCACAGTGGAAAGACGTTGGGGCCAATTGCCAATCTTTTCATAATCAGAGTTCCTTCTCTCAGGAGAATTGGTTAAGGATGTAGTGGCACTCTGGTTGCCAGTTTGCTGCTCCCTATAATACATATCTATAAAATATGCAGTGAAAGATATTGTTCGCCTTCAGAGCAAACAATCCAAGGCCTGAATTATTAAACCGGGGGCCAAGATGCAAAGACAACTTGGCAGCTGCTCTTGCATTCTGGCCCCCCTTGTCAGAGCGTAGTAGGTATGATTTGTATTTCAAAGTAATTATTCCTGAATATTTAAAAGGAAAAGAGCTCGATGCACTTACTCTTAGACCCTTAAAAATATACAATACACATTGGCACAGATATACACACACAAATAGGAGATATTCAGGTAGCAATCACCTTGTGTATGGATCTCAGTCTGTGTATTATATGGGATGTTGGGGTGTTCAGGAGGACTAGCATCACTAGTGTGAGGATTTGCTGAGCCCCCTTTCTGGGCTACTTATCCACTGTTGGTATCCACCTTCACCCAACTATCATTTGTGGCTTAGCTATAGAATGCACAGCAGTCACACCCTCGTAAACCATCTCAGCAGATGTACTAGACCAAGTTAAGGGTTACCAGCAGGTCTCAGATGTTTTGGTGAGTTAGGGTAATGTCTACTCAAGCATATGAAGACTTTGCCCAGTAAAATGAGCAGATGAGAACACTTTGTTCCAACAGCAACGAAAGCAACTGAAGCAAGAGTTTGATCAGACATCAAAGATGCCAAGGACATGTACTGCATCCTGGGTCATCACCAGTTGTCCTGACCTTTGTCCTGCCACTGGACTTTAATAATTCTGGAAGAGAGAGTGAAACTGTTGACTTGGTGCAACCCTGCCTCACTTAAATCTAATTCATGTGAGTCAACACCCCTTTGGAAATGAAGGATGAACAAGTCAGAGGAAAATCATTTTACCTTTCTTTTCATCTTTATGCAAGAGTCTTGCATAACTATGTCAACTAGAGACAAAAGAGGAGTTTTCAGAACCTAGTATTATTGGCAGCTCCTATCAAATAATCTCAAGGGGTTGAGAAATCAGCAACAGTTCATTGTGATATGAACTCCATTCAGGATCCCCATTTTGATGTTTCTCACCATTTAGTGTTCTTGCTACTTTATTACAATGTATTATATAAACTAGTAAAATGTTTATTGTTGTTATAAGAAAGGAAGGAAATGAAAGTTAGAAATGCAGGAGGAGCAGATATTATAATAATTCTACTATACCCAAGAAAGAAATGAATTTGGAAATTCAAGCAACTATGTTCCCATCACCAAAAGAACTGTTGTTTTCTGAATATCAGTGGTAAAAATTTACTATTGTCTCCCGGGCTGAGGGGTAGCTAGGTGGTGCAGTGGATAGAGTGCTGAACCTGAATTTAAGAAGACTCATTTTCCTGAGTTAAAATCTGGTCTCAGACTCTTACTAACTATATGACCCTGAGGCAAGTTAGTTAACCCTGTTTGCTTTAATCTCCTCATCTATAAAATGAACTGCAGAAGGAATTAGCAAACCATTCCCAAATGGAGTGAGAAAACCCAAATGGATTCATGGAGAATTGGACACAATTGATATGACTGAACATCAACCACTTGGACTCAAGCCAAATGATAAATGAACCTTTCAATTCTCCAGGAATCAGACACTCTCTTCCATTGACTCTATCATAAGTATGACCAAAGTAATCAAAGGAAGAAAGACAAGCCAAGGATACTTTGTTTGTTCAGTGGTCCATGAAGTAAGTAACATGTAATCTAGGGATTTTCATGAGATAAAGGGAAGGGAAGAAGAAACAGTAGTTTGAACAAATACTTGGATTTCTGCTTAATGACCTAGAGTCCTGGGGATTTTTCTGACAGTTTCTGAAGTTAGACTTTTATAGTCAGAAAAGGCTCAGTGAGCAAGAGACTAATCTAAACCTAAAAAAAAAAATCTTCCTTAAGGTATGCAGCAAGTAGTTTTTTAGTCTTTCTAAAATTTCCAGTGTGAAAGAGCCCATTAACTCCTAAGATCATCCACTCTATCTTGGGATCAAAAGTGATATTACATATTAAAAACTTTATAAATATTAGCCATGATGATGTGGATGAAGGTGGTGCTGTGGTAGCTAGGGACCATTGGGAATGGAGTAGTAAAATTCAAGAGACATAATTTCGATGTAATTTAATCATTTATTAATATTGCTAGCATGTTTATTAATAAAAAGAATGGTTATCTTTCTCTGTATTTTTGTCTATCTGTCTGTTTCTGTCCCTCTGTCCTTCTGTCTCTGTCTCTGTGTCTCTCTGTTTCTCTCTGTCTCTGTGTCTCTCTGTTTCTCTCTCTCTTTCTCTTCCCTTCTCCTTCCTTCCTTCTCTCGCCTCTCCCTCCTTCCTTCCCCCTCTTTTATTCTCTCCCTCTCTTTGTCCCCTTTTCTCCTTTTCTTTCCCTCCTTTCCTCCCCCTCCCTTTCTCTGTCTTTCTTTTTCAGACCAAAGATAGTCATGACATTGGCTCATATATACCCACTGGAAGATGGGTGTTTCTGAGTGACAATTAACTCTGATTGGTTAAGATTAACAAAAGAATGAATATTACAATGAAGGGCTGGATCTGAACTTTGATTATACTATGTACATCTAATTTACCCTTGTCCTTGAGCAATCTATTTAAAAAATTTGAAATAGAAATCTAAGTAGAATACCATGGTTTCTCCAAGTGGGTAGTGTCTAGAAAGAGTTAGTTGAACTTTTAAAGACTGACATCTTGAAATGAGAATAAAAGAAAAAAGAGAGTAATCTGAATCTCCCCAAGTGACTGGTTATTATTAATCATTTCTTTCAGTGTGCTGGATTTGCAATCAGTAAGTCCTGCCTCAGTTTTAGCATCAGCCTCACAGAGGCTGCCTCTGTGAATATATATTATATTATATATATTATATATTATATATATTTTTTAAATTTTATTTTTTCTCAATTACATGTCAAATAATTTTAGTATTTATTTTATTTTTTTTGAGTTTCAAATTTCCTCCTTCCCTTCCCTTTTTCTTTCTGGAGAACAATAACATTATGATATAGATTGTTATGAAGTCATGCAAAATACATGTCCATATTCTAAAAGAAAAAAAAAATAGACCTTAAAAAAGAAAGAGAAAATGAAAAAAGTATACTTTTTATATATATTAATATAAATTAAGTGCCTTCTATACTTTAAAGTTCTGTATAAATGATATCATCATCATGATTATTAATTTTTGATAGCTCTCATTATGAGAAAATTCTCCTTACATTAAATCTGTATTTTGAGAGAAAACATAGGGTAGTAGATAGAACTTAAAGAGTTAGAAAAAAAAAAACTGGGTTCAAATCCTGCACCAGTAAAATGAAGGGATTGGACTCAATAGCCTTTAATATCCCTTCTAGCTTTAGATCTATGATCCAAGGCCCAGCCAGACACAGTGGTTGAAGGCAGGCTAAATTGGCTTAATTGGCTGAATATACCTATAATTTGAACTTGGATTTGTTGTGAGCTTTTTCTTCTCAAAACGCCGCCAGGTGATAAAAGTTCAGATCTTTTATTCTCTCCAATATAGCCCGCTTAGCTTAGAGGCCTATCTCTCTGCTTGGTTCCAAGAGCTCTCTCTCCGAGTGTCGCCAAATCCAAAGATTCTGTCCTTCAGTCTCTGCCTCTGCTTTCTTCAGCCTCCAGTCAGCTCCACTCTTCATATCATTCCGGTCAAATCTGACCGAGAGCCTCTGTCTGTTTCTTTTATCCAAGAGGGAGGAATTGTGGGATACGAGAGAGAGGATTATGGGTTTTCTCCCATAGTGCTCTCTGGCCCAAAGAGCTTCAAGGGAGGTGTGAACTCATAAAGGTACAAAGTTTACTTTGTGAAGCTGGCATACTTGTGAACTCCAATGAGTAAAGGTGTAAACACAAGCCTTGTATTAATTAGTCCTACTTAGTACCTCGTTTCAGGTTCTGCCCAAAACATCTTCTTGTAAGATTAGATCAACTCTAATTAGTTAGCAGTTTGTAAGGATTCCAACATGGATTGAGAATAGTGGGGATTGATTCTGATTGGGGATATAGTCAAAAGGAGAAATGATAACATCACTGAAGCCTGAGTCACAAGAGGGAAATGTGTGAACAGATTACAATCTTTAATAATCCTACTCTTATCCCCAAGTCCCAGCTGCCAGGAGAATGGTCCAGATTTGAAAGATGACTTTCCTCCATTCTGGTCTCTGGATGTTTCTTCAGATACATATTCATGAAAGGAGGTCAGATTTGTAAATCCCAAGAAGGATGGAAAAACTTCAGAGGCTCTGAAGTGAAAATTGATCTTCATTTAGGATGCTTAGCTGTTATAAAAATGATTTATGGACCTGAGAAAAAGTAATGATTTCTAGCATTGCCATTTTCTTGGTGCAATAATTAGGGGCTTTCCTCTTCCATCTGGTTCAGAAGAACCAATGTTCTCTTATCCACTAAGGACATAGGACTATTATCAAGTGATCAGAATTGAGAAAAGTATGAAGATAACTGTTTGCTCCTCATTATTCTCTCTTCCAAAAGGCTTCCTGACCCTGAGAATTCTGACATTTCATTGCTTTGATATACTGATGGATATCTTATTGCATTCATTGTGTATTTGTTTGTTTGTTTTGCTAGACCAAGATATTTAGCTGAATGGAGGGATGGGGGTGATTGCTGAGTTGCAAGCTTGATATCAATCACCATTGTGATATGGCAGTCAAAACATGATGGAGGCCATTGGGAAAATCATATTCATGAAATCATAGAATTTGAGGATTGGAAAGGACTTCAGAGACTATCTAGTCTAAACCATACACTAAAGGAAATCCCATTTTAATATATCCATTAAGAAATCATCCAGATTCTATCTAAAAAAAATCCAAGTAGTGGGGAAATCAAATCAGCACATTCCACTGTTGGACAAGTTTTCATGGATAGCCAGATAGTATCTAACATCAAACCTAAACTTGCTTTCTTACCACTTCATTCCCTTTCTCCTGGTTCTGCTCTTTAGGAGCCCAGTAGAACAAATTTAATCCTTCTTCTACATGAAAGCCCTTCAAATTCTTGACAGTTATCCTTGATAGAGTTACGAATTGGTCCAAAAATTAAGGAGAACAATCTGGAATTATATCTACAAGACTGTAAAACCATATATTTTTTGATCAGCCAATAACACTACTAGTTCTATATCCCAAAAAAGATTATAAAAAGGAAAAACTATCTATAGTAGTTATTTTTGTGTTAACAGACAACTGGAAATTGAGGGGATACCCATCAAGAGGAGAAAAAGTTGTGGTATATAATTGTCATGGAATAGTATTGTGCTATAAGAAAGAAACAGCATGGTCTTTCAGAAAACCTGGAGAAGATTTACATGAACTGATACAGTGAAGTAAGAAGAACCAGGACATCATTGTATACGTTATTAGTACTATTGTCCTATGATCATCAGTTAATGAATTGGCTCTTAGTAAAACATTTATTTAAGACAATTTTGAAAGTTTTATGGTAGAAAATGCTATTCAACTCAGAGAAAGAAATGGAGTATGAATGCAGATTAAAGTGTACTTTTTTCATTTTATTTCTCTTTTTTCTCATTTTTCTTTCTTTCTTTCTTTTTTAAGGTCTATTTTTTTCTTTTAGACTATGGATTTTGCATGTCTTCATAACAATCTATATCAAGACGTATTTGTTCTCCAGAAAGAAAAAGGGAAGGAGGGAATTTGAAACTCAAAAAAAAAATTAAAATGCATACTAAAATTATTTGACATGTAATTGAGAAAAAATAAAATAAAAAATTTTTAAAAATTTTATTTATTTTATCCTTAATTGAAGAAAAATGCTTTAAAAATTCTTGATAACTATCATCTGACTCTTAAGTCTTCTTTCTAGTCTAAACATATTCAGGTCCTTCAAGTGATTCTTATAATACATATACTCAAGTCCTTTTATCATCCTGATTTCAAGTCTTTGAATTATCTCCATATTAGATATATCAATTATAAACTTCAATGTGCAAAACTGAAAACAGTCATTCCATGACTGAGGCAAAGTTAAACGATTCAATGAATAGAGCATTGGTCCTGGAAAATCTGTGTTCAAATCCTACTTAAAACACTACTAATGATCCCAGACTATTCACTTAATTTCTATCTACCTTAATTTTCTCAACTGTAAAAGAAGGATAATAAAGTTACCAATTTCACAGGATTTTTGTGAGGATCAAATGAAATAATGTTTGTAAATGCACTTAATACAGTGCTTAGCACATAGGCTGGTTATAAATGCTTATTCCTTCTCTGCTTTCATCTCTGATGAGGTCTAATATGGGCAAAGTATAGTAATTTTTATCACTTCCCTATTGCTGGAAATGACGTCACTCACAATACAGCCCGGTATTGCATTATTTTTCCTGTTTTCTAAAGCATTCTGCTTATTCACATTTAGCTCAGGAACTAGGTACAATGTATTGAGTGTTAAGCCTGTAGTCAGGAAGACCTGAGTTCAAATACAATCTCAGCCACTCACTAGCTGTATGATGTTGATTCTGGTCATTTAACTCTGTAAGCTTGAGTTTTCTCAAATATAAAATGAGGATAGCAGCACCTATCTCCCAAGGTTGCTATGAGGATCAAATGAAATATTTATAGTGATTAACACAGTATGTGGCACATAGTTGGTACTTAACAAACACTTTTTTCACTCTTTCCTCCATTTTTTTTCTTTTGAAGATGATTTTCTATAACCCAAATACTTCAGCTCTACAATTATGTAACACAGATCATGATCCAATAAACTGAAGTGTTAAAGAAAATTGCTGTCCCTGGAGTTAGGAGTTTGGAGTTTGGAGTTGTAGCCCATCTTGGACACAGTAATTTTATGACTATAGGACAATCATTTTCTTTTTCTGAGCCTCTGTTTCTGAAAATGAGAATAAAAACTTCATGCTCTACCTCACAAGGTATAAGGAAAGTCATTTGACTTGTAGAATGTAAGCTGCTTGAGGAGAAAAGTACACATTTCATTTTTGCATCTCTGGTGCCCAGTATCACTTTGCTATCTATATAGTAAGTAACCAATTAATTAAACACATTTTTATCAAGGGACTTCTATGTGCCATGTACTGTACTAAGTGCAGTCACAAAGACAAAAATAAAATAGTTCCTTCTCTCATTCTCTCAAGAGGATTCTATTCAATGGAAAGAAAATACGTATTTAAGTAAAGGCAGATAATAATAAAGACAGAGAAGAGGATTAGGGATGGGAATGAGAGTGAGGACAAGCATAGGGAATGGACTTGTGATTTCATTGGTAAAGGGCACTCCCACGTGAGGAAACTTTCTCCACCAATGTAGATCAGCACCTTCTCTGCAATTCTGAGGAAGCTACCTAGAACATTAAGAGCTTAATTGACTTGTGCAGAGTCATAGGGCATGTAATATGTTTCAAAGGAGTTGAATGTAAAGCACTTGTTCTCTATTCACTACACAGAGTACATATAAACAAGTATACACATATGTATATTGCATATGCATGCACAAACATTTGTGTACATAGGTGCTGGAATATGTATACAGAGTGTATGAAGTGTTCAGGAGAATCGGCACCTCTGACAGGAAGGCTTGTTGATCCCTTTCCAAGGCTGCCCATCCACCTTTGGTACCCACATATTCCCTAATTTTCACCTAGAATTCTAAAAAGCTGGCCATAATGGTCACATCCCAAGAAAACCATCTCAAAGAAGGGCTAAATCAGGTTGAGAGTGACCAACAGTCCTCATGAGTTAGGGAGATATCTACCCCAAATATGTGAAGGCTTCTCCCAACAGAATGGGTACATGAGAACAGTTCATTGCAATGGCCATAAAGGCGGCTGAAGCAGATGCCATGTATTGCTTAGAGCTTGGTCAATCACGGAAGAAGCTGAGATCATCCATTATATATAGGATCATTACTAGTTATCCTGAGTTTTCTATTATATTTCAATGATTTTTCAAGAGAGAGTAAGGCTGACGAGTTTCTGTAATTCTGTCTCACTTAAATCCAATTCACACACAAGTCAAGACATTAACCTATGATATTATTGGTTTTCCTTGAAAATTAAAGATGAATAACATCTGTGTGGGTATAATTGAGGTGAGGAGCAATTACATTCTGGCCATGTGATACAGCTTGTACAAAGACACGGAGATGTAAGATTGATTATTATTTGTGAAGAAGGATAAGACCAGTTAGACTGATCTCTGGAGTGTTTGAAGGAAAGACATGTAATAAAGCTAGAAAAGAAAGGCTTTAAATGACTAAAAGAAAGTTGACTTGATTATAGGCTGCCTACAGAACCAATAGTGTTGAATCTTTGGGCCTATTAATTTAACTTCTCTGAATATCACCTTCTAATTCTCAGTCAAGTGAAGCCAGTCCTTTCCAGCCTTAGTTTACTCTAGACAAATCCTACATGACTGTAAGCAAGCCCCTAATAGGCTTAACTTCTTCTTCATCTTTAAATGAGGGGGATATAGAAAATGACCTCATGGGTTCCTTTCTGCTCAGTGTCTTAACCTAAGCTCCTATGATTCTAAAATTATCTTGATTTATGTGGTCAGTCAGTCAACCATCATTGTGCTAAGTGCTGTGGGTACCAAGAAAGCCAAAAATGTAGACTGCTTTAAAGGCATGTTGCAACTGGTTTCTGTGTTGACATTTGGCTAACAGAAAAATGCTCAGTATTTAATATTTAAATGTGACCATAAAATTTTCAAGCATTTAGTTCTCCCTCCCACCCCTTGTAAATTTCAAATCTTAACAGGAACAGTTCAAGCAGAGAAGGCAGCTGGAGCCATGGAGCAGATTCCCAAGGCTTCACAGGCTGGTTCCCTAAGACAACTCAGCAAGGCGCTTGCTATTTCACTCCTATGGTAATTAAAGCATTATTTTCAAGGTAGCTGAATTTTTTAAAAGATGGGAAGGTTTTTTCCACCCCTCTTTACTGATGATTTGGGACTCTTGGGGGCTGATGATTCAGCCAGTATCTTTTTCATTTTTTTTTAAAAGAGCAGCTTATAACATGGAGTCCTACAATTAAAAAAATAATAATTTGATAGTTGTTATTTCCATATCATGGATTTTGTTTCCCATTATAATCCTATTTATTTCATTTCATGCATTGAAACTCATATTTCTTAGTAGCTATCCATAGGCTTCACCAAAAAAGTCCATGACACAAAAGAGATTAAGAATCTTTGGTCCTTTTTTCTCCTTTATCCCTTTCTATGCAGATTCGCTAGCATATGGGACTTTGGGAAAGGAAAGGGTGAATGGGCAAAGCCCCAGCTTAGCATTTCTTTATGTTTTTTATTAACTGCTTTGGCAAAAGGTATTGAAGATATGTGATTTCATTAATTTAGAGAAATCTCTTATGATAACTCATAGTTTTTGAGAGTTGCCAGAGATTAGAGAAGTGGCTTGCTCAATGTGACATTCTTGGTATAGAGAATGATATGCGAACACAGAAATAGAAGGTGAACTAAGGAATGGAAAGTAAACCAGTCTAACTAGATTATATATAGGGTGAGGAAAGGAATAATGTATAAGAAGTAGAACTTTAAGGAGGGGGAGAGGTCCAGCTATGAAAAAGTTAAAATGGCAAAGGGGGAGTTCGTATTTAAGCCTGGAGAGAATAGGGAGCTGCCAGAGTTTATTGAGTTTGGTGTTGAATGAGAGACAATATAAGCAGTAAATCATTAGAAAATCATTTTGGCAATAGTGTGGAGGAGAGATTGGAGTGAAGAAAGTTCATTGAGAAACTATTATAATAGTCCAGAGGAAAGGTGAAGATAATTTTAGCTAAGCGAGTGACTGAGAAGGAGTAGGAGAGGAGATGAGAGATAGACAGAAAGGACAAGATTTGGTAAATGATTATGCATACATACATACATATATATAATAAACAAGAATGAAGAGGCAAGGATAACACCAGTTTTGAAGCTGCTTAAAGTGAGGGTAGACCTTGGCAGAAATAAGAACGTTTTTTAAAAGGAAATTTTTTCAGGAAAAGATATTGATTTACGTCTGTGACCCATTGAAGAAGAAAGACTATCTCAGAGATGAAGGTAAACAACAGTGTCAAAGGTTATAGAGACATTAAGAAGGATGGAGATTGAGAATGGGGTCATTAGATTTATCATGTAGGAGATTGTTGGTGACTTGGAAAAGAATCGTTTCAACTGAATGAACCATATTGCAAAGGTTTAGAAAAGCACAAAAGGAGAGAAGCAAAAGTACCTTTTCCCCCCCAGACTGGAAATTCATCCCTATTTTTTGAGATAGGTACTATGGATATTATATCACATAGGTGAGGAAACAAAAGATTAGAAAAGGGTCAAGGGCCACAAGTCTAGTCAATATCAGAGTTGGGATTTGAACCCTTATTTTCCTGACTCTTATGTTCTATTTTCTGTCTACTATACCTTGAGAAGGGATTATAGAAAAAATGAAATAAAAGTACTACTTTGGCTAAAAAGACTTTGGAAATTTTCTGTGATTTTATGTTATTTGTCTTTTCCATTAACCTGAATAATAAGAAATTGGTTATTTCCAAGTTGTAGCGGAAAAAATAAGCAGCACTCAGATTTGAATGATCCTCTTCATTCCCTAGATGAGTTGCCATCATTCTTCTTATAAATAAGAGGGACATTCTTCCTTTTTCTTTTTATCAGAGAGACTAATCATAAGATCAAAGATTTCAAGCTAGAAGACACGATTGAGAGAATATGTTCCAACCCCTTCATTTTACATAGAAGGAAAATGAAACTCAAAAAAATTGATTGATGATTAAGGTCACACATGTATTAAGTGACAAAGTCTGCTTTTGAACAAAAGCCCTGTAACTCTAAGTCCAGTTTCTTTTTTTTCAATCACACCCAACCAAAGTATGTTTTTCCCAGTATCCATTTTCTTTTTATTTTATTAAAGCTTTTTATTTTTCAAAACATATGCATAGATAATTTGCAACATTAGCCCTTGCAAAATCTTGTGTTCCAGTTTTCCCTTTCCTTCTCCTACCCCCTTCCCCTAGATGGCAAGTAGTCCAATATATATTAAACATGTTAGAAATATATGTTAAATCAAATATATACATACATATTTACAGTATCCGTTTTTTTGTTTTTTTTTTCTTTGTACAAAGAATAAAGAATTTTGGGATCAGAGCTAGGAAGATTAGGAGATAGAGGCAAGGAGGGAAATTATTCCAGTTATGGGGACAACTAGTGCAAAGACATGGAGATGGGAAAGGGTGTTTTCTGTGTGTAAGAAAGAGCAATTGAGTTACAATAGCCAGATCATAGAGTGAATGAAAAAGAGTGTCAGAAAAGTATAGAGGTAGAAAGGACAAAGGAGTGAAGGGCTTTAAAAAAAAACAGAGTAGTTTATATTTGATTCTGGTCTATAAAAATAGTACTAAATAGGGCACACAGTGGACAGAATGGCATGTCTGGAGTCAAGAAAACCTAAAATTCAAATATGGCCTCAGACATGTATTATCTGTATGAATATGGCAAGTCACTTAATTTTATTTGCTTCAGTTTCCTCATCTATAAAATGAACTGAAGAAGGGAATGATAAACCATTCCACTATCTTTGCCAAGAAAACCCTAAAATGAAGTCACAAAGAGTTGGACACAATCGAAATGACTCAACAACAATAATAGTACAAAGTATCAGATCAGGATCAAATGGGATAATATTGGGGGAGCACTTAGCACAGTGCCTGGTACACAGTAGGCATTTAATAAATGTTTGTTCCCTTCTCCCTTTACCTCTACATTGAAAGGTTTGCACTGAGTAATCTCTGAGTTCTGTTACCATGTTATTAGCTCAGGTACCATCTATTCCTTAAGTATTTTCCCATTCCCCCCAATTAGTAGTGCTTCTTTTCTCTTAAAATCTCTTTATTTAATGTTGGGTTAACTTTTCTTGCCTATATGTTATAGTCCTTCAGTAGTATGTAAACTTGAGAACATGAGCAATTTTGCTTTTGCTTTTATTCCCCATCATCTGGAATCGTACTTGGCACATTTTATTTTGGGGTCAGATCTATTATTTTACTGGTAGAGACTTATTAGGGAAGAAATTCCTTCTACAAATACAGCTTACAGCTTTGAAACTATGAATCTTTGAGAGTTGCTGGGACACAGAGGTTAAAAAGCTTACTTAAGGTTACATAACCATTAGGAGTCAGAGGCAAGATTTGATCTATTCCCTTGATTCCATAGCTAGCTCTCTACCCATGAAGCCATTATTCTTGGCACATAGTAGACACATAATAAATTCTCATTGAATTAAATCATGCTACTTATGTTGCTCAACTGAAATTTCTGCGACTTCAGAAACCAAATGAGTCACATTACTAAGATATTAAACAGCTCAATAAAATCTAAGCACTACCCAGGATAATGTTATTTCAATTAATTATTTTCCATAATCAGATTGTTGAAACATGTTCTGCTATCAGAATTAAAAATACAATGCTAAATGAGATGCCTTTGAATAACTGAAACAGAAGTCCTTGGTGGTTGCTTCCTACCAGTGAGATAAATTCCATCGCAATTGAGAATTGTCTAGTGTGTCTACCTTCTATTTTGCTTTTCAAAGTCATGTAAGAAAGACTCTTCATCTCACTCCATCATTCTAGAACTTCAATCAACTTCTGCTCTATGTACCAGCTAAATTTACCACCAGCATCTTAATTTCCACTGAAAAAAATTACTATAAACCCCAAATGGTGTTTTGGACTGCGATATTTTAAAGCATATACTACTGTTCAATGAACCTGTACAACTAGCAAATGGAATCCTGTAAGGAATTGAATGGAAAATAGAAGCAGCCCTTTTCCATTTAGAATTGATGATAAATTGCCATTGGCTCTGCCATAAGGCATACAGTCCTGGCAATGGGGTTGATAAAAATAGAGACAAATCTTTATTATTTAAGTTTCAGCAGTAAAAAAAAATATCCTTCAATATCTGACTACCTTTGAAATTATCCTTTCTCAACTGCCTTCCAAACTTTGGTGAGCATCTACTTCTGGTGACCGAGCACTTGAAAAGTGGCTGCTCTCACAATACAATCTGACCATAGTTTTCAATTAGTTTCCAGAGTTCTGGGTGGCAAAAGTGCTTACAGAGATCTGGGTGCCTTCAAGGGACTTAACTTTGATCGAGTTGTGAATGTTTAGCTAAGAAAGAGGAGACGCTCCAACTGGAACCTGCCCAGCTGTGTGAAACTGAGCTGCCCAAATCTGTCTGATCTCATTCAGCAAAGATCTTCAATTGTCTTAATTAAAATGTCCTTTGAGACATGCTGTACCTCATTGTTCTACAACATATTTTGAAGTTCTCTCTGTGTAAATTAAGAGAGAAATTCTGGTGTTAGAGTCACAGTTGACTTCAATAGGAAATAAAGCAAGGGGATGGATATAAAGGAATGATGTGGCTGTATGAGAAGTTAATTGATGAAACTAGATTGGAGATTTGATGGGTATAGGCAGCTATGAACAAATATAAAAGAGGGTCAATGTACTATATGGAGGACAATAGGAAGGCTAAAGCATGGTATGATTATAGCTTTGTAGGCAGTGCTTATTTTATTTTATTTTTGTGAGGCGATTGAGTTTAAGTGATTTGCCCAGGATCATACCTCTAATACATATATCTGAGGGCAGATTTGAATTCAGTTCTTCCTGACTCAGGGTCAGGAGTCCTGCCCCTATCCACTATACCATCTTGCTGTCTTATTGACATCATTTTTTAGTCATGGAATTAATGCTCCATTTAGGTTATCTTGGCAGAGATACTGGTGTGGTTTGCTAGTTACTTCTCCAACTCATTTTAAAGATGAGGAAACTGAAGCAAATAGGATTAAGTGACTTGCCCAAGGTCACACAATTAGTAAATGTCTGAGGCTGGATATGAAATTATGAAGATGAGTCTTTCTGACTCCAGGCTCAGTGTTCTATGCACTACACCACCTAGTTGCTCATTCATATGCTAGTCTAATCTTAGGACAAAAACAAAGTTGTTTTAGTTTGGTTGAAGGAAAGAATATTAAGAAAAGGAAAAGATGAAAGCTTTGGGTCACTGGAAAAATGATATTGAATAATGTTGAGAAAATAGATCTACCCAACATGTATACTGCTTCAGTTTTCTTTTATTCAATGGAAATAATAGTGGTTGGGATTCAGAGTGACTGAGTTCAAATCTCATCTCTGATACTACCTTGTGAACTTGAGGGAGCATTTAAGTTTTGTTTCTTAGAAGCTTAGTTTCTTCTTTTATAAAATGAGGTCATCAGAATAAGTACTCTATCATCCCTAGATCCAGGATGCTTTGGTTCTCTGTCTGATTTCTCTTGTTTTTCTCACAGTCTAATTATAAGGACTTTTCTTCTCTTGGAATTACTTTGGATTTATTTACTTAGGCAAAAGTTAATTCTATGTGATAGAATGAGATAGTAGCATGGAGAAAAAAATTAGATTTGGAGTCTGGGAAACTTGTTTTGAATCCTTAAACACTTACCACTTCTGTAACTTTGGGAATATTACTTATGTACTCTGGGCTGTTCTCTCTGATAAAATGAGGGAACTGGACTGGATACTCTTTAAAGTTCTTTAAAAAAAAACAGGTGGTACTATAGAATGCTGGCCCTGGAGTTAGGAAGACTTGAGTTGAAATCCAACCTCACATGTTAATTAATTTTGTGAATTTTGGCAAGTCACTTTAACATCTCTCAATCTCAGTTTCCTCATCTGTTAAATGGGGATAATAATAGCACCTATCTCCCCGGATTGTTGAGGAGGAAATGAAAAAACAAAACAAAACAAAGTAATATATGAAGATAATTATTATTATAGCTAATATTATTTCTAGATCTAAATCTATGCTGTTGTATACTCTTTTTGAAAGCAAGATCTCTTTTGTTTCCTTGATTTTTTTGTCTGTCTAATGATGTGTTATATTCCTGTAGCTATTTAATAAATATGAATTTGCTGATTTTTAATTAATAAACATTTAATTGAATGAACTTAATACTAGGAAGAATAAAACAAAAATGGCCAACAGAGAATTGAAACAGAAAATGAGCAAAGAGGTCATTAGAAGAATTGCTAAGGAAGCATTTAGGCAATATAAATGAGTTCAAGTCTCTTGGCCTTCACCAAATACATTCCAGGTACTGAAAAATAGGAGATCTTTAATGAGCTGAAAGGAAGCTGAGAGGTGCTATAGGGGCAAATTGCTGCTTTTCTAAAGGAAAGTCAGTGAAAGGATTATTGATTCCTAGTTTAAAAACAAATCCATACTATGCTCAAAAGTTGTCAAACTGTGCATACCCTTTGATCCAGCAATGTTACTACTGGGCTTATATCCCAAAGAGATCTTAAAGAAGGGAAAGGGACCCACATGTGCAAAAATATTTGTGACAGCCTTTTTTGTAGTAGCAAGAAACTGGAAACTGAGTGGATGCCCATCTATTGGAGAATGGCTGATGATTTCAGAAAGGCCTGGAGAGACCTACATGTACTGATGCTAAGTGGAATGAGCAGAAACAGGAGATCATTATACACTTCAACAACAATACTATGTGAGGATCAATTCTGATGGAAGTGGCTCTCTTCAACAATGAAAGGATTCAAGTTTGTTCCAATTGATCAGTGATGAAAAGAAGCAGCTATATCCAGCAAAAGAACACTGGGAAATGAGTGTGGACCACAACATAGCATTTACACTCTTTCTGTTATTGTTTGCCTGCATTTTTGTTTTTCTTCCCAGGTTATTTTTACCTTCTTTCTAAATCTGATTTTTTTGTGTAGCAAGACAACTGTATAAATATGTAATACATATATTGTATTTAACATATACTTTAACATATTTAACATGTATGGGACTACCTGCCATCTAGGGGAAGGGATGGAAAGAAGGAGAAAAGTTGGAACAGAAGTTTTTGCAAAGGTCAATGTTCTGTCACAAAATGCATATGTTTTGTCAATAAAAATATTTTTAAAAATTTATAATAGGCAATTAAAAAGATTGTGAACTTTTAGAAAGAAAAGAGATGATCACTAGTAGCATGCATATTCTAATTTCTTCCCTCCTCTCTCTCTCCCTCTTTCCTTGCTTCCATTCTTCCTTCCTTCTTTCTATAATCCCTTCTTTCTTTTTATCCTTCCTTCTTCTTTCCTTCCTTTCTCTTCCCCTCTTTTTCTCCCCCTTTTTTCTTTCTGTCCTTTTCTTTCCTCCCTTCCTCCCTCCATTCTTTCCTCCCCCCTCCCTTCCTCCCTTCCTCCCTCCATTCTTTCCTCTCCCCTCCCTTCCTTCCTTCCTTCTTCCTGCCTTTCCTTCTTCTCTTTTTCCTCCCCCTTCCTTCTTCTTCTTTTCTCTCTCTTCTCTCTCTCTTGATTTTGCTTTTACTCTCACTCCCCCTTTCTTCCTTTCTTTCTTTTTTTCTTTGACCAGGCTACTACCCTGATAAAACAGGAAATTTTGGTCTATCTAGTAACTCAGAATGCTCACAAACCAAGACAACTGGACATTTTAATCTTTTTGAGATGATTCAATTAGTACCTGAATGATTTGCAGTGCATTGAAAATGTTAGGATGTAATAAAAAACAAAACGTAGGTGGGGAAGAAATCTTTTAACCAAAGTAAATCTTGGTTTAGGGTTTTGAGACAGGTAATCTGGTTTAAAATTTTTGCTTTCATTTGATGTGCAATGTTGGGCAATTTATTTAACCTCTCTGGTCCTCAGTTTCTTTATCCATAAAATGATATAGTTGGACTTGATAGCTTGTTAACTCAATCTGTCAATGGGTTAGGTCTATTCACTTTCTCAATCTATGATCCTATTATCTTAAATATTGATGGTAAAGTACCCATATTAATTGTTATCAAAACTATCAAAGACACTTGAAATCATGACATGAGGGATGATTGAAAGAACTAAACATGTTTTACTTTGAGAAGGGAAAAATATGAAGAGATATTGGGTAGATAGAGTTATTTTCAAATATTTAAATGGTGGACATATGGATAAGCAATACTTATTCTTCTTAAACCCAGGGAACAGAACTGGGAACAACAGTTAAAAGTTTCTTAGAGTTAGATTTAGGTTTGATATTAGTAAATAATAAAATTAGGAAGTGTTATATGTTGAGTGGGCTGTCTCAGCAGGTAGTGGGTTCACCTTCATCTGAATTGTTGTTTTTTATTTTTAATTCAATTTTATTTTCAGTTTCAAATTCTTTCCACCTCCCTCTATCTCTCTTACAAATAGATAAAGTAAGAAAAATAGCATATTACAAATATGTATAGTTATGCAAATTAAATTCTCATATTAGTCATGTCCAAAAACAAGAAAGCAAAAGGAAAGAAAGAAAATGTGCTTTAATTTATAATCTGAGTCTGTCAGCTAACTTTTTATCTTGGGGTGGTTTGCTTCTTTCATTTTGAATCCTTTGGACTATAGGTTGATCATCGTTTCACTCAAATTCTTAAAGCAATATGTGAATGGCTACTTATTGGAGATACAGAAAAAGAAACTCAGATAGTGTTTAGATTATATGGAAACGGAGGTCTTTTTTATGAATGTTTCATTTGGGTTTCTTCTTCTGAATTAATGGAAAGAGCACTAGAATCAGAATCAAGACCTAAGTTGTCATCCTTGTTTTCCAGTTTACTATGTGACATTGGTTTCTGTCTCCCACGGGTCTCAATTTCCTTTTCTATAAAGTGGAAGAGTTTTGCCAGATGACCTATATAGTTCTTTCTAATTCTCAATCATAAGATAATAATATTATGATCCTAATTTTTTGATTATTTATCAATAAATATGTATTAAGGACCTACTATGTGTCAGGTATTATGCTAAGCAATGGATCCTAGCTAGAGCTGGAAGAAATTTTAGGGATCTCTAAATGTCTATGATGTCCATAAGGACAGGGCTTATCTTTTGATTTCTTTGTGACCTCAGCACTTTGACTGGCACATAGTAGTCCATAAATAAATCTAACAAAATGACACCTAGTTTGTTTTAAAGATAAGGAAACATAGGCCCAAAGAAGAGGTTAAGAATTTTTTCCAAATGTCACATGAATAGTGAATAGATGGCAGAAATAAAATTTGCATTCAGTTCTTCTGACTCCAAACCTATAAACTTTTCTACTATATCTATAATGATAGCAAAGAGTTCCAGTAATAATAATAATAATGAAATCATTTCTGATCTTATTTTCACAAAAACTCTAGAATGTAGATGCTATTATTATGCCCATTTTACAGAAGAGGAAACTGAGGCTGATAGATTAATTTACTTGCCCATCATCAGATAGCTAATAAGTTTCTCATTCTGGATTTAAACTCAAAACTTTCTGACTCCAAAATTATTAAATTGTGATCCTATGGATATATCAAGTGCAGATCAATTAAGATAACATTTCTTTTTATTCTAGAGAAGAAGAGTTAGGGAAGCTATAATAATTAGCACCAAATATTTGAAGAACTTTTTTCTGCTTGGCTCCAGAAGGCAACAGCAGGAGCAATGGTGGGAAATTGCAAAGATTTGGCCTTGAAAAGAAGAAAAACTTCTTAATCAGAATTCAAACAATCCTAAATGTGGGTTGGACTGCCTCAGGAGAAAGTAAGATTTTACTCATTTGAGGACTTCAAATAACTTCTGGAGGCTATTTCTGGTGACATTTCAGAGGATATCATTGATACAGGTTGATCAGTCATAAGTTGAAATCAAATGGCCTCTAAAGTACTATTCAGAGCTGAGTTTGTGTGATTCTGTCTCCCTAATCACCATGCTTCCTTTGCTGCCATTTTGAACTTACTTCACACAACCTCTTTTTTGACATTTTTAGAACATGTGATATTTCCAACTGATGGCATAAATGATTTAAGATCTCAGTTAAAATAGAGGCAAACATTCATAAGATCACAGATAATAAAGAGTGATAAGTGCTAGGGGTACAAATAGTAACAAAAAAGACATCCCTGGATCCAGTGCTCTCCTAAAGGAGCTCTTAATGAGGGAAATACATAATACATAAAATGATGTATGAAATAAAGGACATTAATACAAAAATATATAAAAATGAAAACCAACAATAACTACAATGATGGCATCTAAGTGGATCTCTGTAAGAGAAGACCAAAATTGGTTTTTTGGGTCCCAGGATGATCCAAGGGACAGACTGCAAGATTCCTACGGACAAAGGTAGAGATAATAACCCAAATGGAGTCGTGTTATTTCTTTGACATAATTACGACTTAAAGTTGGAAGACACCTCAGAAATCAACTATTTTAACTCAATAGTTTTATATTTCATGAAACTGAGACTTACAAGAAATACCTCAGTTGAGGTCAGAGAGCTACATAAGAGAGTTGTGAAGATCAAGTGAAGTGATATCTGCAAAGTGCTTTGTAAACCTTAAAGCACTAAGTAAATAAATACTAGCTATTATTAGTATCATCATCATCATCATCATCATCACTTTCTAACAGAATGGGCATATATATACTTAGGGCTCCTGACGCAAAACTCAATTTTCTCAGCCTTCTATATCTCTGTGTACATGGATGGCTCAGTGTTTACTCAGAGCTATAATGAATCATTTATTGAATTATTATTAGGTTGGGAATAATAAAATTGATGTTGATTTATCATTTCCTTTACATAATGTGGCAAATTATTCATGAATTTCTTATGCCAGAGAGGTTGAGTAGATGAGCAAACTGCAATTTGGCCCAATGCTTGGCTGATGTGGAGTTGGCAGCTCATTTTAAGTGCTTTTTTCTGAAGTTGGCCTTTCTGGGGATACTTAATCTGTAGTTTGGGGGAGGGAGGATTCTTGATAAGAGGCATCCTCTTTAGTACCTCGTACCTGGTCAGTGCTTAATAAATGGTTGATTGTTTGTTTTGTCTGTCTGATGCTAGTGAATGAATATGTGTTCAATCATTTGTGGA
Organism: Antechinus flavipes; assembly: GCF_016432865.1. NCBI lineage: Eukaryota > Metazoa > Chordata > Mammalia > Dasyuromorphia > Dasyuridae > Antechinus > Antechinus flavipes. The sequence continues at coordinate 687,073,492 of NC_067398.1, forward strand.
ATCATAAAATTTCAGGGTTGGAAGAGACTTCATTGGCCATCTAGGACAACTCACACATGAAATAATAATAACAATGATAATACCACTATCAACAACAATAAGAAGAACTTACATAATGCTTTAAGGTCTGTGAAGTGCTTTACAAATATCTCATCCTCACAACAACTTTGAGAAGAAGATATTCTTATTAACCCCATTTTAAGAATGCTTTCAAAAACACACTTAACAAAGGCTATCCAACCTTTACTTAGAGACCGGTATAAAATGAGCATTTCCTAAGCATCTAATACATACCAGGCCCCATGCTAGCACAAAAATAAAGACTAAAACAGGCCATGCCTTCAGGAAGCTTACATCCCACTGGACAGAGAACCACTTATATGCACACATAAATATATTTCTAAACCATCCATGATATATATAAAATATTATTGGGTTAGAGAATCCTAATAATGGGGATATCAAGAAAGGCCCCATAAAGTAGGTAGCAGTTGAGCTGAGATTTGAAGAGAGATTGTATTGTTCTAAGAGCAGAGGTGAAAAGGGGCTGTATTACAGACACGGAGAACAGCTCTGGCATAGTCATGGAGGTCAGACTATTGTGAATGAGGAATAAGCAGTCTATTTTGACTAAAACACAAAGTATATAAAGAGGAATAATGTGTAACTAGCTTGCGAAGGTAAACTAGAACTCAATTAGGAAAGACTTTAAATACCAAATAATAGAAGTTGCTATTTTATCCTAAAGGCAATGGGGAGTTGCTACAAATTCTTATTGTCAGATCTGTGTTTCAGGAATAGTAATATGACATCTGTCTGGAGAATAGATTGCATAAGGAAGAGATGAGACAGAGAGCTTAATGCATCAGTATAGGTGGAAGGCACTGAGAATTTGAATAAGCTTGGGTGGTTGTGATATAAAGGGAAAGATAAGAGATGCAATGATCTGCTCACATAATGCCTTCTATCATATGACAGTTCCATCTTGCCTGAGAAGGAAACACAAATTCCTTTCCCCAACATTTTAGCCCTTCCATGCTATAGTTCCCATCTGACCTTTCCAAGCTCATATTTATTCAATTGTTTTCAGATTCTTTATCACCCCACCTGGGTTTTCTTAGCACAGAGAGTGGAGTGCTTTGCCATTTCCTTCTCTAGCTCATTTTACAGATGAGGAAATTGAGGGAAATAGGGTTAAGTAATTTGCTCTGGATTACACAGATAATAAGTATCTGAACTTAGTTTTGAATTCAGAAAGATGTCTTCCTGCTCCAGCCCAGGCACTCTTATAACTGTGCCATCTAGCTGCCTTGTCACAGTTCAGTTATGCTGTACCCCAAATATCCACTGTTATTTCCCACCTCCGTGTTGTTCACAGTCCCCTGTGACTAAAATGCCTTTCTTTCCCTCTTCACCTATTAAATTATTCTAAAGACCAATTCAAATGCCACCATTCCAGGAATCCTCTGATTTCCCCATAGTCTCCAACTTCAAACCCCTAAAAGAACTTTCTATATTCTATATTACAGTTATCTGAGCTGTGTTTTATTTCCTTCTAAGAATGCCAGATCCTTGAAAACAAGAAATTTAAAAGAAAGGAAAATGGTCTGGAGATTTCCATCTACTGAAAGAAGAAGCTGGGTGGTACCAATGACTAGAATATTGCACCTGCAATCAGGAAGATCTGGCTTCAAATCCCACCTATGCTACCTATTAGCTGTGTTACTCTGAAAATGTCATCTAACTTCTGCTTGACTCAGTTTTCTTATCTGTAGCACAGACTTAATGATAGCACTTACCTCCCAGAGTTGCTGTGGGAATAAAATGAGATGATTTTGTAAACTTATTCTCAAAGCTTAAAGTGCTTGATAAATGCGAGCTGTTATCATTGAAAATTCAAAATGAGTCAACAATTTGTAATGACAAGAGAGAATGTTAAAATTTGCATCTGGATTGAGAGAGGCATTGGGTCCCAGACTGGATAAACAATCTTATTAAAACTATGTAAATTTAGAAAATATTGCAAGCAACATTGGTCAGACCAGTCAGTCAATAAAAATTTATTAAGCCAGGCTCTGTCCATGGTACTGAAAATACAATTGTAAGAAGATAGTCCCTCACATGTAACAAGGGAATGTCATTGTATAGTTAGAGGTAATTATCTCTATCTTCTTCTTCATCTACCCTTTCCCAAAGAACTCTCTTTACTATTCCAAAGACAAAGTTCTCCTTCTCCCAGCTTTGGGCATTTTTTCTGGTTGTCCCTCCTATACCTGGAATGCTCTTTCTCCTTTGCTTTGATTACTAACCTCCCTGATTTCTTTAAGTCCTAATTAAAATGCCATCTTCTACAAGAAATCTTCCCCCAAACCTCTTAATGTTATGGTATTCCCTCTTTTAACTATTTCCTATTTAGTATATATAAAGCTTGTATATATATTTATTTGCATATTGTAACAATCTTCAGGAAAGAGACTGTCTCTTTTTGTTGCCCCAAGGCTTAGCACAGAACTTGGCATATAGCAGGAATTTAATAATCATTTATTAATTGATTCATATGATAATAGCTAGCATTTACATAGCACATAAAGATTTGTAATCTCCTTTACATATTTCAAGTTACATCAATCCTGTGAGTTATTGTTCCCATTTTCCAGATAAAGAAATTGAGCATGAGAGAATAACTTGCAATAGTTTCATAGCTAAATTAGTATCTGATGCAACATTTCAATTCACATTTTCATGTCTCAAAGTGCAGATCTCTAATAACACTAGTATTTTTATAATTCTTTAAATTTTTCAAAGCACTTTGTAGATTTTATCTAACTTGATCCTTATAACACTGGCATTTAGGATTTTGTATTAATAATTATAACTTTTTATTGACAGAACATATGCCTGGGTAATTTTTTACAACATTATCCCTTGCACTTACTTCTGTTCCGACTTTTCCCCTCCCTCCCTCTCTCCACCCCCTCCCCCAAATGGCAAGCAGTCCTATACATGTTAAATATGTCACAGTATATCCTAGATACAATATATGTGGGCAGAACCGAACAGTTCTCTTGTTGCACAGGAAGAATTGGATTCAGAAGGTAAAAATAACCCGAGAAGAAAAACAAAAATGCAGTTTACATTCATTTCCCAGTATTTTTTCTTTGGGTATAGCTGCTTCTGTCCATCTTTGATCAATTGAAACTGAGTTAGATCTCTTTGTCAAAGAAATCCACTTCCATCAGAATACATCCTCATACAATATTGTTGTTGAAGTATATAATGATCTCCTGGTTCTGCTCATTTCACTCAGCATCAGTTCATGTAAGTCTCTCCAAGCCTCTCTGTATTCATCCTGTTGGTCATTTCTTACAGAACAATAATATTCCATAACATTCATATGCCACAATTTACGCAACCATTCTCTAATTGATGGGTATCCATTCAGTTTCCAGTTTCTAGCCACTACAAACAGGGCCGGCATTTAGGTTTTATAATTATTTTATTTTATAGATGAAATTGAAGTCGAAAGAGGTTAAGGAACTTACTTAGGGTCAAACAGCTAGTAAGTAGCTGATGCTATTTTTGAGCTCACCTCTTCCTGTTTCCAGGTTTGGCCCTGTAATCACTGCATCACAAAGCTGTCTTCCAAAAAGGAAAAAAAAAAAACTAGTTAAGTCTGCTAGCCGAATTTGTTTCCATAAGTGATAGAACCAAGAAAAATTTTGTTTCTGTTGTCATTTCAAATTTGAGGTTTTTGTGGCAAAGATAATAAGGTAGGTACATATGAGTAAACTGAGGCAAAGAGATTTAAGTGACTTGCCCAGTGTCACACAGCTAGTAAGTATTCAAGGTTGAATTTGAATTCTGGTTTTCCCGACTCCAGGCTTGGTACTCTATCAAGTGAGGCACTTGGCTGCCCACCAAAAACATTATTACTATGGAATGGATTTGATAGCAATAGCAATAACAAGAGGGTGTGGTGTATAGTAGGATCTCAATTGCCTATCTTCCCTTGCTTAGCAAGGAAGATCTGAAGATCTAAACTATATTTCCTTCCAACATTATTTGTATACATGTCGTAGAGGACTAATAAGTTCATTTGATTTGATTGTATCTGACTTTAATCAGCCCTTACCAGAAACTTTTGCCCTGTTTTGTCTCCTGATTGTATCTTAAGATAATTTTTGTGCCTTCAGTGATCTTCCATGCTGCCTAGAAAACTCAATTTTCATGTCTCAGGTTGCTCTCTTCTTATCACTTTCCACACAAATTAACTATGTGGCTGTCACAGTCCAATCCATTTAAACTGCCCAAAGCAACTTCTTGAGAGATGGGTGGGAATCTCTAGGAGCAGTAACAATGAGCCTGATTGTGACTGGGACCCGCTTAGCCCCATCGTCCAGCTGCCAGTGCACATTTGGGGTCATTTCAGACTGATGTTCTTGGACCTCTCAGCATGGGGGCATCAGTGTAGTTTTTCATAAAGTGAATTCAATCATTTTCTAGCCTAATCCACCTGACAGGACTCAGGCATCTAGCTGTTAGCACAGCAGGACTGATATCTGAATCAAATAGAACAGTGTGAGAACATAGGCCGCTCTATCTAATTGCATTTGGAGAGGAGGGTCATTGATTAAGAAAATCTTTTTTTTTTAACCTACGTACCTATCGCTAAGAATTCTTTTAAACCCTAGAATTAACTCCTATCTGATGAGATTATTGTCTCAACTAATATATGTTACATCATGTTGTTTTGCTTTAATTTTGGTTTGAGTCTATATTTTTATTGCCTTTGGGAAATTTACTCCACAGATGGAAATTGACAACTAGTATATAACCTACAGGGGTAGCTATTTGGCACAGTGAATAGAATACCAGGCTTAGAATCAGGAAGACTCCTTTTCCTGAGTTCAAATCCAGCATCAGAGATTTATTAGCTGTGTGACACTTAGTTTGCCTCAGTTTTCTCCTCTGTAAAATAAATTGGAGAAGTCAGTGGCAAATTATTCCATTACCTTTGCCAAGAAGCCTCAAATAGGGTCATGAAGAGTTGGACATAAAAAAATTAAAAAAAAATAGAAAAAAACAAAAAAGAATTTGACATGACTGAAAAATTACTGAACAAATGGAGCTTACAGTCTTGGGGTGTGAGAAGTCACATGACTTGCCCATAGTCAAACAGCCAGTATGTGTGAGAGTCAGAATTTGAAACTAAACCTCTCTGAGTCTGAGGATTCTCCATCTCTTGCACCATGCTGACTTCATGCCATCCCAAGGAACAAATTTATCCCAGACTCCTGGCAGAAAAAAACAAATAAACAAACAGAAAATCTTCTAAGTACATTTAAGAGAGAGACAGGTGTCATGACTCATTCACTATCTTTTGGAACAGGGTTCAAATTCTGCTACTGATATTTAGTAGCTGTGTATCTAAGGCCAAATTACTTGGGAGTTAGGTGGCAGGGTAGGTAGAATATTAGTATTGTGGTCAGAGATACTTAAGTTCAAACCCCGCTTCAGTCTACAGTTTCTTCCTCTATAAAATAATTTAGCAACTAACCTCACCCAACAAAGGTTGTACTGTGAGGATTAAATGAGCTAACATATGTAAGGCACTTAACAAATCTTAAAGTACTATAGAAATGCTGGCTATCATTATTGTTACTATTCATTCATTCAATAAACATTTATTGTTTACTAAGTGCCAGGTACTATGCTAAGTACTTAACTTAAGGCAGGCCAACCCCTTGGACAATAAATATTCCAAGTGTACCAGGGAGGTGGCAATGTCAGAGTAAAGAAGATGTTACAAAGATAAAATAGACAGGTATTGGCAACAGAAGGGAAGGAAGAGTGAGAAATAGTGAGGAATCCAGACTTCATCTCTTTGAAGTTAAGATTGCTTGTCTGTATAATAGTAATCACAGGGTTGTGCAATACCTCTTGCAAAGTGTTAGAGGAACATCATCTGTCATTGTTACAATACAACCTTCCAATCTTATCTACAGGGCATCAATGATGTGATTTCTATCCAATTTCTGTTTTTTTTTTCTTTTTTGCCATTTTTTTCTTTTTTTAGTTTATTTATTTTAATATGCATTGTTTTATGAATTATGTTGGGAAAGAAAAATCAGAGCAAATTGGAAAAAATCATGGGAGAGATAAAAAAAAAATTAGAAAAAAGAAGTACACATAGCATGTATAGATTTACATTTGGTCTCCTTAGATCTTTTTTTCTGGTTGCAGATGGCATTTTCTATCCAAAATCAACTAGGATTGTTTCAGATCACTGAGCTTCCAAGAAGAACCAAGCCTTTCATGGTTGATCACGACACATTCTTATTATTACTTATGTACAATGTATTCCTGGTTCTGCTTGTTTCTCTCAGAATCAGTTCATGTAAATCTTTCCAGGCCTTTCATTAATCAGCTTGTTCATCATTTTTATAGAATAACATTCCATTACTTTCATGTACCTTAACTTGTTCAGCCATTCCCCAATTGATGGGTATCCATTCCTTTTCCAATTTTTTGCTACCACAAAAAGAGTTGCTACAAACTTTTTTTCCACATGTGGGTCATTTTCCCCTTTTATAATTTCCTCAGGCTACAGACCTAGTAGTGACACTGCTGAGTAAAAGGGTATGTCCAGTTATATAACCCTTTGGGCATAATTCCAGATTGCTCTCCAGAATGATTGATCATTTCACAATTCCACCAACAATGCATTAGTGTATCTAGTTTCTAAAATTTGCTTTTCTTAATTGGGTATATGGAACAAGATGACATCTTAAATAACTTCCAGAGCTCTAGGTTCATTTGAGCTATACATTGGTAGTTCAAAGTGAGGATCCTGGGGCCGGGGTACAAATACCAAACATTTTACATATGTGTGTATGTTTTTACTGTTTTATATTTAAACATCCACACATAAATACTTTATATTGAGTTTTACCTTGTATTTGCCTATATATATATTTGTACTAAGATATTATATATGTAATATATTTATATATACATGTACAAGTAATTACCTTTCATTGATATGTGAATATGTTTAAGTATATAATATACACATTGTCTTGTATTTAATTTTGTCTTGAATTTGCTCTGTGCATATATATATTAAACATATATATAATATGTGTGTGTATTTGTGTGTGTATAGCATATTTATTATTTTGTATTTAGGGTATGTGTATATATTTCCTATACATCAAATACCAGATATGTGTGTGTGTGTGTGTGTGTGTGTGTATACACACACACATATATATACATGCACTTACATATACATAAACATATGTATATAACACATATAACTGTCCTCTGTTTTATCTTGCATTTTTTGTGTGTATAGTTGTACATATGTGTATGTACATACACACATTATTATCTTTTATTTATATAAATATATATATAAATTTACATTTAATTTTCTTTTGAATTTACTGTGTAGATAGATAGATATACTCATATTTGCATATAAAGTCCATGCTTCTGTGTGAGATGGGCACTAGACCTCCTTACCCAACTTGATGACTCAGAAGCATCTTCAGATACAGGTAGGAAACATTTATTCAGACCTTGCAAGAAGTGGCCCAATAACACCAGTTGAGCAAACCCAGAGTCTCTCAGCTCCCATCTCCCATTACTGTGCCTGGCCTAGCGAGCCAGAAATGGTGAATTTGGTTAAATAGCAAAAGGCTTGGGTTCATTGGATGGATTGAAAAGAAAGTGACCAATGGTAAGCAATGCTGTCTACTTCCTATGGTCATGTAACTTCCTGTAGTTTAGAGCTAAGGTCTGACCTACTCCATCTCGTAAACTTTTTGAAAAATCTTCACCTAGTCCCATTCACTCCCATTTTGTCTCTGAATTTTGAGCAGCCAAGGTCACATATACATGCATGTGACGCCACATGAATAGAAATAGTAGTTCATTTCAACAAGCTTTTATTGTGCTCCATATGTATGCCAGAAGCTATGCTGATAAGACAAAAACAAACAAAAAAAGGACATAGTCCCTTCCCTATTGGAATTTAAACACATATATAGCTCATTAATTTTAAAAGAAATTGCTCAGTCAACAAGCACTGAGTAAGCACCGAGAATGTGTCAGTCACTCTTTTAGGCATTAGAGGTGCAAAGCTTAGAAATGAAATAATCCCTGCTTCCAAAGAGCATTGTCCTGTCACAGTAAACACTAAATAAATGAGTACTTGTTAAGTGAGTGACTGACCTATCTGTGAAACAACAAACACACATAAGTGAATATAAAATATTTGCAGACTACATATAAGGTAATTTTGAAGAGAGGTAGGGCACTGGCAGCTGGAGGATCGTTAAAAGTCTTATGTGTGGGGAACTATATGTATATATTTATGTACAAATAAAATTTATGTACATAAAATCAATGTGTACAGAAAAATACAAAAGAAATCCAAGGCAGCTGAATCCTAGGGAGGGAGAGATAGGAGAAAGTAAAGAGCTTATACAAGAGAGTTGTTTGAGTTATTCCTTGAAAGGCAATGAGGGAAGAGACACATTCCAGGCACATAGGACAGCCACATAAGTCAGTCAACAACCCTTAAACACCTACTATGTATCAGGAATTGTGCTAAGCAGGCCTTGTGGAGTACTGAGAATTTGGTTACACAGTGAAGATAACAAGGTCATCCTCTGCATCCTTACCCATCGCCAGTGCAAATGATCTTGACTTTTGTTCTGTTGGCTTAGGAAGAAAGAGTGAGGTTAACAAATTTGCACAACTCTACCTCATCTAAATCCAATTAATGCTCAAGGAAAGACCACCCCGTGATGTCATTGATTCTTTTCTAAAACAAAGGATGGACAACAACTCCCAGGAATTAGCATAGTATCTGGCACAAAGTAGACTCTAAAAAAATGCCAATTGACTGACTGGCATCTTCCTTAGAACCTTAGAGAAGGAGAGAAGGAAGAAGGACAATGTTGAGAGGATTTGAGATATAGAATTGAGGGGTAAACATGAAAAGAGTTCACAAAGAATAATTTTTTGTTTTTGTTTTTGTTTTTGTTTTTGTTTTTTTTTTGGTTAAGCATAAAGCAAATACAAAGATTTAATTAGAATAGAAATGCAAGATGTTAACAAATAATAGACATTCTCACTTCCCAATCCCTAGTCTCCTCTCAGCACTCCTGGGTTAAGTAGATGAAGGCCTAGATGTCTCCATATATACCCTATGGAATCACTATGGCATTCAATCTTGGGGAGCAGGGAAAGGTGAATTCATCACTTGTTCATTACATGAATACTGATGAATATTATGTCTAAATATCTGGTTAGCTGCACTCTCTAGGCACTCAACTGATAAGTCTGAAAAATTTTGTAGCCCCTATTTGCTGGCAAGAGAAGAGTAGACCCTCTCAAAGGACTGCCAGAGTCTACTGCATCAATGACTACAAGTTGAGCCACCTCACCATGAATTCACACATACTTCAGTGTCTATCAGAACATCAGAAGAGAAATAGTTTAGGGAATAGCATTATGATCATTGAAATTATATTTTCTTCTCTGTCTTTTTCTTCTTCCCATCCATTCCCACTTCTAACATCTCCCAATTTGGATCTTTTCCTCTTTTGTCTTCCAAGATTTTGCTTAGCCTTCCTCCAGGCACCCTGAAAACATTCCCATTCAACTAAAGTCCATACTTGACTAGGGTAATCACTTACTCTGCTTCTTCCAAGCTGATGGGAGAAGTATATCCCAAAATAGAACAATATACCTGATAGTGAGCAGGGCATAGTAGATTAAAGGTCAGTCATAATAGTCTGGGTTCAAATCTTCCCACTCATACTTCCTAGATGTGTAGCCAAGGACAAGTCATTTCATTTTTATGAGTCTCTGTTGTAAAATGTGGAGGAGAATACTTGTATTGACTACCTTTCATTACTTTTGTGAAGATTAAGCGATATGATACATGTTATATGCCCTTTTGCAAATTTTAGGACTCTACATAATTAAGATCTCCTTGCTCCCATTCTCTTTATATGAATGGGATTTGGGAAGTAACTATCACATCCCAAAATCACCAAGGAAAAAAAAATTGACTTGAAGTTTATCTTTAATTATATTTAAATCAGAAGGCTTAACTGAATGTATTGACATTTACACCAAGGAATTAATTGACATTCTCTTAACCTCAGCCAACAAATTAATTTGTTAACATTGGACTTTGAGAGCTGCAAGGCTACAGCACAATTATGTATCGACCACAGGATATATCAAGTTTTTATTTTTGTTTTTGTTTTTTTGCTGTTGTTACTCTTGGGTTGTATAGTTAAGCAACAGAAAACTCTTCTTAATAATAGGAATCAAATGGATATGTATGTAGTTTTGTCTTTTTTCACAAAGTAATAAAATGCTGGTACCTAGAATAGCCTTCATTGGTTAGGTCAGATAAAAGTTAAGAAAATCATTATTCTGTTGTAATTTCCATTTTCTGATAATCTTGCTGGTATTTCCAAATGATTGTAGAACATTTTTTTTCTATACAACCAATTGAAAACAACATTTATAAGAGATCACAGCTGACTTCAGGGAAGATGCCAAGTATCTTAAGCCCTTGAAGCTGTATCTCAGATACAGAATTAGCCTGGTTCCATTATTTTCGCAGATAAAAAATTCCTGTGAGGTAAAGGGATTTGGCCTATGTCACGCAACAAAGGAATACTATGGCTAAAATGAAAACTTTCTGCTGGCTTCAAGTTCAGTGATGGTCCTTTTACCCAAATTTCACCATTATCTCATAGTTGGTTGGAAGGTTGGACACCAAATAATCCAACCTTTCCCCAAATACTATCAATCATATTACATATATATTTACAAATATATGTATATATAAAAGCAGAATTGAATTAGACCAAAAGAAATGTGAGATGTGTAAAATTAGAGAAGCTACCCTAAATGTCCAGACACTACTTGTGTCCATCCTGTGCCTTAGCACTCTGAACTCATCTTGGTCTGAGCAGGCACAGTCAGACACACTGACTCGATTGTAACATAGCAATCTCATTTTAGTTCTCTTTGAGTATAAAGAACAACAATCAACCAACCAATTCTTCTCTCCTTCTCCCTCTTTCCCCATTTCTCTCTCCTTCCCTCCATATAAATATATATATATATGTGTGTGTGTGTATATATATATATATATATATATATATATATATATATATCTCCACATATGTATGTATGTATGTGTATGGATACATGATGTACAAGTGAATATTTACATAAACATAGATATAATATGTATTATATATATGGAGAGAGAGAGAGAGAGAGAGACCCTCCAGACTCTGCTTAAATTCTTCCACTGAGGGGTAAGGGAAGGATAGAGGGAAGAATACTTCCATTGACAGTCCATATTATTGTTGGACCCCTCTGACTCTTAAAATATTTTCTCATATTGATCCTAAATTTGCCTCCACAACTTCTATCCCTATTCCTATTTCTGCCCTCAGGGCAAATCGTCAACAAAGATTTATTAAGCTAAGCACTGGTGAAAGAACAGAACAGAACAGAAACAGAATAGAACAGAAAACCAATTCCTTCCTCACGTTACTCACTTCCTAATAGGGAAGACAACAAGCAAACATGTTGTTTAGTCACATCTGACTCTTTTGGGTATTCTTGGCAAAGATATTCAAAGTTGTTTTCCATTTCCTCCTCTAGTTATTTTTACAGAGGCAAACAAATGACTTACCCAGGAACACATAGCTAGTAAGTATCTGAAATATAATTTGAACTCAGGTCTTCCTGATTCCAGGGCCAATGCTTTATCCCTTGTATTATAATGTGCCATCTAGTGGATCAGTTGGAAATAATCTCAGAGGCAAAGCACTAGCTTGATCTGTCCTTGATGCTGAACCCTTCCATTTCTCAAAGAACATTGTTTTATTTTTATCTTTGTATCCTCAATGCCTAAGTGTATAGCAGGTGCTTAATAAGTGCTGATTACTTAATTGATTGATAACACCCTTATTTTATCTTCCTTTCTCCAGGCTAATCCATAGTTCTTTTACTTGTCTTGGATATGTTTTGATTTCCATTCCCTTTCCTATCAGGTAGTTTCTTCTGGACACGCTTCTCTGTGTGTTTGTTTTGGTTGTGGACTGCTTGTGTTGTATCTGTTGTGAATTCAGGATCATACACTCCTGTCGCTTTACTATATGTCTATTGGCTATGTCAATTACAGTCCAAGCTAGCCCCTAGTCTTGAGGTTTTGGAGAAAATAGTCTTGGCTCCAAGTTGCTTCCAATATTATTGAAACTTTCCTCTCAAGCTTTCTTATTTTTTTCTGCCTGTCTAGGATATCCTCCTGCAATCTTCTTTGCATAGGGAATGACCTAATGAGATGTTTAATTTAATTTAAAAGGACATTGGAGTGATAGCACCAAAAATCATCTAAAATGGCATTTGGATAGATACCAATAAAAAAATAGAATAAAAATAATGCTACTGGCCTTTTAGCACTTTTGGAAAGAGGGATTTCACACAAGCAATTCCTAATTTCTAAGAGAGATACACTAATAATCAAAGAATCACAAATCTATAACTAGAAGGTAAACTAGAAACCATTGAGTCAGCCTTCTCTTATCCCCCCAATTTTTACAATTGAGGAAATGAAGGGTGAGAGAAAGATAAAATTATTTCCTGAAATCAACACACATATTCCCCCAAAAGAAAGCTTAAATATGCTCATTTTACACACATATTTACATATATATATGTATATATGTATATATAAAAGCAGAATTGAATTAGACAAAAAGAAATGTGAGATGTGCAAAATTAGAGTAGCTACCCTAAATGTTCAGACACTAGTTGTGTCTGGCCTGGTCATTATTTTTTGGATAATATTCAAAGGTCATATTATCCTTTTTTTTTCCTTTTGAGAGCTTAGATCTAACCAGGGATCAACAATCCAAATTGGATCTTATAGTTGAGAAAAATAAAGTCTAAAATGTGACTTGTCTAAGGTTATACAAATAGCAAATTTAAAAACTGGGATTTGGGTTGAAGTCTTTAAATTTCCCATACTTTCTAATTTATCATTTAGCTCTGCAGAAGGATTTAATGAGCCTGTTAAGTCTCCTCTCTCTACTAGCTCTACTAACAAGTCTTTAAGGCTGTAGCTGAAACCTTAAACAGGAGTCTATAGCATCCTAAGGACCAATTTATGCTGATAATTATCATGTCAAGAATGTTCAGTATCTCAGAGGCTGCATAATCAAGGGCTTTATCGATAATATTTTATTTTTCTAATTACATGTAAAGATAGTTTTCGACATTCTTTTTTGGTAAGATTTTGAGTTCCAAATGTTTTTCTCTCTCCTTCCCTTACCTTCCCCCTTTCCAAGACAATAATCTGACATAGATTAAATATGTGTAATATTTGTCACAATGTGCAAGAAAAATCAGACCAAAAAGTGAAAACCATGAGAAAGAAAAATCTAACACACAAAAAAAGGTGAAAATAGTATGCTTTGATCCACATTCAGTCTCCATAATCTCTCTAGATGTGGCTGGCATCTTCTATCCCAGGTTTATTGGAATTGTCTTAGATCGTGGCATTGCTGAAAAGAGCTAAGTCTATATAATGATCATTATATAATCTTGCTATTACAGTCTACAATGTCTTCCTGGTTCTGCTCACTTCACTTGTGTAAGGCTTCCCAGACTTTTCTGAAATCAGTCTGCTCATCATTTTTATAGAACAGTAACATTACATGACATTCATATACCATGACTAATTCGGCCATTCCCCAATTTATGGGCATCCACTTACTTTCCAATTCCTTGCCATTAGAAAAATAGCTGCTACAAATTTTTGGCACATGTGGGTCCTTTTGTGTCTTTTATAATGTCTTTAGAATACAAACTCAGTAGTGACACTGCTGAATCTAACACATTTTTATAGTCTTTTGGGTAATAGTTCCAAAACAATCTCCAGGATGCCTGGATCATTTTAGCGCTCCACAAACAATGCTTTAATGTCCCAGTTTTCCCTCATCCTTTCCAGCATTTATCATTATCTTTTCCTCTCATCTTAGCCACCCTAATAGGTATGAAGTGATCCCTCAAAGTTCTTTTCATTTATATTTCTCACAAATCAATAATGATTTAGAGCATTTTTATGATTGTAGTTGGCTTTGAGATTTTGAGATTTTTAGGAAGAGATTTCAACAGGAAGACATATCTGGAGGGAAACATCTCACCTAAAAGTGGATATATTTATAAATATATCTTCATGTGAAGATGAGCAGCTTAGTATAAAGTACTATTTTACATTCATATTTTGATAACCCATCTTTTTTTCCTTAGGGAACATTTTTAGAGAGAGTTGTTCATGGAGTTCACAGTCTTTCCTTTTCAAGGAGCATTTTAGTTCTTTTCTCTTCCTATTCCTTGTCCCTTCTCATTAATAGAATACTCTATCCATTTCTCATATGTATCTTGATTACATGTTTTCCATTATCTGCTCTATATCTTCCACCTTACTTAACCTCATAATGACCAATGGAATTATTTTAATGAAAATGTATTGAGTAATTATTGTATACAGAGCACTGTGTATCTCGTTATACAGGATAGGGACATACAAAGTTTAGCTAAGACTTATTTCTTGCCCGTACACATTGTAGTCCAAAAAACTATAGGGGATGTAGTGTTATGTAATGGATAGCTTACTAGATATGGAGGCAGAATGATGCAGTTTTAAATGCTAACTCTGATGCATCCTCTCCGTGTACATCAATTCTGGATAAGCCATAATATTATAGGATCATAACTTTAAAGTTAGAATAAAATTTAGATGCCATAAAGTACAAACCCATCATATTAGTAGTGAGAGGTAGTAATTTTTCCAACATCACACAGCCACTGTAGTGTTTGAGGTGGAATTTCAACCTCTGTATTCCTGGGTCCAAGTCCAGTGTCCTATCAACTACATCATTTTTCTGGGCTTCAATTTTCTCAAGTGTAAAATGGAAATAATAATTATATGATGACTGCCTGACAGTGTTGTTCTCAATACCAAATACTGCCACTTTAATCCTGTTCATTCCCTACCTTCCTTCCTTCTGGAGCTTCCATTTTGTGAATGGGCCCAGACCAACTGTATTCATTCTCTTTCTGATGCTATTCCTGATTTTCTAGACCTGAAAACCGTGCTTCTTTGCCAAGTGTTTTCCTCTTCCACTCCCATTCTTGCTTTAAAATATAGAATATATTACATTAGAATAATTACAGAACAAATAAAATAGATGAATAAATAAACTGAGCAGGTTGGACCAGATTCCTCTGTTCTGGCTAAAGGCTACTCTTCCCAGTATTTTCAGTTTCCCCTTAAGCTGTTTTAGATCATTTGTTTGGTTTATCATCGATGGATTATAGAATCAAAATCTAGATCTATCAGGCTCCCAGAGGGTGGATAGTCTAACATCCTTATTTTATAGATGAAGAAACTTCACAGTAATTTGTTTTTAGTCATTTAGCTAAGGTCATACAGGTGCCAAGTATCAGAAGTAGCATTTGAACTAATATCCTCAGACTCTAGAGTAGAGTTCTTTCCTTTTTACCATGGTATTTATTTTCCCTTGGTTGCCTGTCCTTGATGTTCTCTGGTTCAGATTTTAGCTTTATCCACAGTTTTGGTAGTTATGGTAGATATGCTATAAATGGAGTTCTAAGCCCTGAGGCTGAACTCAGCTAGAAGGGACCCTTGGTATTAGACCCCCTCCGGGATATAAAAAGAAGAGAATGAAGGATAAGAAAGGGCAAATGCTTGTATGATGATGGATATGGACATAGCCATTAAGGGAATTGATGATTCTACTTCCTCATAAAAAAGGTGTTTCTATGCTGAAAATGCTAATGAAGAAGTTAAAAAGGAAGGTCACCAGAAACTTGACTCCTGTGATAATGTCTGTTAAATGCATCCTCACTGGGAAATTCATATGGGGTGCAGAAGCATAGGGGATCAGGGAACAATTCCTTCTTTGTGGCTAACCTCATTTTCCAAGGGGTTTGGCCATGGCTGTGAAGTTGAACACCTGGTTAAATTCTAATTTTATGGCCACTAAGGCCTTCAATTCCTATAGGGAGTGTGGACTAGATGCTGTAGCTGCATCTAGAAAGCCAGGAAATTCTTTTCAGTCTCTGTCTAGGATGCTGAGTTCTTAAGCCAGATTTGGCAGAGTATCATGTGCAAGATCAATCAATCAATCAAGGAACAATGATTTGATATGGGCTTGCTGTGTACCAGGCACTGGGCTAACTAAGCCCTGGGAATACAAAGAAAGGTCAAAAGGCCCTTGAAAACCCTGCTCTCAGGGGATTTACGATGAGGAAAACAATATGTAAATAATTATGTGCAGAAGAGATATTAGGCTTGTTCTGCCTTGGAGGGCAGAATTATTAACAGTGCTATAAAGGGGAAAATTGCACTTGAAATCAAATAATTTCCCAACATTTAAAGCTTTCTGAAAGTAGAACTATCTTGAAAAGAGAGGGAGGAAGAGAGTGGGATCAGAAAGAAAATTCTGTCTCATTGGACATCTTATTTCAAAGGCTGGATATATGCTCTTTGAGTAGTAAAGACTACTTTTTTCAATTATGCTTTGGACAAGATGGCCTCTGATTTTTATTCCAATTCTGAGATTTAGACTCTGAGTTTTTGTGATGTCATTTTCACATGTTGGGATAGTAAATAGAATACTAAATTTGCAGTCATCAAAGTCTGAGTTCAAATTCTGCCTCTAACACTCCCTGCCCTGCTAATCCACTCATCTGTCCTAATAATAAGACCTCTTGGCCTTCTCAGCCATCATACAACCAAGCTTCTTATATGAGTTGTCCCACCTACTTATAATGAGAGCTCCTTGTAAGCATGGATTATCTTACTTTTCTGTTTGTATCCCCACTCCTTGGCACATAGATAGCACTTAATAAATTTTAATAGTTTTTATTTTTTAATTTGTGGAATGAAACAAGCATTTCCCATAACAGTATAATTTTGTTAAAAATATGATTATATATAAAACACAAATTTACTTTATACAACTTCTTATTCCTTTCAAATATATAATAAAAGTATCATGGAAATTCCTTTTTTTTTTTTCTTCCTTTCTCCTTTCACTCCCAGATGGCTACCATTACACACAAATAAGTTAATGTTCATTCATTCATTCATTCATTCATTCATAGTTGTGTGACTTTGGGCAAGTCATTTCATTGGGATTCAGTTTCCTTACCTGAAAAACAAAAACACTGACATCTGTAGAACCTACCTCCAGGGTTGCTGCAGAATCTTAGAAGCCCATAATGTTTCCAAAGTACTTTATAAAGCTCAAAGTGTCATATAACAATCAGTACTTATTATCATTATTGTTAGTATGCTGGTAAAGCACTGGGGTGGCTTCTAGGCAGCCAGAATCTCTCAGGTGGTATTTGCTAATTGCTTCTTCTGCCCTTTTTCACTAAATAATTTTCATGCCCAAAGTTAAACTTCAGTTACAAGCCTGACCTTTCAGAAAGTGCTCTAAGTGTTTGGAATGTGGTTTGGGGTATTTACCAAGGACAGAACCATTAAGAGTCTGGGTTCGCCTGTTTGGATTTTTCCTTTGCTTTTTCAGTTTGTTTCTAAAGGCTGTTTCACTGTTCACATTTGAGGAGCTGTTAGAGAAATGTCCCTTTTAGAACAGTATCTCACAAGTTCACTCCAGGATGCTCAAGTCCCCCATTAATGGCTCTTTTACATTTTATTTTGTCTAATTACCTTTAAAAACAGCTTTAACATTTAATTTTAAATTTTGAGTTCCAAATTCTCCTTCCCTTCTCCTTGATATGGAATTATACATATGCAGTCATCCAAAACATAACTATATTAAGCACATTGCAAAAAGAAAGTTTTAAAAAATATGCTTCAATATTCATTGAGACTCCATCAATTCTTTTTCTGGGAGTGGATAGCGTTTTCATGATAAGTCCTTCAGGATTGTATTGGATTATTTTATTGCAGGGAATAGCTAAGTAATTTGCAGTGAACTGTCATTTATTATAATTACTGTTTGTATAATATTTTTCTGGTTCTGCTCATTTTACTTTGCGTCAGTTCATGTAAGTCTTCCCAGGTTTTTCTGAGAGCATCCTGCTCATCATTTCTCACAGTCCAATAATATTCCATCACAATCATAGAGAACAACTTATTCAGCCATTCCCCAACTGATGGGCATTTTGAGAACTATTTTATAGCACCTTCTGTAAGATAGGAGCTATGGGTTTGTATGTGTTTTATATTGATAAGTCCAGACAATTCATCTAATCTGATCCTGTCATTTTACAGATGAGAAAACTGAGGGGTCAGAAAAATTCAGGGATTTACCCTGCTTCACACCAATAATGGGTTTGAAAGAATTTACACTCAGGATTTCTGACTCCCACTCAAGAATTATTGCTTCCACTGTCCTGTGCTGTCTCCCATCTCTCAGATTCAGTCAGTCAGGCCAAAATTTAAAAAAAAAAAAAACAAGCAGACAAACAAACAAAAAACTACATACACTTTATAGCCAGACTTAGAAACCTCACAGTTGGCTCAAAGGAAAGCTGAGTTGCCTCTCCGTTTTTTCCACATACTAGCCCTTTGGGCTATGAATAAAGGTTCATAGATCTGGATAAGCTCCTCAGGGGCAGAACCTATTTTGTTTTAGCCTTTGTATTCAAAACAAAACCCTAAGGTAGTGCTTTTCATATGGAAGGGACTAAATAAAAATGTTTGTTGAATTGATGCAAAAATTCACCATTTTTCTTTTCACTTTTCCCTTTGAACTGAGATGCTAGAATGTAAATTCTTTGAAGATAGGGATTGTTTCTTTTGTCTTTTTATTCCCACCCACACTGCACAGTCTGGCACCTATTAAGCTTTAAGTAAATATTCCTTCACTGGAATGGAAAGAGAAGCAACAGAATTCAGGGGCTTTTTTTCTTCTTCTTTGGAGATATCCTTGGTATTCCTTGAACCAGATTTCTTGAGGGCAAATAGAAAAATTGTGAATATGTAGCATAGCTTGGACAGTTTCAAAAATAAACCATTGTGTCAGCAAAGTGCTTCTGGACTTTTGGATTGGGATATCAAAAAGAAAAACTCAGCTCTTGGTCACTCCTGGATTACAAAACCTTCATTGGCTTCCTATTACCTATAAAACCATATAAACCATATACCTAAAACCTATAAGATTATACTATTTAGGCTGACATTAAAGCTTCCCAGAGTATGGCTCCAATCTACTTGTCCAGGCTTATTTCATATGACTGATTACTCTTCTTTCATTGTTCCATCCTATTAAAGTTGCCTAAACTTTGCATCCCACTTCCACCCCCTTTTCATTATTCACACAAAATAATCTCTGCCACCCATTTACTGCTCTCTCTCCTGTCTTAGGAAGGTACCATCTTATTTTTATCTTTAAGAATTCTTGCCTTCAGAAGGCTTCTTTATGAAAAGCCTTCCCTAATCAACCTTTTGTTCTGTGTTCTCTCTGTGTCTGTGTCTGTGTCTGTCTTATCTGTGTGTGTCTGCCTCTCTGCCTCTCTCTGCCTCTGTCTTTCTTTGTGTGTGTCTCTCTTTGTCTCTCCTCTCTCCTCCTCCTCTACTTCTTCCTTCTCCTTTTCCCCTCCACTTCTCCCTCGGTCTCTGTCTCTCTGTCTTTCTCTGTCCCTCTCTTTCTCTCTGCCTCTGCCTGTCTGTCTGTCTCTGTGTGTGCATGTGTTTGTTTCTCTCTGGCTTTCTCTGTTTCTCTATCTCCCCTCATTTTCTACCCTTCTGTGGAAATGGTGCATTCCTCTAGTAAAATGTAAGCTTCTTAAAAGCACAATTTAAAAAAAAAATATCCTTGTACCCCTGATGCTTGGCAAATTACTTTGCACTTGGAAAGCACTTAATATATAAGAATGGCATTTGTAGTCCAAGGAACACTGACTGTGCCCTTAGAGAACTCGGGTTCAGATTTCACTCTGATACTTACTACTTGGGTTGTTTTTCTGTCATTTCAATCATATTTTGCTCTTTGTGATCTCATATGGGGGTTTCTTGGCAAAGGTACTGGAGTGGTTTGCCATTTCCTTCTCCAGCTCATTTACAGATAAGGAAACTGAGGCAAACAGGATTAAGTAACTTGCTTACTTAATCACACAACTAATAAGGATCTGAGGATGGATTTGAATTCAGATCTTCCTGACTTTTGACTTCTGGTGCTCCATTTACTGTACCACCTAGCTGCCCCACTACTTGGGTATTTTCAGGAAAATCACTTGATCAACCTTAATCTCATCTATAAGACTAGAGGGATGAACCAAATGGCCTCTGAGGCTTCTTCCAGCTCTAGATCTTTGAATAAAATAAAGTAAAATTGAATTGATGGCAGAAGAGACTCTAATAGTTTCTTGCTGTCCATGTTACAATCAGTCAGTCTGTATTTATCAAATACCAATATGTGCCAGCAAATGTGCTAAGCATAGAGATACAAAGATGGGAGTCAAATAGTCTCTGCCCTCAAAGTGCTTACATCCATATAGGGCAGCCAATGTGCCTATATATAGATACATTAAAAATTGATTTTAAGGAGATTTTATTCACTTTAGTAGTATTTCTTCACCTCATTTTTCATCTGCCTGTTCTACCTTGGAACTTTTCTGACACTTCTCCACCATGCCCTGGAAGTCAGCTACCTTCCCAGCTTCCTTTTGAGTTTTGTCTTCCTGCAATAGATAGATAGATAGACAGACAGCTTTTTTTTTTCTTTTGTGTGGCAATTGAGATTAAGTGACTTGTTCAGAGTCACACAATTAGGAAGTATAAAGTTTCCGAGGCCAGATTTAAAGTCAGGTCCTCCTGATTCTAAGTCTGGTATGCCATGTAATTACTCCCTTTCCCCCAATAGATTGTAAGCTCCTTGAAGACAGGGATATAGATAGATAGATATAGATATAGATATACAGATAGATATAGATATTCTTATTGATATCCCTAGCCCTTAGCACAGTGCCTGGAACATAATATGTGCTTTAATTTTTTTTTAATATTGGACTATATATAACAAACTTAGAAAAGTAGAAATAGGCTCAGATCGCAAAGTATTTTAAATGCTCAAGAGAGGAGAGCATACTTGCCAAACATGTGATAGTCAGCATGTGGTTGGTTTTGTTGAGTAAGAGTCTGACATAGTGAGTTCTTTAGGGAAATTACTTTGGTAGTTGAATAGAGAATGGATTGAGTGGTGGGGAGGGGAAGAAACTTAAGAAAGGAAAAGCAATTAGCATGGGACTGTAATCATATAGGTGAGAGGTAAGGAGAACATAATCTATGTGTATATGTGAAAAGAATTAGGGAAACCTGATGATACTGTGGAGATATAAACAACATTTGCCAACTGATTAGATATGTGGGCTGTGTGAGGCAGGAGTTATGAATGACACAGTGGTTGAAAATCTGAATGATTGGATGTAACATAGAACCCTCCAGAGTAATAGAGAAGTTTGGGATTTGATTGATTTGGTGGGAGGTGGGAATGCTAAGTTCTCCTTGGGGCATGTTAAGTTTGAGTCATCTGTAAGACATCTATTTCAAAATGTCTAACAAAAGGCTAGTTATGTGAGAAGGCCTGGAGCTCAGAATGGAGACTATGGTTAATAGGTTTGGGGCAATTAAAGGGGACAAGTGTCCAGGAAACTGAACTTAAAGTAGGGGAGACTTGAGTAGCTCAGATACTTATTAGCTGTGATTCCAGGAAAGTCATTTGACTTTGTTGGTCTGATTCAGTTCTTCCATATGGGTAATTCCCCTTATCTCCATCAAAGATGTGAGCATCAAATGAAATAACCCATACAACTCTTTGAAAAAAAAAAACAGTGCTTTGTAAATGCTGATTATTATTAGCAGGAACAGTAAGAAAAATAGAAAGCACATCCTATCTCTAGGCCTTTGTGAACCCATCTAGTTTCTTAAACTAGATGATCTTCAAATTTCTTTTTAGTTGTAATATTTTATGATTCCATTATTATCCTATGACAAGTCTGGATTGCTTTATTTCCAAAACTTTCAAGTTCACTACTTTTTAAAACAACTTTTAAACATGACTTGTAGACTTTAAGATATAGTATTCTAGCATAGACTTCTATGTTTACCTGAGGCTAGATTATGTCATGGTGGGGATAGAGTTGTGGGTGGGATTTCCTCCTGGAGACAGGAGAATCAAGATCAAGGTGAAATAAACATTGAAAAGCTCATGAGGAGGTTTTACAGAACCAGCAACCATGTATAGACAGAATGAGGTTCATCAGAGACCCCAGCATGCATCAGTGCAGACAGAAACAAAAAAAAGTGAATTAACCCCTGGGAGTAGCAGAGTGCTTTGCAACCTCACTAGACATCAGAATACCTTTCTAAAATGCTAAAATTCACAGCTGAACTTGTCCAGAAATGCCTCCCTGCTCCAGTCAGCATGGAAGTGAACGTTTTCATTTCAAGTTCGGAGACCAGGTTCAGTCACCTTCAAAGACAACAGGTTTTCAGACAGTCCCTCACAAAATACAGCATAAAAATAGAGCTTTGCCAAAAGAAGACTAACTGAAAGCATTCCTTCTGGGACCCATGAAAGCTCTACAGTTGGCAGAAAAGGTCACTAATTTGGGCAGTGATGCTACAGGGGGAAAAATGAAACTAAGTTTTGGGAAGCAACAGTATAGAATTGTAGAGGAAGGACCCCAGATTCAAATTTTACCTATGACACAAAACTAGTTGTGTGACCCTGGATAAGTCATTTAATTTATCTCAGCCTCATCTTTTTCCTTAGCTGTAACATGGGGATAATAATAGCACTTATTCTACCGGGTTGTAATAAGAGTCAAATGAAATAATATTTGTAAAGTACTTTGCAAACTTAAAAATGCTATGAAAATTTTAATTACTACTTAACCCCTCAGAGTTAAGTCTCTGACATTATAATTTGCAGAAAGTTGTTAATTTACTTTTATAGAGAAGAATTTCCCAGAGAGTACTCCAGTAATGTTGGCATCCTAAGACAAAGCCTTGGTTACTTGATTTTTGTTAAATTTCTTAATAGAGCTTCACTAGCTATATGAGACTTCCCCTAAGAGGCACCTTACCCCTACCCTTCCACTACTTCCTCAACTTCTTTTTTTTTCCAGCTAATAGTATTTTTTCTAATTTCACATAAATGTAATTTTCAACATTTATTTTAATAGGATTTTATTTTTCCAAATACATGTAAAGATAGTTTTAAACATAAATTTCTGTAAAATTTTGTTTCTATTTCCATGAGATCCCAGACCCATTGAAGCCCCACAGTGTAGCTTTGACCTACATGCAATGAAAACAATTTCTAGTGAACCATTACCTGTGTATGGAAAATCTGTAGAAAAGTCTCTTTCCTTCTTTAATGTGATAAAAAAAAAAAAGCTTCACTCTCACTTTGTCACCCTAGGCCCAAACACTCCTCAGATAACATCTTCAGGCAGTGGCTTTTAAAAGATTTTCTGTATCTTAAATGATGATTAAAATATATATATATATCTCAGCAGTGAGGGATTTGTTCAGAATCAAGCTCTTGGCACAAGGGCTGCTTATCAAAAAGCAAAATTTCTTTTCTCCTCCAGTCAAGAAGGAGGCCTGGATGATCTGTAATCCCTTTGCTCCTTCCTCCTCCAAAAGTTGGATGCCTCGATTACTATCTTTCTTGGTCCACTGAAGATAGCCGGCACTACAGAGACTTTCTGTCATTGTGACTTTGTCTTTTTCTGGTCATCACACCTTCTAATCTCAGTCCATAGGGATTCTCATGCATGGGCTTCTTTTTACAAAAAACAGTCCCTGACTCTTCCCACAATCTTTATCAACCCCAAAGATCTCAGAATGTTTCTCTGCCTGTCCCAAGGCCCTAGCAACGAAAGTATAAAGATCTACACAGGACCAGCTGGGGCTGCATAGATAGAGAGACTTTTCAGCATCTTTGCTTTATAGGATGAGATTGGTCTGGCATTCTCAAACTGCTGTAGTCCAACATGTCCATCCTGTTAAAAAACAGAATTAAAATCTTGATAGACATGTAAGGTTTCTCTAACCCTCCATTACTTCTCAAACTTTTTTTTTCAGTTAATAGTAGTTTCCCCAATTACATATAGTTTTCAATATAGATTTTTGTAAAACTTAGTGTTCTATTTTTTTTCTCTCTCTCCCTCACCTCCCCTTTTCCCCAAACAGCAAACAATCTGATATAGATTAAATGTGTGCGGTCCTTTTAAACATATTTCCATATTTGTCATGTTGTACAAGAAAAATCAGACCAAAAGGAAAAAAAAAAAAGCACAAGAAAGAAAAAAAAATAAGCAAAAAGATGAAAATTGTATTCTTTGATCCACATTCAGTCACCATAATTTTCTCTCTGGATATGACTGGTATTTTCCATCTCAAGTCTATTGGAATTGCCTTGAATCACTGCATTATTGAGAGGAGCCAAGTTCGTCACATCATCATTCATTTCTATAAGATTTTAAGTTCCAAATTGTTTTCTCCTTCCCTATCTTATCCCCCCTCTTCCCAAAACAGCAAGCAATCTGATATGTGATACATGTACAATGATTTTAAGTATATTTCCATATTAGATACTTCTTCAACTTCTGCTAGTTAATTCTCAGCTCCTTGACCTTCACTTCCTCTTCAGTTTACTAATAACCCTTTTTGGGATTTCTAATCTTCTAGACTCTGCAATGAAGATTTTCTAAAAGCTTACTGAAGTAAGAGAGAAGTAGCCTGTGATGGAGGCAAAACTAAATGTTGGCAAGACTTTGTTGGAGATGATATCCTTGTGACACATCTGTTTCCAACATCAGACTTTGGCCTGGGAGGTAGCCAGGGTAGAATATAGGGAAAGCACAGGACTACAGGAGTCAGATGACTAGGAGGCAAATTCTATTTCCAGGGTTTTCTGATTGTAATGTTCTATGATTCCATTATTATTCTATGACCTGTGTCCTAGCTTACCCCACTCCTAAACATTTCAAGCCTGTCATTTTTTTTTATCTTTAAACATGGCAGGTAGACTTTAATATGTAGGAATTTGGTACCCACTTCTCCACTCTACCTGAGAGGATGGAGTATAGTGTAATGGGGATGGAGGTGGGGTTTCATCCTAGAAAAAGTAGAATTAAGATCAAGATGAAACTAAACACTGAAAATGCCCAGAGGAGACTTTCTAGACTAATAATTGTATACATACAGCATGAGATTCATCACAGACCTCAAAGAATATCTGTGAAGCCCAGAAAAAAGTATGAAGTAGCCCCTGGAAGTAGCATCCATGAGAAAGTCAATGGATCATAGCATCTTCAGTCCCAAGATAGAAGGGACTTCTGAAGCAATCATCTGATGCAGAGATTCTTAACCATTTCTGTATAATGCCTTTTTGACATTGAGATGAAGTTGATGGATTCTTTCTCAGACTAATGTTTAGTGCATAAAATAAATACATATAATAACAAATGAAACAAGATGGATTGAAATACAGTTATGAAATACTTTAAAAATTTATGAATGTTGGAGGGAATGTGGGATT
This sequence comes from Antechinus flavipes, assembly GCF_016432865.1. Classification (NCBI taxonomy): domain Eukaryota; kingdom Metazoa; phylum Chordata; class Mammalia; order Dasyuromorphia; family Dasyuridae; genus Antechinus; species Antechinus flavipes. The sequence continues at coordinate 687,099,159 of NC_067398.1, forward strand.
ACTGGGACACTGATACATTAATAGTAGAGTTGCAAAATGATTTAACCATTTTGAAGAGCAATTTGGAACTATGCCCAAAGGGCTACAAAACTGTGAATACCCTTTGATGCACCAGTGTTACTACTGGATCTGTATCCCAAAGAAATTATAAAAGAGAGAAAAGGACCCACAGATGCACAACTGTTTGTAGCAACTCTTTTTGTGGCAGCAGAAAATTGGAACATGAGTAGATATCTATTGATTGCAAAACAGTTGAAAAATTTATGATGTGTGAAAATAATGGAACATTATTGCTCTAATATGATGAACAAGTTGATTTTAGAAAGGCCTGGAATGATTTACATGAACTGATGCTGAACGAAACAAGCAGAATCTGGAAAACATTGTACGCTGCAATAGCAAGTTTGTTGTGATGATCAAGTATGGCAGATTTTGAATGAAAAATGCCATCTACATCCAGAAAGAGAACTATGGAGACAGAATGTAAATCAACACATGATATATTCATTTCCTCCCCTGTTTTTCTATTGTTTTTCCTCTCATGATTTTTCCCTTTTGTTCTGATTTTTGACCTGGAAGGTCAAATCACTCAGTCTAGGTCAGAAAAAAATTGTTAAGTTAGTGGAGTAGCACTTTGGCTATCCTATATAAGAAGCTCTTCAGAGGTGGAGGTGAGAAAGCAGTGAACTCCAGAGGGAGGGGAACACCTGTGCAAAGACATTAAGGAAGGAAATGGAATTCTGTACATCATATGTTTTGGGAAAATTCACTTGACGTGTTTGTTAGCTAATAGCTAACAGAACAGATTAACAAGCATTGAGTACATAAAGGGGAATAACATGAAGCAAATCTAGGAAGATAAGTGGACATCTTTAAATGCCAAGGAAAAAAATTTCCATTTTGTCCTCAAGGCAAAGAAATCCTTGAAGAATTGTGAGTAGAAGAGTAAAATGGCCACTCCTGCCTTTTAGATTATTTGATCATTTAAATGGAATATAGATTGTAGAAGGGAGCTACTTGAATCAAGAAGACTAGCTGGGAAGTTATTGCAGTAGTCTAGATAAGAGGTGACAATTTGTCATAGAGTAATAAAAGTAAGAGAATGTGATTATAGTGATTGATGATTGATGCAAAATATTTAAAGGGTTAGAACTGATAAGACTTGACAACTATTTGAATATGGGAGAAGGAAGAGAATAAAGAAAATGATGATACCTCCCTAGAATATGAAAATAAATGTTCCCATCCTTAAACTTCATGAATGGGTTTTTACTGTTATTTCCTAAGTTTATCCTAATGTAAATGCTAGCTCTCAGGAAGACAATCTAACTGAGGATTGTGAGATTTGGCTATGATTTCTTTATTATGACTCTAAATGTACTGTATGGTTGATTTTATGGTTAATCACACCCCCACACACACACACACACATATATATATATATATATGCATGTATGTATGTGTGTATATGTATATGTGAATGTGTGTGTATATCTATCCATATATATATATATGTATGTATTTCATAAAAAAGTGATTTTAACACAAACACACACAGACACCATGATGTCACTTATACAAACCCCCAATTAGCCCCTGATGATTCATCATGACTTTCCTTTTATCTTTCCTTCTAGTGCGGATGGTCAATCCAATGAAGTCATGCAGATCGATATAGAAATTGAAGAGCTGAGTGACCTACCAGCCACGCAGCTAGTCACATGGCAGGTTGAATACCCGGGAGAGACTACCTCGGACCTGGGGGTGTCTAAAATCTATGTGAGCCAGAAGGATTTGATTGGAGTCATCCCACTAGCTATGGTAAGGGTTGATCTGCAAAGAGGGAGCCAGATTCTCAGAAACATAGGGTTCTTGGAATTGATTTCTCTCTGTGTGTTATATGCCCAAGGTAGAATGTAAGCTCTTTGAGGGTGGGGATGATTTACTGTTTTGTAGGGGAAATATCCCAGCCTCCATGAACCAAGACCTTAAATATTATGACTCCTTTTTTAAAAAAATGACTATTCCATTGTGACTATGTCCATAGTTCCAAGCTTCCAATCCAAATTTAAGAATTGTTAGTGATTTATACAACCATATTTAAGTCATCAAAGGAAAGGAAGACATATAGACTGCTTGATTTTTTTTTTCTCTAAGGAGAACTGTGTGTGGAATCAGGAGTATATTTTCTGTTTCTAAAAGGAATTTTTCGGTGAGATCAATAAAATTGAAAGTAAAAAAACTATTGAATTGATTAATAAAACTAAGAGTTGGTTCTATGAAAAAACCAACAAAATAGACAAACCCTTAGTAAATCTGATTAAAAAAAGGAAAGAGGAAAATCAAATTGTTAGTCTTAAAAATGAAAAGGGAGAACTCGCCACTAACGAAGAGGAAATTAGAGCAATAATTAGGAGTTACTTTGCCCAACTTTATGCCAATAAATTCGGCAACTTAAATGAAATAGAAAAATACCTCCAAAAATATAGCTTGCCCAAACTAACAGAGGAAGAAGTCAATATCCTAAACAGTCCCATCTCAGAAAAAGAAATAGAACAAACTATCAATCAACTCCCTAAGAAAAAATCCCCAGGACCAGATGGATTTACATGTGAATTCTACCAAACATTTAAAGAACAATTAACTCCAATGTTATATAAACTATTTGAAAAAATAGGGATTGAAGGAGTCCTACCAAACTCCTTTTATGACACAGACATGGTACTGATACCTAAACCAGGTAGGCTGAAAACAGAGAAAGGAATTTTTCTCCCAGTCATTGGTTGGCCCAGCTTCTTAAACAGTAGGTCCTGATCCCATATGTGGTCTCATACCTGAATATGGAGATCACAAAATTATGATTTATTATCAGTAAATGTTTGATTTTATATAATTATGTACTCAGAGTCATGTAAAAATATCTCAGGGTTAAAGAGATAGTAAAATGGTCTTGTGATGAAGAGAGTTGTCTGCACCCAGAAAGGGGACAGTGGGGACTGAGTATGGATCACAACATAGCATTTTCACTCTTTTTGATGTTGTTTGCATGCATTTTGTTTTCTTTCTCATTTTTCCCTTTTTATCTGATTTTTCACATACAGCAGGATAATTATGGAAATATGGTGTAGAAAAATCCTACATTTAACATATAACTTGCCATTTAGAAGAGGGACAGGGAGAATGGAGGGGGGAAAATTGGAACACAAGGTTTTGCAAGGGTGAATGATGAAAATTATCCATGCATATATCTTGAAAATAAAAAGCTTTAATAATAATAAAAAAGAAGACACTTAAAATGTTTATCTAGGACAACTCTTTACAACAATAAGATGATTCATGGCAATTCCAATAGTTTTGTGATGGAAAGAGTTCTCTTCATTGAGAGAGAACTATGGAGATTGAATGTGGATCAAAGCATAGCATTTCCATCTTTTTTGGTTGTGGTGTTTTTTGTTTGCTTGTTGTATTTTTTCCTCTTGTGACTTTCCCCCTTTTGATCTGATTTTAATTGCACAGCATGGCAAATATGGAAATATATTTAGAAGAATTGCACATGCTTAACTTACAGTGGATTGCTTGCTGTCTGGGGGAGAGAGGAAAGGGGAAGGAAAGAAGAAAAACTTAGGACACAAGGTTTTGCAAAGATGAATGTTGAAAACTATCTTTGTATGTATTTGGAAAAAATAAAAGATATTATAAAAAAGAAGAGGAATAACAAGTGGAAACAATTTGAAAAGCCTTAAGTTAGACTACAAGATGAATAGTTGACATAGTTGGACCAGATTGCACTCTTTCCCCCAAGGGAAAGGGGGAGACAGGTAGATAGGGATGTCTAGAACAGGTATTCTTAACTCAAGAATCATAGATTTTACAAAAAAAAATTATATTTTAATAGGGTTGTTTTCCTTTGTAATGCTATGTATTTTATTTTATGGATTCTCTGGACAAAGACAAAGACAAAATAAGTCTAAGAATCTATCATCTAGAAATTAAATGAGATAATAATGTTTGTAAAGCATTTAGCAGCATGCTTGGCATATAGTAGGTACTTTATAAATGCCTTTCCCCTTCTCTAGAAGGAATGATGTGTCTATAAGTGTACCTGTATACATACAACAAAATAGTTCAAACAGTTCATGTGGTGATACATTATCTCATCTACTCACAATGAGTTCATTCAAAGATTCTTAGGATTAGCTTGTCCAAGACTAGAACATTTGTAAAAGGCTTTAACTCCCATAAGACCACATAGACCAACCATCCTCAGATCACAGTGATCATTCTGTAATACTGAGTAGGTTTTAATTTCTAGATTGTGGCTGCCTGTACAGCTTTTTTTCATGAGAATAACATTGATATCCAAGGTTGATGGTAAGATGGAAGCATGTGGTGATGGGTGATATATATATAGTGATGTCAAAAATAAAAGCGGGGCAGCTAGTTGGTGTAGTGGATAGAGCACTACCCTGAAGTCAGGAGGACCTGAGTTCAAATCTGGATTCAGACACAACACTTCCTGTCTGTGTGACCTATGGCCAGTCGCTTACCCTAATTGCCTTAGCAAAAAACAAAACAAAACAAAACAAAAAAAAAAACAAAAACAAACAAACAAAAAAAAATAGAAAGAAGAGCCACTAATTTATAGGTAAGGATCCCTGCAGGCTGTATATTGACAGTTACAAAATGCAATGTTATCTGTATTTTGCTTTATTTTATTTATTTTGGTAAATATTTCCTGATTACATTTTAATCTAATTTGGACAGCTCAGGTGTTTGACACCTCTGGAATAATTGATAGAGAGCTAAATCTCAAGTCAGAGAGTTATTGTTGTTTTCAGTCATTCAATGTGCCTGACTCTATGCCAGTGGGTATATGAGCAAACCAATATTGTCCATGGGATTTTCTTGGCAAAGATAGTGGAATCCTTTGCCATTTCCTTCTCCAGTGGATTAAGGCATAGAATAAGTGACTTACTCAAGATCACGCAATTAGATAGTGTCTGAAGCTGGACTTGAATTCAGGTTTTCCTGAATCTAAGACTAGTGCTTTATACATTGAATTGGAAAGAATAAGATTCAAATCCTGTCTACTAAGAAAAATCAGTTAACTTTTTTATCTCAGTTTTTTTAACTGTAAATTAAGGAACTTAACTCAATAATATCTAAGGTCCCTCAACACCAAGTCCATGCACCTTTGGCAATAGAATATAAAGTGTGAAATTAGAGACGATTCCTTTTTCTGACTTTGTATCCCATCACTAGCATAGGATCCGGCACATAGTAGGTTATTACTGAATAATTGAATATGAGTATGTTTGACAATAGTGGTTTCAACTGTCAACAAACTCTAGTAAATCGTCTATGTATTCCTTGAGATCTAAAATTGGACTAACAGAGAGCTAATCTCCACATTTTCCATTCACTCTTTCCAACATCTCTTCTTTCTTAAGTCTATATTACTTAGCATCTCTGGGCACATTATTTATTTAAGTAGTTTTCTAATTTCCTTCTTGTAGAGAACTCCCCTTAAGGAAACTCCTCCCCATAGAGATCAATAGTTGTTCTGCACTGTAGTAATGTTGGAAAACTTCCCAATGATACTGAGAGGCTGAAAGACTGACAGGTATCAGAAGCAGTATTATATGTATCCAATCCATTTCTGACTCCAAGGACAGCCCTCTTTTCAGTATACCACAGCTTCTATCTGTTGATTGAATATAATTGTTTGATTAGCATATTCAAAAATGCCCCATATTAGCAGACTCACAGATATCCCACATAGCACTCTGTCTCTCTCTCTCTCTCTCTTTATCTCTGTTTCTGTCTCTCTCTGACTCTGTCTCTGTCTCTCTTTGTCGCTCGCTCTCTCTTTCTGTCTGTCTCTTTCTCTGTCTCTGTATGTATTTCTGTCTCTGTCTCTGTCTCTGTCTCTCTCTCTCTCTCTCTGTCTCTCTCCATGCAAATAAAAGAAAACTGCAGAAAAACAAATAAGCCAAGTGAATTACCCCACAGAAGATGATAGGGCATGCTGGACTTTCACCTACATACAGTGTCTCCTGCCATTTCTTGTCACAAAATTACCTTATTGTCAGAAGTGAATCATGAGTTGACCTATCTGATGACTGGCTGCTATCTCCTCCCAGACCATTTATTAGAAAATATTGGCATGTGCTCTTATGAAGTGCTGAAAGAAAACCCAAAATCAATCTTCCAATAAAAAAGGACCATGGACAGTTGCCTAGTGACAGCAAGTTAGTTATTATGCCATTAATTACAGGAGCTAGGGGTGTGATTGTATGCTTTGGAACAGCAGCAAAGGGATGAGGAGGACTGGCTGTTGTTAACTAGCATGCTTTTAAAGCCACCACATTTCCCCTCTACCTGGGACTAGACTGATTCTCCTTTCGGGCTATTACTGTTTCCATTACGGGGGGAGACAAGGTCATTTATCTTGAATAGGTAATTATTTGAATTTGCTCTTCTTCAGCGCCTTTGTTCTGATGAGTTTTAATACTGTTTCCTGGCTGTCTCTCTCTCTTCTGGCTGGGGGTGGGGAAGGTAGGGGGTGCTGAGTCATATCCCCACTCTGTTCTTTGCCTCCAGCTGTTCCACAGTATCTCTGAGTGAGAAGGGACCTCAGAGGCTCTCTGTCCAACTGATACCTGCATAAAAATCCTTCTTACAATACCCCTCCACTCCAGCAAACAATTATCCAGTCATTGCTCAAAACCCCCTGGTGAGGGCAGATCCACTAACTCCTGAGGCAGCTCAATTCCACTTTTACATAGCTCTAATTACTAGGAAGATTTTTTTCTCTCCTGACTTTAAGTGGAAATCTGCTTCTGTGCAACTCCTACTAATTATTCCTAGTTCCACCCTAGGGAAACCAAGTAGAACAAGTCTAATTCCTATTCCACTGCAACTCAGTGAGCATATATTAAGTGCTTTCAGCATACCACACTCTGAAAGCATACATAGGTCTTCCAAAACTAAGTCACCTTTATCAAGTCATAGCTCTCTCTGCATTTACTGGCAGCATGGTATTATGGGAAAAAATGCTGAAATTGGAGGTAGGAGAAACACTGGTCTCAGATACTACCTCTGACAATTTTCTACTTTTATAACACTGGGTAAACCATGAAGGAAAAAGAAAACACTGGATTTGAAATCATAAAAGGCAGAACAAGCTTTTAAGTGCATTTGCTGTTTCATGGACAATTATGGAAGTGTTTGTTTTATTTCTGAAGTTCAGAAAAATAAATGCAAGTAAAAAGAAATAGGTTAATATATTAAAAAAAATAAATGGAGCCTACTATGTGCCAGACACTGTGCAAAGTATTTTAAAGTATTTCATTAGATTTTCACAACAATCCTGTGAGGTAAGTGCTGTTGTTACTTGATAATTGAGGAAACTGAGGCAAATAGAACATAAGTGATTTGCCCAGGTCACACAGCCAGGAGTGTCTGAGGTAGAATTTGAACTCTGATCTTTCTGACTTCAAACAGCTTAGGTGCCTAAGTAACATCAAGAAATTACATTTAAATCTCCCTTCTGCTACTTAATACCTAAGTGAGCTTGGGTAAATCTTTTAACCTCTGTTTCCTCATGTATGATATAAAATAAAGGATTAAATTAGATGACCCCCAAAGATCTCACTCAGCTATATATGTATGAAGAGATTATAAATCTCTTGAGGTCTTTATCTGTGAACTGTGGATAATGATATGTATAGAGCCCACTTCACAAAGCAACTCTAAGGTGCGAATGATACAATTTGTAGTAAGTGCCATATTAAAAAACTAAAACAACAGAAAAAAAAAAACCTTTTGAAGTCCTATATCAATAGTAGTTATTTTCAGATAAAAGTCTGTTTTTTAAAATTATTTTCTAATTGTTTAATGGGTATAAATCCTTTTCTTCAATAAATCCTTGATGAGATAATATCCCCATTTCTCTGTTCAGTTCTTGGTAACATACTTCAGGGGCAGCAAGGTGGCAAGTGGATAGAGAACTGGCCTTGGAATCAGGAAAACTCATCTTTATAAGTTCAAATCTGGCCTCAGAAAAATACTAGCAGTATGAGCCTGGGTACATCATTAGCCTTCTTTGCCTCGATTTTCCCATCCATAAGTTAGAGAAGGAAATGGCAAACCACTGTAGTGTTTTTTGCTCAAAAAAAACTAAAATGGGATCATGAAAAGTCAGATACAACTTAAATAACTTAACAATACGAACGAACGACAAACCGCATTTTGAGATATAGAATAATAAGTTAGAGAATGACCAGAAAAGAATATCCAAGTTTATTATGCAATCTTAGGATTGGATGAAGGAGAGAGAAGAAAAGACTCGAGGTAGAAAGGATATGATCATAGTCTTCAAGGCTTTTCAAAAAGAAGACAATGAGAATTGTCCCACTTAACCCAAAGGGAAAAACAAGAAACAACAGAAATAATTGTAAAGACAGAGATGATTTAGATTTTGATGCCAAGAAAAAACTAGACCTATGTCCATATAGAATGAGCTCCCTGGTAAGTTTAGAATTCTCTCTTGCTATAAGGATTCAAGAAAAAACAAGATGGCAACTTGTATAGGATATTATAGGAGATTTTCTTGTTCAAGGATAGGTGGACTTTGACTAGAAGGCCTTGAGATCCCCTTCAGCTCTGAAATCCTGGGATACTGAGGATAGAAAATACTGTCATATCCTCTCCTACACTGGCTAATATCTAACTCAGAACAAGACATGGTATAGATACACAATTAATGCATGTTCACATAGTTTGGAATAGAATGGGGCAATTCCAAAGGGGACATTTGAAAATGAACTGGCAATATCATTTGCATAATAATTGCCTGCATTCTAATTTCAAGATTTTCTTCTTGTCATAGGAACTTACTATATCCCTTGAGAAACATAGAATTACAGAGCTGAAAGGTGGTCTCTGATGTGATCTAGTCCTATCATCTATAATAATATTATTAATTATAACAATATAATTATTATACATTACATTTTATTATATCACATATAATACTAATTATGTGGTCATCAACATTACCATTATAATGTAATTACTAACATTTAATCTAATAACATTAATATTATTAATAGCTAGTGTTCATTCAGTCCTTTACATATATTATCTCATTTGCTCCTTGCAACATCCCTGCAAGGTAGGTTCTATAATTACTCCCATTTTATAGATGAGAAAATTGAGAGAGAAAGCAACTAATTTGATCAGGGATACATAACTGTAAGTATCCAAGGTAGGCTCCTGACTCATAGTCCAAGGCTCTACATCAAAATTCATCTCTTCTTGACCTATAAAACAGCCCAAATAAAAAGGACCATTCTCCTTGAAGATCTCTATGTAGCAGGAACCCATTACTTACCATTTCACTTTTATGGAGTTGTTTCTCCATAAAGATTCTGGTGGCACAGTAAATAAAATGCTAGCTCTAGAATTAGGAAGATTTAAATTCAAATTCAGCTTCAGATATTTCCTAGCTGTGTGACTCTTGGAGAGTCACTTAACTTTGAGTGGTCTCCATTTCTTCAATTATAAAGTAGGGATAATAATAGCACCTAGCAGAGAGGATTGTTGTGAGAAGCAAATGAAATGGCCTGTGATGGGAGCAGCTAGATGGTGAAGTGGATAGAGCACTGGTCCTGGAGCCAGGAGGACCCAAGTTCAAATCCAGTCTCAGACTCAAGTTAAAATCCAGCCTTGGACACTTAACACTTACTAGCTGTGCGACTCTGGGCAAGTTACTTAACCCCCATTGACTTCCAAAATCAAAACAAACAAACAAACAAAAAAGCAAAACTCTGTGAATGTCAGTTATTAGTTGTACTACCCCTGTGCTTTCATTGGTATAAGGAATTCTTTGAGGGATGACTCTACTGTCAGTCAGTCAGTCAATGAGCATATATATTAAGTATGTATTTTGCACCAGATTGTGCTAAGTACAAGGTTTGCAGAAAGAGGCAAAAAGCAGACCCTTCCTTCAAGGAACTCACTATTTAATGGATTAGACAATCAGCAAACGAAGATGAACAAACAAGCTATAGGTACAGAACAAATAGAAAATTACTAACAGAATGAAGGAGCTAGAATTAAGAAAGTTTGGTGAAGTCTCCCTATAGAAGATAGGATGTTAGTTGAGACTTAAAGGAAGCTTGGGAATTCTGTGGGCAGAGATGGGGAAGGAGAGCATTCCAAGGATGGAGGACAGCCAATGAAAATGCCAGGAACTGAGAGATGTATAGGTCATGGAGAGGATGGGAAAATGCTGGATGGATGTGTGTGTGTGTCTGTGTGTGTGTGTGCACGCGCGCGCGTAGGGAGGTGTGGTTAGTGGGGTGTTTGTATGTGATATGGTTGGAACAATTCTTAGGAAAATGACTGCAGTGGCTGATTGGAGGGTGAACTGGAGTGTAGAGAGGGAGACTGGCAGACCTATCAAGAGGTTATTGCAATAGTTTGAGCACATAGTAATGAAGGCCTGCACCAGCCTGGTTGTAGCATCCGAGGAGAAACGGAAGGTAAATTTGACTAAAGTTGCAAAGGTAAAATCAACAAGCCTTGGTAAAAGGTTGGATATGGTGACTGAAAAATGGTGAAGAATCAAACATGACACTCAGGTAGGGAGAGTGGACAACTGGCAGTATGGTAGTACCTTAGATAGTAAAAAGTAATTTAGGATGGGAACAAAGTTTTAGGAAGAAAGATAAGGAGTTTAGCTTTAGAAATGTTGCAAGTCAGTTCAAGAAATCTGAAAGGGACTCAGAGATTGGAGTTTAGCAGAGATGTCAGAGAAGGAAAGGAAGATATCAGCATAGAAGTGATAATTAAGTCTATGATAGCTAGGGAGACCACCAAGTGAAGTAGTATAGAGGGAGAAGAAAAGAATGCCCAAAATAAAACCATCTACGATACTTATCATTAAAGGATGTGATCTGGAAAAGTTTCCCAGCAAAGGAGACTGAAGAATGAGTTGATATCAATGTGGGATTGATACCAATACCATTTTTTAGTCTGAGAGAGTTATCTGGGGCCCTTAGAGGTTAAGTGACTCTCTTAAGGTCACACTTCTTAGTATGTGTCAGAGGTAGGGCTCCAACTTTCTGATTCTAAGGTCAGTTGTCTATCTGTTACATAAAATTATCTATTTAGATATAAACAGCTTTTCTTCTCATATCTACATACAAAACATCCCAATTTTAATAAAAAAGGAGAGGTGGAAAGAAGAAGAGATGGATGGGGAGTAATGAAGAAGAAATGGAGAAGGAATAGGAGAAAAAGAAAGGAGGAAAAAAGGAAGAAGGGGAGTTGGACTCACTCTGACAGAATAGATAAAAAGCTGGTCTCAGAATCAGGAAAACTTCGATCTAAGCGCTACCTTGGACATGTCCTGACATATTTATCTTTATTCAAGTCAATACATTTATCTTTGTTCATGTCACTTAACATTCCTCATTACACTGTGAGATCAGGGATTGTTTTTCATTTTTTGTATCCCTAGAGTTTAGCACAATGCCTGATAGATAGGTCTTAATAAATGCATGTTGATATGATATATGGGCTTGACAATCTCTTAGTATTACAGACTTCTCTAAGGCTATAAGTTGCAAGAGAAGATACTAATCTGTATTGATGGAATTGCCTTGTTAGGGAGTTCCCTATACTAGTGAAATTATGGATACATTTATTATCACAGCAACATTAATATTAATATGTAGAGCACATTCATTAAAAAGTACCTTACATATGTTCTTTCATTTGAAACACAGCAGCATATGGTTAGTTGTTAGCCTTCATTGTCAAGGAGGACCAAAATGACATGACTATGTTAGAGTCGAATTATGGAGTGTCCAACGGTGGCTGAACAGACCAATATGGGCTCAGAATGCTCTGACAGGGGCCAGACACAAACAGTCTCTATGAACATTTGGGGTGGACTCTCTAACTTTGAGAATCTTGTATATCTTCTGAGCTAATTCAATTCTGCTTTGCTCATAGAGCACAGGACCTTCTGTGATGAGAGCACGCCATGATGGGCAGTCCTTTGCCAGTGTCTCCCATGTCACATCATCAATTCTAAAGTTCTTAAGAGAGACCTTGAGAGTGTCCTTATATCACTTTTTGTTACTACCTTGTGGTCGTTTGCCTTGTGTGACCTTTAAATACACAAACTTATTTGCCCTTGTTTAAAGAAAAGTGGTTAAGATGCTTTTATCACTCATGGCCACAAGTAGGGGTTAGAATCAGTTAAGACTCTTGGTCCCAAATTACCTGATAAAAGGTATAATTTTCTCTGAGGAAAAACCTCTAGAGTAAGATGTAGTTGTACTCTTATGCTCCAAACTAATTTTTATGACAAGTGGTATTTCTTTTCATCTTTAATATGAGAAAAAAATTTTTTTTCTTCCTCTAAGCTAAGATGCAATGAAATTCACTGGTCTTTTTCCCTAGCCAATGACAAGTTGTACATTTCCCTGATTCCTATGTCCAGGTAATCTTAATCTATTAATAGAAGTTTCCTCTATAAAACCCTGTGGGTTCTGAGCAAAAAAAAAAAAAAACAAAAAACAAAAAAACCACCCCAGAAGAAAAGGTCTTTAAATACTGATCAAGACTCATCTAATGAGTTCATTTATCCAGGGCCATAGATCATTGTCTAGATTTTCCTTTCTCCATTTAGGGAAAGAATCACTAATGATTTGTATTCTTCTATATGGAGTTGCTGGTTCTTTCCACATTTTACTGGAACAAAGAATCCTGGAGTTCGAGACTAAAGGTAACATAATATAGATTTTGAACTCAAATGCTACTTCCATGATTATGTTAGACCACTATGGACAAGTCATTTCAATTTGTGAAGAATCTGTTTTAATTCCCCCTTTATAAGATTTTCTAATTTATACTACTAACAGCAATGACTGAGTTTTATAACACACAAATTTAAATTTAATATAAGGGGGAAACAACCATTCTCATAATTAGGATTTTCCAAAATTGGATTGGACTGTTACAAGAGGCAGTGACTTTCCTCTCATTGGACAACGTCAAACAGGAATTAGTTAGCCACTACTTGAATATATTACAGTGAAGATGTGATGTCCACTCAAGGTGGATTAGGCTAGATACCTCTCAGATCCATTCAACTTTGAGGTTCTGTGAATATTTATACCACCTACTTACAGTGGGAGTTGAAAGAAAAGTGTTTTGTATATCATCATTCACTTTGAAAATGTGATAAATCCATATGGTTGTTCTTAAACTCTGCTAATGTTTAAGAAGGACCTTGACTTAGGTTCTACTCTATGCAGGCCAATTGCCTTTCCTATTAGTAATAGTCTCAGTCTATCATCAAGCTGGCCAGGCCCATTCAGTGGGACATATGCTAGAAGGAAGTAGCCCTGATAGATTCATAGAATGTCAAAGTTAGAAGAGATCATCTAGTTCAGAAGTACTTATTCTGGATTCAGGAACATAGAGAGATTATATAATACATAGATGCATAGAAACAGAAGTAAAGATGGATAGATAGATATGGATGGATAACTAAGTAGACAGGTAGGTAGACAGATTGATAGACATCTAAATGATACATAGATAAATATTGGTAGATGGATGGATAAGTTTATTTCAATATAATGGTTATTTTATTTTATGCATTTAAAACATTTTTCAGAAAAAAATTGTCTATATGCTTTACAAAACTACTAAAATGTTACAAAACAATTAAAAAAAGGTAAAGAATCCATGATGTTCCAACCTCTTCATTTTAGAGATAAGAAAACAGACCCAGAGAGTGAAAAAGATGTGGTCCAAATCACATCGATACTTCGTGAATTTCCAGTTGTGAGCACTGAGACTTTTAAATTAAAGTAAAAATACTACATGAAGTTAGTTGTTCAAAGTTTATGAAACCAATTCTAACCCACACTCCCTGGACGGAAAGGAAAAGAAGTAGGGAGGGTACAATTGGAAGAGGTCTGGACTTAGTCAAAGAAATGGTGTTCAGGTCCCTAGTTTGTCACTGTGGGATCTTGGGAAAGCTGCATTCCCTCTTCTTTCTCATCCATGAAGCAGGGGTAGGAAGAGCAAGTAAGCAAAATGATTTGAGATTCCTTCCAGCTTTAAAGCTGTGATACCATGATTTTACAGTAGGAAAAAGGCACTAATCAAAGCTTCAATCCATCATAGATGCCCTCCAATCTCAGGATACCATTTTGTTTGTGCCAAAGTTCAATTTCTATGTTTCCCAATGCTTCAATGGTCAATTCACTGAACATTCATGAAGTATCTAATAATATTTACTTACATTTATATAGTACTTTACTTTATATACTTTATGTAGTACTTTGCAAAGCACCTTACATTTGCCTCATGTAGTTGTCACAATAACAACAATAACAGCAACTAGATGCCCCAGTGCTGGATTGTAGACTGCTGAACTTGGAGTCAAAAAGATGCAAATTCAAAACTAGCCTTAGACTCTCATTAGCTATGTGATCCTGAACAAGTCATTTAGCCTGTGTTTTCTTCAGTTTTCTCATCTGTAAAATTAGAAAAAGAATAGCACCTACTACCCAGGGGTATAATGAGGACTGAATGTTTTGCAAACCTTCAAATGCGATATAGAACCTACTTGTTATTGTCATTGTTGTTATTTTGTGAGGTAGTTAATCTTGTTGTTCCTATTTTACTGATGAAAAAACAGTCTAAGAAATATTATATGACCTATACAGGCTCACATTGTAATTATTTAAGACAGGATTTTTGCCCAAATGTACCTTATTCTAGGTTAGTACCACTAAGCTGTGTCTAATAAAAGTCTAAAGCAAGTTTAAAACTCAGATCTTTTTTGATACCAAGTCCACACAATGTCTCTATCAACCATGTACATCTTCCTCTGAGCAAAGGCCCTTCCTAAAGGCCGATGATATAAAGATAGATTTGTTATGGCTTTTGCTCTCATTTCTGACAAAAGAATGGTAGAGCAGGGGAAATGAGAAGGCATATACATAGATCACTGATACCAAGGACAGTGAGAACCTTATTAAAAGGAGAAGACTATACAAAGCAATCTGAGAAATAGAAGGAAGGAAAAATGACTTTCAGCTGTGGAGGACATGGCAGGTTCCACAGAGAAACTGTCAGCTGAGCTGGGCCTTGAAGAAAATAGCAGACTTCTTTTAAAATATAATTACCAAGTGATACCTTAGAAGAAGCTAGGTGATGTATTGGTTAAAAGCACTGAACCTGTAATCAGGAAGGCCTGAGTTGAATCTAGCCTTACCAACACTTAATGAACTGTGTGAACCTGGACAAGTCATTTAATCTCTCACAGAACCAGTTTCTTTATCTGTATAATGGGGCATAATAATAGTACCCAGGGTTATTGTGCGATTCAAATGAGATGATATTTATAAAGTACTTTGCAAATTTAAAGCACTATGTAAATGATGATTATTATTCTTAATTACTACAAAGAGTTTTGATTGATTAAGTGGATCTACCTTCTACTTGGCAGATTGCAGCTTCTCTGTGACATAGATGGTCTTTAAGAAGTTCTGGAGCCAATCGAGTCATTACTTTGTGTTGGCTTGAGGATGAGGGTATACTGGTGAAGGGTGGCTAATCTTTGGACTAAAGATATACAATCATGCATAAGGGATAAACAGGAATCCTTCCTAGCTTGGTGGGACCTATCAACCTTGGGATCACTAGAATAACCTTTGGATCCTCCCTGTGTTCAGTGAGTCTATTCAATTAAATTCAATTCAAAAATTGTCTAAGCACCTACTATTCTAGGTGTTGGAAAAGTAAAGAGAATAATGAAAGAGTCCCTTAAGAAGCTTCTTTTCTATTGGAAGATGACATAGATAAAGCACTGGATTTGGCATCAGGAAGAGCTAGTCCAGTTTCTGGCTTTATTATTCTGGCAAGTCATTTTACATCTTTATACCTCAATTTGTTCATTTGTTAAGCAAAGGGGTTGGTCTCGATGTATCCTAAAATTTTGTCCAGCTTCAAACCTAAGATTTATGACCTGTTAACAATAGAACTGGGCTTCCAGAGGGCACCACAGAAATGTAGGGGAAATGAAGGTCTAATCTAAGAAAATATGGTGCAAAAAATGGTGATCAGTGAATGGAGCTTCATTCTAAATAATCTATGACTCAGAAATATAGAATTGTTGAGAGAATCCATGATACAATATATCGACCTATCCTTCATCCAATGTGCTGAGAGTCTTTGAATTTTTTTTTTTTTTTGATATTACAAGGATACCAGAGCAGCAACAGGCAATATTATATCAGTTATCTTGCTTTTCCAACATGTGACTGACCTACTTTTTCTCCCTTATGATACAGCTCTCTGCGGACATTTTTTATGCCACATTTCCCCATTTATATCATCTTACTCTTGTTCATGACCATTTTGTGCTTCTCTTTTGTCCTTTGGGTGACCTTCAAATTCACTTCTTCTTTAAAGAATGGAGTCTTTCATTGCTCACTTGAAAATCACTGGAAAGAATTTTGTGTTTAAAAAAAGTTGGTCTTTTTCTTTTTAAGTGAGAAGCTGGGATTCGTCGAATACACAGTGTAATTTTCCAAAAGCACTTCTGTCTACTCTCCTTATCAACTCTGAGTCCAATCCTTAGTCCATTTATAGCTTCTATCTAAGATGTACTGGTACATAGTATAGTGTCTGCTACATATGTTTATTGACTGACCCTGAACTAAATTGACTGTCTTAAGGTACATGTGCACACAGGCACAAATCCACAGATTTCAACCTAAGGGGAAACTTAAAAGTTTATTAGTTCAATTCCTTTGTTTTGTAAATGAGGCAGTTGAGGACTAGAGAGGTTTAAATACTCCCTTAAGATCACACAGAAAAGCAATAGGGAAGTTAGAATTTGAACTCATATCTTATTGATTCTACATTGAGTGCCATTTCCAGTGTACTATACCTTCTCTTAAAATGTAAAAAAAAAAAAAAAAAAAAAAAAACCCAGGAAATTTTACCATTTGATGATTTCTATTTATCTAAAAGGAATGTAGGTCCCAGAAATCAATTGCCTTTTCTTTTACAAAAAAGAGATTTTTAAAAATTGCTATTTGTGTTTTCAAATGGCTAATACTTTCCCGTTTCCTCCCTCCTCCTTCTTGAGTCATCCCTTTAAAAATTTTAATAATAGCTTTTTATTTTCAAAATACATGCAAAGATAGTTTTTAACATTCACCCTTGCAAACTCTTGTATTCCAAAATTTTCTCCCTTCCTTCCTCCCACCCCTCCCCTAGATAGCAAGTAATCCATTATAGATTAAACATGTACAATTCTTTTAAACATATTTCCACATTTATCATTGCACAAGAAAAATCAGATCAAAAAGGGAAAAAATGAGAAAGAAAAAAAGGCAAGTAACCAATAACAAAAAAAGTGAAAATACTATGTTGTGATTCACATTCATAGTAATCTTTCTAGGTGTAGATGGCTCTCTCCATCACAAGCCTATTGAGCCATCCTTTTTTAACAGAGATTTTAAAAGAGATGAAAAATAAGCAGAAGAGAAAAAAAAAACAAGAAAACCAAGCAACATATTGAAAAAAATCTGACTCTGTATGGTATATCCAACACTGATGAACCTTCTACATCTTCAAAGCATTTTTGGGGGGAGGGTTAGCTTCTTAAAACTTTTCTTTGAGGTCAAGATTATGTGTGTGTATGTGTATTTTCAGAATATTAATCTTTGTTTTATGATGTTTCTTTCCATTTACTTGATGTAGTCACAGTGCATATGGTTTTCCTAGTTTTCTTTATTTCAATTTGCATCAGTTCATGTAAGTTTTCTATGCCCCTCTGTATTCATCATGTTCATTATTCCTTAATATACATTAAAATTTCGTGATATGTACTTCCCACAATTAGTGTAGTCATTCTCTAATTGATAAATACTTTTTCTGTTAGAAAAAAGTGCTGCCATAAATATGTTGGTTTATATGGATGCTTTATAATGATTTCCTTTGGGTAGCAATGGAATTTCTGAGTCAAAAGAAATGGACACTTTAGGCATTTTTTTCCCTAATTCCAATTTACTTTTCACAATGATTGTACTAATCCACAATTCCACCAACAATGCATTAGTGTATTTGTCTTTCCCCACTTTCCTCTACATTATTATCATCTTTTGTTATCTTTACACATTTGCTAAGAATGATAGGAAACATTAATGTTGATTAATTTGCATTTTGACAGCTAGTTGATGAATAGGATATTGCACTATGAGTCAGAAAATTTTAAGTTAAAATTCTCCTTGTACAATTACTAGTTTTGTGATCTTGGATACAGTACTTACTTTCTAATCTCAATTTCCTATCTGCAAAATGAAGGAAATAATTGGGGCAGCTAGGTGGCACAGTGGATAGAGCACCAGCCCTGAAGTCCAGAGGACCTGAGTTCAAATCTGATCTCAGACACTGTCTAGCTGTGTGACCCTGGGCAAGTCACTTAACCCCAATTGCCTAAAAAAAAAAAAATGAAGGAAATGATAGCACCCAGTTTACATAGTTGTTGAGGCTCAAATGAAATAACATATCACAGCTACTTTGGAAATTTTAAAGTGCTACATAAATGTTAACTATTATTATAATTTGCAACTGTCTTTTGAGAATTGTTTTCCCCCATCTCCTTTGACCATTTATATATTGAGCAATGGCTTCTGACATTATACATTTTTCTTAATTGGATGGTAAACCCTTATCAGAACTTTTTATACAAAGATGTTTCCCCATCCCTATCCTATGCTTTCCTTTATATCTTGGATGCATTATTTTTATGTGAAAGCTTTGAAATTATATTGAATCAAAATAGTCTATTTTATCTTTTGGAATTAATGGCATCTCTTTTTTAGTTAAGAATTCATGTATGACTGAGTAGTCTATGATTTACTTCTCTTTTATTATTTTTTTTATTATGACCCTTAATATATTCAGGCCATGTATCAATTCAATTCAACACATATTTATTAAATGCCTACTATCGGTCAATTACTGAGCTAGTTGCATGGGATACAAATAAGTAAAAGAAAGTATTTTTACCTTCAAGTAGCTTATAATATAATAGAGAAGACAGTACACAAAAGAAAGATGAGATGTGGAGGAGACCAGGGATGCTAGAACCAGGGCATGATGATCTATGGAGTCTAAACTAGCATAGAAGCTGACAGAAAATGGAGTTATCTGGAAAATTCTGAATTGAGCACTCTATAAAGGAGGAGATTATTAGTCCTCCTTCCATACCTCTAATCAAAGGGGATAAATATTTGAGGAAATTGAAAGTTTTTGAAGGAAAAAAAAAAAACCTGAGTCTGCCTAATGGTGATCAGCTTATATTTGGTAAGCAATGGTGTTCCCTTGGAGTTAGAGCCAAGAAGAGGTGCCAGTGGAGATTTATCGGATTTATTGCAGAATAGAATATAATATGTTGATTTGAGCCTAATTTCTTCCAGGTAGCTTTCCAGTTTTCCCTGCAGCTCTTCTCAAATAGAGAATTCTTTCCTAGGTAATTTGTATTTTTTAGTTTTTGGAAAGCTGGACTATTGAATTAGTGATTCTCCCTTCTCCAGTGCATTCCATTGATCTGGTTTATTATTTTTAGCCGTATCAAATGGTTTTGATGTCTACTGTTTTATAATATGGTTTGCAAATATTCCCCTTCACTCCACAATGGTCTTATTCCTCCTTATTCCAAGAGCTCTTTTCCCCAATCTATTTTTTTAAAAAAGGCTCTGCCACTACTCATGATGAGCAAACATGGGTTGAAGGAGCTCAGTGTGAAACAAGAACATTCTATACACATGAAAACAGGCCCATTAGCATTTCTGCTATCCTCATCCCACCATCAGACAGATTGAACTAACATCTGTCAGCAGCATTGATACAGCCTTTAGCTGGCTACATATGCTAATCAGCTAATTCACTTGATGGTGTATAGACACAATTTTAGGGTTGTTAATTCAAATTTGGTAAAGAATTCCTCCTTTAGGGCATATAAATTCAATTTACAAAACATTTATTAAGTACCTATTCTGTGCCAGGCACTGTGCCTTGGTACCTAGACTGTGTAAAAGCATGCTAGTCCTGAAATCAAGAAAGCCTGTCTCAGATACTTACTGCCTCTATAACTTTGGACATATCTTTTAACTTCTCCCAGCCTCAGTTTCCTTATCAGAAAAATAAGGATAATAATAGTGCCTACTTTCCAAGGTGACTGTGATGATCAGTGGAATACCATACAAAACCTTTTGCTAACCCTAAAGTATTATATAAATGCTAGCTATTATCAGGAACTAAGGATTCAAAGACCAAAATAGGACAGTCCCTGCCCTCACTGGATCAGAGAACGTGGAGGAGAATAAGGTGTGAAAAGATTGGAAAGGAAAGAGGTTATGAATTCCAAATGGAGAATTTTGTATTTTATTCAACACTAAGACTGAAAGATAGGTCTTCTCACTTGAAATACAGTGGATTTTGGAAAGGGAGCATAGCAAAGTGCAAAAATATCTGAAATTTTCTGTTCATGCAATCCTAAAAAAATTAAGCACATAATTCCAATATGTATATTTTTACTTATTTATAAATGATACATGCCTGTGCAACTGGACTAAAAATTTTATATATTATAAAACACACAATTTTTTTTAATCCCTGATAAACAAAAAAAGAAATATAAAAGGACTGTGATAAAAATGAAATACTATTTAATTCTAAAGTCAAAAGAAAGCTACTGGAGTTTATAGAGTAGGGAAATAACATGGTCATACTGTACTTTAGGAAAATCTCTACATCGGACTTAAGAAAGAGATTGTAGCAGGTGCGGAGGGTCAGTTTAAAAGACTATTATCATATTCTGGTGATGTCCTAAGTTATGAGAATGTGAATGAAGGTGTTGGATGAAGGGACAGAGAAAAGGCAAGATCTGCTTTTGTGATAAAAACATAAAGATCAGGCAATTATTTGAATATATGAAATGAAAATGAAGAGTCAAGGATATCTTTTGGATAGCTGGAAGGTGATAGTGCTTTCAGTGATCATAAGGAAGCTGGAAAGAAAAATAGATTTTAGGGGAAAGATAACTTAATATTCCTGTGGTCATTCTGTATGATTCACTCTGTTTCACCCAAAGCAAAAAGCAGGAAAGAGTTATACTGATCTCTCCAGAATGAAGACAAGTTCCTTGATTCTAATATGGAGTTAAGGAATTCCTTTCAAAGCCTAGAGGTAATCTAAAAGACTGTGGGTGAGTACAGTGGGGGCAAATGAGTGTGAAGGTGAATAGATTTGTTATTGTGGATACCAAGTTCAAAGTTAGCCTATTACCATCTTTAGGGATTCAGTGGGAAAGGAGAATTATTGAAAACTCATAGTTAACACAGGCAATAGGAGAAAAAAGGGCAATATTGAAATCCCCCCTGATTCAATGCTTTCAGATGCCCCATTCCCACTTCAAGACTACTAGCATAATGTGAGCTAGATGGTGAAGTAGATAGAATGCTAGATCGAGAGTAAAAGATCTGACTTCAAATCCAAACTCAACCACTTAACAATCTGCGTGATTCAGGATAAACCACTTATTCTGTTTCCCTCAGTTTTTTCCATCTATAAAATGGGAATAGTAAGTGAACCTAACCCTAAGAGTAATTATAAAGCTAAAATGAGATATCTGAAAAGTGCAATTAAATCTTAAAGCATTCTGTGAATTCTAATATTATTATTTCTATTATCGTGGAATACTAGGCTTATATTCTGGCAGATCTAAGTTTTACTTCCCATCTCAACTATTTAGCAATTGTGTGACAATGGGGAAATCTAAATCCAATTCAGTGAATTTCTCTAGGTCTCAATTTCCTCATCTGCAATATGGAGACAATAATACCTATTCCACAGGATTGTTATGAAGCTCAAATGAGATAATACATACGTATATATATATATATATGTACGTATGTATACTTATACTTAGCAAACTTTAGAGTACTATATTAATGTACTCTATTGGTTCAAAAGTCTAAAGAGAGTTTTGTGGCTAATAATAATAGCTAAAATTTATATAGCCTTTAAGGTTTGCAAATCATTTTATATACATTTATCTCACTAATCCTCAAAACGACTTTTATTATTATGTCTTATTTAGAGGTGGAAAAACTGAGTCTGAGTGAATAAATTTGTCCAAAGTCACACAGTTAACAAATGTGTAAGGCAGCATCTGAATCATGATTCTAACTCCATGGAGCTATCCACTACTGATGTGGCTTAGAAATTTCTATTTCCAAATGATAAATGTGGGATTCAATCATGTAAAGAATTCACAATGACCATTTTCTTTGGTAAAAGTAAGTTATTTAGGAGAAGAGATTACAAACAAAATGAAGAGAGATAATAGACACCAGGAGTAGTAAATATGAAAGAAATGGGAAAGCAAGGAAAGAGCTTTAATAATTAATGTTAAAAAAAAAAATCAAGTTTCCTAGTGGAACTCACAATTAACTAGGAGAAAGGGAACACTCCATGAGGCTGGAGTATCATAAATAGCATCATAAAAAAGATAGTTATAAGAGGGAGAAAGACACCATGAGTCAAGGTGGAGAGAAGAGATGCCAGAAGGCATAGTGGGGAGGTTGAGAAGAAAGACGACATTATGTGATTTGAGGGAGGGAAAAGACATAAGTCAAAGTGTCATGGTGGGCTACAGGGTTCACCAAAGATGGTGTAAACCATGGACAGATTTATAGGGAATATTTAACTTTAACTTGGATTTCTGACAGGAATAGCAAGATGGGGCTGCCCATAACCTCCACAAAAGGTGGGACTTTGAAGTTAAACTGATCCCCATCAGTGCCCTCCCCTGTCTTCCCCAGGCAACAATTCTATCCATAGTCCATTCCAGTGCTTCTCTCCCAAGTATATTCAGGACCTCATGGCTTTGATGCTGTCTTCTTCTCACATTAGTCCATCTTCCTACCTACTGCTTCTCAGCCTCCTCATTCCAGTAACAGTCTTATTTCCAAGTAGAATAAGCAGAAAAGTATTCCTACCTTTTTTTATTGTTGTTGTTGGGGGGTGGGTTAAGGCAATCAGCGTTAAGTGTCCCAAGATCATACAGCTCATGTCCAATATCTGAGGCCATATTTGAATTTAGGTCTCCCTGACTCCAGGACTGGTGCTCTATCCACTGCATCGCCTAGCTGCCCCTAAGTTACTTAATTCTAATGTCAAAAGGAAGCAGTTGGAGTTTATAGAGTAAAGGAATGACATGGTCAGTCTCGTGCTTTAGGAAAATCTCTTTGATAGCTGAGTAGAGGAAAGCACCTCAGGGGAATTCTGACCAGCTAGAACTGTAGCCAGCAAACTGGGACTGCCTCCAATATTGATCCCACAATTAACATCTCAGAGCGAATACCTCAGCTCACTCCCTGCCCGAGGCTAAGGCAGCCAGGATAATTAAACTCATTGGCAAACTGTACAGCTGGTCTGACACTCTGAGGCAAATTAGCAATTTCCACCTTTTCCACAGGACTGGCTTAAGGCCCATTCTACTCATGTTTACTCATCTCAAATGCTGTATTAGGGTGAAAAAAAATTAATATCACTCACATCTGTTGATTAACTTTCTTTTTTCCCTGTTTGCCAAATCTACTGGCCAGTGTATGGTTTGTTTGCTCGCTCTACTGTTGGTGTTAACCTTCAAATTAACCTCATTATAAATTAAATGAAATTGGGACAGGAAGAAGAACTGGAAACCCAATTAGCAGCATGGTTACAACTCCCAGACTCTGCCACGTGTAAGACCCAAGTCTCATTGCAACTTAAATCCTCATCTCCAGGTTGGCAATATTCACAACCTCAGCAAAAATTGTGGTAGCTACCAGAATATACTAAAACTCACATGTGGAAAAGTCATACCAGATGGCAAGTGGAGGGGTCTGGTCATTAATAATAATAATAATAATAACAGACATTTATGTGGCACTTTAAATTTTGCAATAACATTTAAATTTGATATTTGATATATGACATCATAGATTTGAAGCTAGAAAGATACCTTAGGGGCCAGTCCCCTAATACATTATCTCATTTGATACTCACCACAACACTAAAAGAGATACCATTATTATCCCCATTTAATAAATAAGGAAACTTGAGTTGAGAGGTTAATTGACTTGCTTGCAGTCACAAAGCTAGTAAATGTCAGAAGTGGGATTTAAAACCAAGTCTTTCTTATTTCAAGAGAGACAGCTTGGCATAATGAATACTTGGCTGGCTTTGTAACAAGGAAGAGCTGGGTTCAAATCTCACCCCTGAAAAATATTGACTATGTGACTCTACTTGATTTACTCGACTTCTCATTGCTCTTGGACACTGACTTTAAGTTGCAGAGCAAATATCCCAGACTAGAGTGTAGGTACCTGTTTTGGTAGAGGAATTCTCTAATATCAATGAAATCAGAGACTCAGTCCATGTCCTGACTCTAAGACTGATCCCTTGTCTACAATGCCAGGCTGTTTCTCAAACAGTTGCTGAGTCCACAGCTTTCTTTTGTTCTCCCTATACTTCTGCCTTTGTGGTCAAAATCCTTTAGATGAATTTTCAAACCTAAATATCATTGTTGGATGTAGAGTTACAAAGACGTGTATTCACATCTCACATTATATGCATAGTGTCTATGTGAGCTGACATGAAATTAAAGAAAATCTTCATCAAGGATAGGCAATACCAAGGTTAATTTCATTTTCTTTCTTTTCTTTTTTCTGTCAGATTTCTAAATTCATAGGGGAGCAGCATGCTAGGGATAGGGTTTTCTCAATTTTAGCAAATCTTTTGGTAAGGAATCTCACACTGTGGAAAAGAGGGGAAGACATGTATTAGACCAGTACTGTTAAATAAGAACAGGGGCCTATTAATTTCCATAGGCAGCATATTGATTTAGAAAACCACATATTAACATTATCTATGTTCTACTTTATTTTTATTTATTTTGTTAAATATTTCTTAATTACATTTTAATCTGGTTCTGTAGTTTTATGGACTGGAGTGGGCCATATGGCCCATGTTGAACAACTATCAATTAGATGATGGAATAAAAACTGATTACATGGGCAGACTCAAAGAATATCTGTTCAGGTTCCAATGTTAACTTGGCAGGAAGTTTACCTAGGGATTACCCTAGGGATCTGGGGAGCAGAGTTTTGTTTCACATGTTTATCAGCAATTTGGATAAATGTGTATATCAAATTTATAAATGCCACTAAGCTGGGAAGATTAATGAACACACTGTATTGCAGTCAAGATCCAAAAGGATTTTGCCAGGCTAGAGCACTGAACTGAACCTAATAAGGTGAAATCCAGTAGAGACAAATGCAAAGTCTTGCACCTGGGTATAAAAAGTCAACCTTGCAAGTTTAAATTGGGAAAAGCATGCTTATGCAACTGTTTTTGTTTTTTCTTGAAAATATCCGGGGATTTTGGAATATCAAAAGTTCAAGGTGAGTCAGCAGTGCACTATGGCAGCCAAGGAAAGCTTATTTGAACTTGGGTTACATAAAAAGGGACATAGCTTCAGGGAACAAGAAAGTGATTATCTCATTGTGCTCAGACCTCATCTGGAGTTCTATGATCCACTGTGAGCAGTAACATTTAAGAAGGATATTGGAGAGTAGCCAGAAGAAGGCAACCTGCATAGGAAAAGGTCTTGAGTCAGTGTCACATGAGAAATCATTGAATGAAGTGATAATGTCTCATTTTTAAAAAGAGGTGAATCAGAAGGCCTTGGCTAGTTGTGTTCAAGTATTTGAAAGTTTATCATGTGAATCCTTGGTCATGTTCTTAGCCCCAAAGGGTAGAAAGGGGAGCTGTGAGTGGTAGTTTCAAAGACAATAATTTAGGATCAAATTGAAGGAAAATATTTCCCATTGGAGCTGTCCACAAAAAGAATGCAGAGCCCAGAGAAAAAGTTACTTCTTCTATGATATTCTTCAAGGAAACCTAGACTACCCTGCTTGCTGAGTATCTTATTTATTCTTTTTTTGTATGGGCTAGACCAGATGCATACTGAAGTCTCTTCTAACTCTCAAATTCTATGAATATCTGGGCCTTGGCAAATCATAAAATTGGCAGCTGAAGGGACCTTGCGAGTGCCCTAATTGGACCTCCTCCCTTCATTGGGGACTAGAAGGCAAGAAATGTTTAATCACTTGCCCCAAATCTCATAATTAGTAAATGTCAGAGGTAAATTTTGAATCCAGGTGTCCTGCCCCAAAGACTGGCATTTTTCCTACTATGTCAGGCTTTATATTAAAGCTCAACACTAAAGATATAGGTTGATGCTTAAAGAAATATTAGATTATGCATCAGGAAATCTGTGTTGTTATTACAGTTTTTAAGTTAATTAGAAGACAGATAAGTGGCACAATAGTTAGAATTAGAATTTAGAAGGAACTTAAATGTCATTTAAACCAGGACTTGTTAAACTTTTTTTATTTGTGACCCTTTTTTATCTCAAAAAATTTTACAGAACCCTAGATATATAGGTATATAAAATAATTACATAAACCAAACTTTTTTAAAAAAAAGTTTTTTTTTATTTATAAAACATATGCATGGGTAACTTTTCAACACTGACCCTTGCAAAGCCTTCTGTTCCAAATTATTCCCTCCTCCCCCTACTCCCTCCCCTAGATGGTAGGTAGTCCAATACATGTTAAATATGTTAAAATATATGTTAAATCTAATATATGTATACATATTTAACATGTATAAATATTTATACAATTATCTTGCTGTACAAGAAAAATCAGATCAAGAAGGAAAGAAAAAACTGGGAAAGAAAACAAAATGCAAGCAAAAAACAATAGAAAGAGCGAGAATGCTATGTTGTGTTCCACAATCAGTTCCCACAGTCCTCTCTATGGGTGTAGATGGTTCTCTTTACTACTGAACAATTAAAATTGGTATGAATCATCTCATTGTTGAAGAGAGCCATGTCCATCAGAATTGATCAATCATTGCCAATCAGTCCTCATCATTATCTTTAAGGATATTTTTTCAATAAAGAAACATATTCATTATCTACAGTATGTAGATGCCATACAAGACACTATAGACGTAAAGTCGGGCCCTACTATTAAGAAATTCAGAATGTAAGGGAGATATGAAATGTATAATAATAACAACTAATATTTATGTGCTATTTGAAGGTTTGCAAAGCACTTTAAAAGTATCTCATTTTATCCCATCAGAAATCCTAGGAGGTAGCTATTAATGTTATCATATTTGACAGATGAGGAAACTGAGGCAGACAGAGGGGAAGAAGTATATAACTAGTAAGTTTCTGAGGCAAGATTTAGACAGGTTTTCCTGACTTCAGGCCAGCACACAATCCATTGTGCCAACTAGTTGCCCTTGTGCAAATGCTTGAGGTGGCAAAAAGAAGGTAGATATCACATCAAAGCTAGTCTCTAACCACTTTGGCATCATACCAGCCAGTGTGATGCTAAAGGGCAAAGGAAGGAACCATAGGGGGCTGGAAAAATTTGAGAAAATTCACTCTCACAGGGATGGAATGAAAACTAAGACTTTGTGAGGACTTTCTGAGACAGCTAAACCTTGAAGAGACAGAAGGATTGCAAGTAGCTTATTCATATTTGACCATTTATTGATTGAAGAATGGCTCTTATTTTTAAAATTTGAATGCATTTCTTGTATATCTTGGAAAAGAAAAGAAAATGTATTTTTTTGGGAAAAAAAGAAAGATCCCACTTCCAAAAGTAGAGATTAGAAGGAAAAAAGTAAATTCTAGGCTGTAGAGAATTGTTAAGCTCTTTCAGTCAAGACCCCATTTGGAGTTTTCTTGGCAAAGATACAGGAATGGTTTGCCATTTCCTTCTTGAGCTCATTTTACAGATGAGGAAACAAAGAGGGTTAAGTGATTTGTTCAGTATTAAAGTCTAAGGCTAGATTTGAACTCAAGCTTTCCTGACTTTAGGCCAGAGGACTATCCACTATATCACCTAGCAGCTTTTGTGCACATGCATAGAGGTGGGAAACAGGTGACAGACAGCAGGAAAAGGCTAGTCATTTAGTTTAAGAATACCTCAGAAGAAGCAAAAGAAAACTATGTGAAATCAGTAATAATTTTTTGCTATCTGACATTTTTCCCAGGAAAGGATTATACTAGATGACCCAAGAGTTCCTAAAACTTTAAATGACAAATCCTATGGTATGAGTCTATGACATTCTGCAAAGTATCAAGGCTCTGTGGGCCTAGTTTTCTCAATTTTAAAATAAGAGGGGATGGACTCGATGGAATCTAAGATCAAATATTTATTTTGTACTTATTATATTCAAGGTTCAAGAACTGTACTACTGATGAGGTCAGGGTAGCAATTCAAAATAAACATGTGACATATTCATAATGGCCATTCTCTTTACCAAAAGGTTATTTTATTTAGGGGAAGAGGTTACAGACAAAATAAGAGGTAAAAATGCCATAAGTAGTGGTAAATATGTAATAGAGTTGAGAGAACATATAGTTAATAATGAAAAGACAATTTCTCTTGGGGAACCCACCATTAATTAGGAAAAAGAAAATACTTCAGGAGCTGGAAGTAAGCCATTAATTGGCAGGTTAGATCCATAGAGGAATTTAGCCGACTAACCAGAATTAGTTATGGTAAAGAGAAAGACACCATTAGAGGGAAGACACTATGAGGGACAGGGAAAGAGTGCCCCAAAGTGGGCTTAGTGCTGGGAAAAAACTTAGCAAAGATCATCATCATGAACATATCTTTTATTGGGCAAATATAGCCTCAGGCTTCTTAGGGAAATCAGGGAAGTAAAGGTAGAAATTCAGAAGGAGTGATCAAGGAGTCAGATGAAATGGAACTGACAGATCAAGTCTCAGGCCTGTTTAAAGATGTGCTAATCAATATTTCAAATATTGTTTAAAGATCCACAGAAGTTGGGGGATACACAAAGGAGGTTGTTAAAGATTTCCATCCTCACAATCACTTCATAACATGCTAGTCTGGGACTTGTAGGCTTCTTCCTGACAGGAGAAAAAAATAAGTCCACATCACTAGGATCTCGATAGAAAAACAAAAATCTTTCCCATTTTCCCCAGTTTCCTTTATATGTTATCTTTTTTTTTCTCAGTTGAATGTAAGCTCTTTGTGGGCAGCAACTACCTTGCTTATTTGTACCTGTATCCCTAGCACTTATTTAGCACAAGGACAAGAACATAATCACAATAAACATAGCATTTTATGGTTGTTTGTCTTATCTAGCTACCTATTGATATTATCTAGCTATCAATTGAAAGTTATCTAAATTTTATAAACTATTTGAGATCTTCTACCTTTGACCACGTCACTTAATCTTCCTGGGAGATAGTTTCCATGTGTATAAAATTAGGAGATTGGATTCAATGATGTCTTGAGCCACCCCTAGCTCTAAATACTGTGATTTCTGGTTTTTGTAAGAAGTAGGATTGAAAGCTCTTACTTACATCACTCATTAGTATAAATAAATCAGACATAAAGATTCCCTTCCTTGTTGTTCTTGTCTACTGTTTTACTGGGTAGGAGATCTTGAAGGATCCTTTAAAAACAGCATTCCTGAAACCCTTAGCACAATGACTGCTAAGCAATAGTAATTGTGTGCTTTGTAACTAATCATTTAGCCAATCTGTTGAAGTAGTTCAATGATATAGCTTACAATTGTTTGGTCAGCTCCTGCTGATAAAACCTGGTCTTAAGCAGTAAAGAAAGACACAGGAGGAGAAATGTGAATCAGATTTGGGTGGAATGTGGATACAACAAGCCCTCTGTTCTGGTTAGAAAACGTATAGAGCTAGACATTGCATTTTAGGAAAGATATCAATAACAAGAAGAATTAAAACAATAATAAACTAGGTAAGGCATAGGGTATATCACTATAATATCACTATAAATAATTTTGTTGTTGACAGAAGAAGAGAGAGAGATAAAGACATAGACAGAGAAAGACAGACAGAGAGCGACAGAAGAACAAAGGAAGACAGAAAGTGAGATGGAAAGAGGGAAGAGATAGGGACAGAGAGTCAGAGACAGAGAGAGAGAGAGATGGAAAAGTGGGGGTAGACAGAGACAGAGACAGAGACAGAGACAAAGAGAGAGAGAGAGAGAGAGAGAGAGACAGAGAGAGACAGAGAGAGAGAGAGAGACAGAGACAGAGAGAGACAGAGAGAGACTAAGACCAACAGACAGAGAGACACACACACAGAGTGATAGAGAAAGAGAATATACAGTGGGAGGGAGGCAGACACAGAGAGAGAAAGAAGAGGGGAGGGGAGTCATCCAAAGAGAGACCAAATGACCTCTTACTGAGATCTTATAGAGAAGATCATTCATTGTTCAGTCTGTTATAGAGCAGATGACCTCTGTTGTTCAGTCACTTTTAATACTCCATGACTCCAGTTGGGGTTTTCTTGATAGAGCTATTGGAGTAGTTTACCATTTCTTTCTCTAGCTCATTTTACAGATGAGGAAACTGAGGGAAATATTGTTAAGTGACTTGCTCAGTGTCCCACAGCATATAAAAGTAAGAAGCTGAATTTAAACTTGCTTTTTCCTGTCTTCAGGCCTAATACTCCACTCACTGCATCACCTAGCTGCCTCAAGATGGCCTATATGGTCTCTCTCAAATCTAACATCTTGGGATGCTGTGATGAAGAAGTGCCCATTTTTGTCTATGCCAGTTAAGGCAGCACAGCATTGTGTTATAGATTTAAAAAACTGTCTGGAGCCAATAAAATCTGGATTCTTATCTGCTTTTAACACATACTGGCACTGCTACCACAAACTGGTGATTAACCAATCAATCAGTGCTCCTAGCAACTAACACCATGAAATGCAAAGAAGGAACTAACAAGTTGGTCAAAGGACTTCCTACCTGTGGGAGCTTCCTATATCTATGAAATCGCAGGTCCTGCCCCTTTGTGTCAGGTATTAATAACTGGATTTCCAGGATATAAATTTAGAGGAGGAAGTTATAGGGAGAGTATATCAGCATGTGACTTTGGGTCTGTGATTGGAGAGCATCAGCTGCCAGATGAGTAATGTTGTAATCCCTCCTAATGATAGAAGGCAGTGGGGAAGGCGCCCGGTCTACATCTCAGATTGAATGGCAGGGGTTTGTATTGGCTCTTGGCAAAGCCACTGTGAACAGGGCAATTTATTGTGGAGCGTCAGAAAAACCAGTCCCCCTGGAACAAGAAATGTGCCTCTTCTTATCTTTCTGATGAATTAAAGCTGAAGGGAAGTGGATTTACAGAGTAAATCTGTGATTTACTGTGATATTTTCATAAGTGAAAATTACATCTATTTTACCTGGTGGAGGCGTTCATTTCCCAGCCATAAAAGAAATCCATTCGTTTTCTCTGCCAGGAGTGATGTACTTTCCCCCAGCTTGAAATGAATGGGTGAGACTGAGACTGAGGATATTGGCTATAACAGCCAGAAACTGCCCCTTCCGAAACATTTTCAAGATCACACAGTAGGCATGAAATAAAGTTGTTTAATATGACTATGAATATTAACTTCCATCTTATGTCCCCAGAAAAGACCATTGGGTTTGAAATACCAAAACTCCATAGGAAATCAGAAAAACTAAAAAAATAATCATAATCATAATTGACAGTCAGTTAAATTCAATTCAAACATTTATTAAATTTTTATACTATCTGAGAGTGGAGCCAAATGAAACTACCAATGGAGGCTATTTTTTGTTATGTTTTGTAAGTCACTGGAAAAGAAGCCAAGAAGACCTGGATTCAAATCTTTCCCTCGTGTGTATGAGCTATGTGATACTGGACAAATCACAACCCTTCTGATCCTTATCATTTGTAACTTGAGAGTGTTGACTTTGAGAATCTCTAAGGTTCCTTCCAACTCTAAATCTATGATCCTGTCATTCTATTGTTCAAAGCTTCTTAAACTGTGTGTCACGATCCTCTATGAGGTCACATAACTGAATATAAGACTTACAAAATTATGATTATCAGTAAATGTTTGATTTGTAAGCCTATTTTATATATCTATATACCTGGGCTCATAGAAACATTTTTGGTTGAAAAGGAGTTGTGAGTGGAAAAAGTTTAAGAAGCCCTCCTCCAAATTATTTTTGATTAGATAAATGCAAACTAAAATAACTTAGAGGTACTATATAATACCTATTACATTGGCCAATATGACCAAAAAAAAATTAAATGAGAAATGTTGAAAAGAATATAGGAAAATTGGGACACTAATGCATTATTGGTGGAATTGTGAACTAATCCAATCCTTCTACAGAACAATTTGGAACTATGCTCAAAGGGCAATAAAACTGTGCATACTTTTTGATCCAACCATACCACTACTTGGTCTGTATCACAAAGATATCAGGGAAAAGGGAAAAGGACCTACACATGCAAAAATATTTATTGCAGCTCTTTTCATGGTGGCAAAATATCAGAAACTGAGGGGATACCTATCAGTTGGGAAAGGGCTGAACAATCTGTGGTATTTTAATGTTAAGGAATACTATGGTGCAATAAGAAATGATGAAAAGGCAAATTTCAGAAAAACTGGAAAGATTTACATGAAGTGAACCTGAATGAAGTGAGCAGAACCAGGAGAACACTGAATGCAGAATGAGTAATATTGTGTGAGGATCAATTATGATTGGATTTTAGAGAACCATGGGATGTTTAACAACATATTCACTATTGCCATAGGCTCGACCCTTAATTGGTTGTGTTCACTCACTGTTAGGCTCTTGTGACTTCTGTTAGCATCTCAGCAACACAATGATCCAAAACAAGTATAAAGAACTCAAAAAGGAAAATACTATCCTAATACAGATGAAGAACTGATGGATTCTCATTGCATATTGAAGCATGCTTTTTCACTTACCTTACTTTTTCTGTATTTCTTTTTTTCTTTTGATCTGTTTCTTCTTTCACAACTGTGATTCATACAGAAATATGTTTTACAGGATAGCACATATATAAACTATTTCAAACTAGCTATCATCTTTTGAAGAGGGGAGGGAAGGAACGGAGAGACAAAATTTGGAACTCACAATCTTGTGAAAATTAATGCTAAAAATTTTCTTGACATGCAACTGGGGAAAAAATTTAAAAATTATATTCCTAAAAATAGATAGATAAGAGAGAAAATGGAAAGGAAAAAAGCATTTATTAAGCTCCTGTCTTATACCAGGCACTGTGCTAAGCACTTTTACAAATATTATCTCATTGTATCCTCACAACAATTCTTGGAGGAAGGTTCTATTACTATGCTCAGTTTATAATGGGGGAAACTAAGGAAGACAGAAATGAAGTGACTTGAGCAGAATCACATAGCTACTAATGTCTAAGGTGAAATTTGAACTTTCTGACTCCAGGCTTTGTGCTCTATCCTCTATATTTCCTGATGGTGGATCAATTTAACTCAATAAGGTTTCACAAAATTCCTAATATATGGTGTGAGCAACCTATAGAATTGTGTTTCCATATAGGGATAAAGATTTACAGATATGGCCATATCAACTGATGGAAATAGTTGTATAAAACAAGATATTGAGCCATTGAACTGATAAACTGATAAAAATCATCCCAAAACAAAAAAGTAGATGAAAGATAACTGCAAATGTTGAATGCACATGCTTAATTAATTAATACTATTAACTTCTCCCCCCCAAAGGAAGCGTTTTCTGCATTTTTAAAAAAAACATGGGTTATATGATGAGGAAAGAAGAACATATCAAAGAGAAACATGCAATGGGAGGACCGGGAAGTTTTAATTTTGTCATTCCCAGCCAATTTGGGGGACGAGGGAAGGATCTTGTGCTTCATGATAGAAAATAAAAGACTTATTCCTGTCTGTAAGTGTGGATCTGCCTAAGGACTACCCCTGGGTGCATCACCTATTTCTGTCAAGACCCATAAATAAACCAACTTACTTCATATACTTATAAATCCTTTTTAACTTTGTAGCAAATTTCTAATATATGATAATATATAATAGACCCTATTAGGCACTCAGGTTACAAAGACAAAAATTAAATTGTTTCTGCCCTCAGGTGGCTTGTGTTCTACTGGGGAATGTGGGAACTCCTGATAAATAAAAAGAAAACATATACACACTGCATGTGTGTATGTATACACATGTCTGTGTATATACATATAAATATCCATATATATCTCTATATATATTTAATAATTTGGGGGAAGATATGAACAATGAGGAATAGTTAAAGCAAACATTGAAAAATAGGAAATCACAAGATCATGGGGCTAAAGATAAAAGGAACTTTGGAGTTCATCAAGTTGAATAATATTAATAATAGCCAACCTTTATATAGCACTTTGAGATTTGTAAAGCACTTTTATATATATTATCTAATTTGAATCTCTTCATTTTATAGAGGAGGAAACTGAGGTTCAGAGAGGGTTGCCCGGGATCACATAGCTAATCAGTCCACTAACAAGCATTTTATTGATTTGGCTGACTGACATAGCTTGTGTCTGAAATGGGGTTTAAACTTGAGTCTCCCTGAATCCTAAGTTCAGTGATCTATCTATTCCACTATGCCTTCTCTCACATGAGAAGGGATGGGAGAACTTCTCAGAGAATGAGCAGAGTGGTCAATTGTTGTCCCTCTCCTAGATTTTTTAGTTTGGTTTTTTATTCATTTTTTTGTTTTATTTTGTTGTTGTTTGGTTTTTAGTTTTATATAAAGGACCATTTAACATCCACTAACTAATGGAAACTAGTGAGAATTCAGAGTATAGCTTGTTTAAACCGGCTTACACACAAAAACCCTAAATTAATAAATGATTAGCTCTTGGCACAAAATGCCAAATTACTTCCTAATGAGAAACAATTTGTTTTAGTGTTTTTGTAATTAGCAAATTAAAAAAAATTACTAAGTGGTTGTTTTTCAACCAAGGGTTTAAATTCTGGGGTTTTTTTCCCCACCCAATGTTATTGGAACTGCGAATTCTCAAATAATGTTCACATAGTTCCAAATTGCTATTCCAAAAACATAGATTTGACCTTACTCATGCTCTATTCTAAAATATTCAGTGCTTCCCTATTATGAGTAGGATTAAAGACAAAACCTTTAGAATAGCATTTAAAGCCTGCATACTATGACCTCCATTTATCTTTTTAATCTTATTTCATATTATCATACTCTTTCCATTCCAGACAAAGATGATCCATATATACCCACTTCTGCTCCTTTATAAGATGGTTCCCCATATTCAGAATACATTTCTGCTCTATCTCCATTTCTTAGAATCATTTCCTTCAAATATAGCTCAACTGTCAGCTTTTCCCATAGGCCTTTTCTGACCCCACCCACTGCTAGGATTCTCTACCCTTGAAATTTCTTTGTTGTTTCCTCCATTAAATTATGAGCTCCTATGTATTGCAGAGTTTAGTATAGTGTCTGTCACATAGTAGCTACTCAATAAATGTTTATTGATTGATGGTAGCACTTTAAAATATAGTAAATATATGTGCTAGAACCATTTTCTCCTTAGGGTTCTAGGGAACTATGAGGTATTTCGCAATATGCTCACTACTTCCATTGACTCAAGGTGCCATTGACTATGTTCACTCATTGTTAGGTTCTAATGGCTACTATGGTTCCATTTGGTCCTTTAATATCAATTAGATTTTACAAAGGGATTACTTTGAAAAGGAGCAAAACAAAGACAAAAGTGTAAATCTCTCCCTCCCCACTCCATAACACCTCAGGGACATATTTTCATTTTTTTCCCCTCCTTGTCTCTAGGGAGAGTAAGCTCAAAACTTAACCCAGTTTCTGCACATAGGTCTCACCAAGTTAATGCCCACATATGGCACCACTATAGGATAAGTCCTTCTTTTAGGAACAGCTAGGTTAGTTCCCAAAAGTTGCTCCTAAAAGTCATACTTTACTCCTCTGGGCACCAATGCTAAACTGGCTACCAGCCTCAGATGCTTAAAAGGTCTTTCTCATTTTTGAAAAGTCACAAAATCCTTTCCACAGGAATGGAAAACAATAAAAGCAAAATCAGAGGTCAAGGACTGGAACATATTTGATAGAACCATGACCTCAAAGGAGAGGAAATCCCTTCCCCTTCTCCTACACATAGCCTCTTACCAGTGCCATTGGTAAGGGAGTCCAACATAAAGAGGATCAGAAGGAAAATTGCCAGAAATAAAGTGAAAGCCATTTCAATGCCTCCATAGTCAATCAAAGACCCTCCCCATTCACCCCATGACTAACTCACAGAATCATTTATTGAATGACTGCAAATAATCTATAGTATTTCTATGTTACTTCCATTATACATTACCATATTTCTCTCAGAAGCAAACTTTCTAATCTTTCCACCAAAGGAAGACACCAACAGAGAGACTTATTCTAGTTCTTGTTGCATAGAGGCTTTGTATTTATACTTCCACATACACATTATATTCCATCTTAAATCCTACTCCCCAAGAATATAAGCTTCTTAAGGCTTGTAATTTTTCTTTGTATCCCCTATGCCTATTATAGTGTCTTACATATAATAGTTGCTCAACAAATGTTTAGTTGAGTTGAATTAATATTACCCTGAGATTATCTGAAATAGGGATTTCAGATTTAAATATCATTTAATATCATTTAATTTAATAATTATTTAATATTTTAATATTATTTAATTTAATACATTATTATTAATTTAATAATGATTTAATAATTTAAGTAGCATCTGCTGTGTCAGGCACTGTGATAAAAGCCTTACAAATATTACCTCATTTCATCACAACAACCTGGGGAGATAGGTGCTGTTATTATCTCCATTTGACAGTTGAAGAAATTGAGGCAGACAGGAGTTAAGTGATTTACTCAGGATCACACAGCTAGCAAATGTCTGAAGCCAAATGTAAACCCAGATCATCTTGACTTGATGCCCAGTGTTCTATCGACTGCAATACCCCGCTACCCCTGTTGAGCTCTGAATAATAAATCATAGCCGTTAGGACTGGAAAATTGAGTTTAAAAAAAAAAGAGCCAAGGAAAAACCTTGAAGATCTGATTACCTTTATAAACCATTATGTCATAAACTCCAGGTGCATTATCTCGATACTTGCCAGGATAATTCTCCCATCTTTTGAATATTGTCCCTCGCCTTGCTGTCTCCTGTCCTCAATTTTCTTATCTTGGACCCCTATTCTGTCAGGATTAAGTTATGATACTCTCCTGGAATTATGACTTGTCCATCTTCCCATTGTCCTTGCCCCCTTATCTGTCTTTGTTTCCACTATAAGATTGGATACTCGGATTATGTATTCTGTTTGCAAATCTTAGTTAGCTAAAATACTATATTAGTTCTCTGCCTCAGTTTATCTGCACTGAATGCTTTGGAAAAGAGTCACATCCAGTCAGCTAGCTTAAACTCTCCACATTAAAGATTAAAAACCAATCTCTCTTTGCCTCAGTTTCTCTGGTATCACACCGCTATGGAATTTAATTTAAGAGTTATGAGTTAATGTATCATTAAAGACATCTCACTTTCATGTTCTATGACCATGAAGTGGATTTTCCAATAATTCTTTGACCATGTCTAAAAAAATGTTGAAAATTATTCAATATGATCAATTAAGCCCATCAATCCACTTTTAAAAATCAGTCCAATTATTTAAATTGACCAAGAAATTTAGTGATTATGGCTAGCATATACCAGTTCCTTAATGAAAATTTTTTTTTCTCCTTAATAAAGCTGAATATATTTTCTGAAACGTTGTGCATATTTCAAGGTTTTTAATAGTGCACAATATTGTTGTTGTTCAGTATGAACAGTTTCTCAATTAAAACAAATTATATCTTTTCAGAAAATCACAAGACCTCAAATCTAGAAGAAACTTCCAAGGTCATCTAGGTCTATCCAAACCTCCCAGTATAACATCTCAATGTAGTCAATTCAACCCTCTGTTTGTGACCTCCAATGAAAGAGGCATCCCATTCCACTTTGGAAATGCCATCATTTTCACAGGATTTTTTTGTTACTATTCTTCTTCTTTTCCCCCTGACATCAAGCCTAAATCTGGAACTATACAGTTCCCTCCGCCATTGTATCAGATTCTGCTTTCTAATATTGAGTAGAACAATATAATCCCTCTTCCACATATTAATCCTTTAGATTCTTAAATCTTAATCTTCTTAAACAAAGTATCCAAAAGTAAACATAGTCCTCTAGATATGATTTCCTTGGAACCAAAACTACTATGGACAGTCACCAGTCATGTTATAACACAATGGTTACTTTCACAATCCTGGACTCTATGCCTTGCTTAATATAATCATAAAGTTTATTAGTTTCCTTGGTCACCATAGCTCCTTATTGATTTTTATAAAGTCTGAAGTTCTCTAAGACCCCTAAATCCTTTTTCAGATGAACTTCTATTTAACTATGCTTCCTTAATTCTGTATTTCTAAGATTGATTATGTGAACTCGAATGAATTTGTGTGAGGAACTGTTTGATAAATAACAAGTATATTTTAATAATGGATCTTCTTTTCTGTGGGAAACAGAATGGGGGAAATGTTATCATTGTTAGAAGAGGTAAGGCATGGGAATTTCTTTGACTGAGGGAACTTGACCCAGCATCATGAGATCATAGATTTAAAACTGAAAGGAATAAATCATTTTGGAGATAAGTAAAATGAGTTCCATGGGAAGGTGAATAACTTGCCCAAGATAATACAGTAAATTAGTGGCAGAGACAGAATTTAGCACAAGACTCTGATTCCAAAGCAAAATTAATGACAATCTCTTAATTGCTAAACCCAATGGATACTTGGATGACTTTTTTATATTTGGTTCTCCTGATACTTCTCTCTTCTGGTTCTCTTTCTGTCTAGTGGTATCAATCTCCACTCTTCAGTCTTCTTTGATGGATTATCATCCATGTCAAGTCTACTAAATGTGGACTTTTTCTCTTAAATTTTGTCTCCCCAGTAGAACATCTGCTTGAGAACATTTTTTTCTTTGTATATGCTGGGCTTACATAATGTCTTGTATATAATAAGTATTTAATAAATGCTTGTTGTTTGATCATTCTTTCCATCCCACTATCATACCATAGGACCTTGTAGGCATACAATGACTAACAGATTTGTTCAAGGACACACAGATACTAAGTAATAAGGGCAGGATTTGAATCTGGGTCTTCCTGACTCTAACTTCAGTGTTTTACTCATTATCCACATTGTCTCTCCTGTTGAAAAATTCTTTAACCTATCTTAGATATTAAAAGCTTTAGGAAGCCATCCAAATTTTCTCTAATTACTCAGACATTCTTACACAGGACATGAAACAGACATTATCTTTTGCCTTTTACCCACCCCCTTTCTTTTTCTTGGTCATTGTCAGGTGTCACTCTAAATTTAATGAAGGGAAGGATAAAAATCTTTTTTTTTTCAGCTTGACAGTTTGTCAGTGATCTCTGAGAAAGAAAGCATGGGACCATGGGAAAGAATTGGAAGGCCTAAGTTTAAATTCTGCCCCCATTATCTATAGCTCTGTAACCATGAACCAATCACTTCACTTCTCTTGGTCTCAGTTCCCTTATCTGTAAAAGGAAGGAGTTATTTTAGTTATATTGAGGTCCTTTCAAACTCTACATTTGTGATCTCCCAAGTCTTCCTAATTCTGACTGGGTTTTATCTGAGGATGAAAGCTTCCAAATGTATTTATTTCCAAGCCATGAAACATTCACTGAAAAGAGATTTTAGCAAGTGTGTAATTGGGTAATTTGACAACTAGTAAGCCTAAGTCCAGGATACCTTGAATTATATTTCTCAGAAGGATAATCATTCTCCCTGTATAATTAATTTGATATCCTTTGGATTACAGATAGTAATTCTCTGATTTATCCTTCTCTCTAATGTTATACTTTGTTCTCTTAGGTGATATTCTCAGAGTCTGGGGTCAAGTAATGAAAGGAGCTCTTCCTCCTTCCTGTGCAGGACACATCGGCTATTCCACTTGAGTAGAGACTGAACAAGAAAGTTAGTTCAATTTCATTATCAACAATGTCCTTTAAGAGATAAACTTTTTTAAAGCGACTTTAGAAAAAAATAGGGGGATGAACTCTGGATTTCCCAAAATCATTGGTTATTAATAATCACTTTAGGACAGTAGTAACCATTAGTATTCGTTTCCTGATCATTAAATTATCCTCTTTCCAGCTTTCCTGCCAAAACTCCTGATTCTGCCCTCTAGGTCCAAATAAAAAAAATCTGATCCCTCCTCCATATTATGAACATTTTGCTTCTTGAATATAGTTATGATGTCTTCATTGAATTTTTTCAACTCTAAGGTAAACATTCCCAGTTCCTTCAATGATACTATATGTTGGAGAGGGAATTCCTTTGTAAACAGGGGATGACCAAGATCTCTTTGGGTCCCAACATTATGGGATTCTGGGAAAGTACATGCAAGATAGACCAAAGGGAGAGCAAGAGTTCCTAGAATGGAGAAAGTGAATATCCAGGTTCCTGCATTATAGACACATCGCAAAGGTACAAAAAATTGGGGAGATGAGCTAGGAAAAAAGATTTACCAGAGAACCTTTTGGTTTTTTTTTTTCCAATTTTTCATACTAATAGCTATATCATAAAAGAATATAATGACTGCCCCCACAGTAAAATTCTTCAACATTTGTAGCCTGGAGACATAGTACTATTCAAAGGGATTTTTTTTTATCCAACTGATTGTTTTTTCCCCTAAACCTGTCAGTTCCAAACTATGGGCAAGGAAGTATTTAAACTCCTCAGCGTATTCAATGCAAATCAGTTTCCCTGACAATTTGAAAATGGAAATGTAGCATGTCAGACGTTACAAATTTGCAGTGAAATACAGTGGAGTAATAAGACAACATATGGAGGAGCTGTGGAATGATTAAAAGAAGGCCTCTGGTAGGCACATTATTGGAGATGGGAGAGCTTGCGTCCTCACCATAAATCTTCCATTTCCATTAAGGATATATGTATGTATAGTCAATTAATTTTGCCACCTAATGGGAGTGTGTATGCTGCGTAACATGGAGCCACCTACAAAATCCTAATTTGCAAAGCATAACCAAGCATGCTTCGGAGGTGATGGAACAGGTGTTAACTCTTACCTTGGACTCCTGGTTATGAGGGCCTCATGCCAGAGGCCAGCCATGAATGTCAGGAGAGGAAATTGCGCCTGATTTGGGAAAAAAATCTACAGTGTGAAAAGCCACATGCAGAGGAACAAACTTATCAGTCCAAGGACAACCCATGGCAAAATCAATACATTGGAAAGAGTATTAACTCTGTCATCAAATCTGGCGTCTGCTGCTTATTCACCTATCTGACCCTAGTTGGCCATGTAACTTCCCTTGCCCCAAATGTGTCGTTTTTAAAAATAAAGGTGTTGCACCAGAAGGCTTCTGAGTTCCCCTCTATTTTGGATGTGCCCAATAGTATAGGATTCATAGTTGGGCAGATTTTAAAACTGAGTGCTCAGAAAAAAAGAGAAAAATATTTTCCACCAATACCCCATTAGCATTACTTTGACTACTTTTTAAATAAAAATCTCTGTAATCCCACACTGGAGTGAACACAGTAGGAACGCAGTAAATGTTTCCTAGATTGTTGAATTGTATTGAAGTTAATACAGTGAACAGAATACTAGGCTTGACATCAAAAAGTTCTAAATTAAATTCCCACTTCAAAAACTTACTAGTCATGATTTCCTGAGCAAAACATTAAGCCTCTCTCAGCCTCAGTTTTCTCATCTGTAAAATGGAAATTATAGAACCTATCTTACAGGGTTGTTTCAAGTATCAGATAGATAATACAAGTAAAGTATTTTGCTAACTTTAAAGGATTATATAAATACTAATTGTTATTTGTTATTTAACAGTCAATAACTAAGCATATATTGGGAACCTACTAAATGTCATGCAAGGTACTAATCTATGGGGATACAAAGAAAGGAAAAAGACAATAACTTTCATGAAGATGAGGGTAATTAGATGGCATTATAGTAGATAAAATATGAAGACTGGAGTCAAAAATCTTATCTTTGTGATTTCAAATCTGGCCTGGGACACTTACTAGCTTTGTGGCCCTAAGCAAGTCACTTAACTCTATTTCTTCATGTATAAAATGAGCGAGAGAAGGAAATGGGCAAATTGTTCCTATATCTCTGCCAAGACAACAACAAATAGGGTCATAAAGAGTTGGACACAACTAAAAAAAAGTGTTTGAACAACAGCAACAAAGTACTTTACATTTATTATCTCCTTAAAGGAATTAGCATGGAGCATGGAAAAGTGCTGAACTTGTAATTATCCAGATTCCAGTTCAAATTCCTCACCTGCCTTCTATTTATGCTGTGTCTCAATTTGAGTCAATTTTCCCTCTCTGAGTCCCAGTCTCCTCATCTGTTAGGTAAGAGAGCTGGACTAGATGGTCTCTGGGGTCCTTTCCAATTTTAACTCTATGAGTTTAAAAACTAATTTTTAACAACTAGAGGACTATATGTCTCTTTCTCTTTTCTACAAAATATTGATAAGAATAATCTATGTAAAATTTGAAAGCATCCATTCCTAATGTGTGAGCAAAGTAATACAGATTTGAATCATTTCTATTCTGTGGCAGATATTTCCCAGTCAATCAATTAATTAATTGTTAAGTACCTACTATGGGCCAGGTATTGAGCTATGTGTTGGAGATACAGAAAAGGGTTAAAAATTGGGCCCAACCTTCAAGGATCTCACATTTAAACAACAACAGTCATACACCTAACCAAAAAAGCATCAAAAGGACAAGAATCTACTGTTTATACTGGTTGACAATAAAATTTGTTTCGTTATTCAGCCATATTCAGTCATGTTTGATACTCCATGACTCCATTTGGAATTTCTTGGCAAAGATAGTAGAGTGGTTTGCCATTTCCTTATCCAAATCTTTTTATAGATGAGGCAAATGACTTGCTCAGGATTACACAGCTGGTAAGTATCTAAAGACATATTTGAAATCTTGTAGATAAATCAGCCTGAATTCAAGCCCAGTACTCTATCCATTGTACCACTTAATTGCCTTGAAAAGTGCTTCGCAAATCTTAAAATTCTATATAAATGCTAGCTGTCGTGATTATTGCCTTTTTCAATAATACAGCTATGCATTTTTAATAAGAATTTATCATTTCTCCTCTTTCAGATATATGGGAAAGATATTGACATGCTCAATAACTTTAAAAGAAAATAAAAATGAAATCAGATATAAAATCATAAATTTTAAAGTATATAAATTTTAACTATGTATTCTACCTTTGATTTAAAAAAATCTTGACTTTTGGCTTCTACATCTCCTTTTTATTTTCTTCTGTTTTGTTCATGCTTTTCTTATCACTATTTTTATGTAGTTCTCATCAATGTGCATATTTTTGCTCTGATTTTGCCTATTTCACTCTGTGCCATTTACCATGTCTTTCCATATTTCTTTGAATTCCTCCCATTTTTCATTTCTAATGGTGCAATAATATTCCATTACATCGATATAGCACAATTTATTCAGCCATTTTCCCATCGTTGGACATTTAGGTTGCTTCTATTTTTTGGTAAGGAAGGGAATGCTTTCGAATAGCTTCTCTGCCTGTCCTTCTATAATTTGCCAAGGTCACAGAATCCCAGAATCCAAAGCATTCGCCTCTAATCCATGACTGAACAACAATCCTTTCTAGGGGCTTCCTCATCAAGTGACCAACCAGCCTTGGTTCGAAAACCATTAGTAATGGGGGACTCACTCTCTCCCTAGGCAACCCATTCTGCTTTTCAACAACTGAAATTGTTAGGAAGTTGTTGGGATTTTTCCTTACATGGAACACACACCTGCCATTTGCCACCTTCCAAATTCTCCTCTTTGTTTGTTTTACCCTCTGGGACTACAATCTTCCTCGATCAGAGTCCTCCAGATACTTGAAAAATGATCAAATGTGCTGTTGAAATGGTCTCTGAATCCCAAACAGCAGAAATATTGTTGAGTTCTTTCTAGTTACTTTTTTAAGGCTGAGCTTCATCAGGTTTTTGTTTTGTTTTGTTTTGTTTTTCCCCCTTAATTACTTAGCTTGGCTACCTATTAAACTTGAATGAGGCTGAAATGGGCTATGCTCTATTATCCAATACTCGCTTTATTGAGCAGACCATAATTGCTCAGTCTATAAGACACCACACTCCTAATGTTTGCTAGTTAATTAACAAGTAAGAATCTCATAGCCAAGTAGACCAGACTCTCACTGTTTCTCGCCAGTAGAATATATTTTTCTTCTCTGGGGTGGCCAGAACAGGGAATAATAAAAATAATAACACAATAATAACACACCTCCATACCAGCTTAAACTTGGCAAAACATCTTTTTTAGCCTTGTCACGTAGGGAGAACAGGCATTATTATACATACTTTTTACAGGTGATGAAATTGTATCAAAGAGATGTTACTTGCTCAAGATGACACCAAAACTGAGAATCAGAGGCAAGAGTCAAGCCCAGATATTATATTTCTTAGTCTATTTTCTATCTATTAACTTGGGGAGATTTGCTATTGAAGAATCAAGGCCTTGGAGCAAAATTCTCCTTCCATGGAGAAGACAAAGAAAGAAACCTCCAGCCCTGAGTCATCATGTTCCTTAGAACACCCCCCAACTCAGCTCTATCTGATATAAGGAACCAAAAACCCATTATTTAAAGGTCAGAGCAA
This sequence comes from Antechinus flavipes, assembly GCF_016432865.1. Lineage (NCBI taxonomy): Eukaryota > Metazoa > Chordata > Mammalia > Dasyuromorphia > Dasyuridae > Antechinus > Antechinus flavipes. The sequence continues at coordinate 687,144,032 of NC_067398.1, forward strand.
GATTAGAAGAATAAGATGAGGCAGGAAGCAGCAAAGAAGCCTGCTTTATCTACCAAATTAGAGATTTGTTCAGTTATTTCAGTCATGTCTGATTCATCATGACCCCATTTGTTTTTTTGTTTTTTTGTTTTTGTTTTTGTTTTTTTTTTTTTGGGTAGAGATACTGGAGTGGTATGTCATTTTTTTTCCTCCAGCTCATTTTACAGATGAGGAAATTGAGGCAAATAGGTTAAGTGACTTACTCAGGGTCACACAGTTAGTAAGTTCCTAAGGTTGGATTTTAACTCGGGTCTTCCTAAGTTCCTGACTCCAGGTCCTAAGCTGCATTCACTGCACTACCAATTACAGATTAGGTAACCATGTGTCTGATTGATGACTGGCAACAGCAGCATTGTACAAAGAGAAGAAAAAACAAAATAGAAAAGAAAAACATTAAATGTTACTTAAATCCTACCAAACCTAGCATGACAGAGAAAAATGGTCCACAGGAATTGTCATATGAGGAATTATATAGATATCAGAATTATGTTTAGCAAGTTGATATAAAAAGAACCAGACTTTGAACTGGTTTCAAATCTTGCAACTCATGCTTCCTACCTGTGTGATCCTGAGAAGATCATTTTCTCTTTCTGTCTCCTCATCTGTAAAATGAAGAATATATTCACTGTAGCATCTGTTTCTTGGAATGCAAGCTGTTAGGTATGTTAGATATCATTATGGCTGTTATTTTTACCTTTTTAACTGAGGAATACATTAGGCTACTGAAGCAATAATAATATTCACAATAATATGCTAACTTTTACGAAGCACCTAGTATACTCTAGGTACTGTGCTGAGCACTTTTTACAAATCTGATCTCATTTGTTCCTCATAACAACCCTGGGACATAGGTACTATTGGTATCCCTATTTCACAGAGGACAAAACTGAGGTAAATAGAGGTTAAGTGACTTGCCAGAGTTATATAGTTAGTGTTGAGGTCACATTTAAACTCAGGTCTTTATGATTCCGCATTCTATCTATCAGTGATTTCATTTATTCATTCATTCAACAAATATTTTTTGAACACCCAGTGTCTGCAAAGCACTGGAAGCTAAGTGGTAAGTTATATATAACACAAGTCTGGAGTTTAAATCTGGCCTTAAACATTTCCTCGCTGGGTGAACCTATACACGCCACTTCACCCTATCTGCCTCAGTTTCTCCTCTGTAAAATGTGCTGGAAAAGGAATGGCAAACCACTTCAGTCTCTTTTGTCAAGAAAACATCATTTGGGTTCCTTTAGAGTCAGAGAAAACTGAAAACAGTTGATCAACCAAATTGTATTAAGTCTAGGTGCAGATAGAATGTTTAGATAAGACCTACCTTATAGTGTGTAGTAGACAATCCCTCAACACCTTAATGAAATAAGAAGAGGAAGGGGATCTAAGACATAGAACTAGGGATTTTAGAGGCCAACAGGTGTAATTTTTCATTTGACAGAGGAAAAAACTAAGGTTCAGAGGGTAAGTGATTTGGTCAAGTTCAAACACATTGTCAATGGTACAACCAAGAATTAAATCCAGGACCTCTGTCTGCAGAGTCTGTGCTCCTTCTATAGAAGTGAGCTGCCTCTAATGGTAGTTATTTCCTCCAATGTATAAATGAGGAAATCAGTCAGAGAGAAAGATTGGGTGATTTCTTCTGATTGCACAGCTCAACCCAGCCCAGCCCGTTAGAGAGGAAGCCCAGGTCTTGGGACATGGACTGAATCATTTTTTCCCAAAGAAAGTGGGATAGAAGATGGAGAGCTACATCCAGAGTTTCAAATTTGGCCTCAGATATCTACTAGCTAGATGACCCTAGCCAAGTCACTTTGCCTTTATTTGCCTCAGTTTCCTCACCTGTAAAATGGGGCTAATAATAGTACCTGCCTCCAAGAGTTGTTGTGAAGATCAGATGAGAAAATATTCATAAAACAAGCTTTAAAGCCTTATATACTCCATGCTAGATATTACTATTATTATTATTATTATTGCTATCAGCATGTGCAAGCTTTAAAACCTTATATAATCTACACTAGATATTATTATTGTCATCATCATCATTTTAATTGCTATTGTTAGTATTAGCATTATTATTGCCTTAGCAGTTTACCAAAAGGCACTTTTTAATGAATTTATAGAAAGAATTACTCTTTTCTGCTTTCTCTTGCCTCAACCTAACAACTAAATTGGCGAGTTAATAGATATCCATCCATTGCTATTTATATGCCTTGTTCGGGCAGATCTATCTCTCTTAAGTAGTCCATTTTCATTTCACCTCGGCTCCTTGATGTGTGTCTATCACCAAATAAGATAGCGACAGTCACAAATTATGCTAGGACTCTCTTTCCAGGCTACCTACCTCCAAGTTCAATCTAACAGTATTCCAGTCACTATGCTAAATATGTGGGGGGTGGGAGGGATGGGAGAGGTGGAGGGGCATTGGGAAGTGGCAAGAATAGACACAAGTTTGCCCCACGGAGCTCATAATCTAAGGGCAATTAGGGATAGTGCAGACAGAACTAGCACTTATATAAATAGCACTTTGCCGTTTGTAAAACATCTTACTAGTGTCATTTCATCAATAAAAGCCTGGGTGGCAAATGTTCTAAGTGTCTTTATTCTACAGATGAAAAAACTGAAGCAGACAGATGTTAAGTGAACCACTCAGAGTCACACAGTCAGTAAGTGACTGAGGCAGGATTCTAACTCAATTCTTCCTAAATCCAAGGCCATATTCAATGTGTCACAGTAACCTGTCTCTTTGTTCATATATTTATGGTGTATTAGCTGGGAGAGATTTTAGACGATCATCCAGCAAGTATGTATTAAGCACTCATGATTAATGTATTATGTAATTCTTTTTATTATGCTATTATTATTATGCTAATTCTTAGGGACAGAAAGCAAAAGTGAAGCAGTCCCAACCTCAAAGAGCTTATAGTTTAAGTATATAAGGCACATTTATATATATATATACATATATAAATGTGTATGTGCATGCATATATATACACACATGCATAATATATATTTTATATGTATATATTATATATGTACATACCTATATCCTGTATACATGATATGCATATGTATATGTTCACATATATGGTATACTCATATAGCATAAATTTATACCATACACACATTTGGCATAGTGCTTTGTATACTGTTAGACTGCATTTGAAGGTAGGTACACTGATAACAAGTTTTTCTGATAAGAATCTCATTTTCAAGATAAATAAGGAATTTATTTACATTTATAAGGCAGCTATTTTCCCCAACAGATAAAAAATGGTCAAAGTATATCTCACATTTCCAACTGCCTTTCAGACTTCTCAAATGGGATGTCCTTTAGATATCTTGAATTCAATATGTCCAAAGTGGAATTTATTATCTCTCCCTGCAAAACTGTGTCACCTTACCCCATCCTCCAGTCTTCCTGTTACTGTAAAGGCAACACCATCTTCCTAGTCCCTCAGGATCATAATCTAGGAGTCATCCTGGATCCTTCACTATCTCCCATCCCCCCATATCCAATATGATGCCAGAGTCTGACATTTCATCTTTGTTGCTTCTCTCAAATATGTTCCCTTCTCTTCTCTTTCACTGACCCCACTTTAGTACAAATCCTCATCACCTTCCACCTGGATTATTGGCTAGTGGGACTCTCTGCTTCAAGTCTGTCCAATTTTAGTCCATTGTCCAGTCAGCCACTACATCAATTTTCCTAAAAAGCAGATCCAACTCTGTTACCCCTCCACTCAGTAAGTCTAGTGGCTACCTATCATCTCTAAGACCCATGCACAAAAAAATATTCATAGCCTCTCTTTTAGGGGATACCCTCCTCTTGGGAAATGGTTATGTGACAATATAGTAAATAGAGTGCTGGGTCTAAAGTCAAAAAGATTCATCTTCCAAAGCTCAAATCTGGCCTCAAACACATATTAGATGTGTGACCCTGAGCAAATAACTTCATCCTGTTTGCCTCAGTTTCCTCATGTGTAAAATGAACTAGACAAAGAAATGGCAAACCACTTCTGTATCTTTGGCAAGAAAATCCCTCAAATGAAATGACTGAACAGCAATTATTAACTCAGTTATGAGAAGCATGGATAGGAAGAGGGAGAAATTAGTTTTTTTTTTAATATGCTTTTTTAATTGAAAAAGCAAAATAAAATAAAATAAAATAAAATATACAGAGAAAAAACCCTAAGATGTCAAAGTTGGGAAAAGCCTTTAGAATATAATAATATCTCTGATCCTGAAACCCCAAGGAATAGGTGCAATTTTTATCTCCATTTTACAGATTGAGGCACAAAAAACTTAAGTGACTTGGAATTAAGAGCGTCCTTAGGACAAAGAATATTAGACCTTAATTTGGATCTTAGAGGCTATGTTGTCCAACCTCCTTAATTCACAGATTCTAAGAAGACTAAGGGTTTTGCTCAAAGTTTACAGAGTGATTAAAGAGTAGACCCAAGACTTGGATACAAATCTCTAGACTTCCAGAAAAGTGGTCTTTTCTAGTGCCCAACACTACTCATCAATTTCTCCAGCTATGATGCAGGAATAAAGCATCTCCATTTCAGGATTTGGGAGAAATAAATATGGATAGAAGCCTTAAAGTACCTTAAGCTGTTAGGAAGAAAATCCCTATATAAAATCAAGGGATTATTTACACTGCTGTTATAATAAGATTTAGAATCCACAGATAACATCTCCCAAGAACAACTCAAATAACTGTGCACCTAGTGTAGCACGCGAGGCGCCATGACAGCTGGCTTGTGGGTGAGGTGCTGAGTCCAGGGAATGCAAAAGAATTTACAGGAGTTCTTATTTTAAGAAGGCATCAAGGAGAAATTAAGCCAAGTGTTACTCAACAATGCAGATTGTTCTATTTTCTGCCTGCCTCTCCTTTGGATTTAGAGAGAAGTTTACGGTGACTCTGTCTTTATTTGACATGTATTTACAAAGTTTGAACCAAGCTGATACTCCCCTCTAACACTTAAATGGTGATTGTTGAGCCATCTTTTCCAATGTTGCCAGAATGAGAAATAATCCCTCTTCTATGATTACTGCCGACAATAGAACTCTACTTTCCTAACTTTTGACCATCCATTACTAGTTAAAGGTCATGCGCTCACCTGGTATCATAGAAAGTCAGGCAGTCTATCCACTAGCATTTATTAAGCACCTACTATATACCAGGTACTAGGACAAACACTGAGATCACAAAGAAAGGCAAAAAAATTCAATCAGCTTTTGTAGAGCAATGGACCCCACACCTTGTAAATCTCCGTTGGAATAGAATCAGCACCAGGTGCTTTGTTATGTGAAAGTAGCACAATGCCATTAAAGATCTCTTCTTCAGTTGGACCCCAGCTAAGGAGTGATTGATTTCCATCTGAGGTAAAAGATCAGTGGCTTCAGCATTGATTAATAATAGTCTGTTAAGAACACGATGGAAGTATCCAGCCCATCTCTCTAGGATCATGTCCTTATCACTAACCATTGTGGTTCCATCAGCACTAAGTAATTGAGATGCACCATGGGTCTTTCACCCATAAATAGCCTTCAGTGCATCATAAAACCTCATTGGATTGTAACTATCAACATAAAACTGAATTTCTTCTGTCCTGTTAATGAGCTGACAATCCTGCATCTCTCTCTAAGTTTCGATTGTACTTTACTTTCAATGGAATTGAATGCTACTTTCTTAGAGATGGATGAACTCTCCTGCTGTTACAACCTTTATATGGAGAACTCACACATGGTGAGAACTCACAAGATGGTCAGAAAAAGTGATATGAGGATATTCTCAGGGTCTCTCTAGGAACTTTAGACTTGGGACAACTAGATATCACAGTGAATGGAACACTGGCCCTGGAGTCAGGGAGACCAGAGTTCAAATCCAGCCTCAAACACTTAACACTTACTAGCTGTGTGATCCTGGGAAAGTCACTGAACCCCAACTGCCTTGCAAAACAAACAAACAAACAAAAACAAAAACAAAAAAGCTAGAACAACAACAAAAAAAGAACTTTAGGCTTGATTATATGACATGAGAGACATTGACACAGAACTAACCAGCATGGCGTGCCCTCATCAGAAAAGGTGTTGTGCTCTATGAGCAAAGCAGAATTGGATTAGCTCAGAGGAAACATCAGATGTACAAACCCCAATGTTCATAGAGACTATTTGTGTCTGACCTATGGCAAAGCATTCTGAGTTTGTATTGGTCTGATCAGCACAGTTGGACATTCTAATTTGACTCAACATAGTGATGCTATTTTGGTCTTCAAGGAAGAAGAATAGGAACCAAAAAACAAGCTATAGATATGGTAAAATGGGTGCAATCTCAATGGGAAGACACTTAGATAAAGAAGTACAGGGAAAGGATTCTTGGGAAGACTTGAAGAAAACTGGAATAACTGGAAGTCTGAGATTAGGAGAGAGAGCATTACAAGCATGGGGCCCAGTGAAAATGACCATAGTTGAGAAATGAATTATCTTGTTTGAAGAACAAAACAACTAGTATCACTGAATGACCAAAAACGTGTAGCCTAGAGTAAGATCAAAAACTAGAAAGTTAGGAAGCAGCCAGGTTATAAAGTCTGCTTTGTGAAGACCAACAATATTTTTTATTTGATTCTGAAGTTGAAAAAGAACAACTGGAATTTATTGAATTGAGGTGGCAGGTGGGCAAGGAGATGTATGATCAGAGCTACATTTTAGAAAAAATAATTTGACAGCTGAGTGGAAAATGGACTGAAGGGCAGAGAGACTGGAAGCAGGGAGACTTACCAGCAGCCTTTGTAAAAATCTAAGTCTGAGATAATGAAGACCTACACCAAAGTAGTGGCTATGTCAGGTGAGAGACTGACTCAGTCACGATTTGAACTCATATCTTTCTGATTTCATTATAGGATTTTAGTCATTGTGTTACCTAGCTATGTGACCCTATGAATTTTAGTGGAGGAGAGGTATTGTTGAATTATGGTAGCTAGGAATGAGCTTAAAAGTCATTGGAGAGCAAGGATTATAATTGCTTTCCTTCCTGGCCCTGAGAGTCGGATAATGAACAGGCAGTTTTGGAGTGGGTGCTAAGAGAGGTGGTGAAAAATAAATTTCATTGAGCTCTAGGAGATGGAAGAAATGAAGAGAAGAAAAAGGAAAAAAGGAGAAATTCTAGGTAGCAACTAGGTGGTACTATAGTGCAGAGAGTGCTGAATCTGAAGTCAGGAAGAGTTACCTTCCTGAACTCAAATCTAGTCTCAAACACTTACTTAGTTATATGATCCCGAGCAAGTCACTTAACCCTATTTGCCTCAATTTCCCCATCTGTAAAATGAGCTGGAGAAAAAACTGACAAACTGCTTCAGTGTCTCTATCAAAAAATTCCCAAATGGGATCATGGAGAGTCAGACATGACTGAACAACAATAATAGCAAGGGGATATCATAGAAGAACAAAGAAAGCAAAGGATCAGTGAATTCTAGAGCTGAGCCAGATAGAGGTAAAGATATGGAGAAATACAGATAGGGGAAATAGGTTTCAAAGAGAATAAAACAGATGGACCTAAGGAGCGAGGGGTTAGTCTTCCCCCTCACACTGTCCAGACTATTAAGAGCAAGCCCACTGCCTTGTCTTCTTCCACATTGCCTCCAAAGGAGCAAAGGATCACAAAACAAGCAGATAATGGTCTCTGTAACACACCAGGAGGGAGTCATGAAATCCTACTCTTATTATAACTTAGGAAAAAGTAGCACTTAGCCCAGATGCCAATGCAAGAGGCAAAGGCCAGATGTTCTGCCTCAGTATATCCTCCCTCTCAGGGTTGTTGAAAGCAAAGCTGTTGGTGAACCTTGATGAAAGTCTATTGAAATGGAATCCATCATTAGAGAGCTGTAAATACTACCTGCTCAGAGAAGACTGACATAGAAGTGAATGGGGGTGATCTTGGACAATCATTGGATAAATGGATTTTATTGAAGTACAGCCATCGGGTGGTCATTCTCAGAACAATGTCTACAAACTGTTCAGTGATTGCTTCTTCCTTCTAAGAAAGTACTATATAGTAGAGATCGAGATCACCTCTAAAAACCCTCATTTTTTTCCCCATCCACTTTGGTTCCGAGAGGAAGTTCTATCCAGAAAACTCAAATGCTTTTGTTTTTGAGTGAGAGGAATATACCACAGGAAACAGGGAAATCAGACATTTTGTCATGTATGTTTCTTGCCCTTCCTTCTATTGGAAGAAGAATGACATAGTGGAAAGAGCATTGGTTTGAGAATCAGAGAACATAGATTTAAATTTTCCTCTTACACACCTGTGTGATTTGGGGCAAATCTCCAGGTTTCAGTTTCTTTTCTTTAAAACAATGATGGTTGCCCATATGGTCTCTTCTACCTCAAAATTTAAAATCTGATGAAGTGAACAAAATCTGGATAGAAGAGGCATTGGAAGGTAATAAGGGATCTGAGGAGTTCTAGTCCAATCCCTTCATTTTATACAGGAGGAGACAAATGGAAATGAAGGGATTTACCCACAATCAACCAGGTAGCAAGAGGCAGGGCTAGGATTTGAACCCAGAGATTCTGATTCCAAAAGGAGCACTCTTCTCACATAGAGTTGTAATTTTTCTTACTAATAAATGTGTGTGCATTGGTAACTGGGTAGGTGGCATCTAAGACATCAAGGACAATAATTATTTTGTTTCTGTCTTTGAATCCTCATCAGTGGGGAGAATGACTGGCCTGCCAGATGGTAAATTCTTACTGAATGGAACTGAGAAAAAAACAGTTGTAGTCTTTGGGTCAGTGTTACAAGAAGTAAAAAATAAGCCCTGTACCAGGAGGGAAGCTGGGCTAGACAAGACCACCAAAGACTTATTCTAAACTGTCATTCCCTAATGGCTGAAAGTACTTTGATAATTTTGGTGAATAATGAGATGCTAACTTTCTTTTTGGAAAGAACTTTATATTACCATTGCTTTAATTAAATACTTCTCTGGGATTATATATTTTATTTTTCTTGAATGTGTATCTGTTTTCTTTTTTTTCCCATGGAAGGGTATGTGGTGATGGTCTTGTATCTGTGATTTTATCACTATAGGGAATTGGTAGGGATCAGCAGAAGGACCCACTATACAGATGCAGGCTAGCACTTAGAGCCAAGAATAACTTGACGAGAGTTTCTTGGGAAGCACTGACCACTGCATTTGATCATGGTTGTGCAACTAGTAAAACATGAACCCAGATCTTATTAACTCCAACTTATTAACTGGCCCTCTTTTTAATGTTATTCTTATTAGCTTATTAACTGGCCTTCTTTTAATATTTTATACTAATTAACTTATTAATTGGCCCTCTTTCTAATATGTTATGGTTATTAACTGTACCTCTCTTTAATACTCTATGATGCTTTAATTTATCTGTAGTACATTTAAATCATTTCAGGTAAAAATAATAAGTATATGCAGAACCATGTATCTATACAGCAACTAATATTCATTATGCATGTATATACACACAGCCATATATATACATTCAATTATGGAGAGTTCTAAATAAATCTTAGCCAGTTTAATTTGATAGCATCCTTTGGAAAACTCAAAACCACGAGGAGAACAAGTCTGGAAGTTAAAGCAAAAGGGCCTTAATTCCAAACTTGGCTCTTCTCCTTGCTCGCTGTGTGATCTTGTTCTTGGATTTCAATTTTTTTCTTTTTGAAAATGTTAATGGGCTATGATAACTAGATAACCTCTAAGAGCCCTCCCAGCTTTCCCTTCTGATCCTTTAACCTCCCAAAGCTCCTCACCTATGTATATACCTCAAAAGACTTAACAGAGACTATATATGTGTGTGTGTATATATACACATGTGTATTATTTATCTATATGTAAATATATACACACATATCCATACATATACATGTATACACACATAATATGTATTGGAATGAGTTGATAACTTTGCTACAATATAGTTGGTTTCCCATATAATCTTTTTTTGGGGAGGTGGCAAGGCCATCAGAGTTGAGTGACTTGCTCAAGATCACAGAACTAGTAAGTGTCAAATGTCTGAGGTTGGATTTGAACTCGACTCTGTGGTAGATGTTCTATCCATTATAGTGCCCACATAGATAACCCTCCTGTATAATTGTATATATTTTATTTTATGTATTTAAAAACTTGAGTTTAAGATGAGCTGCATAGGTTTCATCAGAATACCCAAGAAGCCCAGGTATACACAAAAAAGGTAAAAATTTCTAAGCTAAATCTCTAAAGACCTTTTAAAATCTTTTTATCCTTTAGTTTTGTGAATATCCTTTCCATTTACCATGTACACTCAAAAAAAGGGCTTTAAAAAGGCAAGACAACATAAAATTTCAGTTGCAATATTATGCAAATATATTTGTAGTTAGATATATAAACATCGCTTACATATACATATAAATATTTGATATTGTATCATAATTTATTATATTATCAACCAGGCAAAGCTCACGCTCAAAATGCTGAGGAGTTTAAGCTGAGTTAAAAGCAGAAACATTTTATTAGGAGGAAAATCAGACACTAGTGCCAAGGCTTCCAAAGGGGTCCCTAATCCAGGAGAAGCAGGAGAGATTTGTGCTTGAAAACCACAAAGGAGAGGTTTAGGGAAGGCTTGGGAAAAAGAAGGAACGATCTTTATCAGTAACAAATGAACACAGAAGGAAGATGTTTGGCAACAATAGTGGACTGCAAAACTGGATTGTGCCAGTCTGGGGAGAGGAGAGGTATAACTCAGCAAGATCAGCCAGTGAATAGCAGAAAAGGTTTCTGGGAGTGGCCAAAACTTTGGCTTATTGCAGGTTCCTGATTGACTCCTTTTAAAAAAGGTTTACTGAGTCCGTGCATCTGCCTGGCAAGGTAACACATGGAAAATAGACATATTAATCTTTGCGGTACTTATACAATATTATATCATATTATATCTTATATCCCAGCATCTTAAAATGTGGTTCGTGATCTCATAAATGGTTTCATAACTGAATGTGGGAGTTTCAAAATTATGATTTGTTATCAGTAAATGTTTGATTTGAATTTCTGTTTTATATACCCAGTGTCATGTAACAATTTCTCAGGTGAAAGGGGGTCACAAATGGAAAAGTTTAAGCTCTGTCATATATCATATTATATTATATCATATATTGCATCATATGTTATATCTTACTATAATATATTAGATTGTGGTATAAATTGCTAATTCCCAGTAAGTAGAATGCAATCAATGCTGCATAATAGTATATCTAACCTAAGAAGACCCTCCCAGTGTGGAGCCTTCCTTCCTTCCCCTCTTTCTGCCTCCCTCCCTACGTCAGGCAGATTATCATCATTAAGTAGGTGGATGGCCAGAGCTGCTGGACTGTCTCATTTTCTCCTCATCCACACAGATCGCTGAGCAGCCATTGGTTGTCTTTTCGCCATGGCAGGTCATTGACTTCTCTGGCTTTTATGACTCTCTGAATTCCCTCCATTTATAGGGTAACTATTTGGCATTTTGCCTCATTCTGCAGGTTAATGGCTTCTCGGTGAGTATGCTGGCCTTGGGAGGATTGGATTGAGACTGTGCACTCCTGCATCTTTATTGAGTGGCTGCTTATAACAGTCATCATCTTCTCTAAGGTTACTTGGCTCCCCACTCCATTTTAAAAGACCCATTATAATCAACTATTATTCTATGAATCTTCTTTACCCGGTGACTCTCAATGGACTGAGGCTCCCAAGAGCAAGGGGTGTGAAGCTCACTTTAGTGTTTACCCTTTTTCTAGGATCCCTTTTAAAATCAGGATTTGAGCCCTTTGTATTCTGGACAACTAGCATATTTTAAAACACGTAAGAATAGCACTTGAGGTTTTTATATTGCCAGTGAAAGTTATACAAAGTTGTAAGGATTTTCTTGGTCTGAGAGAACTGTGTTATTAGGGTCTTCAAGAGGCGTCGACGGCCATTATTTAGTGTTATAGAAAATCTACAGGCATAGGACCTCCCCTTTCTGACAGTGTCTCTAAAGGAGACTTCCAAAGAATAAGAAGTCAAGATGACTTGACATTCTAATCTTGGCTAACTCATCTTTCTTATGTGATGAATAAAACTATGTTTCCAATGAAGACATTTTAAAAAATCACAGTTTTATCACGAACAGTATTTGGATAGGCTAGAAAAAGTGATTAAAAGAAGATGTTGTCTCTAGGATACTTAGGATTTGGTTTATGTTTCTGGTATGGTTTTTATTGTTATTATATAAATACTAGCAATATACAATTTTTGTTATTAACAATTGTACATAAATCATTGATTTACCATGGGGGTGTGTGTGTGTGTGTGTGTGTGTGTGTGTGTGTGTGTGTAGAGGGACTCTTGCAAAAATATACATATTCAAATAAAAACAAATTCTTTCATTGGTAATATCCAAAAAGTATGTCTCAAACTGCACCCTGGGTCTATCACCTCAGTCAGGGGGTAAGAAATTTTTCCTATATTTACTGCCCTGGGATCAGGGTTAATTAATTTATTGATCAAAGTCATAAGTCCTTCAAAGTTATCAAAAGCAATTTCTAATACACTGTCTTATTCACACCCCTATTTCTCACCAAAATGTTGGACTTGGTTGGAATCAGGAAGAACTGTGTTAGAATGTTGCCTCAGACACTTATTAATTATATGACTCCTTGCCAATCATTTTACCTCTCCCAGACATTTTTCTCATCTGTAAAATGGGAATTGTAATGTCACCTCTTTCCCATCATTATCATGAGGATCAAATGAGATAATATACGTATACTAAGTTGTGAACCCTAAAAGTCTATATAAATGCCAGTTGTTATCATGTCATATTATTCTATGGACTTGAAATTTCACCTCATATTCTCATTAAGGCAAATCCTTGTAGGGTTTTATTATCATTGAGGGTTGTCTGGGGCAATTAAGAGTTACTTATCTTGACGTAATCAGATCTAGGACTTGAAGTGCCATCCTCCTGATTACAAGACTAACCCATCCTAGTCACTACAACAAACTCCTTGTCATATAGAAATTACTTAATAAATATTGGTTGAATTGATTTGAATTGACATTGTATAATACTTTGAATTTCTCTCAGTTTTATTTTCAGTCATTTTCCAGTCATGTCTAACTCTTCATGATCCCTTGGCAGAGATATTAGAGTGGTTTGCCATTTCCTTCTCTAGCTTATTTTACAGATGAAGAAACTGAGACAAATATGATAAGTGACTTACCCAGAGTCTCACAACTAATAAGTTTTTCCAGTTGTATTTGAACATGGGTCTTCCTGACTCCAGACCCACTGTTCTATCCACTGCACCACCTCACTACTTTCAATTCTAGGGTTGGACAGTGAAGGCTTTGCCTGAATTTAAAGGACACAAAAAGCATTTTTGGAAGAATAGAAATAGAATTAAGCACCTAGTTAGGAAGAAGAATTAGTTAAAATAGGAAGCTGCCAGATGGGTCACATCTTCTCATTTTTGGCTACATCTTCTCATTTTTGGCCATGTCCCAGGAGAGATCTACCCACCTACTTCCTCTGCGGTTGCTGGGCATAGCTGATTTGAGGGCATGACTATAATATTTGCTGCTTGCCCTTGGCATGCTTTATGTTGCCCTAAACACAGAAATTGCTTATTAAGGTGCTTATGCTTCTATAGATCTTATTATATTATATGGACTCTTCCCTCAGTCTTTCCAGTGCTCTCCATGACCCAGCTCCCACCTATCTTAACTGCCTCATGTCCCACTGGTCCTTTTCAAGCATCTTTACAATCCAGTCAAAGTGGTCTTCTAGCTGTTCCCTGAGCCTGTACTATCCTTTACCCCTTCTCTGTGTCTGTGCCCTTTCTTTCCCATACCTGGAACTCCCTTCCCTCCCTCTCTAGTCAGGTTTTGTTATCCTGTAAGTCTCGAGAACTGTTTGTAGTCCTCAGACACTTTTCAAATTTCAGAAATGGTGAGCCCAAGAATGTCCTACCTGAGTATTTGGAGTAGTAGCTGCTGATTGACTGTCTAATGGATTAGAGTGTAGAGCCCTATTGATATAGTCAACTAAACTAGAATGGAATCACCTGCTTAGCATGGGAGGACTCCTTCAAAATTCTTTGTTGGTCTGTTGTTGAAATGTGCTCGCATCTAACATATGTGCTCCATTGAGCACATAGTAGGTACTCAATACATGACACATAACCAAAACCAATCTAAAAGAACATTGAACCACAAGGGCTTTGAGTTCTCATTCCAACTCTTTCTCTTTTTCTCATTTCATTTTTTTTTCATACAGATGATACCTAATCTTCCAATTATGATTCCATATGTCTGTGTGATGGTGTTGGTCAAGGGACAGAGAAGGAGAGAATTTTCAGTCTTTATTAGCAATGGAGAAGCATATTATAAGTTTCTCTGGACCATACCCAAATATCTACAAGTAAAAAATATTAAAGAATCATAGATTTAAATATAGAAGGGACATTGGAGGTTACTGAATCCCATGCCCTCATTTTACAGATGAGGAATTGAAACCCAGAGGAAAGGAAATGGTTGTTTCTCAAGGTCATAAATATAAGAAAAGGAAAAAAAAAACAAAATTTGAAACCAACTCCTCTGTGTATGAATCAGCACTATTTACACTGTGTTGTTCTGATAAAACCTGAAATCATTTAAAGTTACCATGAGGAAGCCTGTTATGGGGGAAGGAGCCCATAAACTTTGAATCATGATGTTGCTAACTCAACCCTTTTTCAGTTGGGCAAATCTGTTCCCTCCCCCACGATCCTCAGTTTCCTCTCCTGTAAAAATCAGTGGCTTGGACTAGATGATATCCAAGGACCCTCCCTTCTCTTTTTCTGCAAATGAAAATCTGGACAGCAGTTAACATAGTGGGTGGTTATTCCCACTACAAATGTATTTTTTGCTTCTTAAACTTAGAATCACAGATTGTTGTGTTGAAGCTGAAAAGGACATTGCAGATAATCCAAGGCAACCCCCTCATTTTACAGATAAAGAAACTGAGACCCCAGAAAGATTGTATGTATGTAGTAAGCATAGGTTTTTCTTGATTCATGGATCACTTGGGTTAGACCTGACACCAGAGGACTCTCATTAACTCGAGGCAGCATGTTGTAGAGTGCTACATAAATGTCATCTAGGTAACTCCATGGATAGAACACTGGGCCTAAATTCAAACCCAGCCTCAGATACTCACTAGCTATGTGACCCTGAGCAAGTCACTTAACCTGTTTGTCTTAAGTCACTGCAAACCATTCCAGTATCTTTGCCAAGAAAACCCTATTGACAAGGTTAGTGCTCTATCTACTGGACCATCTATCTGCTCTTATCATCATCATCATCATCATCATCATCATCATCGTATTATTATTATTATTATACCTCTTTCTGCGTGATATTTGAGAATGTACAAACACACACACAGCTACTCATCTGAATTATGGGCAACCTGTCATACTTTGGATAATTTCCCTCAGGAAATCACCTTTGAGAGAAAACTTGGCAGAATAGTGCTGGGTTTCTCGGACTCAGAAAAACCTAAAAATGAACCTGGCTTCAGCCATTTCCTGGGCTAGTCACCCTGAGCAAATAATTTCTCTGTGTCCTTTTCTGTAAAATAAGATTAATTATAATACCTACCTGATAGGATTGTTATGAGGATGAGATGAAATGATGCTTGCAAAGTGCCTTGCAAACTTTAAAACATCACATAAATATGAATGGTTATTATCCTTCTATGTACAAGATACAGGTAACTTTTTGATAGCAGGAGCCATACTCTGAATTCGCTATTTTGTGGAGTTAGCTCGGGCACTTAGCTAGCAAAGTGGCTAGAACTCTGGGCCTGAAGTCAGGAAAATCTGAGTTCAAATCTAGTTTTAGACACTCGATAGCTGTGTGACCTTGAATAAGTCACTTAACTTTTACCTGCCTCGGTTTCCTCATCTGTAAAATGAAACTCATATTAGCTCCTCCTGCCCAAGGTTGTTATGAGGATCTAACTAGATGATGTTGATAAACCTTAGAACACAATATAAATGCTGACTGCTATTACTAATTGTATCCTGAGCTCAATCTTAGTATAAAAACCTTCTAAAGCTTTCTTTAAATCATTGTCATTTCATTATAATTTCCTCCTAACAAAGCTAAAATTGGAAAAAATATTCTGCAGAATAGTGGCTTTGACATGCTTGGTTATTGCATTTTTCCACAAACTACTGGATGTGTATTCTTTATTTACTTCTGGTCATTCTAATGTAACATAAAAAGAAGGGGGATGATTCTGGAGTACTCATCTCAATTCTGTCATTTACTAACTGTGTGACCTTGCATAAATCATTTCACTTTTCTGGGTCTCCATTTCCTCATATCTAAAATTACAGAATAAGATCAGATAATCTTAAAGTACCTTCCAAACTCTAAATTCATGACATGATATTATATATGATAGAATGCATAATACAGTTACTGATATTTACATCCCCCATGACATATTATTGATTTGGACTTTTCTCCCACAATTTGTTATTGTTGTTTAGTCATTTTTCAGTTGTGTCCAACTCTTCATGATTCCACTTGAAGTTTTCTTGGCACAATTACTATAGTGCTTCTCTAGATCATTTTATAGATGAGGAAACTGAGGCAAAGAGAGTTAAGTGACTTGCTCCAGGTCACACAGCCTAAGGCCAGATTTGATGTTTTCTTGGCAAAAATATCAGAGTTTGTCACTGTCTTCTCTAGCTCATTTTACAGATGAGGAAACTGGGGCAAACAGGTTAAGTGACTTTCCTCAGCTTTTTCCTCAATTTTATCAAGCTATCAAGAGAGTACCAGTGGAATTTTTTGGCTTTGCACCTGTCATCCCTCACACTTGTCACATAACCAGCCTATCTTTCCTTCTGTCATACAATCTCATTAGATATTTGAGCTCTTTTAAAGTAAAAGTGAAAAGAGAAAGGGGAAAGTCAAGGATGTTTAAGAACTGCATTTTAGAAGGCATCTTAGCCCAGTTATTGAAAGCAAAACATCGCTCACCTCAAACGACCAAGTTTTGGCGTCTAATCACTCTCTAAGTCTTTGCTTTTCAAATTACAGAAATGTTGAGCCCAAGAATGTCCTCCTCATGCACTTGGAACAGTGGTTCCTGATTGACTATCAAATGAAGCAGAGCCAAGTCCTGTTGATATTATGGGAGATATGCAGAATGAGATAGAATTACATAGTGGCAGGGAAGGACACAGGGGGAATAAAGTTCCTTTCCTACTCTTTTTTCCAGACAGTTTCATTAAAATGCAAATGATAACTCGAGCCATTTTTTTGGAGGGGATTGGGGTAGGGAGAGGTGAGAAGCAGGGAGGAGCAGGGAATGATAATGACAATAAATTGGAGTAATTTCATTTTCATAATAAGCTCCTTTTCCCTAGTAGAGGAATAACATTGAGAGTGATAAGGTCTTTTATGGATGTGACTGTCTCTCTTGAACCTAGAGTCAGAACTTATGACCTATCCCAGAATCCTTTGCAACACCATCATTCCAAATGAGCAACCAACATTTCTCACTCTTCTGTGGCCACAGACACGGGGTGACCAAACCATCTATTTGAGGCTAGATTGTCTGTTTTTAGCAGTGACTGTTGGGTCTCCTATTAGCAAATCCACCATCCCTAGAATTTTCTTTTTGAGGAACTCAAAAGACCCCTTCCTTTATTTCCTGTTTTCTTTCTTTTCCTTTTTTCTTTCTTCCTTCCTTTTTCCTCTTCTCTTTCTTCCTTCTTTCCTCCCTTCCTTCCTTCATTCTTCCCTTTCTTTTTTTCTTCCTCTTTTCTCTATTTTCTTTCTTCCTTTTTGTTAAAGTTATGTTTACCTTTTCTTCCTAGACAATAAATCCCTTTCTATGTATATTTGCAGATCTAGAAACCTATGTTCCTATGGAAAATGATGGGAAGAATGTCATACCAAGTTGGGTCTTCTCTCCTCCAGCTTGCTTTTCCCCGGGAAAATGTGCATGAGAAGTAAAATCTGGCATTGTTCACATTTGGGCATAGGAATTACGTCTTGACAGACTTTCAAGAAAGCCAATAATGAGCCAGAGATATTTCTTAAAACAAAGCAAAGCTAGAGCTTGTAACAGATGCAACCCTGGGGCTTCACTGGCTTGAATTTTATCATGGCAACAATAGTGTCATATCAAGGTGGTTGGTACAAAGACATGAGTCAGTTGTAGGATGGGAAAGAGAAATTCAAAGGCTCCCCTTGCCTAGTCCCCATCTTAAAGATGACACCAATTTATAACTAGATAGATCAGTTGTTTTTTTAGAGAGGGTCACAGAAGGCAATCCTACAACTTCCTCCCATGATTCTCCATTGTTTGATTATCCCTTAAAGCCAGTGAATGGTGTCTCCCATCTAACCAAATTGCTTCTGTTTCTTTGGTGGCAAATGAAAATACTCAGTCACTCTCTCTCTGTAGTTGACTTCATGGTTCTCATTAGAAAATCATAGTTTTGAAATGAGCAGAACCAGGAGATCAATGTACATGGCAACAGCAATATTATACAACGATCAGTTCTGATGGATGAGGCTCTATCCAACAATGAGATGACTGAGGCCAGTTCCAATGATCTTATGATGAAGAGAGCCATCTACACCCCGAGAAAGGATTGTGAGAATTGAGTGTGGATCACACCATAGCATTTTCACTCTTTTTGTTGTTTGCTTACATTTTGTTTTCTTACTCATTTTCTTTCCTTTTTGATCTGATTTTTCTTATGCAGCAAGAACAATGTATAAATATGTTTACATACATTGGATTTAACATATTTTAACATGTATAACATATATTGGATTGTTTGCCATCTAGGGGAAGGCATGGGGAGAAGGAGGAGAAAATTTGGAACACAAGGTTATGGAAGCGTCAATGTTGAAAAATTATCTATCCATATGTATTGGAATTAAAAAAAACTTTAATAAAAAAAGAAAAAAAAGAAAATCACAGTATTCAGGAAGTGAGGATATTCCTATGTGAATGATATGATTGATAGAGCACAGGATTGGGAGTCAAGAAGACTTGAGTTCAGACACTGACTCAGAAACTTAATGTTTTTAGCTGTAAAATGAAAGAGTTGAATGTGATGATCTGTAAGTTCCCTTCTAACTCCAAATCTATGATCCTATTATATAGTCCAACCCTTACATAAAAGAAATCCCCACTATAAAATAATGCTCAGAACTTAGCCCAGTGCTTGACAAATAGTAGGCACTTAATCACTATTTATTTATTTGTTGTGACTAGAATATGGCCAATAAGTTACTGAGAAGTAAAGGAAATGGGAAGAAGTTTCAAGGAGCAGCTAGATGGTACAGTGGATAGGGCTCCAGGGTTAGAGTCAGGAAGACTCATCTTTGTAAATTCAAATCCAGTTTTAGGCACTTAATATCTGTATAATCTGGGACAATTCACTTAACAATATTTGCTTCAGTTTCCTCATCTATAAAATGAGCTAGAGAAGGAAATGGCAAACCATTCCACTATCTTTGACCCCAATTGGAGTCACAAACAGGCAAACAGGATTAAAATGATTGAACAACAACAAAAGAGAATATTATTGATTTTTAATGGTGATGTCACAGAACATAGTTTCAAATAAATGGTAGAGACTTTTATTTAAATCATATGCTGTTGAGACATCAGAGATACTTGGAGCATTCCAATGGAGACCTTCTTTCAAAAGGATATTCCTCCATTTGCTTCTCAAGCCCCTTGTGTAAAAAACAGAACTTACTATAATACTGGAATGGACTAACTCTGTTACCATATCTTAGTCTTCTTAGCTTCCTTTATGGTTCAATTCAGATCCGCTCTCTTGAAGGAAGCCTTTCTCAATTCCCTTAATTATTGGTGTTCCCTCATTTATCCTCAAAATTTCATGTATATTTTATCTATATTCATGTTGCAATCTTTTGAGAAGTGATTCTTTTCCCATTTTGTCCCTGAATTCCCAGAGTGCCTTGAATATAATAGGTATTTAATAGATCCTTGTTGGACTATGTAATGGACTGAATCTTGTAACTGGTTCAAATCCACATTAATATAGTGTCATCTAGACAGCATGACATGCTAGGTAAGGCATTGGACCCGAAGCCAAGAGGGCCTAGACAAACCTTGCTTCAGATGGTTATGAACTGTGTGAACCTAGGAAAATGGTTTAATCTCTACAGGCCTCAGATTTCCCATCTGCAAAATGGAAAAAGGATGTACTCAATGGCCTCTAAGATCTCTTCCTAAAGTCTACATCTATGATATAACCTTAGAGTCTTACAGGTAGGTAGGTGGCTCAGTGGATAGAGTGTTGGACCTGGAATAGGAATCCCTGAGTTCAAATCTAGTCTCAAACATTTACCAGCTATGTGATTCATTTAACTTTTGGTTACCATAATCCACTGGAAAAGGAAATGGCAAATCCTTCCAGTATTCTTTGCAAAAAAAAGGATATCCTTTCCACAGACGGTATTCATGTGCTACGCTCTCCAGGGTCACAAAAAGATGCAGCTGAATGACTAAACAAAAACAAGTCCTCCATTTTTGTAAGTGGTCCCTTTCCAGTTCTAAATCAGGATGTTAGAACTCTCTGATAATAACAGCAGCTTATGTTTGTATAAAACTTTATGGTTTATTTAGTATTCCTCTCCCAGGGGCTCTGTGAGGTGGGTTGGAGAAAAAGTTATATCTGTTCACTGAAGGCTTATGTCTCTATTGCATAAACCATGCTGGGCAGAGAGAACAAATACTTCTCGGTGTGCTCCAGATGATACAATTCACTTGTAAAGAGGCAAGTAGTCTGCCAGCTATCTGAAGGTCCTCAGCAAGCCTTTCAAGTCCTTAAGCAGTAATTAAGCACTTGCTATGTGCTGCTCACTGTACTAAGCATAGCAACACAAAGTAAAAATAACAGTTCCTATCCTCAAGGATCTTGCAGTCTAACAGGGATGTACATACATAAATCCTCAACCTCTAACATTTTTAGGGGAAAATGTGTACCTTCTTTATTTCAATTAGATTCAACAGACATTTATTTGGTGCCTCCTATGTGTCAGAGGTAGCTTGGTGAAGTGTACAGTGAGCCTGGCTAAGATTCAGAAAGACCTAGATTTACATTCTATTTCTTGTCACATATTGGCTGTGTGACACTGAACCAGTTGCTTCACCCAGCTTTCTGTACCCCAGGCAAATGTGTTATAAGTTATAAACGTATGGATATTCTTTGGTACAGGGGAATTTCTTCTTTGAAAGTCCCCGAGTTTTATAAAATCACAGGTCCAGTCTCATCCCTTCCGATGTGCCATATACTGAGGATCCAAAAGCAAAAATGAAATAATTCCTGCCCCTAAGGGACTTACATTCTATTTGGGAGATGTGGCATGTATACATATACAGAAATACAGACCATCACAAAGAAATTTCACCAGAAAGAGAACACTTATTAAAAGACATCTTTCCTTATATTTTCTTCCTTCATGATCTCCCACAGTAAAAGTTAACAAACAGCTCTAATGATCCCCATATCACATCTTCACTATATCCCTTGAAAGCTCCAGAACCATATTCTGGTTGTCTCATGATGACCCCTGGTCTTCCCTTATTTTTTGTTGTGTCTTATTTTTTGTTGTGTCTTTGATCATACCTATAATTCCCTATAATTCATTTCAAAGTCCAGATTAGCAACATTTGGGATAGTCTGAAGCTGACCATCAGGGAATGCTGGGGTTTGGGGGATCCTCCCTCTTCAAGTTCTGCTCAGGAATCTCCATATTGTAGAACTATGCTTTAACTTTCATCAAGTCCATGGCCTCCTCCTCTTGGATCATTCCTCTATCCCTTTAGCCCCTTCTCCCAGATTCCTCAATTTTGAGAAAGATCCAGGAGAGCCTTCCTTCTTTCCTCTCCAGGCTTTGCTCTTGACTCTCTTGACTCTACTGCCTTTGCCATTCTTCAGTTCTTCAGTTCCCCCTTTTTCTGTTGTGTTCCCCCAAAAGAGTGCCAGACCTTACCAAATAGATATTGCTTCCTTTTTGCTTCTGATTGCATCCTCTGGGCTTAGCCCAGTCACTGGCACATTCTTAATTTTTAATAAGTGTCCTTTGAGAAAGTCACTGACTGAGCATCCTCCTTTTGACCAGAATTTCAGTCCAAGGTAAAGTATTCACCCCCTTTTCAGGTTTGTAAATGTTTCCTATGTCACTTTTTTTCCCTTATCTCTCTTCTGTATACAAGCTTAGCAATTCCTTCAAAAGGAGTGTGGGGTGGTTATCCTTGAGAAGTTAAGACTTAGAAAACACATGATAGTATTTGAAGGACTGCCACATGGAAAAGAAATTATATTATTTTCTTCTTGCCCCAGAAAGCAGAACAAAGAAAAATGAGGAAAAATTGAAATGATGCTGATTTAGACTTCCTGTAAGTAAAAATTTCCCAACCATTGGAGCTGCCCAGAAACAGAATGAGCTGCTGCCTTCCAGCTTCCACCCACTGAACAGGAAAACCACCCTAGCTAAAGCTGCAAGACACCCTGAAGAAGAGATAGGAGGCAGCATGTGCCAGGCGAGGTAAATCAATGCAATCGCCTCGCCCAAACCTTGATGGAGTGGCCCAGAATTGTGAGACCAAGAGCACCAGGAATAGAAGTTCCCCCCACTCCCCAGTCCCAGCTTCTAGCCTGCCCCTGAAGCCATCATCCAGAAATCAAACCTCATGGAATTCTTATGTGGCAGCTTTCTCTACAGGGTCTGCTATCCTTTTATCCTTAGAATTCAGAGCTGTGTGTGAGTGTGTGTACAAACATATACATATATATACAAAGCTATAGTTTTACCTTTGTGTGTCTATTATACACACACATTTTGTATATATATAGCATATGTGTATATATAGGATATATATATGTGTGTATATATATATATATACACACACACACTTCTACTTATACACACAGTCACCTGTATGTGTGCTTTTGACCAGATATCTGAGGCATAATTCTTCATTTTAGACAAACAAATCCTGCATTGTTGCTGTGCATCCCCCACTCTATTAGTAATGCTATCTGTTCAAATGGCATCTGCAATAATAAGCCAGCTTTATGTCCTCTCGGGGTAAATGTGTCACAGAAAATACTCTAAGTTGGATTCAAATGGAATACTGTTGTGTGTAGTTCCCCGTCTGCTTCTTAATTCCTCTTCCCACTATCCCTTTGCATCTTAGAAGAATGACTGTAGTTAAGAGGAACTCAACTAGATGCCCATCTTTCCATATCTATCTATCTCACAAGGCACAGGCATTTTTGTTTTTTCTTCTTGCATGTTGTTATACTGTTCGTTTTTAATTAGAACATTAAATACTATAGTTTCCCTTTATGAAGCCAGCAGGGTTTTCTTTGCTGTGAAAATGAGTGACTCGAATTACCCTCCTCCTAATGGAGAAAGTGTAATTAACATTGTCTTGAGGCTAATTTCCATTTATGTTGCCATTCTTCATCAGCTGAACATCATTCTCTGGAAAAAGTCAATGTGTCACTTTTATTGGCCCAGACTGCACTCTAACACCAAGAAAATTAATTCAAGCTACATTAACGTACTTAACTTCAAATACAATGAAATTACCTGATGACAGAAGTTATCTCCACTCTGTCTTTTATGAAGTCATGTCATCTGCTGGGCAGCTTGAAAAATGAGATTGCTCTGAAACGCCTCTGCTATTACCGATTTCTAAGCTGGGAGAGAGACAAGCCACTGGACAGAAGGATAAACTGGGTACTTAGGAGGAATGCCAATATTTACCCATGGACTGCAAAGGCAAAGATCCCTTTGGGAGGTGACTGAAGTACATACAGTTGGGTGGATTGCCTTTCAAGTGTGTGCCCTTCTCTTCAGAATATATCTTTGGTCCATGCTACAAATGATGAAAAAAATCAAATCAGAGAAATCAGAGACAGGGATATGCTTTGAGATTCTGTGCTTCTATATATCTGGCTAGAGCATGCTCACTTCTCTAGAGAAGATTGAAATCCACTTCTTGATTTTAAACTGCTTCTCATTGCCAGAGTTCAGGATGCTTATAGAACCACACAAGTCTAACTGATGCTTGAGACAGAACCCCATCAGTATCTTTTCAGATGAGTGGTCCAGCCTCAGCTAGAAAAGCTCCAAATGGAGAAAACCCAACCTGTCTCAAGTCAGCCTATTCTACTTTGGGGTATGAGTAGGGAATTATTTTCCTGTACCAGCCTGCAATCTGCCTCACTGCAGCTTCCAAGTATCTCAAAATAATGGATAAAGTATTGGGTTTCTAATTACAATATCTGGGTTCAAATCCTTCCTCAGACACTTACTAGTTATGTAACCCTGAATGAGTCACTTACCTATTTTCAGTTTCTGCGTTCTCATCTATAAAAAGGACATAATAATAATATTATCTATCTCATAGATTCATTGTGATGTCCCAATGTGCTTTGGAAACCTCAAAGTTCTATGTAAATTCCAGTTACTATTATTTTTGTTGTTACTATTATAAGCATATGTAGCTGGTTTCATAGTTAAATACTAGGAGCATTCCACCTGCTTGAGCCAACAGAGTAAATCTCATTCTCTTCCATTTGACAGCCCCTGATGTAAGTGATCATGGCTACCCCCAAGTTTTCTTTTTCCCTCAGAAGATCCTTATGTAAAATTAAGTTTAGGCTCCTCCCCATCCTAGTCCTCTGCTTATTTCCCAGTGCAACCTAACCCAGAAAGAGTACAAGTTCCCCTCCTTTTCCCACATTGCATTTTAATGGCTTTTGTGATAACGCCAACTTCTCATGTAGAAAGTTAATTCAATGGCCATTGATTTTACACCTATTATGAGAGATGCAGCATGGTTCAATGAATAGAAAGTCAGACTCTAAGTGAAGAAGACCTATGTTTAAGAGCTTGTCCCTCTTATCATGGCAAGTCACTTAAATTCTGTTCTAGGCAACTGCCTGGTATTAGCAGTTTCTGAGAATTTAAGGCTTTCATTGATAAAGGAAGTTTGTCCACTTGGATTTCTTATGAATCCATGGGTCAAAATCCTCATCCTTTTTCTCTATGTTCTAGATACTAGGAATATATAGACAAGACTGACCCCCTTCTTGTCCTCAAGAAGATTACATTTTATGAAAGATAACTTCAAGACAGATAAATAAATATTTATAAAAAAAATACAAAGTGATTTCACTGGGCATTTGGGGTGGGATGGCACCAATACTAAGAGTCTTTTAGAGATGGTAGCATTTGACTTTAGCCTTGAATGGAGCTCAGGATCCCCAGACTCAGAAGATAAAGGACACACTCTAGGCATGGGGGATAACCTGTACAAAGGTGTAGAGGCAGAACCTTTTGTGGTATTATGTGGAAAACTTAAGGGGGGCCGCTTAGCTGGGATATAAAGCATGGGAAAGGGAATCATGGGAAATCAATCAGGAAAGATAAGTTGGAATCCGACAGTGAAAGGCCTTAAAACAACAAATCCACAATTTTATATTTTATCCTAGAGGCAATAGGGAGTCCTTGATGCTTCTTGAGTCAATGTCAGGACATGCTTTAAAAATATCAATTTGGCAGTTGTGGGGAAGATGACTCAGAAAAGCCAGAGATTAAATAAAGAACATAGCCAAGTCCCATTGTTAGGTTAAGGAGTATTAAGAACTGAGTTGGTTTCTGCTTCCTGGGCAATTATTCTGTATCTCCAAGCCAATGGCTAGGTGTTGCTTTTACCCTGCTGGACAATTCAGATCACTCTGCTGCAGTGAGTTCCATGTGGTAAATTTCTTTGAAGAATTAATCCTCTTAGAAAGCACTGTTCTTCCAGCTCCTCCTAGAATCAAAGCCCACAAGGTGAATCATCCAAAGTGGGATTGCCTTATTCTGCAGGAAACAGTAACTCCTCCAGTTCAATTGAATGCACTCCAACAAACATTTTTCAAATACAGTGTAAATAGAGCTCTGTGGCTGCCTATGGCATCAGATGTCATTCTGGATATTGGCCTTGGTCTTCATAGAACCTAAGTGGGTGAAGGAAATAAGCATCTTATTTACCCCTGAGAATTTTCTTGCTCCCTGTTCTTTTCTTAGAGATAGGGCGTTATGAAAAAGTACATCTTGGCCCTGTATTATTTCAGATTTTTATCAATGATTTGTGTTACAGGATATATAGCACCTTTATTAGATTTGCAAATGAGACAAAGCTAGGAACAATAGTTAAGCACAATGAAGGTCAGACAACCAAAAGTAGCATGACAGACTAGAACATTGGACTAAATCTATAGAGTGAAAATTAATAGGAATAAATGTAAAATCTTATTCTTGGCTTTAAAAAATTTAATTTCATAAGCATAATGTTGAGAAGGCAAGATTAGTCAAAAAAAAATATTTGAAGGAAAATAGAAGGAGTTTCAGGAGGCTCAAAACCAATATAAGTCACTGAGCAACTAAGAAAATAACACAATCTTAGGCTCCATTAAGGACAGCAGTTTCCAGGTGTAGTGAGATGATGTTCCTAGCCTAGTCAGAACACATCTGGAATATTGTTTTCAATCCTGAGCTCGTTTTAAGAAAGACATTGGTAAATTTAATAATTCCTATTATTGTAGAGGGTAACAGCATCCTCCCAGTCCCTCAGGCTTACAAGCTAAGAGTCATTTTTTATTCCTCACCATCTCTCACCTCATACTACATTCCCATATCCAAGCTGTTGCTAAGACCTGTCAATTTTACATTTGTAGCATCTCTCAAATGTACCTCCTCCTTTTTACTGACCACTGCCACCTCTCTAGTACAGACCCTCATTACCCCATACCTAGACTATTGCAATAGCTGTTGGTGGTCTTTCTGCCCCAACAATCCATCCTCCATTAAGTCACCAAAGTGATTTTCCTAAATCACTCTTCTGCTTATATTATCCTCATTCAATAAACTCCACTGGATCTCTATTGCTTCCAGAATAAATTCCAAATATTTAATTTGACATTCAAAACCCTTCATAATTTAGTCCCCTCCTACCATTCCAGAGTTCTTATACCTTACTCCCTAACACATACTCTTTGATCTAGTAAAAATGGACTCTCAGCTGTTGTATAAACAAAATTCTTCATCTCTGATCTGGGCACTTTTTCTGATTATCTCCAATGCCCAGAAAGTAGCATAGTAGATTAAAACACTGATTTTAGAATCAGAAAGACCCATCTTCATGAGTTCAAATCTAGTCTCAGAGCCTTATTAGTTGTGAGACCCTGGTCAAGTCACTTAATCCTGTTTATCTCAGTTCCTCTTCTGTAAATAAAAAAAATAAAAATAAATTGGAGCAGGAAATGGAAAAGCACTCCGGTATTTGTCAAAACCAAATAGGATCACAGAGAGTCAGATGTGACTGAAAAATACTTTAATAACCACAATATCTTCCATTCCTGAAATGCTATTCCTCCTTTGCTCTGACTACTGACCTTGATTTCCTTTAAGTCCTAAATAAAATCCCACCTTCTACAAGAAGAATTCTTAACTTCCCTCAGTTCTAGTACTCTTTGGTTGATTATTTGTTATTTATCCTGTACATAGCTCTCTTTTTGTATATATTTTTTTGCATATTGTCTTTCCTATTAGATTAAATTAAATTAAATTAAATTTCTTGAGGCCAGGGATCCTCTTTTGTCTTTTTTAGTATACAGAGAACTTAGTACAGTACTTGGCCCACAGCAGGAACTTAATACATGTTTATTAAATTGAATTGAATGACAATAAAAAGAGTGAATGGCCTTCAGTTTATACCATATAAAGATGAGTTAAAGACTCTGGGAATGTTTTACCTGAAAAATGGAAAAGATAGGAGCCGGTAGAATAGCCATCTGTAAGCATTTAAAAGGTTGTCATTTGGAAGAGGGATTCACTTTGTTCTCATTGGCTCCCTGAGCAAAATTAGGTAAGAACAATAGGTGAAAATCACAATGAGCTCAGTGAGAAAAAAAAAAAAAAGCTTCCCTAACATTAAAGTGATCAAAAGGGTAATGGACTTCCTTCAGATTTAGTGGAATTTCAGTTTGCAGGAGGTATTCAAGAAAAAGCTCAAAAATTTACTTGTTGAGTCTTTTGTATTAAGGATCATTATCACAGGGTTTTATCAATTTCCCTCATTTAAAAGGAAGGAAATGGAAGCTGAGGAAGGAACAATGAATTACCTAAATCCTACTGGTAATAGGGTTTGGAATAGAACCCAGATCCCCCAATCAATCCCAATACCCTTCAGAGTGCTCTTTTGAAAGATGCTTTTTTATAGTATGGGTTGGACAAGGTGCCTCTTTCTTTGTTAGGAAGTCCTTCAGTCAACCAGCCTTTGTTAAACCCTCACTAATTATACTAAACACCGGGAACAAAAGAATGGTGAAAACTTAGTCTGTACCCTCAAGGAGCTTATATCTTAACGGGGAAAAAACATGAAAATAACCAGACAGAAGGTAATCTTATTCGATGATTCTTCTTAAAGATAACTTGGCCAGTGAGTTCTTCAACTTTAACAAGCCTTTGATTAAGGGCCTAGGTGTGTGACCTGAACACCCCTTTCAAATAAGCTTTTCTTCTCATTTCTAAAGGATGCCCTCACTTTAGAAATTTCTTCTTTTAAAACATGTCCTTGGTTTTTTGGTAACCACTCAGCGACAGTGTGGCTGTCAAGAGCTCTGAGATATGTTACCTTTCATCTGTACAGAGGGGTTATTATTTGGCCCAGCTGATGATTGGCTAACAATGGACAAAGTCTATATTCTGGATCTTTCTCAAACAGTGAGCTGTGGGGGTCACCAGAAGTTAATCACTATGGGAGAGACATGTCGGGGAATTAATCTTGAAAAGGACACAGAGTCAGTGCCTAGGAAGACGAAGAAAAGTTTTCTTATATCAGGCTGAGTTTTGAGTTATATTGGGCAATTTTAGGATCTCTTAAGTTGATCAATCTCACAGTTTCAGAATCAGATAGGATTTCAGTTGACAATAAGTCCAAATGATACCTGAAATATTATCCTCTCAAGGAGTCATCTAACTTTTTTTATTGAAAACCTGTGTAGAGGTTTTTTCTCTGAAACTACTACCTACAAAAACACACTATTCTATTTGCGAAAGACTTTAATTTTTAATTGTTTTACCACTAAGCCTGAATTTGCCTATCCATTGCTTTGATCCTTTACCTCTAGAAAGACAATAGAACATGTCTAATCACTGCCACTGGAAAGTCTTAAAATATACACACTATCTTCTATTTTCTAGGTCATGCTTTTCTAGTTCCTCCAAACAGTCCTCAAAGGGCCTGAGCTGAAGGCTTTTCACTATCTTAATTGTCCTACTCTGGAACTCTCTAGCTCAGGTGTTCTTAACTATTTTGTGTCATGGACTTCTTTGGCAGTCTGATAAATATGGGGGGTGTCTTCCCCAAACATGTGATAAATAGAATGACCATCTGAGAGCAATTTATTCTAATGGCCACGAAGAGGACTGAAGTGGGCACTGTGGAGCAATTAGAGCTTAGTCAGGTAGGAAAAATGCCAAGATCATTTACTGTATCTCAGACCACTGCCAATCATCATGACTTTTGTCAAGCTACTAGACTTTAATATCTTTGGAAAAGAGTGTGAGGCTGACAACTTGTGTGTACTCTGGCTTACTGAAATCCAATTCATATGCAAGTTAGGGCATCATCCTGTACTCATTGGTCTTCTTCCAAAAAAAGGACAAACCACAACAACAAATCCTATGAATTGTTTCTCAGAATAAAGTTTTTAAATGCTTAAAATAAAGTGGAAAAGATTATAAGAAAAAGCAATCATATTGAAATAGTCATCAAAATATATTTTTTAAACTTGCAGACTTCCCTGAAATCTTTGCATAGATTTCAAAGGGTTTATGAACTCCGGATTAAAGACCTGATCAATGCCCTTCATTAACTGTGGAACTCCTGTTTTTTTTAACTATAAGGCTCATCTTCTATCCACTATATCACAAAGTCTCTGGGTTCTGTCTTATATTGTTCCTTCATTGTTTCAGCCTCCTCTAATTTCTTATAATCTTGGGGAGATAACTGTACAATCTGGAAGCATTTGCCATCATAAAATAAGATCTATTGGTCTTAATAAATAGACTTTAAAACTGAACAATTTGTTTCAACTGCCATGAAGGAAGCTGAAAAAGGCATTATATATAGGCCTAAAGATGTTCTCTGGGTTTGTTGCACAATATACATTCTCCCCAAATAGAATAAAAACATCTTAAAAGTAGAACTGTTTCATTTTTGTCTTTGTATGTCCAGCACTTGTTTTAAAAAAAAATGTTGATTGACTATTATCTGTAAATTATCTGTCTATGCAAAAAGACACATTATCAGCAAGTAGGCCAACAAATAGCAACTTATTTTTGGCCACAATAATTTATAAATCCATTTGCTTTGATATCAATCATTAAACAAGCATTTATTTGCTACCTATTATGAACTCGCAATTCTCATTTGTTCATTAGATGTGAACAAAATCTAGAGTTCCCTAGGTATCATGGGAATTCTGTCTGGACTAGCATAAAGATGTGAACGGGCTCTGTGAGTCTTTTAAAAAAATACAAATTTTAGAAAGATTCAAGTGCTTAATCAAAAAAAAAAAATTAAGATAGTAGTAAATGAGTGAAAAAGAATCTGTTGCTGAGGAGGAACAGAGACAAGACTCAATTTCAATCTTGGTCTTCTTCCCTACCCTTCTTTGGATAAGGAGCTCATGAACTTCAGAAGTTTAGAGAATTTTGGTTTTCTCATCTTTCCATTAGCATCCTAGTTCTATCCCCATAGAAACTAATAATTGTACCTACATTAGAAGCCAAGAATTAGCTGGATATTGAGTTGGACCTCTAAAGATAGTCTAAAAGAAAATTTACACATTACCTAAGTTAAGGACTCCAATACTTGTGTCTCCTTGTCCATTGCTAAAAGAACACCTGAAAAATAGCCACCATTGTTACAGAAAGACTTTTGAGAACTATGAGATACCTTTCTGTCACATGTTCTTTCTGAGCTTAAGTCTACTTTCCCTTGGATGCAGTATGCATTTATG
This sequence comes from Antechinus flavipes, assembly GCF_016432865.1. Classification (NCBI taxonomy): domain Eukaryota; kingdom Metazoa; phylum Chordata; class Mammalia; order Dasyuromorphia; family Dasyuridae; genus Antechinus; species Antechinus flavipes. The sequence goes on from NC_067398.1 coordinate 687,175,259, forward strand.
GGAGAGTGTCACAGATTTTCGGAAGAATGTTTTATACAATAATTCTTGCTTTACCACCTTAGTTAAATACTTCCTTTCAAAAAGAAATTAAGTCTGGTTAACTAAATTATATGCTAACTGACAACCATAGTAAGAATCACACTCATGGGGGCTCATAAGCTGTACTAGTATATAAACAATCTCCTAAATCTTCAAGGATTCTCCCCCACCCCAGATCCTAAGGGGAGATAAAGTAGCTATCCTCTGGGGATGTGATTCATTAGTGAGAGTGGGAGTTAGGATAGCTGCCACAAAGAACATGATAGTAACCAATCAATCAGTAAGGATTTATTAAGTGTCTGTTTTCCTCTAGGCACTAGAGTGGGCAATACCTTTTTATAGTGACAAAAATGAAAGTTTCTGCTCTCAAGGAATTTGCATTCTAATGAGAGAGAAATCTGCAATCAACCAATCATTCATTCATTCCATCATCAACCAAGCTTTCCAAAGACAGAAAAATGAAACTTCTGCCCCATATAATGTTGTTCTTCAGTCATGACACTTATCTGACACTTCATGACTATATTTTTTGGGGGGTTTCTTAGCATTCTACCCATTGTGTCACCGAGGTGCCACAGTTGTATACAACAGTCTACAAAGAAGTACGTACATGGGTCTACAAATAAAGCTAGAGTCAGGAAGCCTCAGTTTCCTGATTTCAAATCTGACCTCAGAGACATATTAACTGTATGACTCTGAGCAAGTCACTTAACTCTATCTCAGTTTCTTATCTGTAAAATGAGCTAGAGAAGAAAATGAAAAACCATGTCGGTATCTCTGCCAAAAAAAAACTCCATACAAGATGATGGAAAGGCAGACAAAATTTAAAACAACAACAAATAAAGGTTCCTATAAAATAAATATAAGATAATCTGTGGGGTGGCGCTATCAGCTGTAGTGATCATTTAAGTGGCATAGTAGATCAAGCTTTGGGCCTAAAATCAGGAACACTTGAGTTCAAATCCACTGTGATTCTGTGACCCAAATCAAGTCTTAACCTCTCTCTGCCTCAGTTTCCTCATTTGTAATTAAAGGCAGTAATAGCAGCTTCCTCATAGAATTGTTTTGAGGATAAAACAAAGATGATATTTATAAAGAGCATAGTAATCTTAAAATGCTATATAAATATCTGTGATGGGGTCTGTGGGGGATTATAATGAGGAGGAGGAAGAAGAAGCACAGAAAAAAAGAAAATGGAAAACTTTCAGGCAGAAGCCTCTCTTGGGGCAAGAGGGAATAGATAGAGCTTTTAAAGTCCCTAGAACATTCTGTACAAAAGACTAGGTAGACAGGAGATGGAAAGGTGTATATATTGGGAAATAACAAATAGGCTGATCTAGTCAGAATACAACATATTAAAGGGAAGGACAGTATAACACTGGGAAAATAATCAAGAGAGAGAGATAGCAAAGTGCTTTAAACACCAAACAGTGAAGCTTATATTTGATTCTGGAAGCAAGTGGGAGCTTTCTAATGGAGGAAGTAATACAGGCAATCCTATACTTTTGACATTTTGGCAGCTTCAAGAATGGGGTGGCTAGATGATACACTGGATAGAGCACCAGTCTTGGATTCAGGAGGATCTGAGTTCAACTATGGCCTTAGAACCTTGAGCCTTACTAGCCGTGTGACCCAGAGCAAGTCACTTAACCCCAGTTCCCTCACTTAAAAAAAAAAAAAAAAAAAAAAAAAAAAAAAAAAGCATGGCAGCTAGATAGCCCGGTGGAAAAAGCACTGGCCTCCAATAGGAAGGACCTGAGATCAAATTCAGCTTTGGACACTTAAGTCCTTACTAGCTGTGTGACCCTAGACAAAAGAAGAAGAAAGAGGCAGAGAAGGGAATGGATCCAACTCTTTCCTCCCACAAACCAACCTTTGTATTCCTCCATTTCTAAGCCATAGGATCTGAAGAGGTAGAAGCTCTATATGTGAATTGCAATCAGAAAGGTCCTCTGACTCCTTCCTATCGACTCTCATTCAACTAAATTGTAATGGATTTGATTGTGTATAATGAGGCATGATCTATCCTGAGCCTTTCGAATAATTTGAGAACAATAAATCATTTTGGCCTTGTCAGGCTAATTCTCAGCACTCTGCATTAGGTAAACAAATTGGGTGCCATTATGTTATAAAGTTTTCAGGAAACCAAGAGGCAGGAATTGTATTATTGTATTTTCAAACAATAAGTGGTTGGTAATTATTTTAAACTATTGGTGTAAATGGGTTGTAATTCACTTGTATCTCTCCCTTGTCGAGTACTGAAAGAAGACTTGAAAAATGGCCTCAGTGGTAAGCTCGGCTGTGTGCCTGGCACTGATAAATGTATCCGACTCCACCGTGACTTTATCTGGGAAACAGATTCTGATAGCTTTGTGGGGATTTAGGTCAGTGGATAATTCATTGCAAACAGTACATCTTAATACTATTGATAAAAGGCAGAAAACACAGAGGCAGCATCTTCTACAACCTCCTGGCCCATAAGCATCTCTTCCTTGGTAGATATATAGGAAGGGCTGGTGAGGGAGAGCTGGGGAAAAATTGTCATCACTTCATGACTGGCAGGAAACTTCCCCCAGATATTCAGGGTCCATGAATGCCCTGTAAAGACTCTGACAATGAAGTCACCATTATATGAAATGGTGCCGGGGATGATGGGCATTTATCTGAATCAGCAGTGAGGTGAGATAGTCAAAAGAAGCAATGCAAGGACATGAATAATATGGAAATATGTTTTACACAATTTCACAAATATAATTTATATCATTTTGCTTGCCTTCTCAATAGGTGAGGGAAAGGCAGGAGAGAGGGAGAAAATTTGGAATCCCCTCTCCCTCCAAAAAAATTTTAGTCTGTTACAAATAAATAAAAATTTAAAAAAAAAAAAAAAGAACTAATGTAAACTTTGGAGGCATTAACAAGTATGTTGGTGAGTGATAATAACCTAGTTGCATTCTGCCCTTCTCATAACACATGGGCTCATGGATTTAGATTGAAAGATTTAGATATGACCTAGCAGCATATTAATATGCCTATCTTTCTGAAGCCCCCCAGCTTATCTTTCTAACACCTAATTTCACATTGTTCCTCTTCATATAATTTCCAGCCAAACTACCTTAGACTGGGAGTTATTTAATTTATTCTTTACCCCCTCATTCCATAGAGGAGAAAACTGAAGCCTACAGAAGGGGAAAGGGGAAATTGCTTTCCTAAGATCCAGGGATTAGAACCCACAGTCTCTGATAATAAACTTAGAGTTCATTTCACTAAGTCACACTATTTCAGGTTTGGGGAACATCATTTGGTAGGTACATTTACAAGTTGGTGGCTGTTCTGGTATGGATAACTGTGATAAGAAAGGGTGTGAACACAGTTTCCTAGGAAGAAAGAGTGATAAAAGGGTATATGGGAACCTGGAGGAGGCAGGGGCAAGACTTTGCAGGACAAAGAACAGAATCCTAATTTAGAAGAGTGAGACTTGAGAGATCTTTTAGTCTAACTCTATATCTTTACAACTTGAAGAAACATAGGTGAAATGACTTGCCCAATAAATAAAAAAATTCTCACAGACAATAAATTAAAAAGCTAGGATTTGATTGGCTGACTGAATATGGTGATCTTTCTACTATTCCAAAGTAGATGTCTTCTAATACTTAAAAGATTGCTATATGGAACAAGGGATAGACTTCTTTTTTTGATCCCTGAGAAGAAGTCTAGGACCAAAGTGAGTCAGAAATATGAAAATCATAGGAAGGCAAATTTTGACTTAGGATAAAGAAAAATTTCTCAACGTTTAGAGCTGTTCCCAAGATGAATTAATGAACTTCACAACATTCAAGGTCTTAAAGTAGTGGGTGGATTCTCATTTATTTTTAATTTTTATAGGAGACCCTTGCTTCAGGCAAGGGCTGTACTGGATGACTTCCAGAATCCCATCTAATTCTGAGATTCTGTGATTTGTGGCATGGGTTTGGAAGGGGAATGTGGAAACTTTAACATTGACCACTTACAGAACCTGTTCAATACTTTTAAGATAACATACCTCCAATGATTCCCTTGTTACAGTTTTCCTGGTGATTTTTCTCATTCTCTCAGTCATTTATTATCAAAATGTTGATGTTACTTGGCAGACTACAAAACTCACTTCATTTCTTTTTGTCTTTGAATCCCTAATGTCTAGTACCATGCTTTGGTACATAGTAGAATGCTAGTAAATGCTTGTTTACTGACATTTTTATTTATTTTATTTTTCCCCTTCCTGAGATAGCAAGTAATTTTATATAGGTAATACATGTGATGTGCAATTAGGCAAAACATTTCCATATTAGTCATGTTGTAAAAGAAAACACAGAACAAAAAAAAATTGAGGAAGTGAAAAATTTTATGCTCTTATCTGCATTCAGACTCCATTGGCACTTTCTCTGGAGATAGCATTTTACAGCATAGTCCTTTGGGATTGCTTTGGATTTGTTGTTTTGCTGAAAATAGCTAAGTCAATCACAGGTAATCACAATGTAATATTTCTGTTACTGTGTATAGTATTGTCCTGGTTCATTTTGCATCAGTTCATGTAAGTCTTTTCAGTTTTTTTTTTTTTTTCCCTTCAAGCATCCTACTTGTTTTTCTTAGAGCACAATAGTAATCTCATACCATAATTTGTTTGGTCATTCCCCAACTGATGGATGGCCCTAAAAACCCACAAAAATTGTTTCTACAATCAAGACAAACTTTCCTCCTTTAAAAAAATTTTTTTAGAATATAGACATAGTGTGGTACTGGTGGATCAAGAGGTTTTTGTGTGGTTTTCTAGCTCTTTGGGGACATAGTTCCTAAATGCTCTCCACAATAGTTATTCCACACTCTTAATTTGCTTATGGTATCACCCTTTATGTTTAAATCATGTACTCATTTTTAATCTTATCTTAGTATTTTCAGTGTTGATCTACACCTAATTTCTACCAAACTTATTTTTATTCAGTTTTCCCAGCATTTTTTTGTAATTTAGTGAGTTTTTGTCCCCCTAAATTTAGGTCAAACCAGATTATTAGGGTCATTTACTACAGTATATAGTGACCTTCTACTCTATTTCTTCACTAGTACCAGATTGTTTTGATGATTAACACTTTATAATACCGTTTGAAATCTAATACAATTAGGAAAACTTTCTTCACATTTTTACCCATTAATTACCTTGATATCTTTGATCTTTTGTTCTTCCAGATGAGTTTTGAGTAGTGAGTAGTGTGAGTAATAGTAAGTGCCTCATGGGGATCAAACTATCCAGTTCCAGTGGTATAATGCTGCTATTTCTTCTTCCTTTTCTTCCTCTTCCTCTGTCTATATGGGGAATCATACCTCTATATATGGGTGCTCTATCAAAGAAAGACAAATTTTGATCACTTATAATTCACAAGGTATTTGGGGGTTTAGAGGTTAGATTTTTTCCTTGCCTATTTATTTATCATTGTTTTTTGCCAAAAATTAATTTCACCCTTTTGTCTAGTGTAGTTTTCATTTATGATTTCTTGAATTTAGCTCTGGAAAAACATGCCTTCTTAAAGGACATTGAGATTCAAGAGTAGCTACTTGACTATGCCTTTAAACCCAAATCACTCTGGCTTTCACTGACAGACTGATAATAAACCCTATTTATTCTTTGGGTTTTGGTAACTCAGAGTGAATATAAATAGCAATTGTTTCTCTTCTGCCCCAAAACTCTGAGTCTTCCCCTCTCAGATTGATTCTTTTGTGAAGACAAACGACCATCTTTTACCTCAAAATTTACCTAGACTTTAATCTCTGAATGGGTGTTGCCTTAGAAAAATTGAGACCTGGGAAAGATCTTAGATTAAAAAGATCAAGGCCTCCCAAATGCATATGGTGTCACGTCCAGATGTTCTGATCTATGCCTTACCCACTGGTTTCTGATGATTTTCTAGGAAACAATGAGGCTAATGATTTTGCACAGCTCTGCCTTATTTAAATCCATTTCCCTTCAGGTCGAGATATTGCCCTCCTGACATCACTGGTCCTCTTTAAGAATGAAGAACAAACATTAACAACAAGAGTGATTTGATGGAAAACTCCATGTATTCCTAGGCTGACTAGTGTTTTTAATGAGAATGGGTGTTGTATTTTGTCAAAAGCTTTTTTCCCCCTATCTATTCAGATAATCATGTGATTTCTGTTGGTTTCTTTTATTAATATAATCAATTATGCTGATCATTTTCCTGATATTTAGAGAACTGAATTCTTGGTATAAATCTTACCTGGTCAAAGTATATGACCTCTGTGATATATTTCTTTCATCTCTTTGTTAGTAGCTTATTTAAATTTTTTGCATTAACATTCATGAAGACAAATGGTCTATATTTTTCTTTCTCTGTTTTTTGCTCTTACTGGTTTATGTATCAATACCTTATTTTCTAGTGCAAAGAATTTGGTAGGATTCCTTTTTCACCTGTTTATCCATATAGTTTATGTATGTGTGTATACACACACACACACACACACACACACACACGAATTTATCTGGCACTGGGGATTTTTTTTTTTCTTAAGGAATTCATTGATGGCTTGTTCAATTTATTTTTCTAAGATGGGGTTATTTAAGTATTCTTTTTCGTCTTTACTATTCTGGACAATTTATATTTTTGTAACTATTCATCCATTCCACTTAAATTATAAGATTTATTAGCATATAATTGGGCAAAATTGCTACAAAGAATGGATTAAGTTTCTTTATGCTTTTCATTTTTACATAGTGGTAATTTGTTTTTTGTTTTTTTCCACCAAATTAACAAGTGGTTAATCTATTATTTTTTCACTAAACCAGCTTCTGGTTTTATTTATTACTTCAATGGAGCACATGCTTTTCATTTTATTCATCTTTCTTTTGATTTTCAGAATTTTCAATTGGGTGTTTAATTAGGGTTTTTTAATTTGTTTTTTTCTTGTTGTTGTTGTTGTTTTTTAAGTTGCATGCCCAATTCATTGATTTGCTTTTTCTCTATTTTATTAATGCAAACATTTAAAGAGATAAATTTCCCCTAAGTGCTGCTTTGGCTAGCATCACATAAATCTTGGTATGTTGTCTCATTGTTGTCATTCTCTTTAATGAAATTATTGATTGTGTCTATGATTTGTTCCTTGAATAATTCATTCTTTAGGATTTGATTTATTTAGTTTTTCCATTAATTTTTAATCTATGCTTCCACAGTCATTTATTGAATATAAATTTTATTGCTTTGTGATCTGAAAATGATGCATTTAATATTTCTGATTTTCTAATTTGCTTATAAGGTTTTTATGCCCTAATCATGGCAAAATTTTTAATAGATATTTTGTAGTACTGACAAAAAAAGTATATTCTTTTCTTTCTGATTTAGTTATCTCCAGAAATCAATTATATCTAGTTTTTCTAAAATTCTATTTCCCTCCTTAATTTCTTCTTTTTTTGCTTAGATTTATCTAGTTCTGAGAGGAGAACATTGAGGTCCTCCACTATCTCCAGATGACTCTGGAGGAGAGTTGCTCAATTGTTGTCCTTCAATCTCAAAGAGGAACAAAATGACATTATGTTAGAGTTGAGTTACAGTATGTCTGACTATAGTTGATCAGACCAATATGAGACTGAAATGCTGTGCCATAAGTCAAATTCAAATAATCCCTATGAACATATGGGGTGCATCAAAAGTTTCTTCTGAACTACTTCAATTCTGCTTTGCTCATAGAGCACAACACCTTCTCTGATGAGGGCATGTCATGCTGGTCAGCCATGTGCCAGTGTCTGCAATGTATACAATAAATTCTAAAGTTCTTAAGAGGGACGTTGAGAGTGTTACTGTATTGTTTTTTCTGATTACATTGTGAACTCTTCCCCTGTGTGAGTTCTCATAAAATAGTGTTTTGGCAAGCATACATTTGACTTATGAACAATGTGGCCAGCCCAATGGAGTTGCTCTCTCTGCAGTACAGTTTGTGTGCTTGGCAGTTTAGTTTAAGAAAGGATAATTTCAGTGTCTTGGACCCTATCCTGCCAGGTGATTTTCAGAATCTTACTAAGACAATTCAAATAGAAATGATTCACTTTCTTGTCATGGCACTGATATACTGTCCAGGTTCAAAGGAATATAGCAATGAGGTCAGAACAATGGTTTTAAAAAAATGTCAGCTTGGTAGTCAGTCTAATGCCTCTCCTATGAGTATTATATGTTAGGTCTTTTTCTGAATGCTGAGGATAAAGAGACAAAAAAATGGCCCCTTCTTTCACGAAGCTTACAACCTACTAGGGATAGGATATATACATAAATACACATGAATTTGATGTTTATGTATACATATGTATACATGGTTAGACGTATTCTGTATATAAAGTATATTATATGTTTACATATTAAATGCATTATATTACATGAAGCCTATTTCATATCTACATTACATTTACACATTGATGTATAAAATATAGATGCAATGCATGTATACACATTGCATGTCTGAATGATATAAATAAATAGGAAATGCCTATGTGACATATAAATGAGTTCCACATGAAGGCATATATATTTTTGTATATGTGTATATATGTTATACACATATGAATATTTATAGGTATGTTTCATAGTCATATGAGTATGATTTACATGTATATATAAATACATGTGCATGAATATCTGTGTGCATACATATATATATTTCATACCATACATACATACACACACTTGTTTAAATATATAGTGGATAGAAACTGGATCGAATTCTACTATAAAGCAAAGAGCACTGACTGCTGGGAGGGGGGAAGAGTATCAAGTAAGATTTCACATAGGAGGAGGCACCTGATCTTAGTCTAGAGGGAAGGATGGGATCCTAAAGGCAGAAGTGAGTAAAGAGATTATTCCAAAGATGGAGGAGAATTCTATACCTAGATATAAAGATGGCAGATAGAATATCTTGCATAGTTCACTGCAAGAAGGCTAATTTATCCTCAAAACTTCTGAGAGTATAGTGAAATAATTCTAGAAAGATAGATTGATAGTTACAAAAAGACTGGTTAACTGATACATTATTGGTGGAGTTGTCAGTTAACCCAATCCATTCTGGGAAACAATTTGAAATTATGCTGGAAAATTAATTAATATTATATATTTGTGATGACCACGTATTTTAAAATCAGCTAGAGTCAGGAATTCAGGTTAAGGGAAAATCCTTGATCTTTATTCTTTGCAGAGCTGAAGGGGAAATGGCCATACAAAGTGATAGCAGTCGTGACATAAACCTGGCCAGCAGTGCTTCTACCTCTCATGCTCCACCCACCAAATCATCTACACAATCTCCTATACAACATAATCAACTTGCACTGAGAGTGGGCAGGGCCATTCTTTCTACAAGCATATATTAATAGAGTATTGTCCAGTTGCTAATTAGCCTCAAGTGCTAAGAGGGACCTCAGTACAACAGAGCTTCAAATGTTTCAACCCATTACACATATCATTTGGCATGAAGCTCCTATCAAAGACAGATAAAAAGATGTTGCTCCATATTCATCCAAATAGTATTTTCTGAAGTAGCAAAGAAATGGAAGCAAAGTAGATTCCCTTCATCTGAAGAATAGTTATACAAATTATGCTCCATGAATATAATAGAATATTACTTCACTTTACAAAATTATGAATAGTGAAGATTTTCATTGATGCGGAGTATAATAAATAGAAGGAGGAAAATGATGCTTACTTGACCAGTAACAAATGGAAAGCACAATACAAAACTGAATTCTTTGTAATTGGTGTGCCTACATTTGCTTCCAGAAAAAAAAGTTGGAAGGATGAAAATCTTCCTCTTCTTGACAAAAGGGAAGAAAGTCTGTGGTCAAGGAATGCTACATATAATGTCAGACAAAGTTGATATATTGGATAGTTCTGTTGGATTCTTTTTTCTTCATTTTGCTGATTTTATTTCTTTTTCTTTTTAAATTCTTTATCCCAAGAGATGTTTCATTGGACAGGGGAGAGAGGAGATACACATTCATAACTGAAGATGATGTGACAATAAGAGATAGCAATATATGTATATGTGAGTGTATATAGATGGAGATGTAATGTGTAATATAGGTGTGTGTGTGTACATACATACATATGTTTAAATGATTGGATGTTTTGTCCCTTGTTTCTCAAGGAGAATCAAAATATCACTTATGTTAGAGTCAAATTAGAGTGTGTCTGACTGTAGCTAATCAGGCCAATATGAGCTCAGAATGATCTACCAAAGGTTGGTCAGAAATAATCCATGTGAACATTTGGGGTGGATTCTTTAAATTTTCACATCTTGCCTTTTATCTGAACTACTTCTTTGCTCATAGAGCACAGAACCGTCTTTGATGTGGGAACATCCTGCTGTGCAGCCCTTTGCCAACATCTCCCATGTCATGCAATCAATTCATATCTGGAACTAGAATGTGGAGGCCTTTGGTCAATAGTGAATAGAGAGTAACTAAGAGAAGCGGGCCTTGCTATGAATTTGACTAATTCTAAGTGTGTGCCTCTTGAATTTAGAGCCTATCACTTATGAATATGAGCTTAATAACAAAGTCCTCTTCTAAAATTTTTTTAATACCAATTTGCTGAAACCCATAGAAAAGTCATCCTCTAAGCTTATATGAAATGAGAATTCCATAAGTGATCCTAATTAGAAGACGTTATTACTACAATGAATAATGATTAGCCCATCAATCCTGTCATCCTGGGGAATGAACATCTCTGTTCAAAATTTGTATATATGTCTGTGTTTTTTCTTCTGTCCTCCCTCCCCACGCCCTTCTAAGATTTTAGCACTTAGTGTCCAATGTTCCCCACATAGCCAGGAGAAAGTGTCTGAATGAGGTGTTTTTACATGGTGAAACTGTACCCAGAAACACAGTGTTTCCTAGGAGGCTTTGGCCATCTTCTACCAAGAAAAAATGGGGAATGACATCCTTGCTGGAAACCGCTACATAAATAATCCTTATCCCACTATAAGATGCATGTACGCGCGCGCGCGCGCGCACACACACACACACACACACACACACACACACACACACATGCTTTTTGGAAAGTAGGTAGTCTCTGGTGTTTTCCCTCAACAGAATAACTCAAACCCAGCAAATCATGACTTGCTCTCTCTTTTATGTATATTTCACAAACATCTATTTAAAAACTACTGCTTTGGGAGAAAGATACTCTGAGGAAGCATCCACATTTTTATCTGCTTTTCTTTTTTTCCCCCTATTTTTTGTTCAACTACATTAGATAACAACAGCAATTCTCCCTTCTGAGAGAGTTTGAAAGAGACTGCCATGACAAACAATCGTAGATCTAAAGTGAATTCCCGTGGATCAGAATATGAAACCCCTAGAAGTGATGGCGAGATATTCATTCAAACACCTAACCCATAAAGGAAAAGGGGTAATAAAGTTCTCTGTGTGAAATTTTATTGAGGATTATAATTATCACTGATGAGTTCCTAAGTGGTGCTAATATTTTGATGTTGGACCAAGTTGGGGTGAAAGCCCTAGCTTTTTTGTAAAGCCTACTCACACTTTGTTATTAAAAAAGTTTTTGACAGCCTGATTGCACAGTGAGATGTAAAAAATGGAACTTAACTGAGATGTATGTAAAGTGTGTTCATTTGATAAAGCAAACATGAATGAAGCTACTAGAAATTTAATACATACATTATCTGGGATTAGTTCAGGGAAGCAGAGACAATGAAGGATAACCAATGGACAACTTGCATCAGTACTCAAAGAAGAGATTTAAAGGAAGATTTATCCCCTTCTCCATGTTAGAACTTCTGGATAGAACCAAAGGAGAAACAGAATTATGTATTTAGTGCTAAACGAGCCCTTAGAAGATGTTGTGATCCACACACTAGACTCTTCTTCATTTTACACAGATAGACCTGAGACCCAAGGATTTTATTATTATTATTATTACTTTTTATTTACAAAACATACATGGGGAATTTTTCAACATTGACGCTTGCAAAACCTTCTGTTCCCACTTTTCCCCTCCCCCCTATCCCTTCCCCTAGATGGCAGGTATGTTAAAATATATGTTAAATACAATATATGTATACATATTTATACAGTTATTTTGCTGCATAAGAGAAATCAAACCAAGGATTTTAAATCTGACCAAGGTCACAATAAGATTTGCACTCCACTCATGGAATTAAGTCAGTATACATTTATTAAGCACTTATTGTATGCCAGGCTCTGTGATAAGCATTGGGAATGCTTTACCTTTACCTCAAGCATAAAAGGAAACTGAAAGAAGGGAGGCAGAAGATGGAATTAGGTATCTGGCTCAAAAGGGGTTGGGAAATATTTCTCTTGTTTTTTTGCTCACTCCACTCTGTATCAGTTCATACAAATTTTCCCAAAGTTTTTTTTTTTTTTTATAACTTACAAGACTTTAGCTTAAAAAGGCCAAAACCTCCCATTTCATACAGTCATCTCTAATCATCTTGATCTATATCTTGTCATTGGACCTAGAAGGCTCTGAAGGAGGAAATGAAGCAGGTAATTTTGTACAGTCCCCCCCCCCTTAAATCCAATTCCATTACATGTCATGGCATTCCCTCCCTGATGGCATGGTCCTCTTTGAAATCAAATGGCAAACAACAACAATGAGGAGTAATGCATTGAGAAGACTAAACTTATAGTATCCTTCTAAAAATGCCGGCTTCTAGAAGGAACAAGATAATCAGGGAAGAAGAGGAACTTAGAGTTCTTATTTTAGTGTTGAGAAAACTGAGGGTCAGAGTGATTTGACGTTCTGGATAACTCAGCTGTAAATAGCAAATCTGGGATCTAAGCTTGGTCCCTCTGATTCCACATTTTGGGTCTCTCTACTTTGTCCTGCTGTCTTTTGTTGAAAACAGCAACATCCTTAGCAAGGTTATAGATTCTCAAGAGCCTCTTTATGTCCCAAAGGTTCTCAAACTTTGATCCAGGAGTGTCTCTACTGGGTCCCAAAGAGATTATAAAAAGAGAAAAGGACCCATATGTATCAAACTGTTTGTAGTAGCCCTTTTTGTAGTGGCAAGGAACCAGAAACTGGGTGGATGCCCATCAGTTGGAGAATGGCTGAATAAGTTATGGTGTATGAATGTTATGGAATATTATTGTTGTATAAGAAATACTGAGCAGGCTGATTTCATAAATGCCTAGAGGGACTTATGTGAATTGATGCTAAGTAAAGTGAGTAGACTCAAGAAAATACTACATACAACTACAACAAGATTATGTGATTAACAACTGTGATGGACTTGGTTCTTTTCAACAATGAGGTGATTCAGGGCAATTCTAATAGACTTGTGATGGAAAAGAGCCATCCGTATCCAGAGAGAAAACTACGGAGACTGAATGTGGATCGCAGCATAATATTTTCACCTTTTGATGTTGTTTATTTGAATGTGTTTTTCTCATTTTTCCTATTTTGATCTGATTTTTTGTGCTGCATGATAAATGTGAAAATATATTTAGAAAAATTATACATGTTTATAAGTTAAACATGTAAAATATAGAACACAAAGTTTTGCAAGGGATGTTGAAAACTAACTTTGTGTTTTTTTTTAAAAGGTAATATTAAAATTTTTTAAAACCTATTCCTAAATTTTTGATGCAAATAATTAGCAAATGCTCCAACTAGGGGCATATAGCCTCAAACACTTAATAGTTGTGTGACCCTGGGGAAATCATTTAAACTTATTTGCCTCAATTTCCTTATTTATAAAATGGCAAACTCCTCCAGTATCTCTACCAAGAAAACCCCAAATGGGTTCATGAAGAGCTGGATACATGTAAAATTAACTGGAGAAGAAAATGGCAAGTCACTCAAGTACTCTTGTCAGGAAAATTCCACAAAGAGTTGGACACAACTCAGAAACAAAATACTATGATAGACCTTAGATATCACTGAGGTCAAACTTTTGTTTTACATAGGAGAAAATGGAAGCAGAAACATTCAGTTCCTTGCTCAGGGTCTCACAGCTTGTATGTATATAAGGTGAGATTCAAATCCCAATCAGCTTTCATTCCAGAACTCTACAACACTGAGATAGTCAAGGATGAGGAGGCACAAATGGGTTTCAGTCTCCACTGTCAGAATGAATACCTAGATTGAAAGCCATAGGGTCAAAGGGCCCTTTGGTCTTTAAGGGCCAACTTCTGAAAGCACAAAGGTAGGACTTTCTCACATGATGTGCTATGCTGTCAGTGTGAGGGAGTGTTGCCTAGAATCAAAATGAATGTGAACATTATTGACCAAAAGAAGTCAGTGTTGTTTTCTAGGGTTTAGAAGATGTACTGGTGTTCTATTTTCCAATTACACTGCTCCTGCAGATTTTGCTGTTATTGTGAGTTCCCAAGTCAAGTATTGCACTGTAATTTTCCAATGCTCATCTTTGATTCTGAAGTCTCCAAAGGTTGAGGCTTAGCAATGCCCTCTATTCCAAGGGTTTCTATGGTAACCAGGTCAAGTCAAGAGTTGATGGTTCCTTTAGACCATCTGACTTGTCTTAGGTTGATAATGAACTAGTTTTTGACAGTGCTTACCTTTCAAACACAATCTCTGATGATAAATCATTTGAGAAGGAAAAAACAGCACAAAACAAAATGAGAAAACAAAAAGAGAGCTGGGATAACCCAATCTGCATACAAAATGGGAAAGTGAAAAATGCACAGCCTTGACTAACACACAGTGAAACCAGAATTTATCCGAGAGAGAGGCCTGGGCTTCCTCAACTAATAAGAGTGTATAATGAGTTCTGATTTCTCAGTAATTTCCTGAAAACTTTGTAAAGTTCAGGTAGTTTTGCCTGTGTATTAGAGCTGTGAAGTGGAACCCTGAAGTTCATTTTTCTTTGAGTATGTATATGTGTCATATTATTGTTGTTTTATTGTATTTTTTTAGATGTGTCTTTAGGGAGCCAGTATGGTATGAGATCTGGAGTCAGTGGACTAGGTTCAAAATCCACCTTTGCCTTTTGATACCTATCTGGGCAGGGAATTTCACTTCTTTAGGCCTCAGTTTTATAATCTATAAAATTAGGGTGTGTAAATAGATGACCTTTACATTTCATTCCATCTCTAAATCTATGACCTTCTAGATCCCATTCTTATTCAACATTAAAATTATCTTTCCTTCTTCCTTTCCTCCCTCTCTTCTTCCCTCCCTTCCTTCCTCTTTTCTCTCCCTTCCTTTTTTTCCTCCCTTCCCTCCCTATTCTCCCATCTCTCCCTCCTTTCCTCTTTCTCTTCCCTCCCTCCTTCCCTTCTTTTCTTCCTTCTCTCCTTCCTTCCTTCCTTCCTTCTGAGATAAGGAGAAAAAGAAAATAAATAATTATATTTGTTCCACAGAACTAGGAAAAAGGAATAGAGAGCATAGGAAGAAAAATCTAACAATTTGAAAGCTACCTCTGGAAAATGACCTCTCATAGTTACATTTTTCCCATGTTGATGGAGCATCCCGTGTTGAGAATTTCAAAAGCCTGGGGAGGAGGAGGCATTGGACATTTTGTCTAGACTTCTCTTAGAAATACCAAGCTTTCTAAATCTATTCTGACACCTGCCAGCTGCAGACACGAAACATGTCCATTCATGCTTTGAGTATTGAAATTCAGAAAACTCAATATCAGTACCAAAAAGGGGAGGAGGCAAAAAGATGACAAAATAAAAAAAAGTTGATAACAGGAAATGAATTTCCCAGCTAACATTTCCTAACTTGTAGACTCTCACACCTAACAAAACAATTAACTAATACTGTTATTTTTAAATAGATAAGGCATATTCTTAAAAGTCTATTTAAAATTCCATTTAAACTAAGGAGGAACTAACAGAGGTTCTCATTTTAAAAATCAACCTTAAACTCTGCATACTTTACAATCCACTGAAATACAAATATTCAAATGGAATTGTGATCTTGTCCATTAGGAAATTGCTTCCAATAATTGCCCTCCATCACCATGCTTATCAGTCTATGCCATTCTTGCCTAAGTTCTCTTATAATTTTGCCATAGGGGGAATTCTTCCTCATTTTATCTTATCATTACTAGGAGGGAAGTGGAGGACTTGTGACTAGTCAATAGCATGTCCTAATGCTATTTTTTACACCTTTTCTTTGGTTTCCGTTCTTCCTTGAAGTTCATTGTCAGTTCTGCATCGATGCTTGCTCATACCCACACGTTACCCTCCATTGCCCTCTGTGCAATGATCATTTTTCAATTTTTAGAAGACTGATGTCTTCCAGGTTTGGGGCCAACCAATAACATCCTTATAATGAATATTAAAGAAGATAATGTATATTAAAGATAATGAATATTAAAGAACAGTTAACATTGGTTGGATATTTGTAAAATATACCTTCCAATCCAATCCAAGAGGCATTTATTAAGCAACTCTATTTAGGAACTGTGCTGGTAATGTGAATATTAAAAAAAAAGTTTAGAGAGAAAGGAGTTCTCTTTTTTCCAAAAGTTATGTTTTATTAGAGAGATGCAATATGAAAACAGATATTTAGCCAGTCATAAACTGTTTATTAAGCATTTATTATCTTCTAGATACAGCAAATATCAAAGATAAAAAGAAAGACAAGATCATGACACACAGCCCACTCTCAAGACGCATTCTAATGGGGAAGACAACAAGCAAATAAATACATTCATTCAAGTTATATGCAGTATAAATTAAAAGGAAATCTCAGAGGGAAAGGACTGAAGAGGGTCAGGGAGAGCAGGGAAAGTGCAGAGTGGGCATTGGGAAAGGTAGTCTATATGGGGTGAGATTTAATCAGAGATTTGAGGGAAGTCAGGAAAGAAGAACAGCATCTCAGGCACATGGGATAGCCAGTGCAAACCCAGAAAAATGGGAAATAAAATGGCATATGTGAAGAATATCCATAGTAATTTGAAGAGGAGAGAGAGAATACTAATAATGGGGGATCTGGAAAAGAATGGGTGTCCATTAAGTACTGGCACACTCCAGTAAATTAAAACTACTCGCATATCTCTAGTTAGCTTATTTGGCAAATAATTTGTGTTTCATGCTACAGAGGACATGGATTGATAGTGACTGATCTGTATCATATGCCCTGCTGTTTTCTCTTTGACCTTGATTCATCAATTATCCTGTCCCCCTCCATTCCCCTCCTACCCTCCCTCTTTCTCTCTGTCCTTTTCTCTCCCTCTCTTCCTCTCTCTGTTTTCCTCCCCCTCTTCTCTGTCTCTTTCTGTCTCTCTCTCTGTCTCTCTTTCTCTGTTTCTTTGTCTCTCTCTCTCTCTCTCTCTCTCTCTCTCTCTCTCTCTCTCTCTCTCTCTCTTTCTTTCTCTCCCCTTCTCTTTCTTCCCCTCTCTCCCCCATCTCTTTTCCTCCCTCTCTTCCATCCTCACTCCCTCTTTCTCTTTGTTTCTTTGTCTCTCTGTCTCTGTCTCTCTGTATCTCTTTTTCTATCTGTGTGTGTGTCTCTCTTTCTCTCTCTACCCTCTCTTCTCTCTCTTCTCCTCTCTTCTCTTTTCCCCTCCTCTTCCTCCCTCCTTTTCTCTTTCTCTCCTTCCCTTTCATCTTCATCTTTCAATCTACCATCTTTCTTTCTCCACTGGCTCTATTGCTGACACATAAATCAAAGAGGCTTAACAGTAGAAGTAATCACAGAGATCAGGTGATCTATCCCATACCCAAACAGAAATCTCCACTATTCCTGAGTGGCTTTCCTAATGAATGAGAGAAATCTTGCAAGGCAAACTTATTTCTGGAGACAGGTCTAATTTCTAGTTCCTTCAGCTAATTTTTAAATTATTTTGATTTTCAATCCCTTCACCATATCTGTTGCCCTTTCCTAGATGGTAGCCAGTTTGTTCAGTTATTTCTGTGTAATATGCAGAACTGAAAAGATTTCTCTAAGTGTGGTATGATGATGGCAAAGGCTAGAGCAGAAAGAGTGTTGGATTTAGATATAAAGGACCGGAGTTCCAAACACAAATCTGCCACCTATTATGTTTTTGATTTGGGGAAAGTCGTTTGACTTCTAGCTGAACATCAATTTCTTCTTTTGCAGAGAATGGACTAGAGCCCAGCTTCTCAAACTGTGGTTCATGACCCACATGGGGTCATGTAACTAGATATAAGGGTAGTGAAATTATGATTTATTAGTAGTAAATGATTGATTTGTACACCTATTTTATATATTTATATTCTTGGGGTCGCAAAAATTTCTCAGGCAAAAGGGGATCATGAGTGGAAAAAGTTTAAGAAGCCTTGTACTAGATAACTTCTAAGGTCCCTCAGAGTTCAATGTGATGTGAGAAGCCATCTAGTCTAACTTTAAATTAAAAAAAAATCCCATCATAATAGTCAGTTAACTAGCATTTATTAAACACAATATTCCTATCACTGTGTTAAGTGCTGGGGATTCAAAAACAAACAAACAAACAAACAAACAAACAAGACAAACAGTGCTTCTCTCATAAAACACAGTCTTAATGGGATTGGGAACATAAATAGCCATTTAAACAAGATATGTTTAGAAAACTATCAAGGATAATTAGCAGAGGGAAAGCATTAAGGGAGAGGGAAAAGACTTTTTTCTTCCTCCTCTTCCTCTTCTTCCTCCTGCTCTCATCTTCTTCCTCTTCCTCCTTTTTTCCTATTTCCCTTTCCTCCTTCTCATTCTTCTTATTGTTCTTCTTCTCCTCCCTCTTTTCTCTTCTTTTCCTTTAAATTTAACTTAATTTTATATTCATTCCACATTCTCTCCCTCTTTTTTCCCTTTCTTCCCTTTCCCCCACTGAGAAAGCAAGAAAAACAAAACCCATACAAATGCATAGTCAAAGCAAAACAAATCACTACATTGGCTCTCTGTGTGTATGTGTGTATGTGTGTCTGTATGTGTTAGGAAGGACTTTTCCTAGAAGATAGGGTCTTAGCTGACATGTAAAGGAAGCCAATTACAGAGAGTGGATGAGTGAAGATTTCAGGTATGAGAGACAGCCAGTGAAAATACTTAAGAATAAGAGACAGAGTAATATGTGTGAGAACATCAAAAGGCACATGGTCACAGAATCTCAGAGAACTAGGATGGGGTATGTCAGATTTAAGAAGACTGGAAAGGAAGAAAAGGGTCAAGTCATGAAGGGCTTTGAAAAACAAGTAGACAATTTAGCATTTAATCCATCCAACTAATAGCTACCAAGACTTTGTCTAAATAGACACAATGATAAAAAATACAGAAATTTTCTTCTCTGGTAGGCCTTTGCACTTTTTGGGACATCAAGCTTAAATTTGTCTTTTTTTGAAACCTTTATCCATTGCTCAAACAATCATCCAGTTTGAGAACTGTAGTGGATCTCAACGGCATTTTAGTCCAAGTGATGTACAGGAGGAATCCCTATGTACTAATAAGTTGTTCTCCCACCTCTGCTTAAAGACTTCCAAAAAGAAGGAACTCAGCATCTCTTTATTCAAACTACTTTGGTCCAGTATCAGATACTAGAATTATTCTTTTTTTCACCTAAAAGTCTTAATTTCAGACCTGAGGTCTTAATTTTTTTGTTGTTGTTGCAATTCCCTGGGTCTGCCTTCTGGTAGCCAAATAGAACAAATCTAAACTCTATTCTGGGTGACAGTACTTCAGATACTTGAACATGACTGTCATCTCCTGGCCCCTGAATCTTCTCTTGTCCAATACACATCTTCCTGTTCCTTCACCTGATGCTCAGATGACATGGACTTCAGACTCTTCACCATCCTCATTGCCCTCCTCTGGACAATCTCCAAATTGCCAATATACTTCTTATCTATGTTGCCCAAAACTGAACCCACTGTGCCAGAGAAGCTCTAATGAGGGTAAATTACAGTGGAATTGCTAAAAATCATGTCCCTCTTAATGCACTCAAAATTGCATTAGCTTTTTTTTCGTTGCTGTATCACAATGGTCACTCATATTGAGCTCACAGTTCACAGAAACACACATCATTTTCAGACCAACTGTTAATTATCCATATTTTCTCCAACTTATATTTGGAAAATTGACTTTTTGTACCCAAAGATAAGACTTGGTATTTATCCCCAATGAATGCTGCCATATATGATTCTCCCCAGTTCTATAACCCATCAATATTTTTGGTGGGGTTTTGCCCCTGTCATTCATTATGTAAACTATTTCTCATAGCTTTGCGTCTTTGTAAATTTGATGACTAAATCATCTATGTTCATCTGCGTTAAAAATATTGACAGCACAGAGCCAACCATAGATTACCCTGTTGCTCTCTACTGGTCACATTCTACCACATTGACTAAAATATTAATAACTTTGAGTCTGACCATCTAGCTAGTTTTGATTTCATTTGATTATATTAATAATATATAGCTCTTCATCTTCTCTGTAAGATTAGCAAGAGATACTTTATCAAAACTGATAAAAATCAAGGCAAATCATTTTCACATTGTTCCTCTTATCTGTTTAGTAATTTTTCTCCAAAATAGTAAGGTTATTTAGTATTCCTAGTTTTTCCATCAGGTGCCACAAGAACAAACTTAATCTATTCCATGAAAGTCTTTCAAATTCTTGAAGATGGTTATTGTTCTACCACCCTGTCGTTTGTTCTCTAGGTAATACATTCCCAGTTCCTTCAAGCAATCTTCAAATGGCAACCTTTTTTTTTTTTGAACCTATGACTCCTTAAGCTACCATCCTGCCTCTATTTTCTCTTTTTAATATAAGGTATGATTTTTTTGGTTGGGTTTTTTTTTTGTGTGTGAGGCAATTGGATTTAATGACTTTCCCAGAGCCACATAGCTAGTGAGTGTTAAGTGTCAAAGCCGCCCTGCCAGGGGTACTCAAAACTACAGCCTGGGGGCCAGATGCGGCAGCTAAGGACATTTATCCCTCTCACCCAGAGCTATGAAGTTTCTTTATTTAAAGGTCAACAAAACAAAGTTTTTGTTTTTACTATAGTCCGGCCCTCCAACAGTCTGAGGGACGGTGAACTGGCCCCCTATTTAAAAAGTTTGAGGAACTTTAAGGTCACATTTGAACTCAGGTCCTCCTGACTCTAGGACTAGTGTTTTACCCACTGTACCACCTAGCTATCTCTCTAGTTTCTCTTTTTTCTTTCCCTGAAAAATAAGCATCATTGCTGTTATCACTCATATATTATAGAAATGGAAACTGGGGCTAAGGAATTTTAAATGACTTGCCCAAAAATTTAGTGACTCACTCAATTAGTGAGACAGGATATAAACACAGATCTCTTCAAATACATGTCTAAGCCTCTCTCCTCACCATGTTTCCTACATCAAATAAATCCAACTCTCCTTCTAGGTCTCATTTCTTTTTCTTTTAACATTTGTCCTGCTTCTCTGATCTTTCTTTACATTCTTTTAAAACAACATAAACATGGATCATATAAAATGGGCCTGGAGCTGGAAAGAGATCTCAGAATTGGAAGGGCCATTTAATCCAACCTTTACAATTTACAGAAACTAATGCCCAGAGAAATAAAGTAATCTGCAGTCATCCAAATAGTAATTTCAGAGGTGCAAAACTTTCCGTTATAACCTACTTCCTATTCCATATTTCAGTTCAATAAATAGCAAACTCATTTCCTTTCATTCTCTTTTAGATACATTGATTCTGTTTCCTGAGCTTCCCGTCCAGGTCTCATCTCTGCCTTTCCTTTATCTTTTGGCCTCTTCCTCTACTTTGCAAAGGATCTTTTTTTTGGCCCTGAGCCTGGGATTTAACTCACTCCCTCAAAGGCCAAAGTTTCATCTTTCAGATGCTCAATGGGCAGTTGGGCTTTAATAATAATAAACAACCTGGCAATTTGCTAAAAGAAGAAAAAAAACATGCTATAGGAATGAAGAATTGCAAACAGTTAATTAAAAATCAAAGATGAGCATAGCAAAAAAGTAATTAGTGAAGTTGTATTCAATTCTTCCTAAGCTAAACCCATAAAGCTTTCATTGAAAATAATTTGCCATTTAATATCGATGTTTTATGGTCCACCACAAATGGCAGAAAATGATCTCATTTGATACATTGTCATTGTATTATTAAGTCCTTCTTTGGAGGACTTAATCAAATCATCCAGCATAATTTTGATGGAACCTCCTGTGAAAGGAGTCTGAAGCCAAAGAATGGTATCCTCATAGATTTAAAACTAGAAGAGACCATGCATTTACTAACTTTTCTCCATGTGTCATATCATCTGGTCAAACTCTTTATGTTACAGATGACATTCGTAGAACTAAAATTGAAAGAGATTTCAAGAAGTCATATAGTCCGGAATCCTCATTTTAAAGATGAGGAATCTGAGATCCAGGGGAAATGGAAATCTCACAAATAGGAAAAAGTAGAGTCAAGGTTCAAATTCAATCCAGTTCAGTGAGGGTTTTTTTGCTATTATTGTTCAGTCATTTCAATCATGTCTGTGTGATCCCATGTAAGGTTTTCTTGAAAAAGATAATAGAGTGATTTGCTATTTCCTTATCCAGCTCAGTTTACAAACGGGAAAGTGAGGCAACCAGAGTTAAGTGACTTGCCCAGGGTTATACAACTAATACATTTCCAAAGTCAGATTTAAACTTAGGAAAATGAGTCTTCTAGACTCCAGGCCCAGCACTCTGTGCTCCTAGCTGCTCCATTGTGCTACCTAGCTGCCCTTAATGAGTACTTATTAAACACCTACATTGTGCCAAATACTGTGCTGAGTGCTGGGAATTTTAGACAAAAAATGATATAGTCCTTGACCTTAAGAAGCTTCCATCATACTGAAAGAAAACAGCTTACACATAGAAGAATAAATACAAAATATGGACAAAATAACTTCCAAGAGGCGGGAACAATATGAAGGGTTGTTTGTTAACAATTGTATGGGATTTGCAGAAGATACAATGGAAAGAGAAGATAGAGCAAGAGGCATAAGAGATTGAAAACAGATTCAGTGTTATTCCTGATCTCATAGAGATGACATCTGATATGTATGAATCACAGAATCTTAAAAATTTTGATTGTTCTAAGGGCTAGCTAGTACAACATTTAATTATTCTACAAGAGGCCTTTCTATATTTCTGAAATGGTTAGTGTTCCATCTTCACCTGGGAGTAAGGGGTATTCACATTTTATTTTACATGGAAAGAGACAACTTGGATAGATAAGGGGATTTGTGATAAGAGGACCCAAGTTTAAGTCTTATTTTTGATATGTATTGCCTTGTTAGCTCTGCGCAAGTCATTTAAAATCTCAATGTCCTGAAGTGTAGACAAATTGTAAACCTGTATTTATGGAATGAGCTTGCATCCTGGGAGCAACCTACTTGGAAAAAATAACAGGTTTGGAGCAGAAAAATATATGTTGCTGACTTTTGAGTAAAATAACAATAATTGGTATCTATACAGTACTTTGAGTTTTGCAAAGTATTTACCAATATTATTACATTTGATCAGCATAGTAATCTTTGAGGCAGGTACTATTGTTTCCTCCATTTTACCAGTGCAGAAACTGAGGCAGACAAGTTACTTGTCCAGAGTCATATGGATAGTGGCTATCTAAGACAAGATTTGAATTCAGGACTTAGTAACTCCAAATCCAATTCTCTGTCCATTGTTCCACTTTGCCCTGTACCCCAACTCCCCTGCCAGCTTATAAGTTTCTTGAAGGCTACAAGTGTTTCATTTTTGTCTCTGTATTTTTACATATGATTCAGTGCTTTACACAAAGTAGGTAACTGGAAAACATTTTTAATTGAATTATTGGATAAATTGAAATTAGGGAATTTTATTTCATTAAGTCACTCATGGTTTTCCCACTAGATCAAGTACGTTTTTGTCTGCTCCTTAGGGTAGGGGTGGAGAGAAAGCAGAATCCACAATGGAACTTTTAATAGGGGAATACAAAATACACATGCACAGAATTACAATGTGCAAAAGAACATGGTAAATGTAGAAAGAAAATGTAAATAAAAATTGCTAAGAAATGTCTAAGAAAATGAAGATGATTGTGAAATGATCAGGAAGTTGACCTGAGGACTTTGAAGGGTGGGTAGGCAGTTTCAACAGACAATGGAGAGAAGGGAAGAGGCAATTGGGATAGATACAGGGATTTAAGATGACCTGCATTCAAATCTTACTGACACTGACACTGACACATACTATCTTCTGGTTCTGGATAAGTGATTTAAACATTCAGGTGACCCTAACATAAACTGTGGACAAATTGCAGGTTTATATAGAACAAGCTTACTTCCCTGAGAGCAACCCATGTAGATACCATTAGGGTTTAAAATAGAAAAAGATATTTTTATTAATATCTATGTAAAACAATAATAACTAACATTTTTATAGCTCATTTGGGCTTGCAAAGCACTTTATAAATATTATCTCATTTATTACTGAAAATATCCCTGTAAAGTTGTTGCTATTATTATCCCCATTTTACAGATGAGGAAATTGAGTAAGACAGATTGCCTCAATTACCTGTCCAAGTCATACACCCATGCCTGCTTATCTTTCTAAAATATTTGAATTGGGCAGAGAATTATGGGTATCAACATAGTATGGTAGGAAAAAAATACTGTATTTAAGAATCAGAAAACCAAAACTGAAATCCTAGATCAGCCAATCCCTCTCTGCCCATGTCATCTTTAGGGAGTCATTTAACATCTATCCATCTCACTTGATAACTCCTAATTTCTCTTCCAGGTTAAATCCATGATTCTATAATCTATGTCTCCTGATTGACAGAAAATTTCATCTCCTGGGAGAATTCCAAGAAACAATCCATGAAAATTGTTATTAATATAGAATTTGAGCCTGGGATATCCAGGAGGGGCAGCTTGTGGGAGAAGAAATCTTTTCATTGCCAACACATAACAGGATTTTTTTTTTTGGTTATCCAATAAATAAGGCTGTCACATAGCCCAGTATTGTACCCAGTACTGCCATTTGTCACCCTGCCTTCTGTAACAGGAAATGTCTAGAGGCAGAGTCTCTGTGGCCAATAATGAGGTGATAGATGGCCACAGAGGGCCCAATGCTGGGGTCTTGTGACAGGCTTATTTATTGGGTCAGGATCATTAG
Source organism: Antechinus flavipes (assembly GCF_016432865.1). Lineage (NCBI taxonomy): Eukaryota > Metazoa > Chordata > Mammalia > Dasyuromorphia > Dasyuridae > Antechinus > Antechinus flavipes. The sequence goes on from NC_067398.1 coordinate 687,200,406, forward strand.
AAGCCAATAGCAAAATACCCTGAAGTCAGCTTGGATTGTCCTTTTTAAGGGAAGCATGGAATGCATATGTTAGCATCTTTTTTATTTTTTTCCCCAGTAATATATTGGCTTTTGGTTCACTGAGAAATTTTCTTCTTCCTTAGGCAGCATCAGAATCCTTTGGTGGGAGTTGGGTGACTCCTTGATATTATACTTTTACTTAGTGAATTAATCACAAATCAATTCTCCTAATCCTCTCACTTTATAGGTAAGTAGGAATTGTCTTCCACTTATATAGAGTACATGGAGAAATAGTGCTATACAGGAAGAAGACAATGACCTTGACCTTCTTGACCTCCATTTTGTTCCTCTTTCTCTTCCAGACAAATTGATTCCTTTTTAAAAAATATGTTCTATAGTTGCCTTTTCTTTTTTTTTTCCTCCCAGTCATCTCAACTTTCCTGTTTCTACCAGCAGACTGATCCTTCCCTTGTGACAAGTTTAGCAAAACTTTCCAAGCAGTCACACATCTGACAATACACACAATATACTTCCTTAGTCTCTGATGTGAGGACAGAGACATATGTAATTTGTTTTCAAGGACTTTCATCAGTTTTTTCAGTTATTCAGAGTTTGATTTTCTATTAGTAAAGTTTTCATTTACATGATTGTGGTTATTGTGTGGATTGATCTCTTCATTCTATTGATTTCTCTGTGTATGATAGGATCATGGAGCTAGAGCTAGAAAGGATTACTGAGGCCTTTTGATCAATCAATCAAAAAGGATTTATTAAGTCCTACTATTGCCAGGCATTGTGCTAAGCACCAGGGATATAAAAAGGTAAAAAAAAACAAACAAACAAACAAACAAACAAACAGTATCTGCCTTCAAGGAAGACAACATTGCAAAAAATATATTCAAAGTAAGAAATATACAGAATAATTAGGTGATAATTAAAAGGAAAAATACTGGAATTAAGAGGGATTAGGGAAGGTTTGCCATAGAAGGTAGAGTTTTAATTAAGGATTTGGCCAGAGGTTAAGTTATATGCCCACAGTAGTTAGCATCAGACATGGGATTTAAACCCTTGTCCTCTGACTCTGAGGGTAACTACATTTCTCAGTGTATGAAGTTCCAGGCCTGGAGTCAGGAAAAATCATCTTTTTGGGTTCAAATCTGCTTCAGATGTTTACTAGCTGTGTTATTCTGGATTAGTCACTTAACTTTTTGCCTCAGTTTCTCATCTGTAAAATGAGATGGAGAAGGAAATGGCAAATCACTCCAGCATCTTTGTTGAGAAAAGTAATCATTTCTCCCAACTTCAAAAGACTCAGACTTGACTAAAAACAACTGAACAACAACAATCTGATTCTAAAACTACTTTTCTTTTCATTTTCATACCATATCACATTTTCCTTCCAAGTTCTTTTTTTATTGTTTTTATAAATTCCCTCATTCATTATTATGAGACATAAAAAGAGCCTTGGAGTAATAAAGCTCCAGCTTCACCTATTCCATGTGTGCAATTTGTATTCCATGTATGTATCTTTCATAGATATGTACATTGAGTGTATTCCCTTTCTTACATGTTGTCTATAAGTATCCACTCTTTCCATGGATGATGTGTTTGTGTGTGAATGGGTCACCTGATTTCTAAGAGAAATGTTTTAATCCTACTTTATTACTTTGCTGTTATATTAAATTTGGAACTATTTGCATCTACACACTGACTAGAAGCAAAGTCACTGATTGGCACTCAAGAGATATGATTTTGAATGAATACAGACTCCCAGAGTATTTTCAACCTTCAGTGGTGAATGTATGGGTAGAGTATGTAGTACTTCCAAGTATACAAATTCAATTTAATAAACATTTATTAAATAGATACTATATACAAATCCCATAAAGAAAAATGTGGGCTAGCTAAACAAAAATTTTAACAAGCTCTTCTTCTAGTATATTTGATATTAGTTACTATCTAGGCTGTTACTATCTTAGGCATGAATTTCTTTATGTGCTAGGTCTCATTTTCTCTGACCCTACATTTGAGTTCATTTATGGGGCAAACTACATGCTTCTTAGAAAGAAGAAAATTATAGAGGGAATTTGCTCATGTATATGCAATGAACCCTTTTTTGAGGGGAATGCTTTTTATGACACAAGAACATCTGAATAATTTGGGAGTTGGAAAGGACCTCAGAAACCATCTAGTCACATCAACTGAGGAAGAATTCTCTTTTTAATATACCTAACAGCTAGCCCATCCTAGTTTTGCTTAAAGATTTCTAATGAGAAGGAATTCTCAAGGCAACCCACTCTTCAGGATACTGAGGAGCTGAAGGTGGACAGTCCAGACAAAATTCAAGAGTCATTAATTCAAACTAGGCTTTATTTAAATCCTAGACAATTGAAATATATATATATATAATTTAACAGTAGAAAGTTCAAGACATTGAGGATTAGTGGACCTAGGAAAATATGATGACACAACTATAATGTAGTGAAAAGTTTAGCATTGTTATCTTTGGCCACAGATGACAGAAAAAGAAACAAGAGGTGCCAGTTATAAAAAGATAAATTTAAGACTCCCTCTAAAGGGAAATTTTTGAAATAGCAGAATTATCCATAACTGTCACTGATTCTTCAGGCTGAGACTAATTGATCATTCATCTATGATGTGGTAGAGATGGTACCTTATTTTTTCAGGTATACTCCTAGATACTCTGAGATGTCTTCCAATTCTAATGTTCTGTGAATTCTGAAGCCGATCTTTATTAGCTGTGCCACCTTGGGCAAATATCATTCTCCTTATCAGGGCCACATTTTCCACCTCAAAATGATTTGTAATGTCCCTTCTAGTTCTAAATTTAGGTAGCTATCATTTCATTCAGTTGTTTTAGGACTTTATGACCCCCATTTGGGGTTTTCTTGGCAATGATACTATAATGGTTTACCATTTCCTTTTATAGATCATTTTATAGATGAGGAACTGAGGCAAATAGCATTGACTTACCCAAGATCACTGAGTTGGCATCTAAGGTCAGATTTGAACTCAGGAAGTTGAGTCTTCCAGATTTCAGATAGTGCAGTCTATGTACCATGCCACCTTGCTGTATATATACTTATGTATATATTACTAAATTTTAAATCCAAGACTACTGTATTATTATGTTATGCACCGATTTTACTCAGAGTGCCTACTAAATGATAAATGGGTTATAATCTGTTGGTGGACAGTGTTCCCAGACCAAGAATACCTCAGGATAACAAAATCCCAAATCCTTTCAATCTTCACATGATATATCAAAGAGAGAAATTGTTAGTAGAATGCCCATTTGGAAAATAAATTTTAATAGGTAGAAAATGTATGCTCATTATTTTTGCAGATGTCTCTACCTATTAGACATTCAGCCACTGTCTTCTTTAATCATAATTCCTGCCCTAAAGCTTAGGGTAGAGTGTTTGGCGCACAGTAGGACCCACGCTTAATATGATTTTGTTGAATTGCATTAATTTGAATTTATAGCTTGAAGGACTGGATAGATGTTGCAGTGTAGGGATTTCAGTCTGACTTTAGGGAAAGCTAATCGGCTAATTAGAGTCATCCAAAATGGCTCCCACTAGGGTCTTCAAGCAGAAGCTTAATTATGGCCAGTGAGAGTTAACCTAAAAAGAATTCCTACATTCAGATTGGACTAAGGAGTTGGTGAAATCTCTTCTAACTCAGAAAGTGTGTGACTCTGAGAACTGAAAATGGCAGCAACCATTCAACTCCCAGGGAGCATCTTTGGTGCTGATTTTCCTTTGCCTTGTATCATGGCCTGTGGAGTTAGATTGGCAGTGGGATTAGGTGATAGAAGAAATTCATGGAATATGACTATGAAATTAGAAAGGAATGAAATGGAATCTTCTTTCCCAAGGATCTTCAATATAGAATAAACATTTATGAGCCTGACCTAAGGGTCCTATCCTACCTGGGGGCCAGAGAGTGCTTTGTATTCCTAGGACAGTAGAAGGGACTTTCCAGTAAGAGAATTCCATTAAGCTCTTTATACTGGCTCCTAAAAACCTAAAAATTAAGCATAAATACAGATTATATTTCGAAGGGAATTTTGACTTAAGTTATTCAGTAAAATACACCATGTTTCTTCAAAAGAAGTGTCTCAAATAGGCTTAAATACATATTTAATATGGATCTAAGGAGATTCTTTGGCCTACTAATTACTGAGCATGTTTAATCAGGTTTAACAATTACACAGAAGAAGCATAGCCTTTTTATATAAAGATTTATCCTTATCAAAATACTTTTAACATAATGGATTTTACCCATACTATCTCCGAGACTCTAAGTCCTTATATTCAATCATAATAAAAACTTCTTACAGGCCCATTGGTTATTAAAAATCTAACTACTTCCTATGTATGCAGAACCATAACTTGTCTTGAGCCAGTGGGGCTTTACCTCAAGGTGTTGATATCTTGACAATGCTAATATAAGGAAGATTTAATTCTCTCTGAAATTATGATACAAGGCAAACTTCTCTTGACCCTTAACAGAATTTTCCCAAGGTGACTAAATTTATAGTCAAGGTTCTATATTCAGGGTACACAGAATCAGCTGTTTGTAACAAGCTGGAAGTGTAACATGTTAAAGACTTTGAGGTGAAATGAGAGACTTCTCCAATTTCATTTTTTAAGACATCATGAAATAGTCATATCTTTCACATTTATAAGTCAGAAAATGCATTCTCTGCACAGCACTGATATTTTCTTTATCTAGAAAGGTTCTAGAGGGCTTTGGAATCTATTTCCATCACCAAATCTCTCAGTCAATAACCATTTATTATGTACCTGTGGTAGGCCAAAGGGATATAATATATAAAATGAAAAAAAAATCATCATCATCACCATCATGCGGCCTTCAGAGAATCTCCAATATATTGAGAGATGATGAAGTATACACACATAAACCAATATATGCAAGATACATGAAAGGTTAATACAAGGTCTATTAATCATGAGAAGCCCAGGCTTTGTGCCATTTTCAGGTAAGGCTTGGCCTATAGTCACCTGAAAATCAGATTCTGGAAATATGTCGACTTTTTAGGGAGCAAACTTTGCAAGACAGAACCAAATTCAGATTTCTTTTCTTGAGCACACAGAACTGACATTAACACAAGTTCCCTGGTAATCAGTCTGGAAGGATTAGCTTTCCAACAGTCCTCTATAGCCCGTTGTCATCTGAAGGGCTCTGAATTTTGAGTCTGTCTGGCTCTAGGATTTCATTCTGAAGCTCATTATGTTTTTTTTCCATAGTAGCTTTGGGGATCTGGGTGCACTCAGCCCTTTCTAGCATTGCAGATGTCCACAAGTACTTTTTTCCAGGCATTTTTCTTAGTTAAATCCCCCTCTTATAATTGAGGAGGGTCCTTCATAGGCTTTTGTAGCGGTAGTATGAGATTTATTTCCTGTGCAATTAGGTTTTCTTCAGTTACTTTCTTTGAAATGGCATTTCCACTAAAGCACATTTTGCCATAGGTCTCAGAGCATTTAAATCTCATGACTGTGTGTGAGTTAGACACTCAGCAGTGAACGTGGTGAGTTTTGCAAAGAGAGCAACAAGTTTCCTAATTTACACAATGTGAATATCACAAATTCTCAGATTGGGAAGGGTTCTCAGAAGCCATTTAACCCAATCGATCTCATTTATACTACTTCTGCCCTGGCAATAGAATAGAACTGAACCAAATGAGAATGAAATGGGGAAAAAAAAACATTTTATTAAGCACTTACTATATCCAAAGAACTGAGCTAAGGCTTGAGGATACCAATAAGAAGCATGATAGACCCCTGTTTCCAATAGTTCACATTCTAATGAAGGGAAACAACACATAGAGAACAACGTGATGAACATCAGTTCATCACAGAGAGTCTGTTTATTAATTAGGTTGGGACAGTAGTAGGGCAGATGGCAAGGCCCCGAAGATTTTGATTAGCAGTTGGCAGGACCGATAGTCCCTGAGCAAAAAGAGAGTAAATCTAAGAGTCAGAGTGAAGTGGATTACCTATGGAATGCCTCCAGCAGAAGTGAGGATGTAGGGCTCAGCATCCATGAGCCTCTTCTACTTCGTGTGTGATAAATGAGTAAGGGGGCAATTAGGATTGGGTTGAGAAAAGTGAAGGTTTTTGGTTCCCTCAAAGCAGGCTTTGGGATACCAATTGGCCCATGATGGTAGGAGAAAGGAAGGTCACTAGTTTCACTCTGTGGTGGCTTATGTTGGTGGCTTCTATGGTTGTTAGAATAACCTTTGATTTGAAATCAAATGATACTATATACCTTATAATTATCTTTAACATTTTAAAAGAGCTTCACATACATTTTTCTCATTTGAGCCCCATTGGCCTATGATTTCAATTTGAGATTATTATGATTTCCTTTTACAGATGAGGGAACCGAGACTCAGAGATATAAAAGGACTTTATCAGGGCCAAGTACAGTGCGTCTGACAATGGCTGATTAGATTGAAAGGCTCTACCATGAATTGGGAATCAATAGTTCATATGAACATTGGGAACTGGAGATAGCTCTAAATGTAAAGCATAGTGCTGTATATCTGAAATATAAATTTAAAGCAAAGTAATGAATAAATATTGGTTATAGTTATCCCTTCAATATTGCAGGGGACGGAAGTACAGGATGATATGATCTGGAAAATTTGCATAATTTTTGAGCCCTCTCTCCTTTCATATCAGAGAAAAAATCTGAATTATCATATGAAAAGTTAAAATGCATTGATATTATATAACATTATACATATATTTTGTGCATTTCTGAATTTCTAAACTATTTCTATTATCTACTGCCCTTCATTTATCATCTGTGGCTTCCACAAAACTGGAAAATTCCCATTTAATTTCTTATATCAAAACCATGGTGGAAAAAGTCTAGATGTAAAAGGGACAATTATATTTATTTACTAAGAGTAGAAAGGATATTTCGAGGAACCAAGAATCCTGACAGAGTGCATTTCAGACAGCTTCCGGAGAATCCCTTTTAGGGAAGATCCTATAAGTGCTTAGCTATATTTTTGAAGACTTCTACTGATCATATTACCTCCAGAGCCAGCACATTTCAGTTGTGAATAGCTCTAAATGTCAAGGAATTGATTTCTAATGTCAAACTTACACTTCCTACATTGTGCCTACTTTTACTTTCTGGGACCTAGTGAAGCAATTTTAATTTCTTATTTACCTTACATCCTTTCACAAGTAACATGGACCCCCTGACTCTAATCTTCTTCTGGCTAATGAATCCTAATACCTTTACTCTACCCTAGTATGGTTTAATCTTAAGGTCTTTCACTAGTGGTGCTATGGAAAGGATGCTTGATTTTGAATTAAAGATCCTAGGTTCAAATTCCAATGCTATTTACTATCTGTTTGGACAAGTCTACTGGATGTATATCTTTGTAAAATGGGACAATTAAAATTATGCTTTTTGATACTAATGTAACTCCATGTTGATCTCTCATGATACAAAGGCCCCAAAAAGACATTAGGAGATTTGGCCAAGTATTTTGACTCATAATCCTCACTCTAAAAACTTGGAAAAATCATTAAGAGTCATCTGCCAATAATCTGAGACCAACTCTTTACTTGCAATCATGCAAGACAAAATCTTACTCAGAAATTTTTATTAAAGAAAGAAACAAAAAAGAGAACCTTGATGGGGCAGCATTTGTTCCCAAGACTATACTTCATCCACATTCAGTCTCCATAATTCCTCTTTGGATGAGATTGGCATTTTCCATCCCAAGCTTATTGGAATTGCCTTGAATCACTGAATTGCTTGGAAGAATCAATCTATCACAGTTGATCGTTACATAATCTTGTATAGCAGCTGTGTAAATAACCAGTTCTTGGTAATCCTGAATATGAGAGTTATAGTCTCAAAGATCCAATTCCAAATTCCATGTCTGTGTATGAAATATTAGCTCTGAGGTTCTTGGGCAAGTCGCTTAATGTCTCTCAGTCTCAATTTTCTTATCTGTAAAATGGAGAATACTTAGCATCTCAGACCAAAATTTATTTTCTCTATCTCTTCTTTCATATGTCTCTCCTTTGCTCTGAAATATATGTAGTTTCTCAGACAAGGCAAAAACAGGTCTCATTGATATCCCAGTCTATCAATGCCATCTCCTATTTAATGATGTAGGGTAAATTTCATGTGAAGGAATATAATCACAGAAGTATGACTTTAGAAGAGGCCTCTCAAGTATCTATCCCAAATAGGACCCAATTAGTGATCTTCTCCACAACACACCCAACAAGGAATCATCCAGTCTCTTCTTGAAGATCTCTCATGAGAGGAAGCTCTCTACCTTCCAAGGTAGGCTCTGGCTTCAGATTCTAGTGCTTCCACTCATTCATTATGGGCAAGTTATTTAAACTCTTTGGATCATTTTTCCTTCTGTAAAATGCAGATTTAGATTAGATGACTTCTCAGCTCTCTTCTTGGCTCCACTCTTTGAAACTCTACATTTGTTATGCATCTCCTGTGTATTTAACATTGTGCAAAGCAGCTTTTTGGTATTCAAAAAGACCAATTGCTGCTGGCTGACATTTGGGAGTAGCACTCCAAAAACCCTTGAGTATCAGAAATATTCTCCCTAGGTGAGATTAATAATCTAGCCAGCTCAGAAGTCTTTCTCTAGTTCTCATCCAAGGACAATATGTGAGAGTCCCAGGAAGACTGTCCTTTAGAAGAGAATCAAAAACCAAACTACTCTGTCTGAATTACGATTTTGGAATTAGAAAACTAGAATGCTCTAGAGAGATGATGAGTACTGGTTCCATGTTGAAGTGATCATGGCTCAAGTATCATCTATGATACTTACAATTAGTGTAGTAAGTGATAATGATAAATAAAATAAAATAAATAAAACATAAAAATAAAAACAACTAGTATTTATGATGTTTACAAAGTATCTTATGATTATTATTTCATTAGAGCTACACAACAGCTCTGGGAAGTAGATGATATTATTATTTCCATTGTACATATAAGAAAACTGAGGCTAGGAAATTTTAATTGTCTTGCCTAGAGTCACAGGCAGTAAGTGGTGCAATGGATAGCGTGTCAGATCTGTAGTCAAGAAGACTCATCTTCCTGAATTCAATTCTGGTTTTAGACAGTTATTAGCTGTGTGACCTGGGCAAGTCACTTAACCCTATTTGCCTCAGTTTTCTCAGCTGTAAAATGAGCTGGAGAAGGAAATGGTAAATTATGCCAGTATCTTTGCCAAAGAAACCCCAAATGAGATCAATGAAGAATCAGACATGACTGAAAAGACTGAACAACAATAGGGTCATAAAGCTGGTAAATGCCTGAGGGTGAATTTAAACTCAACTTTTCCTTACTCCAAGACCAGGATTCAGCACCACTTAGGTAAATCACTTAAATTCCCTAGACCTGAATTTACTCATCTGTAAAAAGAGGAGATTAGACTAGTTTCCAAATTCTTTTTTAGTTCTAAATCTATGATCTTAAATGTTTCAGTACTCAGCTCTAATCAAATAACATAAAAGTATTATGTTTAGTTTTGGTCATCACATATTAGCGAGGGTATTCACAAACTGGCAAGTGTCCAGAAGAAGACATTAAGTTTAGTGAAGGGTCTTGAGTTTATGCCATAGTAAACTAAGTTGAAGAAATGGGGACAGGACTTCTTTTTTTCCAATAATATATTTTCTCAAGTACATGTAAAGATAGTTTTAAATATTCATTTTTGTAAGACTATGTTCTAAATTTTTCTCTCTCCCTTTCCCCTCTCCAAGATGGCAACTAATCTGAGAGAGGTTAAATATGTCTAATTTCTTTAAAAATATTTTCATATTTGTCATGTTGTGCAAGCAAAATCAGACCAAAGGGGGAAATAAAACACAAGAAAAGCAAACTAACAAAGAAAAAAGGGGAAAATTCTATGCTTCAATTCACATTCTGTTTCCATAGTTCCTCTTTGGATGAGATTTTTTCCCCCATCCCAAGTCTATTGGAATTTCCTTAAATCACTGAATTACTTGGAAGAGCCAAGTCTTTCACAGTTGATCATCACATAATCTTGTTGTTGCTAGGTACAATGTTCTCTTGGTTCTGCTCACTTCAATCGACATTAGTTCATACAAATCTTTCCAGGATTTTCTGAAATCAGCCTTAGAGCAGTACTTCTTAAACATTTTCCACTTACAATATCCTTTTACTCAAGAAAATTTTATATGACTCCTGGTATATAGGTATATAAAGTAGGTGCACAAATCAAACAATTACTCATAATAAATTATAATTTTAAGATTCCCACATTTAGTTACAAGATTCCATATGGGATCATGACCCAAAATTGGCTAGGGCCAAGAGAAATCTTGGGGG